>NC_135810.1:83644424-84299274 GCF_964213995.1 Mustelus asterias
CAGTTTCATTATTTCTAACTGGAATGCCCAATCTTTCTATTCTTGTAGTCAAAGAATCAGCACCATCTCTTTTATATCCAGGGATTCTGAATTTTTTTGAGAAATATCTAACACAATTTCAGCTAACTTTAAATTGTAAATGTTTAACCAGCCTTCAGTCTGAGTGTTCAAATCTCAGATGCCGCCAGTGTCAAGTTTTTGAGTTCTTATGATGTATATACCCTTGAGTTCATTGTCACCCACTGTTCCCATACGCAGACTATCCCGTATGATCTGGAGTCTACGTTTCCTGCCCAGTACCTAGATTGCAAGACCCCCGGGTCACTGCAGGGAATCCTTACACTTCATGCCAACAAATGGAATGAGCTTGTGCCACCACATGATTGTGAAAAGCACATCGAGCATAAACTCTGTCAGACAGCAACACAGGCTCCAAACAGCAGATGGTTTATTTAATTAAAGCAAGCAAATGAAACAGTGTTACGTGTGATTACACTTGATGATCCTTTCTGATAAATATAAAATACGTACTCTCAACATATAGGTTTTAAAACGTAAGCGCTCATACTATGAAAAATGCTGCATTTTGAAAAGACCTGGCTTTTTCTGCTACTGCATCCATAAACTCAGAACCTTGCTGCTTGCTGAAAAGCTGTCTGTCCACCAACTCTGTAATGAAGGGGCATTCTCTTCAGTCTTCAGGATCAACACAACAATGCAATCCAAGCCCTTGTGAAGTTGAAAGATATAAAATTGCAAATGCAACTGACTGTATTTCCTTTCAGTGTTAAACGTATAACCATATTTTGACAGTGGCATATGGTTCTTGCCCTGCAATGTGAAATAAGCAGTCATTTATCTCAGCACCTCAGACTTCACGTTGAGCTTTTCGATACGCCTTGGCCAATAATTATTTTCTGTATTTAACAAAGCAGCAGATAATTCACTGGGAGAAAATAGATTTAAAAAAAAATATCTTTAATAATGGATTGAAACCTGGTCTTGTGGACTGCAGCACCACTTTAGTCAGGGTAGGTTTAGAAATACAGTCAAACAGCTGCCTTTCCACAACACTGATGCATTTCTGCAAGATGTTCCTCATGAAAAATGGGGACATTGTATATGGTTAACTTCCAACACTTTTAGATTGTGTTTTTCTTCCTTTTATTTAAATGTATATAAATCTGATTTTTGGCTTTAAAAACAGACAAATCAGCCCCAGCACTTGGCTTCCTCAGGGCACCACTTTTAACTCCCCTCTCTCTTCCTTTTATTCTTTCTTTCCTTCATTTTATTTTATTCCTTTTCAGTGCAAAGACGAAGGGTCATCCAGACTCGAAACATTGGCTCTATTCTCTCTCCATAGATGCTTTTAGACCTGTTAAAACTTTCCAGCATTTTCTGTTTTTGATTAATCTTGTTAGTGTTTTGAGTACATGCTGAGAAAGGATGAGTTGTTTTGTTCTTGCGCATCTTTTCATGACACCAAAGTACTCATTTTTGTTTGTTTAGTTTATTTTAGGCTACAGTGTCCATGATTAAATTTGATACTTGCAAGGTATGGGAATTCACACTCAAATCTGTGAAGCCGAAGTCAGCGACTTTGCATCTGAGTTTTGATTCCTGTCAAATAACAAATAATTATTGTTTTAATTGGCCTAAGTTATTCATTTTGAATCTCTTGACCTATGATCACTCTCGTTGGTGGCATAGATTGAAGAAGCAAGCTAGCCTGGAATGGTGGTATGTAATGACAGACCTTTGAGAAGGAGCAGTCTGTGACAGGCTGTGGAATTTGATGGACAGCTTTGTGGTTATACATTTCTAGTATGGACTTTAGGGCTGTCAGCGACCAGGTCATTAGTCAACTTGAAGCTGGCAGAGAGACTGTTCATCAATAACTTGCTTCAAGTGTTCACTATGAAAGCAATGAAGAATCGTGGTATATGTTTAGAGGTGGCTACGGAAAAAGTATCTGTTGTTTTAATATATTGAGCCACAAAGTATAACATTATGGAGAACATACAGCCTGGTTCAAAGGGGACAGTGCACCCATATTGAATACCTAGTGTAAAATCTAAAAATGTAAAGCCATGCAAGAGTAAGGACTTTCTTTTTTCTCAATGTGCAAGATCTAAGACTAACCTGCGGCATAAAGTGTAAATGGTTCCAGGGAAAGAGAGATCTGATCAACGCTATCGTGCTGTTCAGCATCCTGGAGGGGAAATCGGCCTCACAGTGGGCATGTATTTTTGTCAAAGCTTTTCATAGGAATACTTCGATTAAATAATGGCTGGTGTGTAATAATGGACTTGGGTGTTTAGAATGTTCATATATTAAAACATCACAAGCTTCTGTGTCAGCCATTCTACCTAATCTCAGACCTAGTTTATAGTTGACAAGCGTTTAAGTGTTTTCTTGCCATTGGTACATTGGTCATATACAGAAAACATTGCAGTTTAACACATTTGTTGAGACTGCGAGCTCATCTGTCCAGAGTTTGGTGCTTAGCACAATTGTGACTAGGAAATGCAGGAAGATGCTGATAAACCTGAGAGGTTAAGGAGACTGAACCTGTATTCTCTAGAGTTTAGAGGAACAAAAGGTGGTCTAATTTGAAACAAGGCTTGACAAGATAGATGCAGAAGAAGTATGTTTCCTCTGGCTGGGAGGTCAAGAATCATGGGACTATAGTATCGGAATATGGGATAGACCATTTAGAACCGAGATAAGGAGGGATTTCTCAGAGGGTGGTAAATCCACAAATTCTCTCCCACAGCGAACTGTGAAGTCTCAGCTACTGACTATATTCAAAACTGAGATCGTAGGTTTCTATAAAGCAAACATATCAAAGGATATGGGGATAGTGCAGAAAAATGGTGTTGAAGCAGATCCGATACCTTGATCTAATTGAGTAGCAGGGCAGGCACAAAGCATTGAATGGCCTAAGCCTTGTCTTACTTCCTTTGTTACGAACCTTTGCACCTCCAATAGAAGCACCATTTAGAGTTGTGTGATCCATTAGCAGTCTCTATGTCATGGTGGGAGCTTATACAAATGTGCAGTTATATTTTAATGGGGACATTTTCTGTTCAAGAGGGCTTTGCCCAATGAACAACTAGTGGCTCTTCTTTAGATTGGGAAAGAGGTAAGAGGGGGGTTTTTTTTTGGAGTAAAGTTGACTTCAAGGTGACATGTCTGAAGATAGAAAATTGGAAGTGACTCAGCTTTCCTGGCAGACCTGCTAATCAGGTACCTGAACTGGATATATCTTCAGTCTTCCGGACAGCCCAGCTCATTGGAATCTGTCATGGAGTGCTGGAATTGTTTTCCACTTGTACAAGAGCACTTCAATCAGACAGCTGCTCCAAGGTACTTACCTCAACTGCCACCCTGTCCTCCTCCTCCTCCTCCTCCTCCTCCTCCCCCCCCCCCCCCCGCCCAATATGCTAATAACCATCCCCAAGAGTTAGGTCAAAGTCATAGTAGGAGCAGGGCAGAGGTCAGCCCTGCCTCATCTTTGATGGCATGACAGTGTCACTGGAATTTTTCCTCTGAGTACTTTACTGCTTATTGTGTTGCCTTTCAGTTAGTTTTTCAATATTCATCAGTGGTATGTAGTAATACATGGAATATTTCCAAAGTCTTGCAGGTTTGTGGCATCTCCTAAAGTGCCAGCCAGCTGAAATGAAGAGAGGTGCTGTGATACACAGGTGGCTCATCCCACTATGAGTATGCTGGAGTTGCTTTTGAAAGACATCCAAAATGACAGTTCTCAATTCAAGTTGCACAAAATTAATTTTAATGCTGGTATTGTACGTCACCATTTTTCCTTACAGTTTGGGACAGTACTTTGACCAGTAAGTATAGAAACATAGAATAAATACAGCACAAACAGGCCCTTCGGCCCACAAGTTGCGCCGGTCATGTCCCTACCTACCTAGGCTTATATATAGGCTTACCTATAACCCTCAATCCTATTAAGTCCCATGTACTCATCCAGAAGTCTCTTAAAAGACCCTGTCGAGTTTGCCTCCACCACCACTGACGGCAGCCGATTCCACTCACCCACTGCCCTCTGAGTGAAAAACTTGCCCCTGACATCTCCTCTGTACCTACTCCCCAGCACCTTAAACCTGTGTCCTCTCGTAGCAGCCATTTCAGCCCTGGGAAAAAGCCTCCGAGAATCCACCCGATCTATACCTCTCAACATCTTGTACACTTCTATCAGGTCACCTCTCCTCCTTCGTCTCTCCAAGGAGAAAAGACCGAGTTCCCTCAACCTATCCTCATAAGGCATGCCAACCGATCCAGGCAACATCCTTGTAAATCTTCTCTGCACCCTTTCAATAATTTCCACATCCCTCCTGTAATGAGGCGACCAGAACTGAGCACAGTACTCTTAAGTGGGATCTGACGAGGGTCTTATAAAGCTGCATCATTATCTCCGACTCCTAAACTCAATCCCTCGATTGGTGAAGGCCAGCACACCATACGCCTTCTTAACCACCTCCTCTACCTGCAAGGCCGATTTAAGAGTCCTGTGGACCCGGACCCCAAGGTCCTTCTGATCTTCTACACTGCTAAGAGTCTTACCCGTGATATTATACTCCTCCATCCCATTTGACCTGCCAAAATGGACCACTACACATTTATCCGGGTTGAAGTCCATCTGCCACTTCTCCGCCCAGTCTTGCATCCTATCTATGTCACGCTGCAGCTTTTGACATCCCTCCAAACTATCCACAACACCACCAACCTTTGTGTCGTCGGCAAACTTACCAACCCATCCCTCCACTTCCTTATCCAGCTCATTTATGAAAATGACAAACAGCAAGGGTCCCAGAACAGATCCCTGGGGCACTCCACTGGTGACCGACCTCCATTCAGAAAAAGACCCATCTACAACCACTCTCTGCCTTCTGCAGGCAAGTCAGTTCTGGATCCACAGGGCAGCAGCCCCTTGGATCCCATGCCCTCTCACTTTCTCGAGAAGTCTTGCATGGGGGACCTTATCGAATGCCTTGTTGAAGTCCATGTAAACCACATCTACCGCTTTTCCTTCGTCAATGTGTTTAGTCACATTTTCAAAGAACTCCACCAGGCTCGTAAGGCACAATTTGCTTTTGACAAAGCCGTGCTGACTACTTTTGAGCATACTAAACTTCTCTAAATGTTCATAAATCCTGTCCCTCAGGATCTTCTCCATCAACTTACCAAGTATGTGCATGGATTTTGTTTTCCCATTAAACTAAATGGACAGCAGATTAGACAGTAACGCTCAGTTTGAAACTTCCTTTCCTTTAAACAAAAATAACTGCCAGCAGTTACTTTCCAGTATTCCTCGTGTGCTAAATAGGGAAACTATTTGAAATGTAACTGTACCTTTGAGTCAGTGTAATTACAAAAATGGCTTTTGTCAGAACTACGCCCTTGTTCGTGCTAGAAAAGTACTCATTAAGAGTCATGATTTATACAACTGCAAATTAATACAAGCCAAGGCTGAGGAAATGCTGATTCCTTCTTTCATTGTCATTTTTTAACAGCTGTGTAATGCTCCTGAAGTGAACTTGCTTGACATAAAAATTTCACTCACATTGCTTATTTGACACACCATCAGAATGTTTTCAGGGTTAATTATCCTGACAGTATGGCCACATCATTCCAGCAGCTTTAATACTACTCCAGGTTATTCCCCCGTTGAAATGTGAATCCTTAATTAATCAACTACTTGCCTTTCATGAGTGGATTATCAAGACAAAGTGAAATCATATTTCCCTAGTACTTGATGTTTATCTTAAACTGACTATACTGATGGGACTGTGAGCTGTAATATATGTGTGGTATGCGTCACATTTAAACTGAAATAATGAGGTGCTTTCCTCAGCCAAAATGCTGATTCATTGCCTTGTAGAAAAAAGGACAAATTCCAGGGTCCTTAATGTGCGTGAGTGAGGACCTTTGCAGCTACTCAGAATCTGCAATGTCATTGAATCTTAATAGCAGCAATTTATTACTAATTACTAATTGTCCATTCTCACCATTAATCTTTCAGAATACAAGCGATGTTGAGGCAATAGAATGATAACTATTAATTTGAAGCTTGGGGAAAGATGAAAAGCCATTGTTTTTGCATAGCTGCTTTCTATAAGCGACCATAAATAAAACTACAGTGATATTGCATAAATCAATATAACCAATTGATTATAATTTGAAACTGAAGTGCAAAATGGTTAATGTGAAAACTTCCATTTAAAAGAAAAGAAATCGCACTTTGGTGCCTTTTCCCTGTGAAATGTGAGCTGTCACAACCATTAAGGTCTTACTGTCAGCAATATGTTTTGATATGATGGAGCATGTGGTGAACTGAGATGCTAGCGGTTGGAGCTGTTGCTATAGTCACAAAGCATTTTCACTGTCTTGAGATTTTGGGAAAAAAGGCAGAGCTGATTATTAACAGCTTTAGATGCAGGTTATTTTTAAAATGTGTTTGGGATATGAATATTAAGTGTCAGAATTGCAAGGTTAGGGTTTAAGCAAGAGTGTTGGAATTAAATTATAAGATGAGCTACAAATCATATTCCGTTGACTAAGAGCAATATTCACAAAGGAATAGGGGTTCATTATGGGAATAATTCTGTGGCAAACAAGGCATTCCCTTGATATGAACTTTGCTATCAAAGTATGCTCTGCATGGAGATTGCTCTGCACATTGTCCAAGAAGCAATGTCTTTAGCTTTTTCTATGGCAAAGTGTTATAGGTCGATAACTTCATGGGCTCTCCAGTATACTTTTTATGGCTGGGGACACAACATTGCAATTGTTAAACATCCTTCGATTATGATTGGTTGAAAATTGGTTTAAAAGCATATTTACCAAATTAATGGAGATCATATTTAAAGTAAAATTACAAGGATTAAAATGAAATATTTATTGGGAGAAGGAAGGAAAGTGCTTTCTAGTTGGAATGACTAGATGATGGGCCCAATCTATGCATGCCACCAACATGTTTACATTTACCTGTGCCAGCTTTTTTGTTTAGAGGAATCCAGCAAGTTTTTGTTGCTATAATTTGCACTCGTGTTGTTAGGCATGCACAATCATAAATTCCCAATAAATGCTATCTTTCAGGTTTAAGTATAACAGTCAGCAGGTACTTCAGTTTATAGTAGAATTCTTCCTCCGTTAAAATTGAAAGCAGTATTCTGTAAAAATAATGGCAGTCAAGTAATGTTCCAGCAAAGTCAATTGCCACTCTGTATCAACTTACCAATGCTTAAATTCTAAAGCGTCTGTCTTGCCCGACCTTCCTGACTCAGGCTGTGTCGGTCTTGAGCAAAGAAGCGCGTCCCCAGCCCCAGTGACAAAGTGTAAAAGAAGCGGGTGAATGAGGACATGGCATCCTTTTTACAGCACTAGCTGTGATAAAGCAGGTGAGTTTAAATGTCCCATTGAAAATAGCAGGCCAGGGAGAAGGTAGGTTTCTCAGTGAATGGGATGTGGGGGTGGGTGTTCGGGCATTGGCAGGGAGGGATCCGGCCATCACGGTTGGGGCTGCTGGACATTGGGGAGTTGGGCATCAGTGGGGAGAGGTCGGACATGGTGGGGGGTGGCGTTGAACATTGGTGGGTCATTGAACATCGGTGGGTCTGGACATCAGGCGGCAAGTCAGAAACTGGGGAGTTGGACATTAGCTGGGGGAGGGGGAGTAAGTCAAACATCAGAGGGAGGAGTCGGGCAATGGGGGGGGGGTTCAGACGAATATTGGGAGCGTGACTCAGACATCGACAGGTGGGATCAGGTTGGGGGGCTTGTGGGCTGTCGGGCCTCAAGTCGGGGGGGGGGAAGATATCATGGGCAGCGGGGTGCTTAGACGGGAATGGGTGTCCCTGTGGGGTTATCCTGAGGGGCTTGGTCTCTAGGCATTTACAATAGTTATGCTGAAGTTAGAAGTGCTTTTATTTTTTTCTAGCACTTTCAGAGTAACTATTAACTTAACACTGGTGGAACCATCCGAAGTTAGCAATTTAAATTACTTTGTCAATGGATTCCAGAGCACTGCAATTGTCCAGGGGCAGTTAGTGCTTCTGGGTAGCCCCTAAATCTGACACTGGGGAGCCAGCAAGTTAAGGCCTCATGGGATAGAATGCCATGGAAAGATATTTTCTCAGTGGCCTAAGTTTGCAGCATTATTGGAGTTTGAGTGAAAAGCTTTGATTTGAATTTCCTTCGTTTATTTGGTTTGGGAACCTAGTTATTCAATCGCAACCCAATTTTTTGCTGAATGTTGTGAAAAACTAAATGCACACAAAATGTTATTCCGTGCATTAAGTTATAGGTAAATGTTGGGTGACTTGTGGTCAAAACTATATTTTCCCAGTTGGTTTAATGCACGGTTTCAAAGGTGCTAAAATGTCTAGACTTTTTGTTCAATTTAATCATGCAATGGTCATATTTAATTAATGTGGGTAAGTTCTGTGGTCTGTTAAGTGAACTCTGCGCTACTCTTCACTAATCATTTTTTGCTAAGAGTTATCTCCAAAGTGTCAATTCCCAGAACAATGACCTCAAACAATTTATTTTCTGGATGATTTAGGACAGTTATGTGGAGCTGTTCTTGTACACTTACTGTGCGCTAGCAATATCCAGGGTTATTTTTCTTTTCTCTCACCATAGCCTCAATAGAAGCGCTTGTGGAGTTTCTCTGGGGTATCAACCAAGTTGCAGTAGGATGTTGAGCAATCCCAGTGGGAAATTCTATCCCACTGTTATTTGACTGCAAAGAATAATTTCCCTCGCACTAAATAGAACCCTCAATCAAATATGCAATCTAATAGTTAAATTTGTCTTTATATAGCACTCTGAAATCTTTCATTATATCAAAGGTGCCATATGATGTGAAGTGAAGAGAGTTTTTATCCAAGGGACTACGTGGGATGCTCTACCAGGAATATTAGTGAATTTGTGAAGGTTTTGAAAATAAGTAGTAGGCAGATACTCGAGTAATTAAAATTTAAAGAGTAGTACAAAGGAACTTGGCTAGGTGAAAAGCTGCATCACTGAGCCAATACGGACAAGATGTCCCCAGACATCTTGTAAAATTCTACAATTCTAAGTATAAATTGTTGTACATCCATCTTTGTAATTAAACAGGGGATGACAAATGAACTATTTGCAGGGTTCCCTTTATCTGGTAAATTTTCTGCCTTCGACGACTCGAGCACTATTCACTGGTAAGTGGAGACCTTACTCTGAGAAGGAAAACGATGCTTTGAATCAAGCACACACAGAATAATGCAGCAAAGTACTCAATTCAAAATCACTAGCCAAAACGTTGAGGAGTAAACTAATGTAAAATAAACATTCAGTACAATGAGTTAGATTTTAGTCTGTTGCATTCGTTCGTCCAAAATATTATCTGTATTAGCATGCTGTTATATATTCATTTAGTTGCCATTGAGTGATTTAATAAGGTAATTGTAAAATCCGAATAAAAGACCAGAATCTCTCAACTTGAACTAATTCTGTTTTCTCAACTGAAATAATTTTGAACAGACTGTGATTTGATATTCATAGAAATCATAGAATCATAGAAACCCTACAATACAGAAGGAGGCAATTTGACCCATCGAGTCTGCACCAACCACAATCCCACCCAGTCCTTATCCCGTAGCCCCATATATTTACCCTGCTAGTCCCCCAACACTAAGTGGCAATTTAGCATAGCCAATCAACCTGACCCGCACATCTTTGGACTGTGGGAGGAAACCCATGCAGACACAGAGAGAATGTGCAAACTCCACACAGACAGTGACCCAAGCCGAGAACTGAACCCAGATCCTGGTGCTGTGAGGTAGCAGTGCTAACCACTGTGCCACCATGCCCTCCCCGTATCGTATCCACAGCCAGACAGGAGTATGGATTGGAGTGGTGTTTAGTGAGACCAAATTAAATGATTTTGGTTTTGCTTGTGTTAAAACTGGAGAAGATGGGTTTTAAACTCTTGACAGTGGCCCAAGCTGGGAATTGAACCCGGGTCCCTGATGCTGTGAGGCAGCAGTGCTAACCACCGTGCCACTCTAATATTGTTGCGGATGTTTCCTGCGCTTATTCTAAGGATACCAAAAGGCTGCTTTTGGATTACTCATTGCTTGAATTCTGCTCAAACTGAAACATTTGAGAGCAGGCCTATAAACCTTGACAACCAAATGTCTCTGAAAAGCCAAATGCACATTTTGATAGTTGCAATGATCAAAAAGCTATTGCTATAGGAATTTAAAAAAAATTCATGTGTAATTTAGTTTGTTGATTAAAAATGTTCTATTTCTAAGTGATAATTAGCTGTTGCCCTTTCACCAGTTTTGGATCAGAAATTCAATTTAGCTCCAGATCACCTATGTAATCTTAGCACCTGGGCCATCCTTGTTATTTGAAGTGCTGATTTATAGATTGGAAGATACCACTGTTAAAAGCTTCTTCCTGTTAACAGTGATGGTACTTCAGTGAAATGATCTTGTTAAATGCTTCGCTGAGCACAGACTAACAGTTTTCTGCAGTATTTATCATAATAGAAGTTAATGGTGGTGATGAATAGTGATGAAAAGAGTTGTTTCAACAGAAAAATAGCAGCAATCTTTTCCTGCTGCGGTATCCGGTAAACATTCGTTCATCTTTCACTTCTTTAGTTGGAAATAAATACTTTCCATTTATAAACATTGAAATTGACTTGAATGTTGCCAAAGCACCATTGACTTTGATTACAATGTCAGTCCTGACCTTCCCAGGCCTGCATTGCCCATTGTAATTTTCAAATTAGATGCTACCTCTGATTATTGTTGATCAAATCAGACATCAGAACCATGAAGAACAAGGGAACTGTTGATCAATAGTTATGTCTTACCTGTTGGTGCCCTGGTTCAGTGCATATTGATTGGATTTTGTCCATCATTTCACACATGGCAAGTTCCCAAATTTTGACCTGATCTATATTTTAGTTGTGAAATGACTTGTGATCAATTTAAAGGGTGAAGGCAGTTACGAAAACACAAGTAATTTATATCACAACCCAATCTTTTGAAGGAAATAAGATATGGATGTACTCAAAAGATTACTTCCTTTTGCAGAATTTCTTAATTAATTCCTAATTTCAGTGAGTGAACCTATCTCAAATGGAGTTAGATTTGAGGAAATGTGAGGTCATCCACTTTAGATCGGCGAAAAACAATTCAGGATCTTAATGCCAAGAGGTTTGGAATTTTGGAGGAGCAAAGAAACTAGAACCAGAGGGCACAACCTCAGGCTAAAGGGACGATCCTTTAAAACAGAGATGAGGAGGAATTTCTTCAGCCAGAGTGTGTGAATCTGTGGAACTCTTTGCCGAAGAAGGCTGTGGAGGCCAGGTCATTGAGTGTCGTTAAAACAGAGATAGATAGGTTTTTGATTAATAAAGGCATCAGGGGTTATGGGGAAAGGCAGGAGAATGGGGATGAGAAAAACATCAGCCATGATTGAATGGCGGAGCAGACTCGATGGGCGAGTGGCCTAATTCTGCTCCTATGTCGTATAGTCTAACTTGGTTGTCCGTGCACACAAATCACTAAAATTTCATACGCATGTACAAAAAGTAATTTTAAAAACTTGTGGAATGTTGACCTTTATCTCAAGGTGAATGGAAAATCATGGGTAGAAAATTATGTTTCAGTTGTGGAGAACCGAAGGCTCAATTTGAAGTATTGCATTCAATTCTGGGCAATGGCAAAAATTTAGTAGCGTTGGAGGGGATATTACACAGATTCACCAGAATTTATTTTTAATTTATTTAGTGAATGCAAATGCCTGAAACCAAGCAAGGTGAGGTGTTTGCCAATTAGCTCAGAGAGGGAACATTCCTTGGTAATGGGCAGCATTGTTTGGGATTTTCCAGAAGTCATAAAGAGTCTGTTCTGAGGCCTGAGTGGCAGAGGTTGGCTGCACAGGGGCCCAGTCTAGTCCTGAACCTACTTAGTAAGGACCATTGTTACTGTGTTGGTTCGATGCCTGCCATTTGACAATGGGATTTGTCACAAGAGATTTATTGGTAACTTTGCATATTTCCCATTGTTTGAACCAAAGGATGTCTGCAGGTTACATATTGTTCAGGAAGGGTGTTTGGGATGCTGAGTGGAGGGTGGACAATAGGTGGTTTGAACAGGTCATCATGGAGTGGTAAGTGAGATGCAGCGCAGATGGTTTCAGCCAACTTGAGTTTTCGTCAGTTGGCACGGACGCGTGGCAGAGTGATGTTTGCACAGACAGGAAGCCTGGGAGAGGTGTTGAGCAGAGAGTTCCAGTTCTGATGTACCTTGTTGTGTTCAGTTGAGTGTCAACAAGATGCATGAGTGACAACCTTTGCCAGACAGGTGCAAGGTACTCTGCTGTGGAGTATGATACGGTAAGTTTTGAGATCCAGGGTGTTGCGACAATGGCACCCATGTGTAGATCCAGCAAGTTTGGTTAGTAAGTTGCTTCTGGTTTTGACCTTTGTTGCTGTTTCCTTCAAATGTTCCTGGAAGGACAGAAATTTTATCTAGAGTCATTCCCAGGTATATTGACTTCGGATCATGCTTTTTGTTTCTGACCATCCATGTGGATATTCTTTTTTTGCACTGAAATTAGGGGAATTTAAAGGGTGTAGATCTTGTTGACTCTGATTGTTGTCATGGAAAAACCAATGGGGAGCTATAGACACCCCAAGCTTCTGAGTAATTGAAAAAAAGCATAAGGCGTGAACATAAAGAATTGGTCCCTGTATGCGTGTCATGAGCCATGTTATGAGCTTGACTGATTATCTTAAATTGGTTGTTAGTGTAGCTATTAGCACACTCAGGATTGTTCAGCAAGTGCTGCCCAATCGTGGAATTGAATAGCAGATGTTTTGTTTTGGGATGGTTGAGTACGATCTGTACTCTGCTATTATGAACAACCAAAGCAATATGTTGTCTGATTTGATCAGCCAATCATGCGACCAATGTCCCTGGCATCACATTGGTATTGAAATTCATAAACAACATTATTCAGTTGTATGGTCAGCCAAATGTCCTTATGGACTGATTGTTAATGGAAAACAGGATGCTTTCCTTGTTTTTTCTTCCACAGTCTCAAAGTTTATGACTATCTTGTACTTTTCAGATCATCTTTTTGCGGTATCACTGTAGGTACTTCGTTGTGACACCATACATGTAAATCAGTCGGAAGGTACCTTTGGATATGCATTCAGGCCTCCAGTATATAAAGGGACATTTGATTTACAAATGCACTCAGAAAATGTAAGCACTTAAAAATTGTCGAGCAGAACACTGGAATGCAAAACAAATAGTGAGCTTCCAGATAATCTGTTTTGTGAATTTTGACCATTATTCTACCAGAAAATGAGTGTTTTAGGGTGTGATAAGTAAACTGAAGACAGTCTGTCCTGAATAGCTCAGGAATATCTCTATGTAGGATGTCTCTTAATTGGAGGTACAAGTTGAAGATTCAGCATCAGCAATAGTGGTTGTTGCTTTAAGTTGCCAAGACTGAACTGAATTAGATTCTGTGATTCAAGTGCTTATGATTTAAATCTATGTACACAGTCATGCGTGACGGGATTATACAGTATAACAACCTTGCTATAGCATTTCTCAGAATTGTGTGGTTCTGTTTACAACATATTCATTGTTCCTTTCATATCCACATCATATTTTTGCTAGATACTTATATTGGTTTCGCTGCTATTTAAAATTAATATTATAGTTAGTAAACTGTGGAATTGTTTCCTGATTAAAACAATTTAATGTGACTGAAGTGCAGCACTCCTCTTAGTGTCTACACAGCAAGATTGCAACTTGAATCCCAGAGCTCTACCTGACTGACATAAAAGAGAGCTACCAGCTAGTATAGTAACAAGTTGGTGTTATAATTCACATGAACTCTGGATCTATTAACATTTTAAACGTGTAGAACTATAATGTTACCAGGAGCATGCATAATATTCCAGTAAATGCAGTAAAAGGCATGGTGACTGGTAACTTTGTCCACCATCAAGCAGGTAATGAATGCCAGATTCAGAGCATGATAATCAAATATGGTCCAGTTTATGCCATTTGATAAACTGCTAGCACAAGTTATAATCATTGGTGTTGGCAAATGTAAAGATCCTGAATTTCCGGTTGTCATGATGGTGAAATTGTCAGCTCTCAGGATTGTTACTATGTAGAACTTACAGGAACTTGTAGTGTATGCATGTCCACAATTAAACATGGGAATCTGGATGTTGCCACCATCGATACCCTGCCTGACCACAGGATACACTGTTGCGGTCTTCACAGCTGCAATCAATGTACTCAGTGAATTAAAGTGCACTTCCAACTTTTTATGCACTATTCTTACTGTAGAAACAACAAAAATGTTAAGCCTTGTTGAATAAGGTTTAATTAAGTTTTTAACAGCTTACTGGGAAAATCCTTTCCCGCGTTGAAAAACTAATTTTACAAGTATGGTTATTCCCTCAGGAGAACATCTAAAATTCAACAACTTTTAAAATAAGGTAGTGTTATTTTTGTTAAAATTTGATACTGCATCGTATGTGTATTACCCAATTTTAAATCTGTCTTCTGTAAGATTATTTAAATGTGAATTAGAATCTTTCCTTTTTACTTCCGCGGCACGGTAGCACAGTGGTTAGCACGGTAGCACAGTGGTTAGCACTGCTGCTTCACAGCTCCAGGGACCTGGGTTCAATTCCCGGCTTGGGTCACTGTCTGTGTGGAGTTTGCACATTCTCCCCGTGTCTGCGTGGGTTTCCTCCGGGTGCTCCGGTTTCCTCCCACAGTCCAAAGATGTGCGGGTTAGGTTGATTGGCCAGGTTAAAAATTGCCCCTTGGAGTCCTGAGATGCGTAGGTTAGAGGGATTAGCGGGTAAATATGTGGGGATAGGGCCTGGGTGGGATTGTGGTCGGTGCAGACTCGATGGGCCGAATGGCCTCCTTCTGCACTGTAGGGTTTCTATGATTTCTATGATTTCCTGCTTTGCTGTCTTTGAGAGTTTTTCAATTTGATTGGCTGATTAAATCAATATAGGTAGCACCACATTTAAAGTCACTTTGGAAAAGACAAAATGATTCTCTCGGCACTGCTAAATGTTTGAGCAATTTGTTTAAAGTCAGCAGCGAGCACCACCCCTTTGTAGCTGACCACAAAATTCAGCCCATTTTCTTTAATCCTAGTTCAACCAAGCATGAAGGCAGCTGCAGTCTTCAAGATGCTATAACTCGGCTATCAATGTATGTTATATCTGTTTCAGTTGGTAATTGCTATTTTATGTACCTCCATAGATGACATGCATCTAAAATTACTGTGGCAATGAGGCTAGTCTAATTCAATTGGCCGACTTGCCAGATGTAATTTAGAATCATTGTTCAAAGCACAGCTTGGCTATGGGTAAGAAACTGGCTGAGGAGTAGGGAACAGTGGATACTGATTAGGGATAATCTTAGTTGGGGTGTGGGGGGCAGTATTGAGTCAGTGCCCCAAGGCTATGTTGTTGGGTTCATTACTTTTACTAATTTATGTAAAATGATTTGTCTCCCAGTCAAGTATGTTTGCAGATGATAGCAAACTAGATGTGCACTGGACTTAAAGTTGGAAGTCCTGAAACTATATTAGTCAAAAAGGTGAATGGGACAAACAACGGCAAATGGAATTTAATGCAGATACTTGTAAAGTGTTGGATTCAGGAAGGTAAATAAATACCATAGAAAATTAATGGTGTTAAGATAGTTTAAGATGAGTTTTAAAGAGATTTTTGGCTCTTGATTCCCATCACCTTCATTGACTTTTCTTCCTGCATCTGCACAGCTATCTCTGGTGTCCCTCAAGGAACTATCCTTGCCCCCTCCCACCTATTTCTCATCTATATTCTGATCCTCAGCAAGATTCAAAAACACAACCTCAATGTACATTGATGCCACCCAATTCTACCTCACTTGAATCCTCCGCTGAATCTGAATTGTCAGACTGCTTCTCTGATATCCAATACTGGGTGCGCAGATAGTTCTGCCAATTAAATATTGGTAAGTCTTAATTCCCCACCACAAACTATTCCATCGCAATCAATTCCGTCCCTCTCTTTGGTACGCGTTTGAGGCTGAACCACACTGTTGCAACTCTGGAGACGCATTGGATGACAAGATCAATGTCCAACCACATAAGATGGTCTATCTCAATTTCCTTAGCATCGTGCCACTCTGTACACTTGCAATTACAGTAAAACATGCTGGTAACACAGGTCATGAAACTTTCAAGGCAGACCTGTTAGGATGCAATACATAAAAAGAACTAGAATCTTATACCTTGAACTGTTAATGTGCAGTAAAATAGTTAAGTAAATTCAGATTTATACAAGACAGCTGTGGGACTTGGACCTAATGTTTTGACAGGATTTGTTCCTTGGCCAAATTGAATTGTAGTCTTTCTGAGTTTAAGGAGAGCAGAATTAGGATTCAGAAACGTACAGATAATTGAAAAGTCACATGCTGCAATCCATGATTCAGTGGTATTGGGTTATACATGACTTTAAAAGTTGACTAGTGGCGTTGTAAAATAGTCAAGACAATAAAATTTTATTTTAAGGCAAAGAATGTTCTGAAATTGAAATCCTAGTAGCACAATTTGAAATCATCTTTGTTCAAATTCTAAGTGCTTTTAGTGAGAATGCATTTTACCTCGGATATAAATGGGTCTCCTGGAAAATGTATTAAATGTAGCTAATGAGATGTGACCTAAATTAAACATATAAAATTCAATTTATTGAATGAGCCATATACAGTTCCTGCAAATTCTTGTGGTTTCCCAGTGTAAACCTAAAAGGTCACATTGCATGCCTATTATAATGAATGGACTGGTTAGATTAATTGACTGAGGCATCTCAACATTGCTGCCAACAAAATGACATTTTATGTAAGGCACAGAGCATAAATTCACATCTAGTAATCAAGGGTATTCTGTACAGCTATAGATTTAAAAAAAAAATTCTGCCACAGTAACCTGCAGGGCAAGAAAGCCTGACGATAGATCTGCTTGACTAGCTTGAGCCAGTCAGTACTATTTACTAAATCATGCTATTTGCTAGTTGTAATGTGAATTCAGGGTTTCATATCATTAACAAAAGCGAGTTCAAATGCAGGCCAAAATGAAGAATGTGTGGTAACTAAAGGAAAGATAAGGAGAATTACCTTTAGGTAGCCTCTTTCACAACCTCAGGGACCAGTTTTCTCACAGTTAGCTCCCAGAAACAGTAATGTGATGATTACCAGATGATCTATTTTTAGTGTTTGATGGATAGAAACATAGAAAAACTACAGCACAAACAGGCCCTTCGGCCCACAAGTTGTGCCGAACACATCCCTACCTTCTAGACCTACCTATAACTCTCTATCCTATTAAGCTCCATGTACTCATCCAGGAGTCTCTTAAAAGACCCTATTGAGTTCGCCTCCACCACCACTGACGGCAGCCGATTCCACTCGCCCAGCACCCTCTGTGTGAAGAACTTACCCCTAACATCTCCCCTGTACCTATCCCCCAGCACCTTAAACCTGTGTCCTCTTGTAGCAGACATTTCCGCCCTGGGAAAAAGCCTCTGAGAGTCCACCCGATCTATGCCTCTCAACATCTTATACACCTCTATTAGGTCTCCTCTCATCCTTCGTCTCTCCAAGGAGAAAAGACCGAGCTCCCTCAGCCTATCCTCATAAGGCATGCCACTCAATCCAGGCAACATCCTTGTAAATCTCCTCTGCACCCTTTCAATCTTTTCCACGTCCTTCCTATAGTGAGGCGACCAGAACTGAGCACAGTGGGGTCTGACGAGGGTCTTATATAGCTGCATCATTATCCCCAGACTCCTAAACTCAATCCCTCGATTGATAAAGGCCAGCACACCATACGCCTTCTTAACCACCTCCTCCACCTGCAGGGCCGATTTTAGAGTCCTATGGACCCGGACCCCAAGGTCCTTCTGATCCTCTACAGTACTAAGAGTCTTTCCCTTTATATTGTACTCCTTCATCCCATTTGACCTACCAAAATGGACCACTACGCATTTATCTGGGTTGAAGTCCATCTGCCACTTGTCCGCCCAGTCTTGCATCCTATCTATGTCCCTCTGTAACTTCTGACATCCCTCCAGACTATCCACAACCCCACCAACCTTCGTGTCGTCGGCAAACTTACCAACCCATCCCTCCGCTTCCTCATCCAGGTCATTTATGAAAATGACAAACAGCAAGGGTCCCAGAACAGATCCCTGGGGCACTCCACTGGTGACCGACCTCCATTTAGAAAAAGACCCATCTATACCCACTCTCTGCCTCCTTTGGGCAAGCCAGTTCTGGATCCACCGGGCAGCAGCCCCTTGGATCCCATGCCCTCTCACTTTTTCTAGAAGCCTTGCATGGGGGACCTTATCAAACGCCTTGCTAAAATCCATATAAACCACATCTACCGCCTTCCCTTCGTCGATGTGTTTAGTCACATTTTCAAAGAACTCCACCAGGCTCGTAAGGCACGATCTGCCCTTGACAAAGCCATACTGAGTATTCTTGAGCATACTAAGCCTCTCTAGATGTCCCTCAGGATCTTCTCCATCAGTTTACCAACCACTGAGGTTAGACTCACCAGTCGGTAATTTCCTGGGCTGTCCCTATTCCCCTTCTTGAAAATAGGAACCACATCCGCAATCCTCCAGTCCTCCGGCACCTCTCCCGTCTCCATCGATGACGCAAAGATCATCGCCAGAGGCTCTGCAATCTCTTCCCTCACCTCCCACAGTAATCTGGGGTACATCCCATCCGGACCAGGATAAATGTTGACCAAGATACCGGGAATCGCTCCCCTGCTCTTTTATCAAAATAGTGTCTTGGGATTTTTAAGCCCACCTGAGATGATAGACAGGGCCTCAGTATAATGAAGCATCTGAAAAATGACACAGTGCAATGCCCCCTTAGTACTGAAGAATGTCTCCATTACGGAGAACAGTTTCCCTCTTATCAAAATTTGGTTTGTGAACATGCAGTCTAGGCTGCATACTTGGGAGGATTGCAGTGATCCATGATTGACGCCTTTCCCAAATAGCGTATTCAGCCTCTGACAAGTCGGGTGCAAAACGACTCAAGCATGGTTTCACAGAGTTTCACCAAACACTGTAAGCTGCCTTTGTTAGTGAGAATACTCGTGTACATGTTCGGCATAATTAACAGCATTCCCAAATTTAAATGACCCAATCAGTAGCCACAGAGACACAAATATTTGAGAGACTCCTGGCTTTCAGAAAGGTGAATTCCTGCAGCCTAATGAGCATCTTAAATTGAATCGGAATTTCCTGTGTTGTGGCATGAAATAGCATAATGACATAAACACTCGAATGGAAAGAAACAACTCAATGTCAAAATTGACCATTGCCAATTATTATGGGATATTCTGCACATGGCAGTGTGGTGGCACAGTGGTTAGCACTGCTGCCTCACAGCTCCAGCGACCTGGGTTCAATTCCGGTCTTGGTTGACAGTGTGGAGTTTACACATTCTCCTTGTGTCTGCATGGGTTTCCTCTGGGTACTCCGGTTTCCTCTAACAGTCCCAATTTAGATTAGATGGATTAGCTGTGGTAAATGAGGTTATGGGGATAAAGTGGAGAGGTGGGTCTGGTGGGATGCTCTTTCAGAGCGTCGGAGCAAACTCAGTGGGTCGAACAGCCTCTTTCTGCGCTGTAGGGATTCTATATAGTTCTATGTAGTTTCTGTTGACATCTGATCTTGATCAAAGAATTTTGAAGGTATTGTTATGAGCTTATTTAACTTCTGGAATTGAATTGATTACGCCTAATAACCTGTGTAATGGTAATTAGCTAGCGTTTGGTGATTCTTCACCTTTCCCCATGGAATGGGTATATGTGAATATGAGTTGTTTTAAATGGCCTTATTTTGTTTTAAATTTTCCAGAACAGCAGGACTGGGAGGTGTGTGTTTTTCTAAAAGGGGTTTCTGAACTACCATCCCGATGAAAGGTAGTTTGGTTTTCCAGTGACATCATCATGGCTGCAACAGCCCTCTTGGTTTGAAGGAGGCTTTCGTTGTCAATGTCCTTGATTTGCCTCTTCCCATAGAATCTGGGCCAATAATTCTCGAGGCATAATTTTGCGGTCAACAAGATCAAACCAAATCTTGGTGCTTCTTGTAAAAGCCTGATCTAGACCATATTCTCTTCATAAATTCTGTATCCCTTGAGGGGCGCATTAGGCCAACAGAGAAAAACATTTGATTCTTGTGAGTCTGCTTTGTAGTGCTCAGAAGCTTTCACTTGTCAACAGGCAGCTTAGCTCAGAAAATGCTCCCTATTTATCTCCTTGGGCTGCAGTCTCTATCACAAAGACTTGATGCAAGCCAAGTTTAAAATGTTGGCTTACCTTTTCTCGAGCATAAAAGTAAGCAATGCAGACCAATAAGCAGCAGTTTCATTTTGAAGTTTTGTTTTTAGATTAATGATCACTGGATGTTGCAATTCAAGCTTCCTCCAACATCTCTTTTCTCATGTAAATTATTTGACGACAGTTTTCATTAGATGGTGTCTACTATGAATTGAAGCCTGCATCTCTCATTCTTTGCTGTACTGAGTTATCATAGCCTTTGTTCAGTATTTTACCCCTGTTAAATTATTCACTGGAGAACATGAGGGATGTACACTGCATTTGGAGCAGAAAATATTCATAACACGAGTCCACTTTGTACACTTTGCATTGTTGAGATTTGTGTTCAAATAAAAACAATTCACAAAAAATACGTAGCGCGATACTATCCAATCGAATCATTAATTCACACTGCATTTAACTACTGACTTTCTAAAAGAGTCTCTGGTGTGCCTGACGTTTTGGGAAATTCTTGGCAATGCACTATCCTTGTTGGTAAAGACCTAACTGTTGATCGCAGAGTTCTATAGCTCCAACCTTTACAATATGATTAACATAATCTGAAAAGTATTCGAATATCTGTATTCCAAACATATCTTTCCTCTTTGATGTTCTAGCAATTTTGTAACATCATACAGCCCACAAGGAAGGACATTCATCCCGTTTTGTCAGTGCTGGCTCTTTGAAGGAGTTTTCCAATTAAGCCCATTCACCTGGTTTTCCCTCATAGCTGTGCAATCTCCTCAAGGATATATCCACTTCCCATTTGAAAGCTACTATTATATTCGTTTCCACCATTTTTTTGAGGTAGTGCATTCCAGATCACCATAATGCATTGAATTTCTTTGAAGAACATTGTGAAAGAAGACTTCTCACCTTATCAAGTAATGAGATAAGGAAATTAGCACTGAAAGGCACAGCAACAATGTTCCTCAACACTGAAATTGGATTTAAATTACTCCTTTCCTATCAAAGATAGCTTTTAACTTGACTAATTTTGATTTGATTTGATTTATTATTGCAACATGTATTAACATACAGTGAAAAATATTGCTTCTTGCGCGCTACACAGACAAAACATACCGTTCACAGAGAAGGAAATGAGAGAGTGCAGAATGTAGTGTTAAAGTCATAGCTAGGGTGTCGAGAAAGATCAACTTAATGCAAGGTAAGTCCATTCAAAAGTCTGATGGCAGCAGCAGGGAAGAAGCTGTTCTTGAGTCGGTTGGTACGTGACCTCAGACTTTTGTATCTTTTTCCTGACGGAAGAAGGCGGAAGAGAGAATGTCCGGGGTGCGTGGGGTCCTTAATTATGCTGGCTGCTTTGCTGAGGCAGTGGGAAGTGTAGACAGAGTCAATTGATGGGAGGCTGGTTTGCGTGATGAATTGGGCTACATTCACGACCTTTTGTAGTTCCTTGCGGTCTTGGGCAGAGCAGGAACCATACCACGCAGTGATACAACCAGAAAGAATGTTTTCTATGGTGCATCTGTAAAGGTTGGTGAGAATCATAGCTGACATGCCAAATTTCCTTAGTCTTCTGAGAAAGTAGAGGCGTTGGTGGGCTTTCTTAACTATGGTGTTGGCATGGGGGGACCAGGACAGGTTGTTGGTGATCTGGACACCTAAAAACTTGAAGCTCTTGACCCTTTCTACTTCATGCCCGTTGATGTAGACAGGGGCATATTCTCCTCTATGCTTTCTGAAGTCGATGACAATCTCCTTCGTTTTGTTGACATTGAAGGAGAGATTATATTTGCTGCACCAGTTCACCAGATTCTCTATCTCATTCCTGTACTCTCTCATCATTGTTTGAGATCCGACCCACTCCAGTGGTGTCGTCAGCAAACTTGAAAATCGAGTTGGAGGGCAATTTGGCCGCACAGTCATAGGTGTATAAGGAGTATAGTAGGGAGCTGAGAACACAGCCTTGTGGGCACCAGTGTTGAGGATGATCATGAAGGAGGTGTTGTTGTCTATCCTTACGATTGTGGTCTGTGAGTTAGGAAGTTCAGGATCCAGTCGCAGAGGGAGGAGCCGAGGCCCAGGTCACGGAGTTTGGAGATGAGTTTCGTGGGAATAATAGTATTGAAGGCTGAGCTGTAGTCAATAAATAGGAGTCTGACATAGGTGTCCTTGTTATCTAGATGTTCCAGGGTTGAGTGCAGGGCCAGGGAGATGGTGTCTGCTGTGGACCTGTTGTGGAGGTAGGCAAACTGTAGTGGATCCAAGTAGTCTGGGAGGCTGGAATTGATTCGTGCCATGACTAGCCTTTCGAAGCACTTCATAATGATGGATGTCAGATCGACCAGCCAATAGTCATTAAGGCACGCTGCTTGGTTTTTCTTGGATACCGAGATGATGGTCGTCTACTTGAAGCAGATAGGGGTTTCAGATTGTTGTAAAGAGAGGTTGAAGATGTCTGTGAATACCCCTGCCAGCTGAACCGCGCAGGATCTGAGTGCTCGTCCGGGTACCCCATTCGGGCCAGTCGCTTTCCCTGGGTTGACCTTCGAAAAGGCTGTTCTGGCATCTGTAATGGTGACCCAGATACAGGTTCTTCCAGGGTGGAGGGCATGCTCTCGCTGACCTCTTGCTCAAAACGGACATAGAATGCATTGAGCTCATCAGGGAGGGGTGCGTTGGAACTGGTGATTTTACATGCCTTCATCTTGTAGCCTGTTATGTCTTGCAGACCTTGCCATAGTTGGCAGGGGTTGGTGTGGCTAGCCTGGGACTCTAGCTTGGTCCAGTACTGTCTTTTGGCATCTTTGATGGATGATCTTAGATCATATCTGGCTTCTGACTTGACCACATCTGTAGACTATAATACAGGCCAACCATCTCCAAGCAACCATTTAATTTCCAGGACAGTCCCTCATTTCAGAACTTGGCCACAGGTCTTTTAAAATACAAATGAAATACATAAATGTGTCCAACAGGCCAAGAGTTCTATTTTTGTCACAGTTGAAATCATCCCGTCAGCAATGTGTTATTTTAAAATAAAGGTTTGAGCTTGCAGACTATGATGATTCATTATATAGAGTTTTGAACTCGAAATCCCATCTAATTCGACATTTTAATTCAGTCTTTTCAAGACATTGTGTTGTTATCTTGTCAGGGTTATTTTTACTTGATTGAATTTGCTACTGAAATATGTGCCTGTCTACAAATCCGAGAGCACCATTTTTAACTTGATCTCACTGAAGTGTAGGAAGATTCAGGGGGGATACATTTTTTATGGCTCCAAATTGGGTAGCTCTCTCCCACCAACAAGCATGTGAAATAAGGCGTGATGACGTTGGGTCAGCAATATGAGGTCATCACACCAGTCTCCAATATTATAGAAGGGGGAGGGGCATTCCCAGGGGCGTGGGAGGCATACCATGGAGGCTCAGTGTGGATCTGTATAATAGTTACCCAGAAGTTGGAAGTGGTTTCAATTCTTCAAACCTTTTCTAGATAATTATTGATGCAACAGAGTCGGAGACTGCAATTTAAGTTGCCTTTTCGGAGGGTTCCCAGTGTAGGGAAATTGTCCCTCGGAAGTTTGCACTTTCCGGGCAATTGCCGTGCAAACCTTACCTGGGAACTTCCTGCACATCTTCGGGCTACCCCGCAGTTACACTGCCCTGCAGCTCTGAAGTTACAGCACATTGACTCTGTTTCTCTCCACAGATGCTGCCTGACCTGCTGAGTATTTCCAGCATTTTGTGTTTTTATTTAACATTAACCTACATTCTGCTAAAGCATTGAAAGTGTCATTAGAAGTTCAGTGCTTTAAAAAGTCTTGTTGCTATGGACAATCCAGAACAAGAGGTCATCAATAGAGATAGAGAGTGAGAGGAGGTAGGTTCAAAATTGAAATGCGGAGAAACTACTACTCCGATGGTTGTGAATCTGTGGAACTCACCGCCCTAGACTACAGTGGAGGCAGAATCAATGAACAGATTCAAGAAAGAAATAGATATATTTCTGATAAAGGGCTATGGGAGCAGCAGAAAAGGAGTTGAAACCAGGGTGAGATCATGATCATATTAAAAGACAGGGTGGAGCGGGCTCAATGGGCTGAATTGTCGATTCCTGCTCCTAATTTCTATGTTCCATGTTCAAAGTTCATTGATTTCACAATGTTATAATGTAGATGTCAGTTAGCTCAGTTGGCTGGACTTGGGATGCAGAGCGTCGCTCTGCATCATGGGTTCAATTCCCGTACTGGCTGAGGTTATTCATGAAGGCCTGCCCACTCAACCTTGTCCCTCGCCTGAGGTGTGGTGATCCTCAGGTTACTCCCCAATGAAGGGGAGAGCAGCCTATGGTCATCTGGGACTATGGCAACTTTACCATTTATGTAGAAGTTGCAGTACAGAAACACACTATTTGGCCCATTTGGTTTATGCTGCTGATTGTACGTCAAAAAGCCTTCTTTCACCTTATTGACTTCCCTCTATCAACACAACATTTTATTCCTTTTTCTTCAAATTAGGTATAGCTTTCCCTTAAATGTATCTATTGGTATTACAGGTGAATGCACTAAGCCCAAGCCTGCCAGGAGCAAAAATCAAAGGGTGATAAAATGCTGGACTCAGATATAAAATATGAGAACATATTCTAGGAACTGGTTTAAGCAGAGATTAGGAATTTATCAGCTACCTGTTCTCAACCAGAGAATAGTATATGGTGTGATGGCTCTCGAGATGCGAAAGAAAATACATTTTAAAATAGAACAAAAATGTAATTTTTGCGCCCAAAAGCCAAAGGAAAGGTGATTTTTTTTAAAAAGTTGCAACAAGGGTACAATTTGGACATTGATTGCTAAGGATTACTTTACTATCCAATTTTCTATTATAGGAAAAGAAACATTTTCAACAAATTATCTGACAGGACCATTCTGTTACCCCAGAGGATATTTTAGATTTTCTAAATCAAAATCCGGTAAAAGCAGTTAAATTCATTCTTTTCATACTTGACTAATCCTTTACATCAAGTATCCCTTGGCACTTAAAGAAAATCAGCAAAGTCATGCAGCCTATGGAGCAGATAACTTAGTTTCTCAGCTGCTGATGTCACACTACATTACCTGTAGGATTATAGTGTCTGTAGATCTCAACAGTGACAAATGAGCTGAGCTGGGAGCTCTTCTGCCAGAAGACTTGATTTAAGTTTCTTGTTGCAAGTACAGGGGTCTGGAGAAAATGTTTTCACGCAGGCAGATAGTTCGTTAAATTCTACCATATAATTCTGTCATGGCAATATGATTGTATATTAAAACCTAAATTGTTTCACAGTGTGTGAAACAATTTAGGTTTTAAAACTCTGCTGAGACCAATTAGTCAAGAGTATGACCTGCATTTTGGGGTAGTAATAAGACCATAAAACATTGGAGCAGAATTAAGCCACTCGGCCCATCAAGTTTGTTCCGCCATTCAATTATGGCTGATATTTTTCTCATCCCCATTCTCCTGCCTTTTCCCCATAACCCCTGATCCCTTTATTAATCAAGAATCTATCTATCTCTGTCTTAAAGACACTCAATGACTTGATCTCCACAGCCTTCTGCAGCAAAGAGTTCCAGAGATTCACCACCCTCTAGCTGAAGAAATTCCTCCTCATTTCTGTTTTAAAGGGTCGTCCCTTTAGCATGAGGTTGTGCCTCTGGTTCTAGTTTTTCCTACTGGTGGAAACACCCTCTCCACGTCCACTCTATCCAGGCCTCGCAGTATCCTGTAAGTTTTAATAAGATCCTCCCTCATCCTTCTAAACTCCAACAAGTACAGACCCAGAGTCCTCAACTGTCCCTCATACGACAAGCTCTTCATTCCAGGGATCATTCTTGTGAACCCCCTCTGGACCCTTTTCAAGGCCAGCACCATCCTTCCTTAGATATGGACCCAAAACTGCTCACAGTACTCCAAATGAGGTCTGACCAGAGCCTTATACAGCCTCAGAATACATTCCTGCTCTTGTATTCTCGCCCTCTCAACATGAATGCTAACATTACATTTGCGTTCCTAACTGCCGACTGAACCTGCACGTTAACCTTAAGAGAATCTTGAACAAGGACTCCCAAATCCCTTTGTGCTTCTGATTTCCTAAGCATTTCGAAAATAGTCTATGCCTCCATTCCTCCTTCCAAAGTGCATAACCTCACACTTTTCCACATTGTATTCCATCTGCCACTTCTTTGCCCACTCTCCTAACCTGTCCAAGCCCTTCTGCAGTCCCCCTGCTTCCTCAATACTACCTGTCCCTCTACATATCTTTGTATCATCTGAAAACTTAGCAACAGTGCCTTCAGTTCCTTCTTCCAAATCGTTAATGCCACCAAAACTATTAGCATTGACATTAGCATTAATATTAGCATTAGGACTGCTGCCTCACAGCGCCAGGGACCCAGGTTCAGTTCTGGCCTGGGTGACTATGGAGTTTGCATGTTCTCTCCGTATCTTCGTGGGTTTCCTCCCACACTCCAAAGATGTGCGGGTTAGGTTGATTGGCCATGCTGAATTGCCCCTTAGTGTCAGGCGGATTATGTGGGGTTACAGTGGTCGGGCTTGGGTGGGATTGTTTTCGGTGCAGGCTTGAAGAGTTGAATGGCCTCCTTCTGCACTATAGGGATTCTATGATTCACTATCACTACTTTATTGAGCTGAAAGGAACATTTGAAGTCTGTGCACACAGTTAAACATGGAGATAGAGAAGTTGCAGAAGTTCTGTACTGATGAGATTATTCCCTTCTTAGATCTTATGTAAAAGCCCGTGAAAAAATTGCATTTTGTTGAATGAAGTGTAACTGTGTTTGTAAGGGGCACTAGCAGTTCACAATTATTGCCGATAACCCTCACTGGCCTTGAGAAGCTATTTTTATATTTGTGGAATGTTAGATTTCTGCATTATGATTTTAAAAATCCACATTTGACATTTTTTATGATATTTCAGTTTCTGTGTTTGTCTTGTGAACGTCCCAATCATTTATTTGCCTCTGTAAAAAATTAATTAGAAGTGATGCATTTTACATTTTACTTCCTGGTTTGCTCTCTGTGAGAATACTTCAACATGATTGGCTCTGTATCCAGATTGATGGCATCACTGTTGCTAGAAGCCGGGAGATCCCCTTGATTTGACTATGGATTCTAACTAATACCTGAAAGGTGGAATCCACACCAAAAAAATCACTACATCTTTGTGGGTGGCAATCTTTGAAGTCAACAGTGAATGATGTTGCTTTGGCATTGACTGCAAAATCTGGGCCAGTTATTCATCTCTGATATGTAACAATTTGCATATAACTGAGTGTGGCTGTGGCAACTATTTTAATTGGTAACCAGGTTATCCTAGCAGTTATCACTTGTACATTTTAAAATAAATATCAATGTCTTGATCATTTTCGCTGGATGATTCTCTGTATCACTAATCACTGTCATGTATGCTATATGAAGTTTGCTGCAGAAGTATCTTAATACTTTGGTTTACACAAGCATTACAAAGTTCACACAACCACTAAAAGGAAACCCATATCACCTACTCTGACTCTCAAATTAGTACGAACTACAGCAGATAAAGGGTGGAGGACAAATGGAGGCCCATTTCCAAATATCCGATGTGTATTAGTCCTAAAAGTACTTCGAGCTGAAGACCACTGATATCATCTGGCTTAGTTCTAAACCCAGTGTGTCAAGTTGTGTGATTCCTAGGATCCCGCCTATAGCAGGATTTTTAAACTTTTGATTTAAAAACAATCTCCCATCGAGCTGAGTGAGCTCTATTTCCACCGTATTAAAAGAATTGCTGGATTCAAGTGAAAGTGGCTTCTGTGGAAAAGTCATTCTGGAGCACATCAGTGGTGATGTTTCTACGATCTCCATGGCAGTTCTTTGTACTCCCACTCCTAAGCTCCCTTTGCTTCTTGTGCACTTGCCACCCTACTTCATTTGTGTCAGATGTAGAGAATGTTTTTGTGTATTTCATATTATAAGTTGAAGAGTCTCATGTAAAAGCTATTATTCATCATCCAGAAAAATACTACATTTTCCACATTGCATATGCTGCTCCAGCCTTGTCATCTTCTGTAACCAAGCAAATGGGGATTTCGAAGGTACAATCCAGAAGCAATCATTTGAATGAGACAGCTATTAAGTAGTCTATCTAATGGTATTATATCATTGTAAAGATGAGAATTCAATGGACATTTAATTGTGTGAAGCCATGTATTAAAGATTGCACTAATGATATAGATCATCAGGCTGGGTCAGGTCATAGCATGTCAATTCTGGTACTGGGTGCAAGAAGTAACATCAATTTGTATCAAGAACTTTTACAATAAACAATGTGAAGCAAGTACATAGTGCCCTCCAGAAACAGGAGGTAGCCATCCTCATAAACTACAAAGACCATTTGGCTCGACCCCAGTACATTAGCAACCTTTCTTCCCAAGGACAACCCCACAATGGAATGAGCTGCCAAAGGAAATCGTCACAGCCCCATCACTTGGAATTTTTAAGACCCATCTTTAGATTATTTTCATAAGTTTTCATTACCAGGTTATCATTTCAGCAGGCCATGCCTGGTTTAGCAAGCACTAGCTATAAAATGTTGGTTGATTATAGATATTAGTCCATGATGCCGACACAATTTAAGCAAAGTCAGATGCACGGAAAGGTTTGTTTTAATCTATTTGTAAATTAAGTAGCTGCTAACCAATCAGTCCGAGTTACAAAGCTGACAGACACCACATTGGAGAATCAAGGAGGTCATTATGTGCAAACTATCCTGCATTTCATGCATAAATCATAACCCGTTCTGAACTTTTGAAATTAACTCAATCACACAAGCCCACCTGGATTACTAGAATGGGCTGTGGTAGACCATTCAGCATCTGAAAGAGAATGAAAGGTTGAAATGTTCTCTTTCATCAAAAATGGACTTCAAAATGTTTCACATTCAGACACTGAACAATCAGCAATTCATTTTTGGCATTTTCTGGTTTTTACCATGTGTCCAGTCAGTGTTTTTTTTTTGTTTTGCTCAACATCTACCAGGCTGATAGCTAATGAGGATAACAGACAGATGAAACGTCATTCTTTTTCTTTAATTGTAATTTCTCCAACATTTATTGAGTACCTTCTGGAAAAAAGAGGATGGAATATTTTTTGTCTAATCCACCTCTATGGGCCCCAAGAAATTCTTCGATCAGATTTTAAAAATATCAGGTGGTTTTGGTTTGAAGAATCTAGAGGCGTTTATTGGAAATAATTGTATTGCAAATAATCTCACGTTCTTCATATTTTAAATAACCACTGAAATTCAAAATTGCATGGTACCTTGAATTGTTAGGGAAGAAAATATGCATACTGTGAGATTTAAAGTAGTGCTGCTACTGTAATGTTTGCAATACAGAACTTACTGCACAATTTATCTTTCAGTTTAATTATAACTTGTACCACCTAAAAACCACTCACAACCAGTTCTCTCCCTCTTTCATCCCATGATCTCTGTCCACCCACTTGTTCTCTTCCTCCCACTCCACATGCTCTCCTTCCTCCCTCATCCTGTGGTATCTCTCCTCTGTCACCCTGAACTCTCTGTCAGTCCCCCATGCACTCTCATCTGCCTTGCCCCGCGCACCCTCATCTCTTATTCCCCCCGCACACACTCATCTCTCATTCACCTGCACCCTCCCATCTCCCTCGCCTTCCACGCCCCATGCGCACTCTCCTTCCAGGCGTGCGCGCACACACACAAACACACACCCCAACACATGCACTCTTTCCTGACACTAATGCCTTTCATGACAATTTTAAATATGACCTCCAACCCTTATCCCTAACAGTCTTTTACAATTTTTAGAACAATAGAATATGTTATTTTGGTCTTTGTTATACTTTGTTGCATGAATGCCTTAGTATTGTATTTAGTAAGCTGCATGGGAGAATACAGTTCATTGCTCAATCACTCACTGTCAATATTCTGAGTGTTACCGTTGACCCAGAAACTTAATTGGACCAGCCATAAACATACTGTGGCTTCGGGGACTGGCCAGTGGCTTTTATCTACAGCAGGTAACTCACACCCTGATTCCCCAAAGAAAATCCACCACCTACAAAAGTCTACTGTCCACTCTCCTGAATGAATGCAGCTCTAACAGCACTCAAGAAGCTCAACACTACCCAGAATGAAGCAGCCATTCACCACCTGAAACATTTCAGGTGGGATTTTCCGGCTGTGCTTGCCCTGAAACGGAAAAATCCCACCTGAGGTCAACGGATCTTTGCTTGGTCCATGCCCCGCCCACTATGATTCCCGTGATGGACGGGACAGGAAAATTCCACCCTCCATCTCTCCTGCAGTGTGTACAATCTGCACTGCAGCAACTTGCCAGTTTGATCCCATGGGCCTTTCCTATATAGGTCCCCAAACATTGTACCTTTAACCTTTGCCGCATTATATTGAGCAAAATAGATCCCTCAACACGTTGATGATAGGATTCATGCATAATAACTACCAATCGCATCAGGAGACACCTTGAGAGTAATGCATGTACTTTTGTAGTCCATAAGCTCTTATTATGAGATGGAATGGAAGTTATTGTGGGACAAACTGAATGACAACATTTCCTAAAGTTTTTAAGGTGATAATACCACAAAAAAAACTATTATGCTGAGATTTATTTAGTTAAGTACTCATAAGACTATGTTTGATATTTTTAGCAACCTGAAGAAGAAACCATTGCTTACCTTGGTCAGGGTGGTGAAGATGAATTTGACTCCACTGACCTTCCTGATTCTGATAAATACCAAGATTATGAGGAGGATGATAGTAGCCCTGATGTTTCTGAAGCTGAAGAGAGCCACAGGTTAGTTCACTTTGCACAATGGAATCTCATTTCTTCTTTTCACACAGGTACTGACAAGTCCTGACGTACAAGTAAGTAGTGTGAATCATTTGAAAATGTTCCCTGAATACAAGTAATGTATTAAGACTTCACTGCTGCGTGAGTGAGCTATGGCTGATATTAGTCTTGGGTATCTTTAAGGCAAACAAAAGAAGGAAAATTGATAGAAGCCTCTGCCAAATTGAAAGACTCATTTCATTTTATATAAAATGAAAGTATTGCATCATTCTGGTAGGTACATTTGTGACCATGGTGAACTTTAGAAACTGCAGGAATCATTGTGATGATTGAGATCAGTAATTGAGTTCCTTCACCACTGGAGCAAAGGTTTAGGACCAGAGATTTCCATTTTTAACAGAATATTTCTAAACACAAATTGAGTCAGAAGATGTCTGTTTTTGACAAGATGTTCTTCAATTTTAACCATACTGAAAAATATCTTTCTTGACACAAAGCATAAGACAGATGCATTTTGTTTCTGGTTCTGTTGGTAAATGTTTTCCTGATTTATTACTCTGCCTCTATATGGGAAAATGCCCTGCCGGCGTGATTATTTTGATAGTATTAGCTCTTTGTTTTGGCTTGATTTTCTTTCATTACGATGTGCCAAAATGTTTCAAAATGGACTGGTGAATCTAATTCTCTTGACCGCTGGATGTTAATACAGTATGTTGCCTGTAATGTTGGAAATGTTCAGGTTCCATATGTCCAAAGTAGGCTGCTTGTCCCTGTTCTTAGCACTGCTGTCTCACAGCGCCAGGGACCCAGGTTCAATTCCTGGCTTGGGTCACTGTCTGTGTGGAGTTTGCACGTTCTCCCCGTGTCTGCGTGGGTTTACTCCGGGTGCTCCGGTTTCCTCCCACAGCCTGAAAGACGTGCTGGTTAGGTACATTGACCCGAACAGGCACCGGAGTGTGGTGACTTGGAGAATTTCACAGTAACTTCATTGCAGTGTTAATGTAAGCCTTACTTGTGACTCATAAATAAACTTTAAAAGCTACATTGACAGTTGTGCAAGTAGACATGCACTTCATATCTGACATTAATTACAACTTGATAATTGCAAAGTGCTTCACAGCCTTTGGGTGAAGTGCTGATTTAATAATTGAATGCATTTTCCTTGAGTGCTAGAAGTGCATTTTTTCATGTATCTTATTAAGCAAGATACTTTATTGATACTTGAGCAGTATATTTTTTTCTTTATTTGAATAGATTAGGCTATAAATTGTGCCTGGAATCTGCAAAGTTAATATGAATGCAGGAGACTGATGTTTGGTGGTAGCATATCCATTGGAAAGCATTCTGAAGGCTAAGATGCACATTTCACGTAGACTTATTTAACCTTGTAATGTAGATGAGATAAACATAGCTCTTTTTACTGTGAGAATCTTACAAAGATGTTAAAATCAACACAAACAATAATGTACTTTTAGGCTCATTTATTTTTCATGTTTAGTCTTTTTGTTTTCATGTTGTTCCTTCACCACTGCCCACATCTGCCCACACCTGTTTGTGAACAGAATTCCCACTCACCTGAAGAAGGGGCTCCGAAAGCTTGTGTGGCTTTTGCTACCAAATAAACCTGTTGGACTTTAACCTGGTGTTGTTAAACTTCTTACTGTGTTTACCCCAGTCCAACGCCGGCATCCACATCACATCTGGTTCCCCAGTGCACCTTTCCGTTTACATGCCCCTCCCACCCTCCTATGACATTTTCTCCTCCATCCATGGTGGTTAGAGTAGACTGTACCACAGCTATTTCATGGAACTACCAAAGCCACAAACATGAGGTCACCCTCTGCGGAAAAGGGTCTGGACCTTCTGGTTTCAACACTGCAATTGCACCCTCTAGTGACTGGATAAGAGTTAACCCAACTCAACTATTGAGGAACCTGGTTTCTAAATGACCATGAAGCATGAAATTCAAATTGAAAGCCTTTTCTTTACTGTACCATTGGCAGTGTCTGACCCAAAAACTAATATATTTTTATGGTGTGACTTTGTATGTACAAATATGCGGCAGTAATTAAACTACTCATAAATCCTTTTGATCCAACAGGATTCATTTAAATTACAAATTTTGTTTGTGGTGAACATTACCTGTCCATAGTTATTACTTCCTGCAACACTTTTTACATCAATATTCATGATGCAAAAATTAACAGTGGGAAATCCAAATAAATATTTCAGAACCGGATTGTTGATGAATCAATTGAATCAATCAAAATGCTTTTTGCTAAGAAAATACATTCCCTGTTTTTATCCCTAGACAACTGTTATTTGTAATGTCCAAAATAGACTTTTTTTAGTTCGTGCTTCTGAAGAACAATTACATTTTTCCATCCAGTTACCTTTTCTGTCTTTTCTTGCCTTCATTAAAATCTTTACTCAGCCATGGGCTTTAGCAAGGCCTTTGACAAGGTACCGCATGGTAGGTTGTTGCATAAGGTTAAATCTCATGGGATCCAGGGTGAGGTAGCTAAATTAATACAAAATTGGCTTCTTGACAGACGCCAGAGGGTGGTTGTAGAGGGTTGTTTTTCAAACTGGAAGTCTGTGACCAGCCTCAGGGATCGGTGCTGGGTCCACTGTTATTTATCATTTATATTAATGGTTTGGATGAGAATTTAGGAGGCATGGTTACTAAATTTGCAGATGACACCAAGATTGGTGGCATAGTGGACGGTGAAGAAGGTTATTGATGATCGCAGCGGGATCTTGATCAATTGGGCCAGTGGGCTGACGAATGGCAGATGGAGTTTAATTTAGATAAATGTGAGGTGATGCATTTTGGTAGATCAAAGAGATCTACCAAAGAGTTAATGGTAGGGCCTTGGGGAGAGTTATAGAACAAAGAGATCCAGGGGTCCAGGTGAATAGCTCCTTGAAAGTGGAGTCACAGGTGGACAGAGTGGTGAAGAAGGCATTCAGCATGCTTGATTTCATTGGTCAGAGCATTGAATACAGGAGTTGGGACGTCTCATTGAAGTTGTACAAGACATTGGTAAGGCCACACTTGGAATACTGTGTACAGTTCTGGTCACTCTGTTATAGAAAGGATATTATTAAACTAGAAAGAATGCAGACAAGATTTGCTAGGATTCTACCGGGACTTGATGGCTTGAGTTGGAAGGAGTGGCTGGATAGACTGAGACCTTTTCCTCTGGGCTTGGAGGTGATCATCTAGAAGTCTACAAAATAATGAGGGGCATAGATCAGCTAGATAGTCAATATCTTTCCCCACAGGTAGGGGAGTCTAAAACTAGAGGGCATAGGTTTAAGGTGAGAGGGGAGAGATACAAAAGGGTCCAGAGGGGCAAATTTTTCACACAGAGGGTGGTGAGTGTCTGGAACAAGCTGCCAGAGGTAGTAGTAGAGGCGGGTACAATTTTGTCTTTTAAAAAGCTTTTAGACAGTTACATGGGTAAGATGGCTATAGAGGGATATGGGCCCAATACGGGCAATTGGGACTAGCTTAGTGGTTTTTAAAAAAAGGGGGCGGCATGGACAAGTTGGGCTGAAGGGCCTGTTTCCATGCTGTAAACCTCTATGACTCTAAGATACTTTTATTGATACTTTTATCCAAAGCAATGACTGAAGACAGATTGTGTAGTCTGAGCCGGTGCAGTGTGCATTAGCAGTTTTTAGTTTCTTATACTAAAATCCACTTGGTTAAGGGAAGGTTAGAGAGCAAAATCTGTAACCTCAGTGTGCATACCTATCATCAAGCTGGGAAAACAACCCAGATTCAATGGGGAGTGTAAAATGATAGGCCAGGAAAAATCCCAGTAAATGTATGAAGAAGCCTTTACTCAATTTGTTCGCACCTTAAAATGGCCTGAGCTTGTAAAAGGATTAGAGTGGAGATGGCAACATTCTCTACTCGGGCTGCCTTGAACAACATTGTAAGAGTTCTAACAACACCAGGTTAAAGTCCAATTCCACATCTTGAACAACATTAGCAGACTTCAATGTTGGGATGGGCAGCCGTTCTCATCCTCGTCCTTCCTGGAGAGAATGCCTGCTGACCAAACTGTGTTCCAAGTTCACCTTGTGTTTCACAGTGGTGAACAAGCTTGATGGTGGAATTCCCCACTCTGTCACGATGTCCGCTTGGCACCAAGGTATTCCACTTGCTGTAACAACTTCACCTTCTCACCAATCGACAGCACTTGAAATTTTCTCAAAGGTTTAGTCATACTCACAGGCATTGCAGATCCTTTCACAGGGAGATCTCAAGGTCAAATTATGGTTTACCCAGCACTACATGATTTTGAACTCTTGTTTGGTCTAACTCTGCTTTGATTGGTTGGCAGCAAGCTTGAACATGTTTGGTTAATCCAGAGCTACCAGTGTGGAATTTTGATTTATCAGGGGCATCATTCAGTGGTATTTGTTATTCTGCCAGCTGGATTGGTTGACCCCACTGACATAATCAAAAATTTGGGTCATCCGCATCTTCATAGTTTTGATGGTTTTCATCCAATAATGCCTTTGGTAGTTAAGAGTTATTTGGTTTTGCATTGCTCAGTGTCTTGTTTTCCAGGGCACTAGTCTTTGTTGTGGTCTGTGTTTTATAAGATGCATGCTGCTCAGGTGAGAAGTGCTGATTTTTTAATTTGTTTTGCAGTGCACTTGTCTCTTTTCCAATCCTGTTCTGTGTAAAGTTGCTGTTGTGAATTTGCTCTGGATCTTTTTCTATGTACATACAGTTGGAATCATGAGTGTTTGAAGTTGACAATTGACCATTATGTGCACATATAGGGTGCATATCCTGTGCTGTGTGGGTGCTCCAGGACACTTCCCATGTCCTGGATGACCAGAGTGCAGGAACAGTGTAAAGACCCAGCAACTACAGGCAAGTTGGTTTAAACTCCGTGATGGGAAGCTTCTAGAAATGATAATTCAGGACAAAATTAATTGTCACTTGGGCATATGCAAGTTAAGGAAAACCAACACAGATATGTTGAGGGGAAATAGTGTTTGACCAACTTGCTTGTGTTTTTTGATGTGTTAACAGTGAAAGTTGATGAGGGTAATGCTGTTGATTTGGTATCTATGGACTTCTGTGCTAGCTCTCCAAAGGAGCAATTCATCTTGTGCCACTTATTATCTGAACAACATGCTGTAGTGTGGGGAGAAGGTGGGGAGTGGCAAAAAGTCAGTTGCTCCTTTGGAGAGCTAGCACAGATACAATGGGCCAAATGGGCTCCTTGTGTGCTGTAACCATTATATGATTCTGTGGAGTTTGTGGTTGCTGATAGAACATAAAGATGCTCAAGCCAAATTACATAATCCTTGGACTTGATGGACCTTTGTACCTGCAATATAGTATTTGTTCCCAATTGCAGTCAAGAGATCATAATTTTCAAATGGATTTAGCTGCAAAATGCTTCAGAATTAGATGGTGTTTTTTTACCCAACATTAACCTCAATCCAAGGAATGAGAAATTATTGTATACTACAATTTGAGGTATTTTAACAATTGGGTGGTCATGCACGTACCATCATTAACACTTCGTATTTCTCCCTCCTTAACGTTGCCAGCCTCCCTCTGGCCCATCTTATCTACTGCTAAAAGCCTTATCCTTGTCTTTGCTACCTCTAGATTTAACTATTCTAATGCACCGCTAGCTGGCCACCCACATTCTATATTCTAAGTTTGCAGGCATTTAAAACTCTGCTGCATATATTGTGACTTACACCATCACCTCCGTACTTGCTGACTTCCCTTGTCTCCCATTTAAGCAGTGCCTCTATTTTCACATTCTCACCATGTTTTCAAATCCCTCCATAGCCTCACCTCTATCTAATTAGCATCGGCTCCAAGATTTTAGCAATGCTCTGGATCTGGCCTCCTAAGCATTCCCAATTTGAATTGCTCCACCGTACCTCACATTGGTGGTCATGCCTTCAGCTGCCCTGATCCTGTGCTCTGGAATTCCCTCCCAAAACCTCCGCATCGCTCCCTTCCTTAAAGACACTTCTTCAGACCTATCTTTCTGACCATGCGTTTGTCCTTGTATCTCTTTATGCGGCACTCTGTAATATTTGACTTTGAAATGTTCTGTAAACTACCTCCAGATGTTTTATGTTAAAATTGCTACGTAAAAATAATTTATTGGTGGTTCCAATGTTCTAAGTTGCCAGTCTTATAACCAGAGTTGCCATTTTGAGTGAGTTTTTTTTTGTCAGTCATCCTACCCGTGACTCTCCGTGGATCCAGGTAATTATAAGTCAATTGCAAATATACTTTCTAACAAAGGGATACATTCTTCAAACATAGAATGAGTTAAATGCATTGACAGAAATTGGAGATCCAGGTGAATGCAGGGTTGTTACTGATATACCCTGATGTTTGATTTCAAGCAAGCCATTGTGACTCAGTCCCCAATAGCTCCATCTCTGCTTTTGCACGGTTATCTTTAAAATGCAATTCACTTTCCCACATATAATTGCTGTCATGGGGTTACTTCCTACTCATCCTTTCTGAAAACATAACTATGGCAGCAAAGCTGAAAGCAGCAATATGTTGAGAAGCCATCCATGACATTTATGCTTAAATTGGTTAGCTTAAATGACAAGCAGATAAAGAATGTGTAAAATATTTTTCAGCTGGGATTTTGCGACATATATTTTCACTGAAATATAGATGAAACGAGCATTTAAGATTGCCTGAAATGTTTGTTGCGTATCACCTTTATGCATCAAGGTTTACTGCTGTATCATATTTCTTACAGTTCTTCATGGTTGAGAAACCATCTCGTAATGCTTCACACTTTTGTTCCATGTGGAATGAATTTTAACCTCTAGTTATCTATCTCAATTTCTGTTCAAAAAGAGTCTCGGCCAACTGTGCATGAATTGTTTCCTTGGTTTTATTTTTAAAATACATGAAAATTCTTACTGGCTTAATTGCTTCTTTCCTGGCGCACACAGCTCACGGGTTGTGGTACTGAGAAATTTTAATGGGTTGAAACATTTTCACAGCAGAGATTGAAGAGTGTTGGTTGGTTGTACTATTTTTACAAGAGCCCACCGTCATTATCTCTCTTTACAAAAAGCCCGTTACAGCAACACTTTTAAAACCATTAAATCCTGATGGATTTGTAAAAGAGGATTTTTTTCCTTCAGTGAATCGATTAGGGATATTAATGTGCATCTTTCTTTGTCCATTGCCAAGTAGGTGTTAGAAAAAAATATAAAAATTGAACAGTTGCTCTGCTATCCCTTTGAAGATTCTCTTTCAGCCCTGCAACCTATATTTGTTCACCCTCTTCACACCTCGGTTCCATTGCCACCATCAAGCATTTTTATTCTTTCGGTGGCATTAGTCATATTGTGCTGTTCTCTGGAATGAAACACAAAACCTTTACTCGGCGTGGCCACAATTTCCTTTGTCCTCAACAATTCATTTCAATTCAGAGTTTTCAACTTTGACTTGATATTTTTAACTTGTAGCATGCCCTGGCTTTAAAATCGCCAACCCCATGCATTGTATGAGAGAATGAATTTGTGCAGTGAGAATTTGTCTCTTTTAGCAGAAGGAATATATTCCTTCATGATTAAGTACAAGGAGCTTCCCGAGTTTACTCAGGAGCCAGGGTCCATTACAAAGCAGTAACACGAGTTTTTGCCATTGGATAAAATCCTGAACTGCAGATAAAGTCCCAGATGAACTACCTCCCTGGATCCTAAAGTTGGTACCTGAGGATCTGGCTCCAATATTGACAAATCTCTTTTAAGAGTCAATCAACACCAGCTGCTTATCAGACTAGTAGGTAGAGACAAGCTAACATCGTAGAATATACTCAAAAAGGGATAAAAGTCAGCCAGAAATTACAGTCTGGTATCTCTCACCAGTGTCATTTGCAAATTGCTTGAATATATTGCTCATTTTTATGTCATGAAGCACTTTGAAGCTTACAATATCTTCATGGATAGTCAGCAAGGTTTATGGGTCAAAAAGATTACCAAAACGTTGCTTTTTACAGACTTGATAACATAGCTTCAGGTCTCGGAAGAGATGAAAACACTCGCATGGCATTTCTGGATTTCTCAAAAGCCTTTGACAAAGTTCCTCCTCTTGTCCAGACTTCATGACTATGGAATCAGGGGGACATTATTGAATTAGATCGGGCATTTCCCAAGTAACAGAAGACAGAAAGTGGTGTGTCTTGTGGAATCATTCTCTCCTAGAGATGTCCTCTCTGGAGTGCCTCAGTGCACTGTGTTGGGACCTTTACCCTTGTTGGTATGCATACATTACTTTCCTAACAAGTTAAAAACAGAATGTGGCTATTTGCAGATGATTATGTGGTTTATGCAGCAGGGAAAACTCTCGGTCACATCAATCCACTGCAAGATAACCTTCTGGAATTGAAAAATTGGCAGGACCAATTGGAGATGACATTCAATGCCAGAAGATGCAATTTCATGTCTATTACCAACCAAAAGGACCCACCAACAAACTCTACAGTCAAATTCTCTCAATACGCAGATACATAACCAAACCTGGGGGTTTATCTTGAAAGTAATATTCAGTGCAGTTTCCCAAGATTGAGCTGAGAGATTACAGAAATATCTTTACATGGAGGTTTGTGTGGTTGAGCGAGATGTTACATTTTTAAAGGGAATTAGATAAACATATCAAAGACCTGAAACTGGGAAGTACAAGGGCAGAGGGAGAGCAGAGCAGTAGGATTAGCTGTTGCTTGCTCTAAAAAAGGCACGATGATCACCTTCGTCCCTATAATAGTTGAAACTCCAGATCCTATTTGCTCCCAATGCACTTGCTTCCACTTCCATAAGATTGCCTGCTTCTGCCATTTACCTGGGATCGCTATCTACGAAAACCTTTTATCCATGCCTTTCTCACCTCTAATTTGCAAGCAGAAATCAGCTTGAAGCTGCACTATATCTGTGGTTTTGGCAAATGAAATTGAAACTATCATGTAATGTGTGCCTGTGACTGTTCTCATCAGGCCTGGCTACAGAGTTTTGTCAGAATCCCTTTTTAAGTCGTGATCTTCAGTGAGAGAACCAAACTCATGCTGGTAGCATAGACTGTGCCTGCTTGCTTAACACAAGGATACTGTTGCTATCGTTTCATTGCATTCCTTACAATTGTCCTGTCAGGTGTTGGATTAGCTTTATGATGGCTCCCAGGAACATTCCCTGCTTTTATTTGGGATTGTAGCACTTGAGGAATAACAAGTGTGTGGTACAATTGTATCATGAGCAGTTGAATTGCAAGTGAGAGTTACAAATGCTGACATCAGTTTATTTTAATTAGGAGAATTATACTTTGCCACTGAAGGTCTTATTGGTTTTATGCCTGGTTGTATGGCATTCCATGATATTTGACAGTTTAAATTGTTGAGAGTTGATAGTTTAATTTAATTGAAAGTTGGTGCGTTGAAGTGGGGTTTGAAAGATGCCATGTATTTAAGTACGAGGCTGAGGCTGAGAGTTGTCAAAGGGAATACGTGCTAATTTATGTTCCGAGCATATCGATCTGCTTTTCTCCTTGTAAGCCTATGTTTCTATAGGTCACTTTGATTCAAATACTAGGTTTACCATAGTTACTTCCAAAGCCCTAGCATGAGTTAGGAAGAGAGGCCACACATTTGTTTTAAACATCTGTAATCTGTATCTTATATCTACCATTATAATAATGATATGGTCTAACTAAACACCGTTTTCTAGCTACAATAATAATTTGGCAGACATCATTCCATTAATCAATTAAGTCTGAGTACACTGACCTTTAGTCCGTCATAATATGCACTATTTATGACCAGTAATTTAATGTTGTTCCCTCAAAATTGTATTTGTATCTTTAGGCAGGTGTTTAAATGAGGAATGGCCCTAGCAGTCTGTGCAACAAATTTCTGTATGCATGATTAGCTAATGTTGCAGGATTGATAGTATTTGCTGAGAAACACTAATTTTTAGTACACAACCAATAACATGAATAGAAAATGTGTGAGCAATTTGATTTTTAATAAGTAGCATCCCAAAACCAAAAACAAAACTGTTGGCTGAATGTGAATTCTGTTCCAAGGATTCGGAGTTTATCTACATATAATGTTTTAATAAAATGTGTAAATTAATTGTAGTAACTATTAACTAAGGCCTTTTTCTTTCTTCCTTTTATATCGTCTACAGCTTAAACAAGGCAGGTCAAATTTTTTAATAGTTCCCAGCATTTTGGCAGCTTTGTTAACATTGCTAGTTGTGCACATCATCTTTTTTAAATTAGTCATCCCTGCTGATTTTTGCCACTCCTCTCTTTCCCTAAAGGCAGTGCTTCTTGGCAGGAGTGTGTTTCCACAAGTGCTATTGCTATTCATATGTGAAATGTGAACCATTTTCCATATCTTGGGAGGCAGGGATAGAGGATAAAATTTATCATCAATGTGCCAGCTCAGCCTTCGGCTGACTGAAGAAGAGTGCGTGACGACCAGGATGTCAAACCTGAGACTATGGTTGTGGTTTTGCGGGCAGCAGTGGTCCCTACACTCCAATATGCTTTAGAGATTTAGACAACCTACAGCAGGCACCTCAGAGCACTGGAAAAGAAGCACTTTGGTATCTTCGCAATATCCTCCAAATCCATTCGCAAGAAAGGCTCTCCCAAGCCAACTTCCCCAGCATCAAGGCTCTACTCACTCAAAACCATCGCTGCTGGCCTGAACAGCGGAGACCTGCAAGAGGACAGCGGAAACTTTGTAGGATGTCCTCAAAGCATCCCTGAAGAGATCAAACGTATCTGTTGACTCACCTGGAACATTCAAAAGCAAAATCAAGGCACCAGAGGGAGTGCACAAACCTCCAAACAACTAATCTACTCAACCCTTCAAGCACCATTGGCACTGCATGTGGCAGAGTCTGCCGGTCGTACATTGGAGTTGTCAGACATCTCAGAGCCCATTGAACCAGAGAAGTTGCAAGACATTCTCACTCCTGAAGGACCATCTAAGAAGAAGACCAAAGGCACTGCTATCCATATGTGAATCTTGATGGTGATGAGATGTATGACCATTCACGGATTGCAGCAAAGCCTGACTCTACCTACATCCAAAATTCATGCATCCATCAGTAGTGGGAAACATGGGCAGCATTTCTTTGAGCAGTTAACCTCCCAAACTCTGGGCGTTGGGGCCAATTGCAACACTTGTGCTGCCATTCGCTGGTCAATTAACTCAGCAAAGACCAGGATTGAACCTGAGATCTTGCTGATCCAAATTGCTCACCACCTCACTAGATTAACTCACTGTGTCATTTGAGAAGCTGGGGTAGAAGTACTAATGTCTTTCAACTTGCTAAAACAGCTCGTTGAAGGTGACATGAAAAGTCTTATTCAGTAAGACTGTAATTATTAATCTTTACTTAACAGTTCAGTCAAATCCTGTAGGTTATATTTCACAATGAGGTATCAAAGCTATTGGTCCATAACAATTAACATCAGCATTGCAAGGAACAATAGAACTAAATCTTTTTCTTTGTTTAACAGTGAGCTTCTGTAGAAATCCTTGCAGTATACTGAATTCTCTTGGTAGAAGGAGCCCTCATTAGCTGATCTTTTTGATTATGGAGTTCCCATTTTACAGTGTAGCAGCACTGAAGTATTGGTGGTGTAATTTAACAAGACAGCTGATTCCATTCAAAGACTGCAAAGCTGCACACTGTAGACTATGCCTTTCAAAAGATTAAGCTGGTTTTGTTGATTTAACTAGAGTGCACAGGCCATTGTGCATTTGCAAGCAATAATTAAACTCGAGCATGAAGTATTTTAGTTTTAGTGGAAAATGGAAATTAAAAGATGTCATCGTTTTTGAATTAAATGCAAGGTAATGAATAATGAGAAGGATTATAACTTTGTCACATAGCAAAGTTTCTGTATTTTTTTGTGAAATGAGTGCCTTGCCTCCTTCCTGCCCCCTGTTTCCATCAGTGTGTCTCCTCTGTTTATCTTTGCAGTCATCATTGCCTGATCTCACAGGAGCTTGGAAACAGAAGGCCCTCAGTTAGATCATGGCTGATCTACATCTCCATTTCATTAAGGTGTTTTTGACCCCTTATGTAACAAAATTTAACAACCTCAGCCAAAAGATTTTAATAACTCAGCACCCATAACCTTTTGGAAAAAACAGTTCCAGGTTTTCATTAATTTTTTTGTGGAAACATGCACTCCCTAATTTCACTCCTAAATGGCCTAGCTCTAATTATAAGATGTTTGATTGTCCATCCCATGAAATAGTTTATCTGCAACTACTCTATTAAATATTTATTTCGTTTTAGAGACTTTGATTACATCACCTAAACTCATGTGAATGCAAACCAATTTTTATGAAATCTGATATCCCCATATGTTGATCCTTCAAGCCCTCACATTATGTATCTTCCCTTAGGTTCTATACCTGAAACTGAATGTAGTGCTTCAGATAGGATCTGACCGAGTCTCGACAAATTCTTCACTTTTATATTCCATTTCTTTTTGAGATAAGGTGCAACATCCCATTAGCTTTTTTGATTACTTTTTGTATTGCTACACTAGCTTTTAGTGATCAGCACACATGGATACCTATGTCTCTACTCCGCCACAGCTCAGAATCTTTCTGCTTAGAAGAAAATTGTCTTTCTCAACTCTAAAGTAAATAACATCAAACCTCCTCATATTGAACTCCATCTGACAGAGCTTTGCCCACTTTTCTCCAACAAAAGAGAATCTAACCATGTCCCCATGATATTACTGTTGCTGAATCCTGCACTATCAACATCTTGGGATTTACCAATGACCAGAAACTGAACTTGACCTGTGCAGGTCAGAGGCTGGGAATCCTGCGGCATGTAACTGTCCTCCTGATTCCCGAAAGCCTGTCCATTATCAACAAGGTACAAGTCAGCTATGTGACGGAATACTCTCCACTTACCTGGATGAATGCAGCTCCAATAATACTCAAGAAGCTTGATACCATCCAGGACAAAGCAGCCTGCTTGAATGGCACCTCATCCATCAACATCCACACCCTCCACCACAAATGCACAGGGACAGTAGTGTCTTCCATCTTCAGGATGCACTGCAGCAACTTACTAAGGCTTCCTCGACAACACCTTTCAAACCTGTGACCTCTACCACCTAGAAGGGCAAGGTCAGCAAACACAAGGGAACACTACCTGCAAGTTCCCTTCCAAGCCCCACACCTTCCTGACTTGAAACTATATTACCATTCCTTCAACGTGGCTGGGTCAAAAACCTAGCACCCCTTTCCTAACAGACGTGTGGGTATAACATGCATGGACTGTTCAATAAGTCCCTGCCTTCTCAGGGGCAGTTATGGATGGGCAATAAATGGTGGCCTTGCCAATGATGCCCATTTCCCTTGAAAGAATTTTAAAAATCTCCTTTAGTCTGCCTGTTCCACTTTATGGCTTCCTGCTCCCATCTACAGGGCATGCTTAGTGCAACTAGAACCTATTGTCATCGGCATACATGGATATACTACTCACTATTTATTTTTCTATTTATATACACATATGTAAAAGTAATTAAATATGGAATACCACTTTGTCACATTCTGGCATTTAGATAATGTTCCCTTTATCTCTACTTTCTCAATTCTATCCTTCCCATCCCCAATCTGTTTTGAATTCTTTGACATAAATTTAAGTTTAGGCTTCGAGTTTGCTGATAAACTAGTATCTTTGGGAAGGGAGGAATGGTGGTTTGTTCTTCCCATCATTTTAAACTTCAATGCAAGGAGAAACTGAGTTGTGACGATGGATCATCCAGACTTGAAACATTGGCTCCATTCTCTCTCCACAGATGCTGTCAGACTTGCTGAGATTTTCCAGCATTTTCTGTTTTTGTTTCCGATTCCAGCCTCCACAGTATTTTGTTTTTAACTATGCAATAGACGTTTGTTATCTTTCAGCAACTTTTCTCCACAGTCACTCCATTTGTGAAGATATTAATGTTTCATTAGTTCTGTAATACATCTGTGAGTTCTATAATTTTATCCATGAGTGCTTTGTGATTTTATTTGCAGATAAATTACTTTGATCATATTGCTAAGCAATACTGTAGCATTTTTGTTAATAAACTAATTACTTTTCTGAGAAACTTTAAGGAAGAGGTAAAATATACTTGACTCTGTTATTGTCAAAATCTAGCCATTTCATTACATCTGGAATGCTGTGATTTGGGTTAGATGTCAAGGGGAGAGGGAGGGTAAAGGGGGTTGTAGATTTACTGGGAGAAATTGGATCAGGGTGTGAACCTGGTGCTGCCACGCTATGGGAGCCTGAAGAGACTGACAGCAGAACCACATAGTTGTGGTCCCAGATGCCATTCACGGGAAGCAGCCAGGAAGGTGGGGTGTGCGGTGGCCAGCAGCAACAGCCTTCAATTTTCGTATAAAGTTGAGAGGAGCCCACATTTAGGTGCCCACATTGAGAGGAGCCCACATTTCTTACCCCCATAAAGCTTACCTTTTTGTTGCTGAGCTCCAGTGGGAGCTTTACGGATTATTGATTAGACTGTATGTAAACAAATTAATCCAGTTCAACAGGAAACCCATCCCTCCCGCAGGCCCCCCCCCCCCCCCCCCCCGGGTGTTCAGGGTAATCCAATTTGGATTGTAAAAAAAGGCATTAGGCAACATTACAGCAGAACAATAAAAGCTTGTATTTTATATAAGACATTCCAAGGTATTTTGAAGGACGTTATAAAGCAAAATTTAACACTTAACCATATGAGATTCGAGGGGCGGTGAACAAGTGTTTGGCCAAAGATAGGTTTTAAGGAAAATCTTAATTGAGAAATAAAGGGTTGAGAGGCAGAGGAACTTGTGGACGAATTTCCCAAGCCTAGAGTTTTGGCAGTTGAAGGCACAACTAATAGTGGAACAATTAAACCCAGCTCAAAGCACCAAGATTAGAGTAGTGCAGAAATTTTGGAAAGTTGTGGGGTTGGAGGAGATTGCAGAGATGGGAAGAATGAGACCATGGAGTGAGGTGGTTGAAGTCAAACTGGGTGTTGCCAGGCTATGTGTGACACTGTTTTCAGATGACATCACCGAGGGACAATATATAGATGAGAAATAGGAGGGGTAAAGGTCAGATCCTTGGGGGTGTGGGGAACACCAGAGATAATGATGTGGAGCAGGAAACAAAGCCATTTTAATTCTCTGGTACGATTAGATAGATAAGAATGGAACCAGGCGAGCACAGTGCCAACCAAATGGGTGACAGTAAAGGGGCAATGGAGGAGGAAGATTATGCTGATGCGATCAGCCATGTCAAAGGCTGTGGACAGATCGAGGAGGATGAAGAGGCATAGTTTAATTTTGTTACAGTCACATAACATGTCTTTTGTGACTTTGGTAAGATCTGTTTTGGTACCTTGGCATGGGCGAAAACCTGATGGGAGATTCAAGGATCTGTTAGGTGTCCCCAGGGAAGACTAAACCAATATGATGTCAGGCATGTTTTTGATGTTTTCTGGTGCAGGACATTGGACCTGGTGGAATATGGGTGTGATATGAGTCCTGATTTCACACCTAATGTAACTAATCCATCTTATTTGTCAGTATATACCTAGCTTGATGCTGTTTGTTTAAGATGCCTAATTTGCATAGTGATAGTCGTTAGCGAATTCTTTCACATGTGTTTGAAGAAAAGTAGCAAGTAAGTATTGAAATAAAGTGTGATTGCGCAAAATGAATAATTTATTACATTTTTGGAAAATGGGTCAGGTGGTGTTACTAAATAAGTAATTTTCATGCTAGTTGCTGTGGTTAAAAATTAATTGTGTATTTATTGATTTGAGTGAGGAGTTGAATTGAAAACGGAAGAACAGTTGAACTAATATATTACTGGAAGAGAATTATACATTTAATTGTTTTTTAGGGTGCAGGGAATAAATTATTAATTTTAATTTGATACTTAGAGACTTTAGATTTGACAGTACAAGAGGAATTACACAAGGATAGATAGATTTGTTATGAAAAACTGGACATATTAATTTGGAACATAACTAGAATAATGCTGGTATCAGGTATGGAAAAGTTACTTAATTACTTTTACGTTAGAATATTGCGATTAACAGAAGGAATTATTTCGAGCAGAAGGTCTGAATGAGATAGATTGAATTGACCAGAGTAACAGTGGAGGTGCAAAAGCATGCGCTGGGTTGAACCTCAATAGCCAATAAAGTCCAAAACAGCTTTTTCAAAATAAAAAATGTTGCTTTCAATATATTTCAATATATTATGAAATGCTTCTTGAGCGGTAGAAGTGATAAGCTAACATGCAAAAAGAAATTGGATTTAACAGGAGAAATAACTAATATCTATGTTCCCTGTTATTCGAGTTATTTGGACAGCAGTTTCTCGCAACTGCATACACAGGATTAAGTTATCCTGCTCAGAAAGGATAGAGAGGGAATTAATGAAAAGTTGGGGTGTAGCATTATTGGTTAAAGAATCAGTTACAGCTATGAAGCTGCATGATAAACTGAATGAACATCAAATGAGACCATATGGGTTGAGCTCAGAAATAAAACACAGGCAACCACGTGACTAGGAGTATTCTATATACACCCCAAATAGTGAGAAGGAGATAGAAGAGCAAATATGCAACATTTTGAGTCCAACAACAATAGGGCAGTAATAGTTTGGGGCTTCAATTACCCTAATATCAACTGGGGCACGAACAGTGTGGGGACACAAAATTCTCAATCTCCACTTTTCTTTATTCATTTGTGGGACATGAGCGTCACTAGCTGCCAGTATTTATTGCCATCCCTAGTTGTCCGAGGACAGTTGAGAGTCAGCTACATTGCTGTGGCTCTGGAGTCACATGTAGGCCAGGCCAGGTAAGGACAGCAAAGGATGGTAAAGGACATTAGTGAACCAGATGGGTTTTTCTGACAATCGACAACGGATTCATGGTCATCAGTAGATTCCAGATATATTTTTTCAAGAGAACCTTTTTAGGCAGCACATAACAACCCCGACAAGAGGGAGTGTAATTCTAGATTTAGTCTTAGGAAATAAAGGTAGGCAAGTTGGTAAAATAGAATGGGTGACCATTTTGGAGATAAGTGACCATAATATGATTTGGCATCATTATGGAAGTATAAATTCTAAATTGGGGAAAGACAATTTTTACAAAGCTGAGATGCGATCTGGTGAAAGTGAACTGGTTACTGTTACTTGAAGGGAAATCAGTGACAGACCAGTGGAGGCGTACAAAAATAACATTCTACAGACAGTGTAGACACATCCCCACAAAGTAAATGGGTGGGTGATGTTGCCAAACCTCGAGCCCCCTGGTTATCTAGAAGCATACAGGGTGAGCGAAAGCAAAAAAAAGAAAGCGTATGACAGTCACAAAACAATTAATGTTCCAAAGCTGAGAGGAGTATAGAAAATACAGGGGTGAAGTAACAAAAATGAAATCAGGAAAGCAAGGAGAGAGTTTGGAAATATATTGGCAGCTAAAATCAAGAAAAACCCAAAAGTGTTTTATCAGTACATTAAGAACAAGAGGATAACTAAGGAAAGGTGAGGGTTTATCAGGGTGTCCAAGGTGACTTCTCTGCTGATGCAGAAGATCTGGGCAGGGTTCTTATTAACTCCTCATTAGATATGGATGAGATACCAGAGGCATGGAGGTCTGCAAACGCTGCACCATTGTTGCAAAAGAGTGAAAGGGATAGGTGAAATAATTATGGGCCGGTCAGTCTGACCTTGGTGGTTGGCAAATTATTAAAGGCAATTCTGAGAGCCAGGATAAACTATCACTTAGAAAGGCACACATAATCCGAGGTAGTCAGCATGGTTCTGTTGGGGGAAAGTTATATCTTACTAACTTAATTGAATGTTTTGAGGAAATAATGAGGAGGATTGATAAGGGGGGAGTGCAGTGGATGTGGTCAACATGATTTTTAGGTAGGCACTTGACAAGATCCCACATGGCAGACTGGACAGAAAAGTAAAAGTCCATGAGACACAAGGAAATGTGGCGAATTGAATCCAAAATTGGATCTGGCAGGAAACAAAGGGTGATAGTTGATGGATCTTTTAGCGAATGAAAAACGGTTCCCACAGGGCTCAGTGTTGGGTCCCTTACTGTTTGTAGTATATATTAATAATTTGGACTTAAATATGAGCGGCATGATTAGGAAGTTTGAAGGTGAAACAAGGATTGGCTGTGTAATTGATAGTGAAGTGGATAGCTGTGGACTCCAGGATGATATCAAAGGTTTGGTTGAGTGGATGGAAAAGTGGCAAATGGAATTCAGTCCAGAGACGTGTGAGGTAATGCATTTGGGGAGGGCAAACAAAGCAAGGGGGGGATACTCAATAAATGCAAGATATTGAGAGGGTTAGAAGAAGTGAGAGATCTTGCAGTGCATGTCCACAGGTTCCTGAATGTGGCAGGATAGGTAGATTGGGTGGTGAAGAGAGCATATGGAATAATTTCCTTTATTGGGCGAGGTATTTAATTCAAAAGCAGGGACGTAATGATGAAACAGTACAAAATGCTGGTTGGACCACAGCTAGAATTTTGTGTGCTGTTCTGGTCACCACATTACAGACATAGACATAGAAAACATAGACATAGAAACCCTACAGTGCAGAAGGAGGCCATTCGGCCCATCGAGCCTGCACCGACCACAATCCCACCCAGGCCCCACCCCTACCCATTTACCCGCTAAGGTAAAGGAAGGACATTAATTGCCCTGGAGAGAGCACTGAGGAGATTTACAAGAACGTTACCAGGGCTGGAAAATTGCAGCTCTGAGGAAAGATTAAAGGTGACTTGACTGCGGTGTACAAAACGATGTGGGGCCTAGACAGGAAAGACCTGTTTCCTCTTGCAGAGAGATCAGTTACCAGGGGACACAGGAAAGATTAGAGGGAATATTAGGAAGAACTTTTTCACCCAGAGGATGATGAGTTTGGAATTTGCTGACTGGTTTGGTGGTTGAGACAGGAACCCTCAACTCACTTAGAAGGTACCTGGATCTGCACCTGAAGTGCTGCAACCTGCAAGGCCAGGGTCTGGATGCTGGATGTGGGATTAGAATGGGTGGCGCATTTGTTTCAGCTGGCACGGGCATAATGGACTGAATGGCCTCGATCTGCTGTTACAACCACAGCAGGTGTTACTTGCTGAGCAAGGCAGATCGCAGAAGGAAACCTATCTTAAACCTGGTTTTTTTTGTACTTTGAAAATGAGGAGGAAATGCAATTGACTCCTGAAAGCATAAAACGCATGTAACACTTTTAGGATTTTAAAAATTATTAACAAGAACAAAAAACTTAAGCACATAAGATTAAAGTTGCACAGTTAAAGCAGTCTTACCGACTAACCCCCTCCAAAAAACCTACTTGATCAGAACACACAAGTAAACTACCTTCTTGACAGCAGCTTGTTTATAGATTGTTAACTATAAAAACCCAGTTATATTATCCATTTTAATAAAAGTATACCGCACATCTCCTCAAAACACTTCCATTCTGATGTGGAAATCCAAAATAAAGGCTCTGCTTTCTGAAAACAAAGATTTTTCCGACTTGAACTGGTTTGAACCTTCTCCCAGTTCAATTAATCATACGCACTCACAAAACCTTCTTTGCAGAATGTCACCATAAACTCCCAAAACATTAAAAAAATAACATCCATCATCACACTGTGCTGTAACTTTCCTATGGTTCTAATGCAACAGGTTCTGCCACAGTTGCAATGTTCATCCAGAAGCTTTGCTTTCCCAGTGTCTTGCTGTGAAATTTGGCATTCAGATACAGCGTCAAGTTGTGGTATCATACCCACTGAACATGCCAGAAAAAGTTAGTGTTTGCCGACTCAAAGAACAGTACAGCATAGGAACAGGCCCTTCAGCCCTGGAAGCCTGCTCCAATCACATTGTCCTAACTAGACCAACCTCCTGTACCCCTCTATTCCCTGCCTGTTCCAGTGTCTATCCAGATGAGTCTTAAATGCTGCTAACGTGTTTGCCTCAACCACCTCACTTGGCAGTGCATTACAGGCCCCCACCACCCTCTGTGTAAAAGCTTCCCCCGCACATCTCCACTGAACCTTCCTCTCCTCTGTCATTTCTGCCCTGGGAAAAAGCTTCCAACTGTTCACCTTATGTGTGCCCCTCATAATTTTATAAACTTCTATCAGGTTGCCCCGCAGCCTCCATCTTTCCAAAGAGAATAATCCCAGTTTATTCAATCTCTACTTCTAACTCATACCCTCCGTACCAGGCAACATCCTGGGAAACCTTTTCTGTACTCCCTCCAAAGCCTCCACGTCCTTCTGATATATGGCGACCAGAATTGGACACAGTATTCCAAATGTGGTCTAATCAACGTTTTATATAACTGTAAACATAATTTGCCTACTTTTATACCCGATGCCCCGGCCGATGAAGGCAGGTATGCCATATGCTTTCTTCACCACCTTTCCCACCTGTGCTGCCACTTTTAAGGATCTGTGGATCTGTACTCCCAGATCTGTGTGAATTGCTCCTGATGTTTCTGCCATTTATTTTATAGCTCCCACCTGAACTGGATCTACCAAAATGCATCACCTCGCATTTGTCCGGATTAAATTCCATCTGCCATTTCTCCTCCCAATTTTCCAGCCTATCTATATCCTGCTGTATTCTCTGACAATCTTCATTACCATCCACAACTTCAGCAATCTTAGCATCATCCGCAAACTTGCTAATCAGACCAGTTACGTTTTCTTCCAAGTCATTTGTATATATTACAAACAACAGAGGTCCCAGCACTGATCCCTGCAGAACACCACTAGTTACAGACCTCCATTCAGAAAAACACCCTTCCACCACTACCCTCTTGTCTTCTATGGCCAAGCCAGTTCTGAATCCATTTAGCTAGTTCACCCTTGATCCTGTGTGATTTAACCTTTTGCACCAGCCTGCCATGAGGGACCTTGTCAAATACTTTACTAAGGTCCATGTAGACAATATCCATGGCCCTTCCCTCGTCAATCATTTTTGTCACCTCCTCAAAAAACTCAATCAAACTAGTGAGACACAACCTCCTTCATACAAAACCATGCTGTCTGTCGCTAACAAGACCATTCAGCTCCAAATGTGTATAGATCCTATCCCTAAGAATCTTTTCCAACAATTTCACTATCACTGATGTAAGGCTCACTCGCCTATATTTACTCCGGTTATCCTTGATACCCTTCTTAAATCACGGGACAACATTGGCTATCCTCCAATCCTCTGGGACCTTGCCTGGGGCCAATGAGGAAACAAAGATCAAACAAAGGAAACAAAGGCCCAGCAATTTCCTCCTTTGTCTCCCTCAGTAATCTGGGATAGATACCATCTGGCCCTGGGGATTTGTCTACCTTAATACTTTTTAATACACCTAACACTTCCTCCCTTGTAATGATGACTTGCTCTTGAGGGTTTACATACCCCTCCGAGACACCATCAGTCAACATGTCCCTCTGCTTTGTGAACACCGATGCAAAGTACTCATTAAGGATCTCACCCACTTTCTTTGGTTCTATGCATAATTTCCCTCCTTTGTCCCTGAGTGGATCAACTCTTTCTCTAGCTACCCTCTTGTTCCTATTGTACGTATAAAATGCCTCGGGATTCTCCTTAACCGTGCCTGTCAAGGACATTTTGTGACCCCTTTTTGCTGTCCTAACTCCCTTTTTGAGTTTTCTATTTTCCTTGAATTCTTCAAGTGCTTCATCTGTTTTTAGTCACCGAGACCTTTTTCTTTTTGACTAGACTCACAATTTCCCTGATCATCCACGGTTCCCGAATCCTAACTTCCCTGTCCTTCCTTTTCACAGGCACATGCCTGTCCTGTGCTCTGATCAACTGCTCCTTAAAAGACTCCCACATGCCAGATGTGGGTTTACCCTCAAACAGCCTCTCCCAAACAACAGCCTCCAAATCCTGCCTAATCCGGTTGTCGTTAGCCTTCCCCCAATTTAGTACATTAACCCAAGGATAACACTTGTCCTTTTCCATGAGTATCCAAAAACTTACGGAATTGTGGTCACTGTTCATCACGTGTTCCACTACTCAACTTTGACCTGGCTGAGCTCATTCTCTAGTACCAGGTCCAGTCTAGCCTCTTCTCTAGTCGGACTATCTACATTTTGTTCCAAAAAACCTTCCTGGACACACTTAACAAATGCCTCACCATCCAGACCCCTACCCTAAGGGATTTCCAGTCAATATGAGGAAAATGAAAGTCTCCCATTACAACAACCCTACTATTTCTACATCTGTCCAGAATCTGCTTACACATCTGTTCTCCAACTTCCCGTGGGCTGTTGGGAGGCCCCATCATAGTGACTGCCCCCTTCCTGTTTTTGAGTCGACCCACAGTTTCTTGTTGCATGATTCTTCCAAGGTGTCCTCCCTCTGTACAGCTGTAATATGTTCTGTAATCAGTATTGCAACTCCGCCATCTCTTTTGCCTTCCCCTCTGTCTCGCCTAAAACACCCAGAACATTTAGCTGCCAGTCCTGTCCCTCTTTTAACCAAGTCTCTGTAACTGCAACCACATCCAAGTTCTGCACATGAATCAAGGCTCTAAGTTCACTTGTCTTACCTGTTATACTCCTTGCATTGGAGCAGATACACTCCAGACCTCCAGGCCCACTGAGTTTGATCTCCCTCAGCCTACTTTTTCTCTTAGCTAGCCTGGCCTTGGTCCCATGCTCATCCCCAGTTTCTACACTTGCTGACCCCTCTGCCACACTAGTTTAAACCCACCCGATCCACACTAGCAAATCTCCCAGCCAGGATATTGGTGCCCTCCAGTTCAGGTGTAACCCGTCCTTGTACAGGCCCTACCTTCCCTGAAAGACATCCCAATGATCCACAAATCAGAAGCCCTCCCTCCTGCACCAGTTCTTTAGCCACGTGTTCAGCTGCACTATCTCTCTGTTTCTAGCCTCACTAGCACATGGCACGGGGAGTAATCCTGAGATTGCTACCCTAGAGGTCCTGCTTTTTAATCTTCTACCTAACTCCCTAAATTGCCATTGCAGGACTTCGCTACTTTTTCTATCTGTATCATTCATGCCAATGTGGACAATCACATCTGACTGATCTCCCACTCGTTTTAGGATACTTTGTACCAGCTCAGAGACATCCAGGACCCTGGCACCAGGGAGGCAAACTACCATCCTGGAGTCCATTTCGTGGCCACCGAAGCACCTATCTGTGCCCCTGACTATTGAATTCCCTACCACTATTACTTTGTTACACTTTGTACCCCACCTCTGTGCAGCAGAGCTAGCTGTGGTACCTTCGCTTTGGCCACTGCTGTTGCTGTCCACTGATGGACCTTCCTCCTCATCAGTATCCAAGACAGCATACTTGTTAGATAGGGGGACAGCCATAAGGGACCCCTGCACTGGCTGCCTACCCAGTCTGCCGGTCACCCATCTATCTTCCTGCATCTTGGGTGTGACCACATCTCTAGCTATTATCTACAACAATTTCAGCTAATTGTGTGCTCCTCAGTGCTTCCAGCTGCTGTTCTAACCGATCCATGTGTTCGGTGAGCATTTGCAACTGGATACACTTCCCACAGATGTAGACCTCAGGGACACGTGAAGTGTCCATGATACCCCACATCTTGCAGGAGTAGCACACAACCCTGCCACTTGACATCTCTCTCCCTCTATTGGTTGTGAGATTAAAAACTAAATACTAGTTAGGCACTTAAAAATTACTGCTGCTGCTCTCACGATTAGGCCCCCTAAAATTAGTGAACTCGAGCAAGTGAATTTTTTTTTAAAGACATGATAGTTTCACTGACAAATAATCGTTCTGAGATTGAAAATCAACTTTCAAAGCCAAGAAGGATTGGGGGAATCAGGAGGGTGGGGGAGGATTGTGGGGGGCAGGAAAGTGGAGTTGAGGCAATAATCAAATCAGTCATGATGTTATCGAATGGTGGAGCATTCCAGAGGGGCCAAATAGCCTATTCCTCCTAATTCTTATGTTCTTGTGGGTCTCTGCATAACTCAGTGAGGATTCTTCAATCTGAGCTAAAGCTCATGGTGTAGGGGGTAACATACTGGCATAGCTAGAAGATTGGCTAGTTAACAGAAACTGTTGGCATAAATGGGTCTTTTTCTGGTAGAATATGACAAGTGGTGTGCCACAGGGATCAGTGTTGGGGCCTCAACCTTTTACAATTGATATAAATGACTTGGATGAAGGGACTGAAGGAATGGTTACTTGACGGCACAAACCTAGGTAGGAAAGTAAATTGTGAAGAGGACATAGGGAGGATACAATGGGACATAGATAATTTAAGTGAGTGGGCAAAAATCTGGCAAATGGAGCATAATGTGGGCTAATGTGAAATTGCCCATTTTGGCAGGAAGAATAAGAAAGAAATGATTAACTAAATGGGTGAAAGATTGCAGTAGTTTGAGATTCAAAGGGATCTGTGTGTCCGAGTGCATGAATCACAAAAGACTTAGATACAGGTACAGCAAGTAATTAGGAAAGTTAATGGAATGTTATCATTTATTGTGAGGAGAATTGAATACAGAAGTGGGAGGTTACGCTTCAATTGTACAGGGCATTAGTGAGCCCATATCTGGAGTATTGTGTATAGTATTGGTAGTCTTATTTAAGAAAAGATGTAAATACATTAGAAGCAGTTCAGAGAAGGTTTACTAGACTAATACCAGGAATGGGTGAGTTACCTTAAGAGCGAGGATTGGAGAGGTTAGGTTGAGTTTAGAAGAGATTAGGAAAAGTAAGGAGTGACTTGATTGAAACCTTTAAAATCCTGAGGGGTCTTCACAGGGTGGATGTGGTGAGGATATTCCCTCTTGTTGGAGAGTCTAGAACTAAAGGTCCACTGTTTAAGGATAAATGGTTGTTTATTTAAGACAAAGATTAGGAGAATTTTTTTCTCAGAGGATTGAGAGTCTCTGGAACTCTCTTCCTCAAAAGGCAATGGAAGCAAAGTCTTTGAATATTTTTAAAGCAGAACTAAATAGATTCTTGATTAACAAGGGGGTAGAAGGTTATTGGAGGTAGGCAGGAATGTGGGGATGAGATTACAATCAGGTCAGCCATGATCTTATTGAATGGTGAGCAGGCTCAAGGGGCCGAGTGGCCTGGCTCGAGGGGCCGAGTGGCCTGCCCCTGCTCCTAATTCTTAAGTATGTTTGTACGTATGTAGATATCTGTATATTTTTTAAAAATAGAATGAAAAGTAAAAATTGAGGAGCTTGCTATCTATTAAGCAATGGTTAATGTAAGAAAGTAGCCTTCTAAAATATAAATTCTAGTCCTTAAAATATTTAAAAAATTAAACTCCATATTTTACATTGTTTTGAAGAATAGGTGGTGATGAATGCTACGTGAGCAAGTGAGCTAGCTGAGTGGGCAGCCCATGGGGTATAGTCAGCAATGTGATATCATTTGAGCCTGCAGTGACTGTTGCAGGCATTTCACCAGAGTGTTGTTGTTTTATGAAGACAGAAGAGCTTTAGTATTCCTATCAGACTAGCCAGTAAAATTGACATTCCTATTTGAAGCATTTATATAAAGCCAACCAACCGGCTGCTTAATTGTCAACAACAGCTTACATTAAAGGCACTATATAAATATATTAAAACATTCCAAGGCCCTTCACAGGGGCACTATAAAAGAAAATATAGCACCAAGCCACGTAAGGAGATGTTGAGTCAGATGACAGGCTTCCTGAAATTCCCCAATCTCCGAGAATGATGGTGATGTCAAGTGTATGCAGTACAGAACTCTATACCTGCAAGGTAATTTTTTTAAAAATCCTTTACTAGATTATTTACTCAACAATATATTTGGGAATACTTGATCCTGAGTGTGTTAGCCTGAAACATTCTGAACTATTTAAAAAGAAACATTTGTATTGATTGTCAGTTTTAAACTATTTCCAGCCTTTCTCATTTAAGCATTGCCCAAAAAAATGAGTATCTTCTCTGTCGCTAAATGTTTCTACCTCTATCTTAATTTGATCTTCTATTCTAACGTAATGCAAAATACATTGGGATCAATTGTGAATATACTTTCTCATTGTTTTCTGTACTTACAGGGAGATGATATTCCTTGGGTACACTGTAATGTAGTGTTTTCCTCCTTGTGAATATAATTTCGGCATTCCAGTAATCAACCATGCCTCAACCTCGTGTATAGTAATTGTGGTGGGAGGATTTGTCAAATTTACTGAGTAACAATTGTTCAGGTTGATTTATTTACCCGCAGCTTGATGAACACATCCTTTGAGTTTAGTAGTGAGGAAACCAGGTAAACAAATGTAAGTCAGTCAATGTATATTCTAGCAATTTTTGTCCCGTTTCAGGAGAACATTTTTAAAAAATAAAACTAAGTTGTTCATTATTTGACATGCATTATTTTGGAAGATTCCTTTGGGTTCTTTTATCCTGTGTGCAGTTCTTGTACATCTTGAACAGCAATTCTGAGGGAAAGAGAGAAGGAGAACCAATCCATCTCTACCACCCAATATTAAACCCTGGCCTCTGCCCTCCATAGACTGTGCTACCAACCAGACTCCAATAGCACAGAAACATTCAGGTTTTGTGAGTTTGATCATTTAGATCCGGAACATTGGAGTGGCACTTTGTTGCTGTGCTTTTGGGTAAACCACAAAGAAAAGTTTTTTTTTAATCCTCTGGTCTCCTTTTGCTGCTTCTCTAACAGCAACTGATCAGTCGGGCCTTTGCGCTTTTGTACATCTCTGCGTTCTGTAAATGTGCCTTATGCTGGCAACAAGGCAGCTGAAATGGGCAGCTGGTGACATCATCCTGCCAGTCTGACCTCTGACTCTGGACTGAAGAGAGATGAGTGCGAGAGTTTTCCATTCTATTCCCATTGGACAGAAACAAATGAAAATTCCAACCCCTGCAGCCAACACATTCCCAGTTTTGCGCTCCAAAGTGCACAAATTTCTGGGCATTGTTTTTTGACATACTAAGAACAACTTGCTTAAGGCCCAGACAGCTGAAAGTACAGCCACCAATCACCAGGGTGGTGGAAATTGCGAGGCTAAAATTGGAGGAGAGCAGGTATCTTTTGGAGGGTTTTAAGGCTGGAGTATGTCATAGAGATGAGGAGGGTTGAATCCATGGAAAGTGCTGAATACGTGGATGAGAATTTTTAAATTGAGGCACTGCCACACTGGAGCCAGTGTGAGTGAGTGAGCTTGGAACTGATGGTGAACAGGACCTTGTGTGAGTCAGGATAGGGACGTCAAGGTTTCGGATGGGATGAGGTTCATGGGAGATTTTGAAAGGTGGGAGATCAGCCAGGAGAGCAGTGGGATATTTGAGTAGGAATGATGAGGAGCTGAGATGGTGATAGTACAAAGTTATTGGGAAACTAAGGTTGTTGCAGAAATCAATTTTCAGAAGATTTTCTTGAGAAAATGTGTTGTTTTTCCTTAATGAGTTTATGTTGATGTTTGTTAAATCTTCACTGAACATTCTTGTGCTTGGCTCCATCGAAAGGTTATGGCAGAGAAACCCATTATGTCTGTACTGGTTGAAAAAGAAAACATTTTTAAAAAGCTAGCTGCTCATTTCAATCCTACCTTCCAGCACCTGGTCCATAGTCTTGCAGTTTCAGCACTTTGAGTGCAGATCCAGGTACCTATAAAATGAGCTGAGGGTTTCAGCCTCAATCACCAAACCAGGCAGCGATTTCCAAGCATCCACCAACCTTTGGGTGAAAAACGCCTTTCCTAATGCCCCCTCTCCCCCCAAATCACCTGAAATCTGTGCCTCTGGTAATTGACCTCGGCTGTGGAACAGGTCTTTCCTATCTAGTGTCTCTAGGCCCTCATAATTTATTTAGTAATTATTTATTATTCATTTAGTACTTATTTGAAGCAGTTAACATAATTCAGTAGAGTGAATTGTTTATTTTTAGTATGAATGTACTAGTATGAATTAGTCTTTTATGATGTGGTGTATATGAACTTCCAAACAAAGAACGTTTGACAATGTGCCAAATAACTTGCCAGCAGAGTTAAAACTCATGGAATAAAACAAGCAGCGGCAACATCAATACAGAGTTAGCCGAGTGACAGGAAATAAAGTAGTAGTTAAATGGTTGTTTCTTGAACTGGAGGGATGTATATTGTGTGGTTCCACAGGGATTGGTGCCAGATCACTACTTTCCTTGATATTTATTAATGATCTAGACTTGAGCACAATTTCAAAATTTGCAAATAGCAAAAAATGTGAAAGTATTGTGAACAGTGAAGATAGTGAAGACCTTCAAGGGAACATAACAAAGACTGGTTGAATGGGCAGCCATGTGAAAGATGACATTTAACATGGAAGAGTGTGAAGTGATACATATAGGAAAAATTAGGAGAGATAATAGAAGATGAAGGTTGCAAATTTAAAGGAAGTGCAGGAACAGAGAGACCTGGGGGTATATGTGCAAAAAATCATTGGCAGCAGAGCAAGCTGAGAAAGCAGTTAATAAACCATCTGGGAACCTGGGTTTTATAAGTAGAGCACAGTAAGAAGTCTCACAACACCAGGTTAAAGTCCAACAGGTTTATTTGGTACCACGAGCTTTCGGAGCGCTGCTCTTTCATTAGGTGAGTCCTGGTGAGCAGTGCTCCGAAAGTTCATGATACCAAATAAACCTGTTGGATTTTAGCCTGGTGTTGTGAGACTTCTTACTGTGCCCACCCCAATCCACCGCTGGCATCTCCACATTATTTCTAAATAGAGACATGAAATGCAAATGCAAGGAAGTTATGGTGAACCTTTATAAAACGCTCACCTAACCTTATCCGGCGTATTGTGTGCAATTCTGAGCATCACTATTCAGGAAGAAGTTGAAAGTTTTAGAGAGGGCACAGAAAATATCTAGAAGGATGTTTCCAGGGATGAGGAACTTCAGTTATGTGGATAGATTGAAGAGGTAGACCTGTTCTCCTTAGGGAACTGAAGATTGCGAGGAGATTTAATAGAGGTGTTCAAAATCATGAGGCTGTAAACAGTAGGTAGAGCGAAACAATTAGTGGAAGGCCTGAGAAGCCGAGGTGAATGGCAAAAGATCCTATGACAATCTGAGGAAGAAGAATTTGATGCAGCGAATGGCTAAGATCTGGAATGTGCTGCCTGAGTGGAGGCAAGTTCACAGTTATGGCTTTCAAAATGGAATTGGAGAGGAACCCAAAGAGAAAATTTGCAGGACCATGAGGAAAGGGCAGAGGCCTGGGACCAGCTGATTTACTCTTCCAGAGGGCTAGCAGAGATGCACAACAGGCTGAGTGGCATCCTTCTGTTGCTGTAACTGTTTTATGATTGTAAGCGTTAATAGGTGGGGGAGATTTTAAAAAAAAATTCCTTATTAACTAATTTCATAATAATACCACTCCAATTTTTGCAAGTGATGCAAATTGATCAAATAATTTAAAAGCATATTTAGAATATGTTATATTCTATATAACATTTAAAAGTAATCTGAGCTACCCTATTGCAAAAGCAACACTGATGCCTGACAAAGCACCTAAATGGAAAAAAGGAACCAGTTCACTCTAATCTTTGTAAACAAAATCAATATTTTAAAGAGAATTTTATTGCTGGACATTTATAATTCACAGTTTATATATTTTGATATTGAATGTTTTTTTATTTTTTCAGATTTTTTTAAACCTGCTTCAATTTTTAACTTTGCATCAATACAATTCTTGGCTTCCTATAAAATGAGATAGTGGGTGCTGAATGTCAAATAAGTAACCTACTGCTTAAGTTTAGACAGAGGTGATTAACGCTCAGGAGAAAGCCGCAATAGCATTTACAGCTAGAAAGGTGACATCTGTGTGTGACTTTAGTGAATTCATTGTGAAAGTTGCCATTGAGTTTGGAGAGGTTGTAGTGATATATTTTCAATCACTTCATTGGTAATGGGAACAATGGATCTGTCGGGCTTCACGGGAGGAGAATTAACAGCTTAAGGTGTTGGAGATGAAGTTAACAAAGATACATTTTCAGTGTTGAAATATTCCTCAATGTTCTACTCACCCCCTCCTCATTTATGTGACGAATCATTCTGGAGCAGAGCATCTCGAGTCCGTGCTGTCAATTATCAAAAGCGTCTGAAAATGCTTTGCATCATAACTTGTATTTAACTGTCAGGTGATAACTGTGTAGTGAGAGCAATCTGAGAACTCAACTCACTGCAGTACCAACAATCTATCTCCTTAAAGAGATTTAAGGACTGAGAAAAGCAAGAATGATTGAGAAGGTGGGTGAGTTAGTCCAATCAAGTGCAGAAAGAGAAATATAGAGAGGGAAAGAAAAGATTGAATTAAGAGAGAGAAAACAGAGACAGATTTGATGTGTGTGCTTTCAGAGGTCAGTGTAACCAGTGTTGCTGAGCTATTCTTTTTTGTGTATATTTAAATTTAAAAAGGTTTAAATTTTACAAATTATATTTGTCAAGCTGAGAAGTTCAAAGCAAGTTGTCAGGCGGTTAATTCTATGGGATGTCAGTATTTTTGTATAGCGATTGGATTCTGTAAGCATGTCCTGTAAGTATGTAAAACTGCACTTGCATTGGGTGACATTGATATTGGCAATAATTGACAGTCTAACATCTGAAACTGACTAAAATAGTGTTTTTGTACACAAGTATCAAGGTCCATTACATTTTGAATCGATTTTCAGATGTCAGCAAATTGCTAAATATAGTCAATACAGGAGAATTGCCAGAGAAGCACAGACAAACTTGCAGAATGGGTGTGTAATTGGTAAATTAACTTCAGTATGGATGGATACTGCCATGTGTTAATACTGATATAAAAGCACTAATCACTCAAGGGATTTTGTAAACATGCTGTGGATTCATTTATTAATTCTAGGCACATGTGGATGGACAAAAAGCTTGAGGGCAGCAGAGATGCAGAGCTGTGTCTGCGCACTGCTCCAGGCTGAAGTGAAACTGCAACAGAATCACATGACACACTTCTCTGGGAAATCATTTCAAGGCATATTACAACATCCCCCTTTCTTTTTAAATATACTCTTTCCCTTTCCAAAGGAGTATAACTATTTATAATGCATGTTCTTCTTCAGTTACCATCACATAAGTGCACTGAACAGATGAGTCTGAGAGTCTCTAAAGTGTAGAGGTAATCTGATGGTACACCCAGATCGTATGATGGTAACTTTGGTCCAAACTGGAGTGTTTCCCCATTTTCAAAGGGCGCTCAATCTCCACGTTCAGAGGTCTCCCTCCTCCCCACCACAGAAATTGCGAACCACCGCTGACATGAGAGCACTCCCAACCCATCAGGAAAAAGGGGCATCCTTCCCTACTACTAAAATAATGGGTTGTGTGGTTTCTCCCCCCCCCCCCCCCCCCCCCCCCCAATGCAGGAGCCTTGGCATTGACACCCTAGCCTGGTGCATTGGACCCCAAGGGGGGTCAAGTAGCTAAGCACAATGACCATGTGCCCTCTGCTGCCAGACTGTGGAGGGAGGGTCCCCCAAGGGCCCTGGGGGGTTGGGTAACCTAGGGGCAAGGGTTGAATTTGGTACTTTCCCCTGGGATGAGAGTCTGTCCTTCTAGCTCTGGGAAACCTGAATATCACTCCTGGCATGGTGATTTCAGACATCTCACTGATCAAAGACTTCATTCTGGTCTGTGGACTGTGAAAACTTGGAAGTGGGCTGGTCACCTTAATCTCCATGTCCTCTGGGCACCTGGCAGGCCTTCAAATCCCAACGGCACTCCATTCAGCAGAAATGACTCTCAAGAAGCTGCATGTGTGTGAAGACCCCTTTCAAGGCCCCTGACTAATATAAATCAGTTACTTTCACCATGGGGGGGGGGGGGGGGTGAGGGGATTCCCTTCTCCACAGCTGCTCAGTCAGCCACATTCTTTTAACACAGCATTTATTTCAAGTGTCTGAGGTTTCACAGAAAGCTGAAAGCCTTTGAAATACTTTCAAACCCTTTAAAAAGCCATGTTTCCCTTCAATTTCAGTCTAATCCTTTTAATTCTTTGATTGACAGCCTAATGGTTTTTAGACAGCATGCAGTCAGGTCTATTTGTTTATCTTTCCCTTCATGGTTGGATCCATTTCAAGTAACCTAACTACAATGTTTACACAAAAGAGGAAGTGAAAAGCCCTCAGCTGCTTTGAAGTTGCCTGCAGTGTGACCATAAGCAGCTGAAGGCAATTTCAAAGCAGCTAAGTGCTTTTCAGTTCCTCTTTTGTGTAAATGTTACAGTTAGAAGCAATGGTGCTTTGTGTGTAATGACTTCATAGAATCTTAGTTCTGGACAAATCTTTGTGACCTCAGTTGGTTGCCACCTACCTTCTGCGAGATCCTGCGTATGAACTTGACTCAGCTGTAAACTTGGCAATTCTGTACCTGAATTTTTATTATGCATTTTGATCATATTCTCTTGTAGCTTTAAGCATTGCTTTCTAGTTTCTGAGAGAGTAGAATGGGTAGATTGGTACACACTAGTCTGCCAAACACAAGCTCTGCCTGCGATGGAGTAGTTACACCTAGAGGTGTCGCTCTCCGATGCAACATTGCAACGTGTGCATGCAAATTACAACAGGTACAATTTTGGCCAGATGAGCTTGTGGGACAACGGGAGTACAAATGCAGAAATCACTAAAAACAATGGTTCTGGTTAGTAAGACCACAAAGAGTTAGCAAAACACTGGGTTCACTTCTTGAGGGATAGCACTGAAAAGCAGAGATGTTTGACTTCCATTGAACATCCATTGGATCACCCTTGGAGAACTTTGACTAGGTTCTCCATGATATACAAAGGATATAGAGACACTGGCAAAGGTTCAAAACAGATTTACTTGAATGATACCAGGCCTGAGCAATGAAAAATTGAACAGGCATAAAGAAAAAGAGAGGGATGGCCTGATGGAGGTCTTTAGGACTGTGAAAGGATTTGAGCTCGGAGGTGTATGGAAGGTGTTTCCACTTGCATGGAGGACCAACAATTGGGACTATAAAAATAAAGTGGTCACAACAAATCCAGCAGGGAATCGAGGAGAAAGCCATTCACCCAACGAGTGGTAAAAATGTTGAAACCTCCAACAAGAGGGAGTTGGGGCTTCCAGCATTGAATTCACTGAAAGGGAAGTTAATTAAACAGCTGAAGAAGCAGAGGAGGTTATGCGAATAGTTAGCTGAAGATGGATGGGAAGAAACTCATGTGGAACATAAACTTTGGCATAGAGCTGTTGGACAAAAGGCCTGTTTCTGCACTGCAAATAGGCAGCTAGGTGGTTAACCATGATGCAACAAAGATCCGAGGCATCTCTTCCCATTAGAGAGACAGTCAGCTGTGTAGATTGAAGAAGACCACTCTGCATCAAGCATGGGCTAAGGAGAGCATTTGCTACCAAATAAACCTGTTGGACTTTAACCTGGTGTTGTTAAAGTTCTTACTAAGGAAAGGAGGCAGGCCCCTCTGAACTACCACAGCTGATATATTGGATATTGATATACAGGATTGAACCTGTGCTATTGGCATTGTTCTGCATCACACTATGGCCATCTAGCTAGCTGAGCTGACTGACCCTCTGTGCTGTAAGCACTGTGCATTATGTATTGTAACAGGCTGACTTTATTCAGACAGAATATCTATTTTGCACCATGAATTACTTTATTAATTGCCAATGATTCCTGATTGCATGTGCATTTGCTGCAGAAAGTATAATCAATCTTTGTTTTTGTGGATGCATTAGCGCCATAATTTGTGTGGGACTGTATGAATTGAAAGTAATATTTAATGGTCAGTCTGCCTAACAAGCTGAAGGCAGGAATGAATTAGCAGCTTAATTAAGTTTCTTCACAGGGGTGGCAATAGCTGAGTCCTGATATTGGTTACCTCCTTTGTGCCACTCAGAGATTACCTTCCTTTCAGTATGCTAAAATTCACCTTCCAAATTAAATAATTGATTCGCATTGTAATATAGATAATTTATTGCTGTGCTTAAAGACTTGCCATTGATTTTTTTTTCTCATTTCTCTATCTTAAATGCAGCAAACTGGCTGAAGGGAAATTCAAAAGGAAGAGAGATGACAGCTGCAGCAGCAGTGACGAATGTGAAGAGATGATAGCGGCTCAGAAGGGGAAGAGGAGAATGAAGTCTGAAATGGACTCTGATGAGCACAGGCCGTTGGACACGGGTCTGTCTTTGGCTGAGGATGAGGAGCTGGTGCTTCATCTGTTGAACAGCAGAAACTAATTGCAGTCCCAAGGCGGTTTTCTGGGTCAGTCCTTTTACTGTGCTGACCACGTTCATGCTATTGCAATCAAAGCAGAGCAGGTGGTCCCTGTCTGACAGTGATGAATGCTTTCTGAACAGGTTTCTGCAGATCTGTAGCTGACTGCCAAGACACTGTCTGCATCACAGCAGTAGTGAAAAATCTTGTAACCCTTCAGTCGACACTGAAACTTGGGTTTTTCCAGATAACTTTTCTCATTAAATTGTCTGATTCATCGAATTGACAGTTTGTTATAAATGTTTTAATTCCAAGCAGCTTATAAATGGTTTCAGATATGAAGAGTATCTGAGAAAATTAAGTCAGCTGTCAGTAAGTTGTAATAGGTTCCTGTGCGTGTGCACATTCTGCATGATTGAAGCAACCAATCAGTTTCTCTATAATAAAGTAACATTCACACACGGGTGTTAGCTTGCAGCTGGAAACTAAAATGAACTGGACGTAGGCAAGTCTGATATTAATTTTCTGAACTATTTGTTGGGGCAAAAATGTGTCAGAAATAAAAGGTTTTATTTGTGCAGTTTAGTGCTTTGTACTCCCAATTTATTTAGTCTGCCCTGTTCATGCACAGCCTTGATCCAATATCTACTTGTTATAATGGATCTTTTGTTATTTCGCTTCCTGTTATCGTTCCCTGAAAATGAAATGAAGTTAACACATGGTTCTGTAAGTCAACTTTCAGTAATATCGATATCACACATTCCTAGGGTTTCCATATTATAACCTTGTCAGCAAATGGGCCTGATAAAGGTGCATGGGCAGCAGATCTACAAATTAATAATGCTATTTTGTGTTTGCAGTACCATTGATATTTTTGCATGATAATGGTAAAGTACTTGTAAGATTTTGCAACCAAAATAGTGGCGACATGGTGGCACAGTGGTTAGCACTGTTACCTTTACAGTACCAGGGACCTGGGTTCAATTCCATCCTTGGGTGGCTGTCTGCATGGTTTTCCTCCGGTTCCCTCCCACACTCCAAAGATGTGCAGGTTAGGTGGATTGGCCATGCTAAATTGTCCTTTAGTGTCAGGGGGATTAGCAGGGTAATATGTGAGGTTACAGGGATAGGGCCTGGGTGGGATCGTTGTCGGTGAAGGCTCAATGGGCCAAATGGCCTCCTTCTGCACTGTAGGGTTTCTATGATTCTCTGAACTTTTCTCTCTTATGTACAGAGGTTATGATAGAAGAAAAAACAATGGATGCAAAGCAGGAGGGGAAGAAGTGTGAAGATAGGCTGAAACGTACAATAATGCAGTTGACCTAAAGGGATTTCAAATGACTTTTTGAAGACTGGAAGAGATTGGCAGAATGGAATGATTGAGGGAAGCAGTGCCAGAGATTGGACCCTAGTGGTTGGAGAGGCAGCTGCTGAGGGAGAGGCGGAAGTGGGAAGCAAGTTTAAGAGAGCAGAAGTTTTGTAAGAGTGGACATGCTGAGGCAGGGTGGGCAAGGCATGGGAAGCAGTAGGGTTTGAAAACTAAGGTGAGAATCTCGATCAATTTTCTGCTAATGAGGATCTAATGGAGCTCGGCAAAGTGAGATATCATGATGTGGAGATGCCAGCGTTGGACTGGGGTAAACACAGTAAGAAGTCTCACAACACCAGGTTAAAGTCCAACTGGTTTATTTGGTAGCAAAAGCCACGAGCTTTCGGAGCGCTGCTCCTTCATCAGGTAAGTGGGAGTTCTGTTCACAAACCGGGCATATAAAGTCACAAACTCAATCTACAAAATAATGGTTGGAATGTGAGTCTTTAAGCACAGGTTAAAGAGATGTGTATTGTCTCCAGAGCCTGGAGACAATACATATCTCTTTAACCTGTGCTTAACCCTCTCTCCACTCATTGTCTGTACCTTTAAGACTTGATTACCTGTAAAGACTCGCATTCCAGCCATTATTTTGTAAATTGAGTTTGTGTCTTTATATGCCCTGTTTGTGAACAGAACTCCCACTTACCTGGCGAAGGAACAGCGCTCCGAAAGCTCGTGGCTTTTGCTACCAAATAAACCTGGTGTTGTGAGACTTCTTAAAGTGAGATGCGGCAGTTTTGGATTTTGTGTGGTTGGGGTCATGGACAAATGTTCCCTTGTTACTAATTCACCAATTAGTCTGAATAAATTATCATATCTGAAGGATTGACTCAGACCAAATCAGGCCTTTTATGAAAAAGATGTAGATTGTGACTCCAGTAGTGGGGAGTGAGATGACCAGGAACAAACACACATTGTAATGAAGGTGAAAGCTAGAGTCTTAATAATGGGACTAATACAGGGAAGGAAGTTCACTTTGGTTTGAGAGCAATATATTTTGAAAATTTGCATAGATACCATCTAATGCATTTTCTTCCCTTATTTTCTCAAAGATCTATATTAAACTTGTCAGACAGGACTTAATTTTTAACAAATCCATTGAAGCTGTTCTTATTAAGATGTATCTTTCAGGTTGAGTATTAATTTTATCCTGTATTATATCCTCTAATGTTCGGCTAACTGGCTGATACTTCCTTGTTTTATTCCTTTCTCCTTTTTGGCACAATATCCATTTACAAAGAACTCCTTGTATGAATAACTGTGATCTTAAACTCTTGAAAGTGACAGTACTTGGGAACCTTCATTATGATTCCAAAAACATTTGTCAATTCTCGTGACTGTGAAGTCACAAATTGCTGCTATCTCACTACCCCCACCTACTTAGTGACCACATGATGCATATTGTTGTCTCAGTCACTGATATTGCCAGTTTAGTGTTCTTGTGAACTTCACGCACTGCCTTTTCTTTCAGGCACCAACTTTGCCTCCACTAATTCCTGCAAGGTTACCACACAGCCTAACAGTATAATATCTCCAGACGTTCTGAAAGCTCAGGATATTTCAGTTTGTTCAGAGATATTGTGTGACTGTCTGGTCATCTTGAATGAGCAGAGTACCCAGGTCCTCTCCTATTATGCAGGTTCTGCACATCAAAGGCCTCAATGTCTCTTCTGTACTTTAAAATCCTAGCCAGTTTCTTTGGTCTCAGACACACGTAAGCAAGGAGTATCTATACATATTCTTATAAATCCATCTTAGAAATAGTCAGATATTCACCTGTCTTTAAAAAAGTTAATGCTTTTGTTCGGGAATCTGCTTTACGCACCCACTGTTCTATGATATATCGAGTGATTTGCTCAAGTTGAAAGGACTTTGTGTAATTTTAAATAGCCTCTAGACTGCCTTATGGAAATATTGTATGATCATTTCTTGCATGTTTCCCCCTCTGTTTGAGCCAGCAAATAAATCATAGTCGGAGACGGATATTTGATTGTGGCATGTTTATGAAGTTAGAACGCCAGAAACGCAATTTAGATTTAGACTGCTAAAATGGAAAATTCTAGATCATCTTCAAGAACTGAATCCATTTGGTTAAAGCAAAGCAGCATTATAGATGTAATTATCCTTTGGGGTATATTCTATAGACCATCAACTGGATAGAGGGCAACAAATTTGCAAGGAAATTAGAGGTGCAGATACGTTAAAGTAGTTATAATGGTTGACTTTAATTATCCTAATGTAGATCGAGATAGTAATAGTGTTAAGGGAAGAAGGGGGTGGAGGACAAGTTTCAGAAGTGTGTTGAGGAGAATATTCTTGATCAGAATGTTTCAGCCCAAAGAGGATGGAGATATTGGTGGATATGGTCCTTGGGAATGAGGTGAATCCAGTGAATCAGAGGCAGTAGGGGAGCATTTAGGGGACGGTGGTCATTATATCATCAAGTTTAGGTTAATGATCAAAAAGGACAAGGAGCAAACCTAAATAAAAAGATGATTAACTGGTCAATTTCAATGCTGTTAAAGATCTGGCCCAGATAAATTAAATTCAAAGCCTGTGAGGCAAAAGTGTAATGGAGCAATGGGCTGCCTTTAAAGAGGAGCTACTTCATGTACAAGTATAGGAACATTACCATGAGGGGGAAACATAGGACAAGCAAAGGCAGAATTCCCTGGATGATGCAAAAAATGTAGAGTAAGGTAAACCAGAAAAAAAAAATTTAAGACAGGTGTCAAGTTGATAATGCAAGCGAGAACCAGGTTGAATGTAGAAAGTTCAGATGGGAAGAGAAAAGGGAAATGAAGACTGAATGAAAAGAGATGGACAGATACCACAAAAGGGAATCCAAAAGTTATCTTTAGGCATATAAATAATAAAAGGAGAAATTGGGTCAATGTGGGAGCAAAAAGGGGATTTACATATGACAGCAGCAGGCATGGCTGAAGCAAAAATGAGCATCCTTTACAAAGGAAGAAAATGCTGGCCAAAATGGTAATGAAAGAGGAGGCAGGTCAGTCACCAAATGGGATAAAACTTGGATAAAGAAGAGATATTCAGAAAGGCTGATTGTACTGTAAATTGATGGGTCAGATGAAATGTATCTGAGGAGCCTGAAGGAAGTAAGGGTGGAAATTACAGAAGCACTGGCAATAATCTCCCAATGCATCAGTCTCATGGGTGGCGCCAGAGAACTGGGAACTGCAAATTTTACACCCTCGTTCAAAATGGGTGTAAGGTTAAGCCCAAAGTTAAAGGTCAGTCAGTTAACCTTGGTGGTGGGAAAGCTTTTCGAAACACAAATTAACAGAATTTGGGAGCATGTGGAATAATTGAGGAAAGCCAGCATAGATTTGCCGAAGACAAATTGTGTTTAACTAACTTTTGAATTGAGTTTTTTGATAAGCCGACCGATTAGGGTAATGTGGATGAAGTGGTGTAGCAGGGCTTCCAAAAGGTATTTGACAAAGTGCTACAGTATGGGCATATCAGTAAAATCCAAATCCATGGGGCAAATGAGAAAGTGGTGGCGTGGAAATTGACAGAGTGACTTAAAACAGAGAGTAGTGATTGTTTTTCAGATTCTAGGAAAGTATATAGTGGGCTTGGGGGTTGGTATTAGACTTAGATTTGCAGGACACATTTCAAAATTTGTTGACAGCACAAAACTTGGAAGTATTGTAAACTATGAGGAGAATAGTGAAAGACTTCAAAAGGACATAGGATGGTCTTTAGGAACAATGTCAAGAAATTGAAAAGGGTGAAAAAATGTGTACAAATACAGTTCCAGCGATGAAGGACTGGTTACGTGGAGAGTTTGGAAAAACTGGGGCTGCTCCTCTTAGAACATTGAGAGGAGATTTGATAGAGGTGCTTTCAAATTATGAGGGGTCTGGATAGGTAGACAGAGTGAATCATTTGCAAAAAATGTCAATTTAAGATGAATGATATTTTGCCAAAGCAACTGGAGGAAAATATGTTTTACTCCATGAGTGGGTGAGATCTGGAATGCATGCCCGAGGTTGTGGTGGTGATTTCTGAATAATACGTTATTCACCTACTTAATCAAAGCCACCAACAGTACAAAATGCAGTGCGACTTTGAATCCCATCAACCCAAACAAATTGGCATGTTCTTACCTGCAACCACCTTAGATCAGTGGTAGGCATCCTCTGGCCCATCTGGGTTCTGAGTGCAGCCCACGAGACATTTTGTTGACTGTTGTCCACACGCAGGGTTGCCACATTCTGCGGATTTCCGTCCACGTGGTTTTATTTCTGCAGGTTTGACTGAAGTGATGTACACGTAAAGCAAGGCCAAGTGAAGTGAGGTGCGTGCTGATTGCACAAAACATTGACTGTGAGCGCTGTGCGCTCCCTCTGCATCCAAAGTGTAAATATTTATTTTGTTTTTACCAGTTGAAGTTGTTGATGGTTCAATTAATGTATAAATGATTAAGATTTTCTATCACTTGTTATGAAATATTCAGCGTGTATTAAGTGTATTTAATCTTATTCATGGGGTCATGGTTCATGAACAAGCCTGATTTCAATCTTGCGGCCCACTGAGATGAAGGATAACCACTCTTGCGGCCCACTCACGAGCCTAGGTTGCCCATCACTGTCTTAGATGGAACATGCAGCACAGCAATAAAGAATATCTATGGTCTCGTCACAGAAAATTAGATTTTAATATGTGTTTCTGCTGTATTCTTGCTTTCCTTCCAAATGACTGTGATTAACAGTGCAGCATCTCATGAATATGACTGGTGTGTTAATGAGATTCTTTTCTGACTTAGCAGGCTATAATTCTGCATTTTCAGCAGGAAATATAACTGCTCTAATGACAAAATCCAATAAAGCTGCCGACGAATTACAGAAAGACTTAGATAAAATGTTCAAGTGGGCAGAAACATTCAGGAAGAGATTGACGTAAATGGTACAAGGTATACCACACTAAGAATTTTTAAAATCATCAGTGAAAGATGTGGAACAAACATAGAAGAGAGCCTGCAATAGATCTGGGGTTGATTGTAAATTCAACACTAACCATGTTCTTGCTTAGCTATTATTTATTCCTCAATCAGTATCACCATAAAAACAGATAACCATTTATCACATTGTTTGTGGGATTGGCTACTGTGTTTCTGACATTATGCCAATGCCTGCAGTTCAGAAAGTACTTCATTGGCTGTAAAACGCTTGGAGGATGTTGTGAAGTTGCGAAAGGTGCTTCTATAAATGTGAGTTCTTTCCTACTCAGTCATTGCAGAGAAGTAATGAATAAAGCAAAGAGATGTCTGCGTCTGTTGCTCCATCGGTAAAATATAAATCTGCAGTCCTCTTAAAGCAGTGCAGCGATCTAATCAGGCTGCATCTTGGTACAGTTCAGAGGTACAAGAGAAGCATTACAAGACCTGGAAGTGGTGCAGACTAGGGACATTACTTTGCTCCGTAGTGTCAGACATTTGTGGCATCATAAAGTTAGGAGGAAAAGCGAGATAAACTCGTACAGCAAATCTAAAAGGGAACATATGAAATGTGCTCTTAGAGGTACATCAGAATGCATTGCCAACATCTGAAATTGAGATTAGAATTAAGAGTGAGACAAGTAGGAAAATTACTAAACTAAGAGATTGGAAACGAGGGTGGAAATAAAAGTAAACAGAGAAAAATCTTGGAAAATAACGAGACAGAAAAAATCTTTAAAAGCATAATCAATAAAGTTCAAGAGAAATGTGTTTCACTAAAAGCCAAAAACAAGTAAGCTAATTACGGGGCACTGAATGCAGACTTGAAGGGAAAATTGAATCTAATAAAACAGATGTACAAGAAGTAGCTAGATGCTAAAGGAACAAAAAGCGAAGGTGCAAAGCTTAGGAGAGACGTTTTAAAAAAATACCATTCACTAAAGCAAAGAGAGATGATGCAATCGCATTATCAAGGAACATAAATAAAGTGTTCTTTACCCGCACATAACTAAAGGAAAATTAAAGTAAGGTTGGAGCTCTTAATGGAGAAATGGCAAAAGTATTGACTACTTTGCCTCAGCTTTTATTAAATAAGATAAAACAGAGGGCCGACTTCAACAATGATTACAACAACAATGATGTTGGCTTTAAAGAGTAATTGGTGCAGAGAGTTAAGCATGCTGGAACTTGGATGAAGTTATAATCAAACACGGCTGGCTACAGGTCATAAAGCTGCTGCAAGTTGTGACCTGACACTTCTTATGCTGGCCAAGTATGGGAAGTTGTTTGGGTTATGCTAGAATTCTTGGCACCAAGATTTCCCACCATGTCCATATATGGGTTAAGGTTACAGGATGAGCATTATGGAGTTGTTTACAAGTAATTCCAATGGCCGCATTGAACAATGCGATCAGTTTCCGGTTACATAATTGGCTGAGTGCCAGGTAACTTTCTGGAAGATTGGGACAGTTTGGAGATAAAAGGTGTTTCAGCCCTTTCTCTTCAGTGACAACTCAAGACCAACAATCGTAGGTGTTCCCTGAAGGAACATCTTCAGAGAAGAACCACAAGGACAAATCTACATCGGGAATGGACTTGGACACTTTATTTTTAACCAGGTAGTATCTGTTTTCAGTTAAAGGGTTGCAACTGTTGTGAGTTGAGTTTTGGTACCTAAAGTGTTAACTAAACAAAAGTTTGTTTAAGTGAATTTGAGTCGACTCTTGTCCTTTGATTTGTTATACTAAACTGAGTACCTGGAAAGAGATTTAAGTTTAAAGCTGGATAACAGACATTTAACTGGAGAATAAGCTTCAAAGAATATTAATACATTTGTGATCAGGAGAAAATAACAAGCTTACAAAACTGAAAGGGGAGAAAGTTCCGGGCATGTAATTTTATATCTATATGTACGTTTATATATCTATTTGTATCTTTATAATCTATATAATATATACCTATATCATAGTTCTACTATCTCCACCCTGGCTTCCTTCAGTATCCATGAATGTATGTCATCCAGACTTGGAACTTTCTCCGCTTTCAGTTTTGTTAGTTGGTCAATTATTTTCTCCTTATTGCAACTATATTAATACTCTTTTAAACATATATATAAAATATGTAATCCCCATAGAAGAGGGAACAATGCCTCTAGCTGATGGGAAGCTGCTGTTCCTAAAAACAAGAAGGGAGATAGAATGAAACTTGGGAACTATAAACCAGTCAGCCTAACATGAGAGGAAAGATATTGGAATCTATACTATCATAGAAATCATAGAAACCCTACAGTACAGAAAGAGGCCATTCGGCCCATCGAGTCTGCACCGACCACAATCCCACCCAGGCCCTACCTCCACATCCCTACATATTTACCCACTAATCCCTCTAACCTACACATCTCAGGACACTAAGGGCAATTTTTATCATGGCCAATCAACCTCACCCTAATAGAAGTGAATACTAATAGAAGTGAAAGCATATAGAGACTGAAAAATAAGTTAGCTTGGATTTTGAAAGACTAAGTCACGCTTAACTGACCTGATAGAATTCTTCAAAGAGGTAACATAATGGTAGATAATTGGTAATGCACTAGATGTTATATACATAGATTTTCAAAAGGCATTTGATGAGGTAGGCTGAAGACAATAGCTGGGACATGTGAAGTCAAGACAAAATGAATGGATAGCTTAAAAGAAAAGCAGACAGCAGTAGTAATAAATAGTTATTTAGATTGGAGTAAAGTGGTGTTCCATAATGATCAGTGTTGGGAAAATTGTTCATGATTTGAATTCAGAAACAAATAACTCAATTAAAGAATTAAACTTCTACCATTGACCTTCAAGATATAGACAAGAATCATGGACCACAGACTGAGAAAAATAGTGGAAATCCACAAAGGTCAGTTTGGATTAATGCTCAGAACAAGCAGCACCAATGCCACTTTTGTTTTGAGACAAGTGATGGAGATATATTGGGAAGGCCAATGCAACATGGAGATTGTATTCATTGATCTAGAGAAGGCTTATGACTGGGTGCCTTGGAAGGGTGTATGGAAATGTGCTAGAATCCAGGGAGTCCCTGAGAAGTACCTTAGACCATTACTGAACATATACAAAGCATGCCAAACAAGAAGCGATGTGAGAGAGCTTCAAAGCCAAAGTTGCATTGCAACAAGGATCGGCATTGAGCCCATTCCTCTTCTGAATTATCATGGATGTTCTAATGATAGTCAATGACGTTCGAAGAAGGCATTGAGCGTTGGTGGGGTATGGGTCGTGTGTGTGTGTGGTTGGGGGGGGCGTGGGGCAGGGAGATGATGACGATATGATTTGAGTATCTCGAGAAAAGTACTTTAAGACAGATATGAAGATGAGTATACCAAAGACTCAACATTTGGACTGTCAGTTTGAACCTCAGGAAGAGGATCGGAGTGAAAGTGTAAAAATTGTGGGTAAAAATTTGGAAAAAGTGAATTATTTCAAGTGTCTGAAAGGAAGAATCTACAAGACAGTTGTGAGACCGGTCTTGTTTTATGGTGCAGAAACTGGGGTAACATCAAGAGAAGACGGACAGTGTCTTGCTGCTAATGAGATGCAGATGCTGAGATGGATGTGTGGAGTAATGAGAAAAGACAATGTCAGAAACCAACACAGAATGTAGCTGAGAAGAAATTGGAATGGTTGGTCATCTGTTGCCGCGAAAGAGAATGTGGTTAGGTGAATGATGGTGATGGGACTGCCCAGAAAAAAAAGAGGAAGGCCTAAGACCAGAGAATGGATAGATATGGTGGCAAGAGACTTAAATGCAGCAGGAGGAGATAGAGAAGAGGGTTCAACAGGAAGCGAACAACTCAAAGACAGAAGCTGCAGGAGGAGGTGAACAAGCAACTCAATATCAAAAGTTGCACATGATACCAAACTGGGGTTAATGGGGCTTGGCATGGCATGGAGATGGGAGGACGAAGATTCAACATAATACAAGACATTAGAAAACTTGTGGACCAAAGGGCAAATGAACTTAATATGAATAAATGTGAGGTGATGCACTTCGACCAGAAGAACAGAAATATTAAGTTTATTTATACAGTCATAAGTAGACTGAAAATCCCCTTGTCGCCACACTCCAACACCTGTTCAGGTACACTGAGGGAGAACTGTGCATAGCCGATGCACCTACCCCACACATCTTTGGATTGTGGGAGAAAACCGGAACACTCTGAGGAAAAACACAGAGCACGGACACATGCAAACTCCACACAGACAGTGACCCAAGCCAGGAATTGAACCCAGGTCCCTGGCGCTGTGAGACAACAGGGCTAACCACTATGCCAATGTGCTGCCCTTATCCATGCGTTAGAAAATAAATTGAATGGGTTAGAAGCACAAAAGAATCCAGAAATACAGGTGGAAAAAATCATTAAAAGCTGCATTACGGCGGGGCAAAGCAATGAAAAATTCTAACAAAGCACTGGGATTTATTTCCAAGGGTATAAAATTCATCAATGCTCAAGTTAAAATTGTATAAGACCTTGGTTAGACCGCATTTGAATACCCCTGGAGGGTTGCCAGTTAGCTCAGTTGACTAGGCAGCTGCATGTGGTTGAGATCAGTGCCAACAAATTAGGGTTAAATTCCCATTCTGAGGTAAATTTGGGACCCACCTCCTTATTGTTCCTGTAGATGGAGACCTTTAACATTATAAATGGGTTGGGTGGGGCCAGGGACAATGTTGCTACTTGTTGGAGAATCCAAATCTGTGAACCAAAGATATAAAATAGTTACTAACAAATCCAGTAAGGAAATAATGAGTAAAATCTTTACCCAGCAATAGTCATATTGTAGAACTTGCCACCACAGGATTTGGTTGAGGCAAATAGTTTAGATGCATTCAAAAGGAAACTAGTTGAGTACATGAAAGGAAAGGGAATACTGTAGAAAAATAAGCTGTAAATCTGAGGCAAAGTCGATACGAAGGGAGGAAGCATGAGTGGAGTATAAACTTCACCGCCTACTAGTTGGAATGAATAGCATGTTAGTGTGTTATATATTCTATGTAGGTGCCGCTCCGAATCTGGTCATTACAAATTGAGCTCTAGCCAGGCAGAACGCGATTCAAATTGCTTGGGCGCTGTCTGGCTGGAATTTTAACGGTTGTTTGAGAGCTTGACTCATGCACATGGGTAGCATGTTCCCCACAATTTTAAAAGTTAACTGTTTAGACATTGGGAAGAGTCTCTACTTCCTCAACATTTAAATTAAGTCAACTTTGACATTGAATTGGAATTACACTCAAATGTAGAGTCAAACTGAGGTGATGTGAAACTAATGCCTCAAGGAAGTGTGACTGCTTCATTAGAAGAGACTGCTCAGGTCTCAACCTATTACAATCTATTGTTCAGCATCAGTGTGAAATGCAGATCGCTAAATTAGCAATGTCGATGCATCGTTAGATATAAAGGGCACGACCTAGTGGCTCTGTTCGCCACGGATGCAAATCCTATTGAGGCCACTAAATCTCACGAGCAGCCAAAAATGGGATTTGCACCAGCATGATCTCAGTTTGAGATCTTCCCTCCCCACTGCTGGTGACATGATCAGGTTCACACCCTCCCTTTCCATGAATTTAAATACATTTTAATAAGCTTTTATGCTGTAGCTTTAGCCCATGACGTATTCCAACCCCTCCCCTGGTGGCATGACTTCACACCGGCATTTCTGGAGACCCCAGGGGTTGAGGGACATTGCTGGTGGGGGGGGTGGGGAGGGGGGAGTTGGGGGGTGGTGAGAGAAGAGCCCTGATGCCTTTGGGGGGGGTGGAGAGAAGGGAGAGCCACGATGCCTCCCAGGGCTGGGGAGGGGGGGGGGGGGGGAGGTGTTGATAGTGAAAGGAGCCCTGATATTTTTGGGGGGTGAAAGAGGTGAGTTCCCTAATGCCTGTGAGGGGGGGGGGGGGGGTGGTGAGCATGGCTGTGAATGGAGAGAGTGTCTATGATACTGGGGGGTGGGTGGGGGGGGGGGGGCGGGATTGGCAGGGAAGGGTTGTAAACTATTCATGTAATTTCCCCAGATCACTGGCAGGTTTAAAAACACTTTAAATCCGCGTACAACACTTTAAATCTGCGTACAACATGTTGTCATATTGAGATGGGCTGTGGGGATAAGGATGTATTCTTTGTTTTGGTATATTCAGCAAATTTGGTCAGTCTGTTTCCAGAGCAGTTTAAAGAAGACAGGGAGAGAACCTACCAGCAGAAACGACAAGGAGTAGGGGGTAGGGCTGGAGGATTCACCTAACTGGGTGATAGTCGGAGAATCCCCAAGAACCCCTCAACTCAGAAGATAAATGAGAAACTAAGGAGAATCAGAGTGAATTCCTGGAAGCTGTTTGTGTTCAGGAGAATTGAATAACTTCAATTAACTAATGTTCTGTTTGGAATTTCGATTTACAGTATAAGTGATTATGTAATTCATTGTTAATAGTACTTGTTCTTTGTCTTTTGTTGGTAAAGGATTTTCCCTTTAATGTGTAAAATATTGCTGCATTGTCTTTTCAGTTGATAACTGGGAATTCAGATTTCTTTTTCAAAGTTACTGACACTGAGATTGCAACATTTATTTTGCCAGCATGTTATCAAATAGTGTCAGATTGGTTCAATTGTAGCACTCCCACCTCTGAGTTAGGATATCATGAATTCAAGCCTCACTTCAGACACTTGAGCATGTCATGTAGGCTTATTATCATATAAAGTGAGAACACTTTAAAAGTAATTAATTGGTTGAGAAGCACTTTGAGTCGTCCTGAATATATGAAAGGCAGTGTATAAATGCAAGTTCATTCATTCATTCTTCCATACTCAAACTGTGCCACTTGTAAGGGGCATTATCAATCACTTTAACAAAAAGTGAAGAAGCTAATGTTCAATTCCTCATGGAATCCAAATGAATGTATTTGTTACAGCGTACCTTTAATACATGCAAACTGGCATGTAAATATTGTCTCATGCTAAATTGTTTATTTTATAATTCTCAGTGGGTGTTTTCTACTTAGTTATTAGTTTTGTCTCCATGGTTCACGGTTGCCTCTGAGTCAGAACGTGGTGGGTTGAAACCTATTCCAGAGATCTGAGTGCATAAATTAATTCACTGAGGGAGTTCTGCAGCATCAGAAGTGCTGTATTTTGGATGTAGCATTAAATTAAGTCTCATCCACCCTCTGAGATGGAGAGGCGATGGCCTAGTGGTATTATCACAAGACTATTAATCCACAAACTCAACTAAAGTTCTGGGGACCTGGGTTCGAATCCCACCACGGCAGATGGTGGAATTAGAATTCATTAAAAAAAAATCTGGAATTAAGAATCTACATGAAACCATTGCCAATTGTTGGAAAAACCCATCTGGTTTACTAATGTCCTTTAGGGAAGGAAATCTGCCATCCTTACCTGGTCTGGCCTACCTATGACTCCAGAGCCACAGCAATGTGTTGACTCTCAACTGCCCTCAGCCAACTAGGGATGGGCAATAAATACTGGCCAGCCAGCAACACCCATGTTCCACGAACAAATAAAAAAATAAAATCTTTTTGTCACTATTAAAGGCAGAGAATGGGAGTTCTCCTAATGTGATGAAATTTATCCTTCATCTTGCATCACAAAAAGAGATATCTGACCATGTATCTCTTTGCTGTTTGTGTGTTGTTGCTGTGTGCAAATTGACCGCTCTCTCCTCAAAATTACAAAGGTCACTAGACTTCAGAAGTGCTTTATTGGTTCAAAGAACTTCGAGAGGTCCTCGGATGTGAAAGGAATTATAAAAATTATTTTCTTTTCTTTGTATCTGTTGTTCTGTCTGAGCTTTTTTTCTAAAGTAACAGAACATTACTTATTCCAGAAATCTGATGCCCTTGTACTTAATGATTTGTGAAATGTTTCAGCCATGGCTGAATAACTGTCCTCATTTCCTTAAGAATTCTCAGAGGCATTTTGTGATGCCCTTTTTCCTTGCATGTGTCCTCTAGTACCTCGCTCAATCGGTCATTCTTGACTTGCAAATCTAGACTGTGGGTATCAGCAGATTATTTTATCAAGGGAGATATCCAAATTGGACCTGAACCTGTCCTTACTTATCAAGTATATACAGACAGAAGTACTTTTTCAACTATGATCACCTTGATCAGCTCTGAATGTTATGCCAGAATAGTTTTCCTGTTTTTCACATAACTTATTCTTACGTGACATATCTCAACCGAATTTCTAAACACACCTGTTAGCAAACCATTATAGTTTTGTTTTGTCTCTGCTCTGCGTGACTTAGGGGCACTAGATTGAGATGTCCAAATGTATTTCATTTGGGATTCTATAAAAGCTGACAGCTCTACAGCAGCTCTGCACATTGATCTGGCTCACCTTAGCATCCTGACATGAGTGTTTGGTTTGGATTAAGACAATACCTGAAACAAAGAATGCTTGCAACCAGAAATATAGAAGAAATCATGAAATCTTAGAGCACTAAAGGGAGCCTTTTGGCCTTTTACACAATGTGTTGGCTCTTTGAAAGTCCTACTCAATTTAGCCCAGCTTTTTCCACAGAACTCTTGCAAACTTGCTCTCTCCAAATACAGGCCTTTTGAAAATTATTTTGGAAGCTGATACAACCACCTACCCGGATTGTCTCAATGTTCTGTGAAATTATTTCTCCTTGTATCTCCTCTCGTTCTCCACTCCTCTGGCACCTTTCCAGTTTACACGGATGATTCAAAGACTGTGATCGGAGTTTCTTTTGTCTCCACCCTAACATCGCTTAGCAACTTAAGATGGATCCCAATGGACTGGGTGACTTGTTAACTTTCAGTGATAGCAAATAATTAAGAATCTCCCTTACTGCAATATTAGTTTCATCTTTTTTTGTTAGGATAGATGCACTGTTCTCATTCATTTACTTTCATGACCCTTTGGGGCAGAGAATTTCAGAGATTCGCCACTCTCTGTGAGAAGACGTTTCTACGCACCTCAGTTTTAAATGACCAGCCATTTATCTTGTAGCTGTGTCCCTTTGTTCGAGACTCTCCCACTGGTGAAAACATCTCATCATCTACCCTGTCAGGCCTACCTCAGGATCTTATATGTTTGAATAAGGTCACCCCTCACTCTTCTAAACTCCAAGGAATACAGACCCAGATTATTTAGTCTCTTTTAAAAGGACAACCCTGTCTTCCCAGGAATTAGCCTGGTGAATCTTCTTTGGACTGCTTCCAATGTTACTATTTCATTTTTTAGGTAAGGGGATCAAAATTGTATGCAGTATTTCAGGTGAGGCCTCACCAACATCCTGTACGTTGCAACAACACCTCCCTTTTTAAACTCCAACCTCTTTGCAATAAAGTTCCAAAATGCCATTTGCCGCTCAACTACTTGTTGGACCTGCTTGCTGGCTTTTTGTGATTCATGCACTAGAACACCTAGATCCCTCTGTACTTCACTCACCTGCAGTCTCTCTCCATTTAGATAATAATCTGCCTTTTGATTCCTCCTACCAAAGAGCATGACCTCACACCTCCCCACATTAAGCTCCATTTGCCAGGTTTTCGCCCAGGCACCCAAGTTATCTACCTCCTGTTGCAGAATCACAAAATCCTCATCACAATCTGCCCGTCCACCTATCTTAGTATCATTGGCATGGTGGCATAATGGTCAGCACTGCTGCCTCACAGCGCCAGGGACCCGGGTTCGATTCCCGGCTCAGGTCACTGTCTATGTGGAGTCTGCACATACTCCCTGTGTCTGCGTGGGTTTCCTCTGGATGCTCCGGTTTCCTCCCACACTCCAAAGATGTGCTGGTTAGGTGCATTGGCCATGCTAAATTCTCCCTCAGTGTACCCGAACAGGTGTCAGAGTGTGGTGACTAGGGGATTTTCACAGTAACTTCATTAATGTAAGTGTTAATGTAAGCCTACTTGTGACTAATAAATAAATTTATAAAGTTGGAAACCTTGCATTCTGTTCCTTCCTTCAGGTCACTAATTTAAATAGTGAACAATTGTGGGTCAAGAACTGATCCCTGTGGTACTCCACTAATCGCATCTTTCTTTAATTAAGGTAGACCTGTGTAAATCTGTTAAAGCTAACTTGATTGAATTTTTTTGATGAGGGTAATGTGATTGATGTGTCAATAGATTTCCAAAAAAGGTTTGACAAAGTGCCACATAATGGATTTGTCAGCAAAGTTGAAGCCCATGGGATGAAAGGAAACATGAATATAAAGTAGGCTGAATGCCTGGAGACCGAGAGTAATGGTGAACGTTTGCCTTTTGAACTAAGGAGGTTTGATGGTAATATTCCCCAGGAGTCAGTATTAAGACAACGGATTGTTTTGATCTATATTAATAACTTAGGCTTGGGTGCACAACGTACAATTTCAAAGTCTGCAGTTGACACAAAACTTGGAAGTATTGTGAACTGTGAGGAAGATGGTAATAGACATGAGGAGAACATAGGCTGATGGAATAGTGAGCATGTGGCAGATACAATTTAACACAGACAAATGTGAAGTGATATATTTTAGAAACATGCATAGAAAATGCAAGCAGGAGTAGGCCATTCAGCCCATCAAGCCTGTTCTGACATTCATTATGATCATGGCTGATCATCAAATTCAATATCCTGACCTCTGGGTGAAGACATTTCTCCTCACCTTAGTTCTAAAAGGTTTACCCCTTATCCTCAAACTATGACCCCTAGTTCTGGACTCCCCCACCATCGGGACCATTCTTTCTGAATCTACCCTGTCTAATCCTGTTGGAATTTTTAAAGTTTCTATGAGATCCCCTCTCACTCTTCTAAACTCCAATGAATATAATCCTAACCAAATCAGTCTCTCCTCATTTAATACACCTGCCATCCCAGGAATCAGCCTGGTAAACCTTTGCTGCACTCCCTCTATAGCAAAGACATCCTTCCTCAGATAAGGACACCAAAATTGTACACAATACTCCAGGTGTGGTCTCTCCAATGCCCTATACAATTGCAACAAAACATCCCTATACCTACACTCCAATCCTCTTGCTATGAAGGCCAACAAACTGTTTTCCATCAGCTCTGACAAAGTGTCATCCAGACTCTATTCTCCCTCCACACATGTTGTCAGACCTGCTGAGATTTCCCAGCATTTTCTGTTTCAGATTCCAGCATCTACAGTATTTTGCTTTTATGCCATTATACCATTTGTCTTCTTTACTACCTGCTGTACCTACGTCCTTACTTTCAGCAACTGATGCGTGAGGACACCAAGGTTTTGCTGAGAATCCACCTCTCTCAATTTACACCCATTCAAATAATAATCTGCCTTCCTAGTATTGCTACCAAAGTAGATAGCCTCACATTTATCCACATTATACTGCATCTGCCATGCAGATGCCCACTCATTCAGCCTGTCCAAATTACACTGAAGCATCTCTGCATCCTCCTCACATCTCACCCTCCCACACAACTTTGTGTGATCTGCAAATTTGGAGATAATACACTTAGTTCCCTCATCCAAATCATTAACATATAAAGTGAATAGTTGGAGTCTTAGCACAGAACTATGGGTACCCCACTAGTCACTGCGTGCCAATTGGAAAAAGACCCATTTATTACAACTCTTTGCTTCCTGTCAGCTAACCAGCTTTCTATCCGTTTCAAGACACTACCCGCAATCCCATGCACTTTAACTTTAGACATAATAATCTGCTATGTGAGACCTTGTCGAAAACTTTCTGAAGGTCTAAATAAACCACTTCCACTGGTTCTCCCTGGCCAACTCTACTAGTTACATCTTCAAAGAATTCCAGTAGATTTGTCAAACATGATTTCCCTTTTGTAAATCCATGCTGACTTTGTCTGATTATACCACTGTTTTCCAAATGCTGTGCTATGAAATAATTGAAAGTGGACTCTGGCAACTTCCCTACTACCAACATTAAGCTCATTGGTCTATAGTTCCCTGTTTTCTCTCTACCTCCCTTTTTGAATAGTGGATTTACATTAGTTATCCTTCAATCTGTGGGAACCATTCCAGAGTCCGAAGAATTTTGGAAAATGACCGCCAATGGATCTACTATTTCCAGGGCCACTTCCTTAAGTACTCTGGAATGAAGATTATCAGGCCTTCAATCCCATCAATTTCCCCAAAGCCATTTCTCTACTCTACTTGGTTGGGAGGAGGCAGAGAGGGACTATAAAATATAGGGTACAATTCCACATGGAATGCAGGAACAGTGAAGCTTGGGAGTGTAGAATTGCAGATGGCAGAGCAGGATGAGAGAGTGTTGACACAATGATGTGGGATCCTGAGCTTTCTCAATCGTGACATAGATCTGGATTTTCACTGAGTTGGACTGATACAGGAACCCTTTAAAAATGGTGGGTGGGTCCCAGTTCCAGAATTCCCATCCCCATTCCCATTTCTGTCATTTTTTGTCAATGTGTGCAGTCAACCCACACACAGCGCTATCACCCTCACTGACTCCATTGTGGGTGGGGGCAGTTCAAACTCCCCGCAATTTTTGTGGAATTGGGCTTTTTCTGTAAGTAGACATAATTGTTTGGTAGTACAGAACCTGGGTATTGCTGAACATAGAACATAGAACAGTACAGCACAGAACAGGCCCTTCGGCCCACGATGTTGTGCCGACCTTCATCTGAAACCAAGATCAAGCTATCCCACTCCCTACCATCCTGGTGTGCTCCATGTGCCTATCCAATAACCGTTTAAATGTTCCTAAAGTGTCTGACTCCACTATCACTACAGGCAGTCCATTCCACACCCCAACCACTCTCTGCGTGAAGAACCTACCTCTGATATCCATGAAGATATCAGAAAGAAAGAGATTTTCTCTCAATGTTTTTCATCTTGCACTGTCTGTGTGGAGTTTGCATATTCTCCCCGTGTCTGCGAGGTTTTCCTCTGGGTGCTTCAGTTTCCTCCCACACTCCAAAGATGTGCGGATTAGGTTGATTGGCCATGCTAAATTGCTCCTTAGTGTCAGGAGAACTAGCAGGGTAAATTTGTGGGGCTACAGGGTTGGGATCTGGATGGGATTGTTGTTGGTGCAGGCTCGATAGGCCGAATGGCCTCCTTCTGCACTGGAGGGATTCTCTGGATTCTACAACAAATTTTACTGTATGAGGAGAGTGGTGATTGATTGTCAAGTAGACTCTGACTGATGGAGGTGTTGCCATGGAGAATCCAATCTGTGCAAAAAGTGTGGCACAATGTTGTTCAGTCCTTATTTCTCAAATTAAATGTTAGAAAGAAGTCTATCTTCACTCGTCATCATCTTTCTGCTGTAAAATACATTGAGAAAAGAGCGTGGACTCACTATAAGCTGCCATTGTTTATACCTCCACAACAAAGGGGGCAGCAGAGAGGCAACAGATATATACTGCACTTCTATCAATGAATCCAGTCCTGATATTGCAGCTTACCCCAGATACCAAATTGTTTTTTTATTTATCAGTTTGACTCATTAAGAACAAATGTACATCTTTTCCATCCTTAAGGTACCCCAAGCTGCTTCCGTTACTAATTAAATAGTTCTTTTAAAGTATCTGTGACATTGTTGTGATGCAAAAAAATTCGGCCTGAAGTGACAATAAATTAAAGTTAGCAGAATGCTTTCAAAGTGATGTTTTTGTTTTGGGACTAGGGAAGCGTCCCACCAAGGAGTATGTTCTTGAACTACCATAGACTAGTGAGGTCCCAGGCTTGATCTGTGCTGAATTAGGTAACCTTGGCCATATTTCTCCGATGTCGAACACCCTGCCACCACCGCCAGTGAGAACTGAAAATTTGGCATTCAGCCAAATGTCCATTCACTGCAGCAGGACTGGAGAATCCCAGCCATGGGCAAGATTGGAGTATTCTCTGAGGAAGCGTGGCAAATGCTCAAATCGACATCAGTGTTTCTAGACTTGCCTGTCATCCCTAGTTCTGAATACTTTAAAGTCATAGAAGTTTACAGCGTGAAAACAGGCCCTTCAGCCCAACTTGTCCATGCCGCCCAGTTTTTACCACTAAGCTAGTCCCAATTGCCCACGTTTGGCCCATATCCCTCTATACCCACCTTACCATGTAACTGTCTAAATGTTTTTAAAAGACAAAATTGTACCCATCTCTACTACTGCCTCTGCCAGCATTCACCACCCTCTGAGTGAAAAAATTGCCCCTCTGGCCCCCTTTGTATCTCTTCCCTCTCATCTTAAACCGGTGCCCTCTAGTTTTAGACTCCCTTAACTTTGGGAAAAGATGTTGACTATGCAGCTGATCTATGCCGCTTGCAATCAATAATCCTTTATGGAAAATTGCTTGGGTGGACATTGGGTGTGGAGATAATTGACTTCATAGTAATGTTTACAGAGCCTGTTTAAGATTCACACATGAACAATAGTAATTTGTACAAGGTAATGGGTGAACACCAACTAATATGGAAATACATCTCAACTCCAAGAGAAAAGAGGGCAAGAGAAAAATATGAGGCGGGAAATTAAATAAAATTCTTTAATATTATCTTCCCACTCACCAATTATTTGTTTTTTGAATTTTAACCTGGGAAAATAAGCATGTATTTTAATTAATTTTAATTATAGAGGAGGATGTAGTAATAGTGAAGAGGATAGTACCAGATCTCAGGGGGACACAGATTGGTGAAACAAGCAGACAAAGCGGAGAGATGTAGTGTAGAAAAGTGTAAAGGAGGAAGACTGAGGAGAGGTAATATGAACTAAATGGTATAGTTCTAAAGGCGATGGAGGCACAGAGACCTATTTTACACATCCCAACCATGAAGCCGGCAGAACAAGATGATAAAGATGTTAAAAATGTACATGGGATTCTTGGCTTTATAAATAGAGTCAAAATGTAGGAGAACAAGACAGGTGTGTTACACCTTGAGACATCATGTATAAGGCTTCAGTTGGAGTATTGTGATCAATTATTTAGGAAGGATGCCAAGGGAGGGTGCAGAGTCAAACCATAGATGAAGGACTTCAGTTATGTGAAAGACTAGGGAAATTGGCATTGTTTTCCTTAACATTTTGGGGCAGCACGGTGGCACAGTGGTTAGCACTGCTGCCTCACAGTGACAGGGACCCGGGTTCAATTCCAGCCTTGGGTCACTGTCTGTGTGGAGTTTGCACATTCTCCCCATGTCTGCATGGATATCCTCCGGGTGCTCCGGTTTCCTCCCACTGTCCAAAGATGTGCAGGTTAGGTTGATTAGCCATGCTAAATTGACCTTAGTTTCGGGGGGATGAGCAGAGTAAATATATGTGGGGTGGGATTGTTGTTGGTGCAGGCTCGATGGGCTGAATGGCCTCCTTCTGTACTGTAGTAATTCTATGATTCTATAATTCCACTGACAGAGTTAAGAGAAGATTTAATTGAGGTCATCTAAATTATGAGAGGTTTTGAAAGATTAAATGTGAGAAAGCTGTTTCCATTAGCAAGGGGATCAATGATGAGCAGATACGACTCTAAGGCAATTGGTGAAACAATCAGAGGGAAGGTGGGGGCTTTGTTTATGCAGGTATGGAATGCACTGGCTGAAAGGGTGGAGGAAGGAGATTTTTATAACTTAAAAGGGGAATTGGATAAATAATTGAAAAGGAAATATTTGTAGACTCGTAGGAAAAGAGCAGGCAGGACAAATTAGTAGTTGTTTCAAAGAACTGATACAGGAATGATGGCTCCCTCTGTGCTGTTTTATTCTATGCTTCTAAAGCTAACAGGGATCCTGCTGCAGGGCAAACTGAAAACAAAATTTTGCAACCCTAAAAGCAAGGCATTACACAGGCAAGAGTCATATTCAGTTATATCTTCCTATAGATCTTTCTATCTTAATAGCATTAAAGGAGACTTCAAATATAGGCTACCTTCGGTAGCTTGAAGCCCTGCAGGGTAGTTCAGCAATCTTCAAAGACACAACTCTTAACGAATGAGTGAAAGGGCTAGTTTCTATAAAAGATTAGTTCTGCAGTAAAGAGCTACAATGCTGCTTATCTGCTTCCTGTATGTTTGGGGAATGGAAATATTTATTAAGTTAAAAATGAAATTATATCAGAGATATTTGGATGGCACAATGGTTAGCACTGCTGTCACAGCACCAGGGTTCAATTCCGGCGACGGTACGAAACTTTGGAATTATCAATTAACAGCCCATTCCCAACGTTAAGGTGGAAAGCAGAACGAAGCAAGTGAACCGACGCTCAGTAGCAGCAGTGCGTACTATCTACAAGGTGCACTGTCGCAATTCACCAAAGATCCTCAGACAGCACCTTCCAAACCCATGACCATCTAGAAGAACAAGGGCAGCAGATGAATGGGAAGACCACCACCTGCAAGTTCCCCTCCAAGCCACTCACCATCCTGACTTGGAAATATATCGCCATTCCTTCACAGTCACTGGGTCAAAGTCCTGGAATTCCCTCCCTAATGGCATTGTGGGTCAACCCATCCACAGAACATGGACTGCAGCGATTCAAGAAGGCAGCTCACTACCAGCTTCTCGAGAGCAACGAGGGATGGGCAATAAATGCTGGCCTAGCCAGCGATGCCCACGTTCCACAAATGAATAAAAAAAAAGACGTGTGCACCAAGGCTGCTTCCTTGAGGAACCGCACCAGCAATATACTGGCGCTGTAGAGACTGCTGTCTGACAGCCAGAGCTAGCATATTTTTGTGTCAACTATGATTTCGGTCACTGGGGAAGAGAAATAAGAAAGAATCTGCATGCAGAAAATAAGTTTAATAGATTGAATAATTTGCAAACTACTTAATAGACACAGATGATGTGAAGAGTCCTCTCAGTGTAAAGCCAGTAAAAGAACAAAGCTAGAGATATACTGGAGAGAAAACATCCAAGAATAAAATGAGTGGAAGTGGAGAGAAACCCTGACAATGCAGGAGATTTGGAATCACAACAGACAGTTTAGGAAATACACGGTAAGCCCAAAAGAGTGAAAATATAGGCTGGCATTCCTTTCTGCACCCACACTGTATCCTCGTACTCTGTCTGGCAATGGGTTTATGCTCAAACTATCAACCTGTTTATCTTCACCGTGGCTCTGATGGGTCACTCCCACATCAGCAGCGGGTTTTTTCAGGACAGCTACATTCTGAAATTGATCAAATCGGTGTTCCGATCAGAACGTTGAAGAATTTCTAGCACAAAGATGAGATGCTGTTCCTGGAGCTTGCATTGGGGCTGGTTAAAATAATGCAGGGATCCAAAGCAGGGAAGAGTGTTGTGTGGACGGTAAGTGGAAGTTAGCGGGACAGATTTCGGTAAGGTCAGCCTCACACTTGGAAGCAAAATGGAGGTTTTTTTGGCAACACCTGATCTCCATTTGCTCTATTCCATGTCACTACTTGAGCAGTTAATCTGTCTTCAGTTCTATGGTGCTGTTATATTAACTTAGCTTCCATTGACAGGCTGCTATTGTTGTTTGAGTCCATCACAAGAACTTCAGGGGTTGGTTATTTCAACATTGACACTGCTTCTGAAAGACAGAATGTAGTCAGTACAGGTCTCTTGTTTGCACAAGTACTTATCTCATAGACAGATTCTGAATTGCAATGAGCTGCTGCTGCAAACACCACAGTTCGTTGCCCAGGCAGACACATTAGGTATTGTTTCTCCATTAGATTTATGGTTTTTGCTCACTGAAAGGCACGGGGTTTACAGTGCTCAATGAAAATAGGCTGGAGTTTGCCTGCTTACTTCAATTATAACTGGAGTTGACTAGCTTGCCAAGAAAGTGGATTAATCACTATCTCATTGTGTAATAATACTGCCGACTATTTGACAGTTGACTGGCAGGGGAGCACATCATTAGTTAATACCTATTTAATACCTCACTGGCACAGTCTTCCAAAAACTGTATAATCAGGTCTTTGATAACAAGTACCTCCATGGCAAGACAGCATCTTTGGTCTATGGTGCTGGTGTTGCCACCTTTCTATATGGCAGTGAGATTTGTGTGACAATCCTGGACTAGAATCCCAAGGTATATTCTGAAGTCAGACTAGACTCCAACAATTTTTCTATTTTGGCATAAATGTGAGGGAAGGATACTTCTTTCCAGGAATAATTCCACTAACAAAGCAGGGAAATTTATAGTGAAACAAACTTTATTTAATAAAACAGTTTAAATATAACTCTAACAAATTAAGCAATCTAACTATTAACAGTTGAACAATATTTAAAAATGAAGAGGAAACGACTTTAATTTCTAACTTATCACTGTTTCGGTTCCAAAAAAGCAACATTCCTCTTACAGACTTAAATACCACTTTAAATATGGTTAGCAATCATACATGTACTTGCTATGATAAGTGTAGTCACTCTTGGAGTTTTCAGAGAGATATAGAATTTTCAAAAGTCTGCAGACATCTCCTAACTTCGACCAGAATAGCCCAACTTGAGCTATTTTCTCCAAAAGCCTTTCTTCTCTGCACATTAACCATATAACCGCATGACCCTGTTGATCACTGTAATCAGAAATCCCAGGGGAACTTAAATAAACAGAAGTCCATTGACTCTACTTAACATAGCCACTCCCATAAAGCTAGTATGAATGAGACCTCCATGAGTTGATCACATCCTGACAAATGTCAATGAGTGACATGCAATGTTGTATTCTGGATGCTTGTGACCTAAATCTATCTATCTTCTCTTTCAGGCAGCAGTAGGATCTGCCAGAAACCTCAGGTCACCTCAATGGAGGATGCTGAAGAGACATCTGAAGAAGACCTGTCACTGCATTCACCCGAATCCTCCACCAGTGCAGAGAGACGCACCCTGGTGGCTTGTGGATTAGGCTCAAGGTCACTTTCTGGGGAACACATCTCTGCAGCAGTTGGAGTCAGTGATTGCCTAGGCACCCTGTTGGAGAACAACAGCAGTCAGATGATGCAAGCAGCCAACACTAATATGCTGGAGATGAAGACAGATGGTGGGACATCTGACATCTAGTCAACAGACTAGAGCAAACGATGGAGAAGGCCATCTGTGTTCTGTCTGATGTCATGGTTCCAACATATGAGCGCCTTGAGGTCTCCATGTAAAGAGTGATGGATACCGTGGAGACCTTGACCCAGCAGATCCTGCAGGATTTGCACTCGGACCTGCACTCCATTTCTATTGACTTTGCTGGCATCCATCAGTGGCTAGGCGAGAGAGGGGAAGGGCACTTTGAAACCCTCCACTTGCACAGCTGGGAAATTCTGCCCCTGGTTTGGGAACCACCTCCAACCCTCCTTAGGGCTACACTTGCCGCCCCTGCCCATAAACCTGTGGCTCCACATTGGTCTGATGAACCATTGGAGGACACATCAATCCTGAAGCCTGGAAGACATCAGCCTTGTTTTGAGGGATTGATGATGGTGACGAAAACCTCATTATAAGAGATTGAAATTTTGAAACATTTTGTATACACTCAGATGTTTAAAGAAAATGAATGGTTGGATTTATGGAGCGCATTAACAATAAGAAATAGCTATCATTGAACTCTTTCGAGACAAAACCGAAGTCACTTAGATAAATTTTATTGATTTTCACTACTCTATAATCTGTCACTGTGCAGCAGGCTCATCTAAGGCAGCACATGTCTGTATTGTGGGTTTGATGGTGTTATTCTCACCCACTCTTGCCAAAGGCAAAATGTTTCAACAATCCAGTGATCTTTCGGAGAAATGACAAAACACATGATGCATGTACCTGACAAATCTGAGCATTGGAAGCTGCTGGATCTGCTAATGGTGAAAACAATCGCATAAAGTAACTGGTTATTGAGATACCAGGCCACTCACAAAAAGAATGAAAGATTTAACGTTCCTACATTTCCCCCAATGCAGCTTTACAGCCATAGAACCACAGAAAATTACAGCTCAGAAACAGGCCTTTTGGCCCTTCTTGTCTGTGCCGAACCATTTTTTGCCTAGTCCCACTGACCTGCAATTGGACCATATCCCTCCACACCCCTCTCATCCATGAACCCGTCCAAGTTTTTCTTAAATGTTAAAAGTGACCCCGCATTTACCACTTTATCCGGCAGCTCATTCCACACTCCCACCACTCTCTGCGTGAAGAAGCCCCCCTAATATTCCCTTTAAACTTTTCTCCTTTCACCCTTAACCCATGCCCTCTGGTTTTTTTCTCCCCTAGCCTCAGCGGAAAAAGCCTGCTTGCATTCACTCTATCTATACCCATCAAAATCTTATACACCTCTATCAAATCTCCCCTCAATCTTCTACGCTCCAGGGAATAAAGTCCCAACCTATTCAATCTCTGTAACTCAGCTTCTCAAGTCCCGGCAACATCCTTGTGAACCTTCTCTGCACTCTTTCAACCTTATTTACATCCTTCCTGTAACTAGGTGACCAAAACTGTACACAATACTCCAAATTCGGCCTCACCAATGCCTTATATAACCTTACCATAACACTCCAACTTTTATACTCGATACTCCGATTTATAAAGGCCAATGTACCAAAGGCACTCTTTACGACCCTATCCACCTGTGACGTCACTTTTAGGGAATTCTGTACCTGTATTCCCAGATCCCTCTGTTCAACTGCACTCTTCAGAGTCCTACCATTTACCCTGTACGTTCTACTTTGGTTTCTCCTTCCAATGTGCAATATCTCACACTTGTCTGCATTAAATTCCATTTGCCATTTTTCAGCCCATTTTTCTAGTTGGTCCAAATCCCTCTGCAAGCTTTGAAAACCTTCCTCACTGTCCACTACACCTCCAATCTTTGTATCATCAGCAAACTTGCTGATCCAATTTACCACATTATCATCCAGATCATTGATATAGATGACAAACAACAATGGACCCAACACCGATCCCTGCGGCACACCACTAGTCACAGGCCTCCACTCAGAGAAGCAATCCTCCACAACCACTCTTTGGCTTCTTCCATTGAGCCAGTGTCTAATCCAATTTACTACCTCCCCATGTATACCTAGCGACTGAACCTTCCTAACTAACCTCCCATGAGGGACCTTGTCAATGAAGTACTTTGGAATTGTAGTCACTGTTATAGTACAGGAAACACTCAATGGGTTATAGTACAGGAAACACTCAATGGGTGCACAAAAGCTCCCACAAACACCAACATGATAATGACCAGAGAAAATGCCTTTGTGGTATGATTAAGGGTTAAATATTGGCCAGAATACCATGCATAAATTTCCTGCTATTCCTTGTACAATACACCATGGGATCTTTTGTGTCTGGTTAGGAGGGTAGACAGCACCTCAGTTTCAGGTCTCATCTGAAAGCTGGCAGCTCTGGCAGTGCAGCACTCCCTCGGTACTGCCCTGTGTGTCAGCCTGGATCTTTTTGCTGAAGGCTCTGGTGTGAGTGGAAGTTGAAATCTTCTGACTCAGAGGCAAGAGTGCTACCAGCTGTAATGTGAAAAGGTTCATTGAACTGGATGTTGAGAAACAAAAGAGGTGCTCTCTCAATATTTAAAAAAAAGTAAAAGTTTTTTCTTCCTTCGATCTGATTCCTGTGTCAACAGCATAAGAATCTGCAAGGATAGTGGGATTAAAGTACAAGATATAACATAATGACCAGATAATTTGAATCAGAAATTTATCGCATTGCAGTTGGGGAGAGCTTGCTGAGTACAAATTGACTGTAATGTGGAGATGCCGGCGTTGGACTGGGGTGGGCACAGTAAGAAGTCTCACAATACCAGGTTAAAGTCCAACAGGTTTATTTGGAATCATGAGCTTTCGGAGTGCTGTTCCTTCATCAGGTGAGTGGGAAGGATGAAGGAACAGCGCTCCGAAAGCTCGTGATTCCAAATAAACCTGTTGGACTTTAACTTGGCTTTGTGAGACTTCTTACTGTGCAAATTGACTAACACATTTCCTAATTTATAACAGTGAATAAATTTCAAAAGAACTTCATTGGCCGTAAGATGCATTGGAACAGCCTGAAGTTGTGCAAGGTGCTAGTTAAATAGCAGTCTTTCTGTTTCTAGTGTGATATGAAAATAAATCAGATTTTAACCCCTTACTGCCATTATTATTGAACCCACCCAGGACCGCCAATGTTAATAAGGGATATGAATTTAAAAATTTTAAAAATATGGAAAACGATTGGAATATTCTAAGTAGGTTGTAGTATACATCCAAAGGCTGTTTGAAAAATAACATGTAAAATAAGCTGCTTTGCTGTAGTTTTGGAAAAGTAGCTCCTGGATAAATATTTCAGCAGGCAATTTAGCCATCAGCAAATTGATCTTTGTACTGACTCATAATTGCAATCTTTCAGAATTCTGTATGTTAACATTTCCTTGTTTTCCAGCATTTATATTCTAATTTGAAGAAAAGCTTTTTCCATGGTGCTTTTTACTTTCGGAGTAGTACAGCAGTTAGCATAATCATCTTCCTGCAGCTTCCATTTGTGATGGTTTTAGCAGTAGAAACTGTATCGCTTCTTATAGTTTTGTCATTTTCAAGAGAGACAGTGTGAAGTTTAAAGATACACCAAGGGAAGTTTCCTTTCTTTCTGTCTCTCTGTCTCTCACACACACACACACACATTATTTATATATATATATATATATATATATATATAGATATACACACACACACACACTAGGTGACATGAGCCCTTTGTATGTGAGTAATGGGAATGATTTCAGGATAAGAATGTTCGCCTTCAATTATTCTGGCAACTATGAAACAAGTAATGCATTTATAAACACCAATTTGACCTTCAAAACACACACTTTTGTATTGTTCTTGAGATGTGGGTGATGCGACAAGGCCACTGTTTATTAGTCATCGCTAATCGCCCTTGAGAAAGTGGTGGTGAGCCGCCTTCTGGAACTGCTGCAGTCCATGTGGTTGTAGGTACACCCACAGTGCTGTCAGGGAGGGAGTTTCACAATTTTGACCTAGCAACAGTGAAGGAACGGTGATACAGCTCCATGTCAGGGGAGACTGACAGAGACCTTGTAAATGGTGGTGTTGCCAGGTACATACACTTGTTCTAGATGGTGAGATTGTGCATTTGGAAGGTGTTGTTGAAGTAGCCACGGCAAATGCTGCAATACATCTTGTAGATATTACATGCTGTAACAGTTGTGTGCCGGTGCTGGAGGGACTGTAAGTTTAAGGTGGTGAATAAAATGAAGGTGCTGACCGAGTGGACTGCTTTGTCATGGATGGTGTTGAGCTTCTTTGTTGGAACTTCATTCACCCAGACAAGTGGAGAGTATTCCATCACAGTTTCTGACTTGTGTCCTGTAGTTGGTGGACAGGCTTTAGGAAGTCAGGAGGTGAGCTATTGTAGGATTCCCAGCCTCTCACCTGTTCTTGCAGTCACAATATTTAAATGACTGGCCATTAACTTTCTGGTCAACACTAACTGCCAGGATGTTGATAATGGGACATTCAGCAATGGTCCTGCCATTGAATGTCAAGGGCAGATGGCTAGATTCTCCCCTTGTTGGAGATGTTCATTGTCTGGTACTTGTGTGGCGTAGATGTTACTTGCTACTTGTCAGTCCAAGCCTGAATGTTTTGCTAATTATGGGTACGGTACGGATTGCTTCAGTGTCTGAGGAGTTGGGAATGATATCGAATACGGCATAATTACCAGCAAATATCCCCACTTCTGTAACGCCAAGGTTGGCCTGCAAAGCATGATGATTAGCTTCACTGAAAACTGTCAATTTGTCAGTGCTGGAATATGTGTTCAGGTAAAACCACACGTAGCTCACCCTTGAAAAAGGGGAAGTTATGGAAGGGTTCCGTGCAATGACTGGTAGAATTCAAGACGGGGCTACAATAACATACTTAATGTCTGCAAAAGATAGAACAGTTAAACTAATTGACTAATTATGTATTATGTGCACTAACAGATTGAAATCCATTTGAGTTAAAGCTTGTTTTATTATGAAATTGCTTTTCAAAGCTATAGTCTATTAAAAACTTTGCATAAAAACTGGACCAGAGAGGATTTGTTTGTGGAAAATAAAGGATAAGCTAAATGTGAAACTGCAGAACTACAGTAGTTGAGCTATTAACAGGAATGTGAATCTTAGAACCTTTAGAAAAACAGAATGCGTCCATGAGGGTCTATGGAGCATAGATTGTCAACTGGCAATCACCTCAACCTAATCCAAACATATTGGCCAGGACAAACTGTGGCCTAATATGATATGGTAAGGGTCTCTTGATGGGAATATGGAAAGGAGCTAAAGACATCGTTGGCACAGACCTAGAGGAAGAAGACAGACTATAGTCAACAGAACACAGTAAGAGAAGAGAAAATGGTGCCCCCGAGAGCTTGGAAGAAGCAACAGTTGGAGCCAAGTCTCATATGAAACTCTGTCACTGAATACTCAGACCTTGCCAATGTGACAAAGTTCAGGACAGCTTTATGAAGACAGGAAACAGCCAAACAGATCCCATCGGGAGCACCAAGGACACTCGTTCTTCGGGGTAAAGGGCATGCCTGGGCACTGCCCCCGGCACAGGTTGGCAGTATGCCATTGGTGAGGGAGAGCCTGCAATACCTTTGTCGTGTTATGGGGTGGTGCTGGTGGAGTTTAACCTCAGTGCCTGTCCACCATCCACAAGGGACAAATCAGGAGCGTGATGGAATACTCTCCACTTGCCTGGATGAGTGCGTCTCCAACAACTCTGAAGAAGCTCAACACCATCCAGGACAGAGCAGCCTGCCTGATTGGAGCCCCATCCATCCCCTTAAGCATTCACTCCCCCACTCCACCACCAATGCACAGTGGCAGTAGCGTGTACCATCTACAAGATGCACTGGTGGGATTTCTTAACACTCCTTTGAGAGCAGTTTCCAAACCCTTGACCTCAATTACCAAGAAAAACACAGGCACCAGATGCATGGGAAAACCACTCTGTGCAATTTCCCCTCCAAGCTACACAATCCTGACTTGGAACGAAATCGCCATTCCTTCACTGTCACTGGGTTAAAATCCTGGAACCCCCTTCCTAACAGCAGGCTGGGTGTATCTACACCAGATGGACTGCAGTGGTTTGAGAAGGTGGCTCACCACCATCTTCTCAAGGCGATTAGGGATGGGTAATAAATGTTGGCCTAGTCAGCAAGACATCCTATGAAAGAATAAATAAATAAATAATCCAAATTTGGCGACTTGAGTCTGCCGTTCAAAACTGCAGCAATTTTATCGCAAAACCGTTCCAAATGTCATAACTGCGGTTTCACCTCCCTTTAGAAACAACGCTGATAGCTGAAATGTGACTTTGTATTGTCAAATCTGAATATTCAGTGATAGAATGAATCTTTTTGAAATGATGCATTAGTTTGAGGGGCTGAATGATCCACTGCTGTTCGGAGATGGATGCTCCCCTTGACTACAAAGGCACTCTATTTGTTCTAAACAGTAATTTTAAGTCCAAGCTGAGAATTAAATGAATATTTTTGAGGAAATTATACTCCTTAATTTTTGGTCCCAGTTTTGCTTACATTTGATCTCTGCCAGAGAGATTGATAAGACTCATAGAATCCCTATGTTGCAGAAGTGACTATTCAGCTCATTGAGTCTGCACCAACTCTCTGACAGAGTATCTTACCCAGGCCCCCTCCCTCACCCTATCCCTCTAACCCCACACATTTTACCAGGGCTAATCCATCTAGTCTACACATCTAGGGACACTAAGGAGCAATTTAGCATGGACAATCCATCTAAACCACACATCTTTGGACTATGGAAGGAAACCGGAGCACCCGGAGAAAACCCACACAGACAGTGACCTATTTCCAGACCTCCAATGGGAAAAGCTGAACAGTAACATCCCACATTCAGTGGAGCTTGGATCAGAATGATACCAAAACACCAATCACTTTTCTCCAAGGGGCTGGATTTTCATTGGTGGGTCCTGATGTAGGTGCTGGGAATACACACATGCTGGACCCTGGACCAGGGGGCGATATATATGGAGGTGCCCAGTTAAGGATGGCAACTGGGCTCCTGACAGCAGAGGATAAGACCCTCCAACACAGAGGGTTGGGCAGCCTCATTACCAGAGGTGCGAGCTGTCGATGGAGACAGGAGAATGAGAGGACGTCTCAAGCTGAAGCTACGTGCTGAAGAAAATGGAGAAGCAACCCTTCCATTGCTCAGCCAATGGTGAAGCCATAGCCCTGTAACTATAGTGGGTGGTGTTTTCCTAACAGGATGGTGTGCTGACCCCGTTTGTCACTGAGGAGCTGCCTCTATCCCTCATTGTGAGAATTTTAGGTGGCATTTGCAATGGGGCCTAAATAAGGCTCTTCAATGCCTTAAATGGTTACCCACCCCTTGTGGGCAGCCAGCTGTCGGATAATAGAATCATAGGAAGGAGGTTGTCGGGGTTTTTTCAAAGGCTGAGTATTGAGCTTAACTTTAGCTATTACAAAGACTCGCAATGACAGTATCCTGGTGAAGGACGTTTCTTTATTGACTAACGCATGCAGGGAGAGAAGTGCTAGGCAATCCAACTCTTCTCTGAAGTTACGTCACATCGGCAATATGATTATACAATTTCCAAAAGTCATTTTATCCACCTTCTGGTTCATCCCAGTTGGAAATGGTCCAATCATCATTAGTACAGGTCAATCATTATTCATGTACCGTGGCTAATTAGAGATATTCTCTGATGGCATGGGATCAATAAGTTCTAGTGGTTTCTGCCTGACTTTTCCATGGCCACCCAACCTAACTCTTATCTGGTATTGTACTCAGCCTATTCATTAACTGTCTGGAATCACTAGCTTGTCCTTGTTCAATGAATGTCTCATTCACTGAGCTGTCTGATACTTATGCTGCTAAGAGTTATGCTTCGATAAGTGTATTGTTATAAGGAATGTGGTTCACGTTACTGGCCTATTTCCCATGATTCCCTAGAACCCTGTGTCATTAGCCAAGGTGTATGCCTGTTCAGTAATACACTTTCAAAAGTACGTGTTTAAATTCTCTAACTGTGGTTATATGTCTTTATTTGCAGACAGTACCTCTGCAAAATATATATAAGGCAGTCTGCGATTCTTAGCCTAAGTTAATCCACTCTGTTCTAATATTCTTTATTAGTGTTTTAAATCCCAGAGTATCTTGAAGTCCTCTAACAGAGGCCATTCAGCCCATCGAGTCTGCATTGACTCTGATAGAGCATCTTACTCAGGCCCCATTCCCATAACCCCACATATTCACCCAGCTAATCCCCCTAATCTACACATTTTAGGATACTAAGGGGCAATTTAGCATGGCCAATCTGCCTAACCAGCACACGGCAGGAGATGGGCACAGTGCCAATCATGGGAAATTTTGGATGGATCCACTTTTGGGTCCCGCCTTCCCAGAGTAATGGAAATTTGGTCTGGGACGTTCGAGGGGCTCAGAAAGAAATCTATTTGCACTGATGCCATATATCAGCATTCTAACACGCTGTGCTCCATTTCTGGAAGCTTCTGTGGCTGATTGCATGATTTACAAAGGGTTTGATACTGAACATTGTGCATGTTGCCACCCTTAATAAGTACTCACTGTTGACTCTTCACTTTCTACTTGGCATGAACCTTCCTTGAATTATTGCCACAATACCGGGAATAGTTTAAAATACAGTGTAGGCTGCTGCCAGAAAAACAGATTCATTGTCTTGGATCTGACATGAGGAAATATAGGTGTTAGTTTGCTAATACAGAAATGTCCCATAAGCATGCTAATGTGAAAATCTATCATTTTACCCAAAGGCAATATAAATGAATTATTATTAACTGTTATGTTAAATGCTAAATATTTATTTATGATTTATATTCTAACTAAATCTAACTTGAATCTTTTTTTGGATTATTGAGATTTAGCCAAGTATAAAATTAAGTCCCTAATATTTTTCTTTCTTTGTCACTAATGCAACAATATAATTGTTTTGAGTTTCCTCCTGATTATTACCTTTATTGTAACCAGTTTTAATCTCACCTCTTCGTTATTACATATTTTGATTTCTCACATCCTCCTCCGCACCCCGCTCCCCCAACCCACCCCCATATTTTCTCATGAGCAGGAACCCTCCAGCTGAGAGGAACGATAGTTTGGCCCTCCCTCCTTTGTTCTGCTCCATTATTCCAAACCTGATGACGTGCAGTTCAGAATGAACAACATCTGCAACAGTGTCAAAGTGCGGCCAACCCTCCCCTCAGCTAACTCCTGCTCATCCACCCCCAGCACTCGATAATCACCAAGATCAGAACTCACTGGCAGATTTTCCCCTGCTAGCCCACTGGGTGCTGAAGCCAGGTTCAGCCACTTCAGCTGTCTCAGTACAGATCAAGAATTAAATCTGGCACTTTACTCGTGTGCATTGTCCTATCGAGAGGTGGCACGGTGGTTAGCACTGCTGCCTCGCAGTGCCAGGGACCCAGGTTCAATTCCAACCTTGGGTCACTGTCCGTATGGATTCTGCACATTCTCCCCGTGTCTGTGTGGGTTTCCTCCAGGTGTTCTGGTTTCCTCCCACAGTCCAAAGATGTGCAGGTTAGGTGGATTGGCCGTGATAAATTATCCCGTAATGTCCCAAAATGTGTAAATTAGGGGAATTAGTGGGGTAAATACACAGGGAGAGAGCCTGGGTAAGATGCTCTTTCGGAGAGTCGGTGCAGATTTGATGGGCCAAATGTTTCCTTCTGCATTGTAGGATTCTAAGTCTAAGTTCAAATCATTTGTTGCATGACCTCATTGAGTCATTGGAGGACATTCCATGGAGCTACAGTTTCGTTTTTATTATACATGAGGAATGTTGGGTGGAATTCTCCCCAAAAAATTCTAAGTGCCGAATTTGCATAAAAACTGGAGTAAATCCCGCTGTTTTTTCAGCAGGATTTTCAAAATGAATCTCCCACACTCTGAGCACTGCAGAGTGCACTAGGGGAATCACGCTGAAAATCCAGGGGCGGGTCCTATTCCCACTGGAGAGGCTGGCATAGCGCTGAGCGGGCTACTGCGCATGTGCCAATCTGTCAGAGCAGAGATCGGTGCATGCGCAGTGGGCCCGCACTGCCAGCCTCCCGATCACTGGCCAGCTCAGTTGCTGGCAGCCACATGACCCCGCATCACTGGCCATGCAACCGAACCCCCACCACCCCGATCACTAGCCTCTTTATGTGTCCGGGCCAGCCCCAACCGCCTCCCCTGGCCTGCCACGATCTCATCTCCCTCTTCCACAGTCCCAATCTCCCCAAACCCCCCCAAACCCCCCACCCCCCCGATCTCCCACCCACCCTGCTGGCCAGCCCCGATCACTATCCACTCTTCCTCTGCCACCGATTCCCAAATGTAGAGTGGCAGCGGGACCCACCACCCCCACCAGAGGTCCCACCCCCAGGAGGCCCCGCGCACCCAATAAGCCCTGCTCCCTTTGGCCCTGCCCCTTTGGCATTGCCCGATGCCTGGTGAGCAGTGCCAAGGTGTCCCCTGGGCATTGCCACTTTGCCTCCTTGGGCAGTGCCAGAGGGGGCCAGGCTAGTGGGGAGCTGTTGTAAAACCCCGCAGAAGTGAAACTCTCCGGGCGGGAGGGGGAGACGGTAGTGGGCCTGGAGAATTCAGTTCTGGGCCCGCTAATGAGATGGAAATACTCATTTACATCATTTATTCAGCTCTGCGCTGATTTCTGGAGCAGAGCTGATGACACTGGAAAGCCGGCGGCCGGAGATGCGCAGAGGCCATGGCGCCCGGTGGGAAGCCCGCTACACTGCCTCCGCTTCTGTGTCCTGTGCTACAGCAGCGCAGCGGGATGGTAGAATCACCCCCGTTGTGTTTTCCTTATTGCATCAATATGTATTCAATTGAGATCTGTTATTGTGGATTCATCTTGGGATTCATTGGCTTCTAATCCTAGAAGGGGTCTTACTGGAGGCAATGGTCTTTTGCTCACTGCCTCCAGATTAAATAAGAGCGAGAGACAGCTGGAGCTACTCACTGAGATAGCTCACACTCATCTCTTCTCAGTGAGTGACAGCACTGGGACATAACTCCTTACACACAGCGTCAATCACTGTCATAAAGTTAGCCCTTTAATTGACACCATTCCACCCCCCACCGAGTTTTCTTGTACACACATTCCCCTACATGAAATCTCAGTATTGAGATATGAGACTGGCTTGGTCAGATGCAGTGTAGGATATAAATACAAATACAGAATGTAACACTTAAATAACAACAGAAAGTGCTGGAAAATCTCAGCAGGTCTGGCAGTGTCTGTGGAGAGAGAAACAGAATTAACATTTCAAGCCCATTATGACTTCTTTTGGAACTTTTATTTCAGATCTTTAGTAACAACTTGACTTCCCTTTACCTCTCGATTCACCAAGAAGTTAGTCTCCAGCAACATGTGACTAAATGGGTTGACTGTATTTTTGGTGAATAAATAGAAGATCAGAAACAGGCACTGCTGGACATAAGTTCTCAGCGCTCATACTCTCTTGACATATGCATGTGTGCCTTAGCATTATTGTGGTTTGGAATATGGTAACTGAAAAGCAGAACATGTTAAGCTTTATTGAAACATATAAACTAGTAGCAGGAGTAGACCAAACAGCCCTTTGAGCCTGTTCCACCATTCAACTTGATCATGGCTGATCATTGAATTCAATATCCCGATTCACCCTTCCTCCCATATCCCTTGATCCCTTTAGCCCCAAGAGCTATATCTAATTTCGCCCTAATCAGGCATTTTGGTCCCAACTACATTCTATGGTAATGAATTCCACAGGTTCACCATTCTCTGGCTGAAGACATTTCTCCTCACAGTTCTAAAAGGTTTATCCCTTATCCTCTGAACCCCCCCACCATTGGGAACTTTCTTTCTAAATCTACCCTGTCTAACCCTGTTAGAATTTTATAAGTTTCTTCTAAACTCCAGTGAATATAATGCTAAGTTAGACTCTCCTCATATGACAGACCTGCCATCCCAGGAATCAGCCTGGTAAACCTTTGCTGTACTCCCTCTATAGTAAGGACAAGCTTCCTCAGATAAGGACACCAAAACTGCACATAATACTCCAGGTGTGGCCTCACCAACGCTCTATACAATTGCAGCAAAAACATCCCTATTCCTATACTCAAATCCTCTCGCTATGAAGGCCAACATATCATTTGCCTTCTTTACTGCCTGTTGTACCTGCGTGCTTACTTTTAGCGACTGATGCAAGAGGACTCCAAGGTTTCGTTGAGTATTCACCTCTCTCAATTTACACCCATTCAAGTAATAATCTGTCTTCCTTTGATTGCTACCAAAGTGGATAACCTCACATTTATCCAATTTATACTGCATCTGCCATGCAGATGCCCACACACTCAGCCTGTCCAAATCACACTGAAGCATCTCTGCATCCTCTTCATAGCTCACCCTCCCACACAACTTTGTATCATCTGCAAATTTGGAGATAATACATTTATTTCCCTCTTCCAAATCATTAATATATAATGTGAACAGTTGGGGTCCTAGCACAGATCCTTGCAGAACCCCATTTGTCACTGACTGCCAATCTGAAAAAGACCTATTTATGCCAACTCTTTGCTTTCTATCTGCTAACCAGCTTTCTCAAGATATTACCCGCAATCTCATGCTTACATATTAGTCTGGTGTGTGAGACCTTGTCGAAAACCTTCTGAAAGTCTAAATAAACACATCCACTGGTTCTCCTCAGTCAACTCTACTAGTTATATCCTCAAAAAATTCCAATAGATTCGTATAATCTTGTGCTTTTTTGTTTGGTTACTCCTCGCTGGTAATCTGCTAAAACATTGCATAATATGGGTGGAAGTGTTAGAACGTGGCAGTGTGAAAACATCCACAACTAGGCATCATGGTTAGTTCCACAATCAGAGTAGCTGCTGTAGGACAACAGGAATAAACTCACCCAATAATGAACATCAAGGCAACGGGAAAGCAGGATTGAACAGGAAGAGATGTGGGTCAGGCACATCTTGTGGTTTTTTATTCAATTGTGGGACATGGGCATCGTTGGCTGACCAGCATTTATTGCCCCTCCCTAGTTGCCATTGAGAAGGTGATGAGCTGCCTTCTTGAATTGCTGCAGTTCATGTGCTGTGGGTTGACCTACAATGCCGTTAGGGAGGGAATTCCAGGATTTTGACCCAGCGACTGCGAAGGAACGGCGATATATTTCCAAGTCAGGATGGGGAGTGTCTTGGAGGGGAACTTGCAGGTGGTGGTGTTCCCATTTATCTGCTGCCTTTGCCCTTTTAGAAGGAAGTGGCGTGTCATTTTTTTTCTGCGATCACTCTGTACTGAAAGAGAAAGATTGCAAAGCTTTAAACTGAATGGTAATAGATGCTTGTTTAGCAAATGTACATGTGATAAACATGTACCTGTATTGCGTGTATGGTATTTTCAATACAGTTAGTGCATGTCGCTAGAACATGGCTGCTGAAGACACAGTAAGAAGTTTAACAACACCAGGTTAAAGTCCAACAGGTTTATTTGGTAGCAAAAGCCACACAAGCTTTCGAGGCTCTGAGCCCCTTCTTCAGGTGAGTGGGAATTCTGTTCACAAACAGAACTTATAAAGACACAGACTCAATTTACATGAATAATGGTTGGAATGCGAATACTTACAACTAATCCAGTCTTTAAGAAACAAAACAATGAAGACACACCAGCAGCTAATCAGCAACTTCTATTTGACAACATTGCTTTAACTGCAAACTCATGAGGAACTTATACTGCATGAAGGAGAAGGGGGAGGGTCGATCATTGGTCAGCAGTACGTCCAGCCCCCAGAATTTTACCTGTAGGATTTTTCCCCACCGTTAACATGTGTCCTTAGGGAGCGTTGGTTACGCTGATGGAGAGCCTGAAAGTGGAGCTGGAGTTTGTGGCAACTTTGCACCAAGCTCACTGACAAGAGTGGAAATGGTAGCAATAGCCTCAGTTCAGTATAGAGACAAGATCCGCACTCACTCCAGTATCAACATTGCTGCCTATAGCAAGCTCTTGTGGAATTAGCAATGGCCCATATGCACAAACAAACTGTGCGCAGGGCTGTCCACTGCTAAACTTGTCAACGTTGCACTCATTGGCCCAAATCTTTCAATCAGGATCAGAATCCCTCTTTCCAACCCTGATCGGACCTTACCTTTCTTCGGTTTTTTTTAGACAATATTCCAATGGAGAATCTTTCCAAACTGACACAGAGCAGGAAACCTCGGAGACGTCAGTGAAGGGATTCCGTGCCAAAGCCTCACCCCTTTTTTATGGCCCTCGTTGCTTTTCTGGTGGTTGGAAAGGCATGGGTTGTTTCCGTTGGAGCAGAGAAGACTGAGGGGCGACCTGATCGAGGTGTTCAAGATTAGGAGAGACATGGACAGAGTGGATAAGGAGCAACTGTTCCCCTTAGTTGAAGGATCAGTCATGAGGGACATAGGTTCAAGGTGAGGGACAGGAGGTTTAGGGAGACGTGAGGAAAAACTTTTATACCCAGGAGGGTGGTGATGGTCTGGAATACGCTGACTGGGAGGGTGGTAAAGGTGGGTTGCCTCACATCCTTTAAAAAGTATCTGGATGAGGACTTGGAACATCATAACATTCAGATCTATGGGCCAAGTGCTAGCAGATGGGATTAGGTGGGAGTTCAGGTGTTTCTAATGTGTCGGTGTGGATTCGATAGGCCAAAGGACCTCTTCTGCACTGTATAATTGTATTATTCTATGATCCACTTACTTTTGCTCCGTAGGTTTTTAAAGAAGCTTTGGGACATCTAGTACTCTACCAATGTCCTCTGGCTCCACCCAGGGCCCTACTCTTTCCCTGATTATCCTCTTCCCATTGATTTACTTATAGAATATCTTGGAATTTTCCCTACTTTTACAAGCCTGAGCTTTCTCGTATCCCCTCTTTGCTCTCCTCATTGATTTCTTAAGCTCCACCCTGCACTTTCTAGACCTCACTAATGCCTCCACTGATTTGCTCCCCTTGTACTTTTTAAATGCCTTTCTTTTCCTTCTCATTGTATCCTAAATACCTCTGGTCATCCCTGGTTCTCTGGGCTTGTTATTCCTATCTATAACACTAGAGGGAACATGCAGGGCTTGCACTCTCCCCATTTCTTTTTTGAATACCCCCCCACTGCTCTTCTGTAGACTTTCCCATTAATAGCTGTTCCCAGTCTACCTCGACCAGATCCTGTCTTACGTTACTAAAATCCACTCTCCCCAATTCCAAAACTTTTTTTTGCAGCTTGTCTATTTCCTTGTCCATAACAAGCTTAAATTGTACCATGTTGTGATCACTATCACTAAAATGTTCTCCCTTCACCACCTTAACCACCTGTCCGGCTTCATTCCCCAGAATCAGGTCCAGCACAGCTCTCTCCCTTGTTGGACCCTCCACATATTGATTTAAAAAGTTCTCCTGTACATATTCCAAGAAATCTACTCCAGCCAAGCCCTTAACACTATGTATATCCCAGTTAATGTTGCGAAAGTTGAAATCACCTCATATAATAACCCTATTGTTAATATTTTTACACACCTCCACAAACTGAACACATATTTGCTCCTCAATATCCCTCTGACTATCTGGGGGTCTATAATAAATACCTAACAATGTGGCTGCCCCTTTTTTATTCCTAAGCTCTGCCCACAAAGTTACATTTGATGCCCCCTCCAAGATATCATCTCTCCTTACTGCAGTAACTGTCTCCTTAACTAATAATGCAATGCCTGCTCCTCTTTAACTCCTCCCCTGTCTCACCAGAAGATTCTATATCCTGGAATGTTGAGTTGCCAATCATGTCCTTCCTTCAACCATCTCTCTGTGATGGCTACTATATCACACTTCCACGTGTCAATCATTGCCCGCAACTCATCCGTTTTACCTCGCATTAAAATAGAGGCCATCCAGCCTGGCCTTACTCCCTTGAAACTTAATACAGCTGTATTCCCTCTGACTTGTTTGTTTTGCTGTATGATCCTGTGTTCTTATTCTGCTAACAGTCTGTGTCCACTCCCCCTGCCAAATTAGTTTATACTCCTCCCAACAGCATAATGGGGTTAAGGGCAGATTGGTTAAGATAAGTGGATAGGCTTGGTGAGAGGGCTATGGTGTAGGATGGGTGCAGGGGTAGATTGGCAGTTGGGCAGGAGGATGACGTTAGGACGAGGAAAATTGAAGCATCTGGGGGACTGGGATGCTGAGGTCAGGTTGGGTCGGGGAGTTGGGTTTGGGGGATTTGGATGGTTGAGACAGTTGGGGAATAAGGGAGGAGAAGGGGGTCAGGAGGAGTCGGGTGGTGAGGTGAGGTCAAGTTGTGGGGGCTGGGGGGGGAGTCAAGGGGTTGGGGGATTTGGGTGGTGAGGTCAGGTCATAGGAACATCAGAATTAGGAGCGGGAGTAGGCAATTCAGCAGTTCAAGCCCATTTGCCATTCAACATGATCATTGCTGATCTTATCCTGGTCTCAACTTCATTTTCTTGCCAGCTCCCCAAAGCCCTTTATCCCTCTTTCCATCAGAAACATATCAATCTTGTTCTTGAATCTGTTGATTGACAATCTGTCAGATTGGGTCAGGGGAAGTTGAAGGGTCATGGGTTTTTTTGTGAGGTTGAGTCAGAGGGCAGGTGGGGAGTCAGGGGTGTAATGGGGAATTGGGGGTAGTCGGGTTGGGAGTTAGTCAGGCCAGGGGAGTCAAGGATTGAGTCAGTTGTATAATTACCCAGAGGTTAGACTCTGATTTTTCTATCTAACATTCCCTGGGTATCCAGGTAAGTAAGTCGGAACTGTCCGAAGTCCACAACTCTAACTCAGAGTTGGAGACCTTTTTGGAAGGTCTGGGGAATAAGATTTTTGCCCATCGGAAATTCAAACTCCCTGAGCAATTCCCATGGAGTCAGCATGTGGGAAGTGTTCTGAGGGATTCTGTAGCATATCTTGGGGGATGTGTCACAACAATCCAGAGACTGGAAGATCTGGGTCACTGTGTTCTGTAAAGCAGGCACAGTGATATTAAATTTACGCCGCAGAGTTCCCCAAACGTGTGCATTCATGATTAAGGCAAATGGCATGTTGGCCTTTATTGCAAAGAGTACAAGAATAGAGAAATCAGAGCTTTGCTGACACCACACCTGGAATATTGTGCACAGTTTTGGCCTCCACATTTAAGAAAGGACCAGCTTGCATTGGAGGAGGTACAGTGAAGATTCACTAAATTGGTCCCTGGGATGAGAGACTTGTTTTATGTGGTGAGATGGAGTAAATTAGGCTTTAATTCTCTGGAGTTTAGAAAAATGAAAGGCAATCTCATTGAAACAATAGAATTCTGAAGGGGATTGATAAGGTGGATGCTGAGAGATGGGGGGGGGCGATTCTCCCATCCTGACCCACACCTTTTCTGGCGGATTGGGGTGGGAGATGCACGTCACCGGCCTTGTTCTGGGATTTGCGCATGTGCCGGGAATGCATAGGTATCTCCCAGAGCCAGAGAACAGTTGGAGACCAGACCACGCTGTAAACTGGAGGAAGACAGGTGAGTAATTTGAGTCTTTTTTTAATATGTTTTAAATGTATTTTAAATGTAATTATCGGGAACTTACCGGTCCCGATTGAATCTCCCACCCCGCCAGGAGTACTTCATTCCGGCGGGGTTTAGAGTAGCTCCCCACGTTCAGGGAACTAGCAGAAGACCCCACCGGAATGAAGGGGGGGCAACCGGGGCCCCCCAGGGAGTCGGGTGGCGGGGGGGGGGGGAGTGGTGCCCCCTGGGCATGGGCACCCTGGCTGTGCCGGCCTGTGCCCTCGACACTGCCCAAGGGGCAAAGTTCCCATGTCCAGGGGGCACCTTGGCACTGTGCATTGGGTAGTTCCAAGGGGGTACCATTGTGGGCAGGGCCTAGGGGTGATAGGTGGGGGTGGGGGATTCTGCTGCCACTCTGCATAGCAATCGGTCTGGGATAGAGGGACAGCAGCGATTGGGGTGGGCTGGGGGAGTGGTCTGCCGGGGGGGCCTGGAGGGGCCCGGGGGGGGGGTCTGCCGGGTTGAGGAGGGTGAGGGGATCGCCACTGCTGGGGGCGAGTGGGCTGTGCATCGGGGTGTTCTGGGACGGGGACGGGGCCGGTGGGGGGGGGCTCCGGGCTGGCCCGGGAATTGTTGTGGGGCTGCGATCGGGCCATGGGGGGGGGCGGCCTGGAGGGACAGCACTGTGGGGGTCCCGGGTTGGCCAGCGATCGAGCTGGCCAGCAAACGGGGAGACTGACAGATCGGGGCCACTGCGCATGCGCAAAGTTCCAGAACTGTCAAACTCCGGCTTGAATAGGCTCTGCCCCCCTGGGTTTTTAATAAGATTCATGATTGGGACCTCTGCAGTGCACAGAGTGGGGAGATTCGGGTGTGAAGTTGCACTGACAAAACAGTCGTGATCTAAAACAGTTTTCCCACCAATTCAGCACTTTTGGGAGAATTGATTTCCATTGGTAGGGGAATCTAAAACATGGGACTACAGCTTGAGGATAAGGGCTGATCATTCAAGACTGAGATGATAAAAAATCACCACTCAGAAGTTTGTGATTCTTTGGAATTCTTAACCCCAGAGGGTTATGGGTGCTCCACAGTTGAATACATTTAAGGCTGGAATAGACAGAGTTTTGTTTTTTCAGAGAATTGAGGGATATGGGGAGTAGTCGGGATAGTTGAGTTGAATACCAAGATCAGCCACTATCATGGTGGGGCAGGCTTGATAGGCCGTATTCCCCTGTAATTCAGGTGTTTGTCAAGGCCTGGTGCGCACCAGTGATAAAAAAGCATGGACGCAGCTGCATTATCCCAGACATGTCTGTGATGTATATGCCTGTGTGTACAGGAAAACGCATAGGAAACAAGAAAGAAAGTACAGACAAAGTGGTCTTGTGTACAACTTAATAAACATCCGCTATCAAAGAACAAAGAACAATACAGCACAGGAACAGGCCCTTCGGCCCTCCAAGCCCGCGCCGCTCCCCGGTCCAGGATTGAATCCTGAATCCAGGATCCCCGCCCAATTTCCCAGCCTATCTACATACCAATATCCTATCCACCGAGCTGTCCCTCACAGCTACGATGCTTTGTTCATTACAACCTATTAACTTACCCCCACCTCCCCATTCCAGACCATGTGATCTCCAGGGAGAGGCGAAAACCCAGAGTGAAAAACCCCAGGGCCAATATGGGGAAAAAAAAATCTGGGAAATTCCTCTCCGACCCCTGAGGCGATCGAAACGAGTCCAGGAGATCACAATGGCCCTGATCAGAAAATGCTTCCCAACCCTAGTCATTTCCACTTCCACGAACACCATATGAATTCCCTGCCCCCGAGACAGGTTCCCAACTATCCGCAGTCTCGCTCTGTACTGGCACCAGCAAGATAATCATAGAATGAAGCCTTGAAATGAGAAACAAGGAACAATTAGCCCGCGCCGCTCCCTGGTCCAAACTAGACCACTCTTTTGTATCCCTCCATTCCCACTCCGTTCATATAGCTGTCTAGATAAGTCTTAAACGTTCCCAGTGTGTCCGCCTCCACCACCTTGCCCGGCAACACATTCCAGGCCCCCACGACCCTCTGTGTGAAATATGTCCTTCTGATATCTGTGTTAAACCTCCCCCCCTTCACCTTGAACCTATGACCCCTCGTGAACGTCACCATCGACCCGGGGAAAAGCTTCCCACCATTCACCCTATCTATGCCTTTCATAATTTTATACACCTCTATTAAGTCTCCCCTCATCCTCCGTCTTTCCAAGGAGAACAACCCCAGTTTCCCCAATCTCTCCTCATAACCAAGCCCCTCCATACCAGGCAACATCCTGGTAAACCTCCTCTGTACTCTCTCCAAAGCCTCCACGTCCTTCTGGTAGTGTGGCGACCAGAACTGGACGCAGTATTCCAAATGCGGCCGAACCAACGTTCTATACATCTGCAACATCAGACCCCAACTTTTATACTCTATGCCCCGTCCTATAAAGGCAAGCATGCCATATGCCTTCTTCACCACCTTCTCCACCTGTGACGTCACCTTCAAAGATCTGTGGACTTGCACACCCAGGTCCCTCTGCGTCTCTACACCCTTTATGGTTCTTCCATTTATCGTGTAGCTCCTCCCTACATTATTCCCACCAAAATGCATCACTTCGCATTTATCAGGATTGAACTCCATCTGCCATTTCCTTGCCCAAATTTCCAGCCTATCTATATCCTTCTGTAGCCTCTGACAATGTTCCTCACTATCTGCAAGTCCTGCCAGTTTTGTGTCGTCCGCAAACTTACTGATCACCCCAGTTACTCCTTCTTCCAGATCATTTATATAAATCACAAACAGCAGAGGTCCCAATACAGAGCCCTGCGGTACACCACTAGTCACAGGCCTCCAGCCGGAAAAAGACCCTTCCACTACCACCCTCTGTCTTCTATGACCAAGCCAGTTCTCCACCCATCTAGCCACCTCCCCCTTTATCCCATGGGATCCAACCTTTTTCACTAGCCTACCATGAGGGACTTTGTCAAACGCTTTACTAAAGTCCATATAGACAACATCCACGGCCCTTCCTTCGTCAACCATTTTGGTCACTTCTTCAAAAAACACCACCAGGTTAGTGAGGCATGACCTCCCTCTCACAAAACCATGTTGACTATCGTTAATGAGTTTATTCCTTTCTAAATGCGCATACATCCTATCTTTAAGAATCTTCTCCAACAACTTCCCCACCACGGACGTCAAGCTCACCGGCCTATAATTACCCGGGTTATCCTTCCTACCCTTCTTAAATAACGGGACCACATTGGCTATCCTCCAATCCTCTGGGACCTCACCTGTGTCCAGTGACGAGACAAAGATTTGCGTCAGAGGCCCAACGATTTCACCTCTCGTCTCCCTGAGCAGCCTTGGATAGATTCCATCAGGCCCTGGGGATTTGTCAGTCTTTATATTCTCTAACAAACCTAACACTTCCTCCTTTGTAATGGAGATTTTCTCCAACGGTTCAACACTCCCCTCCGAGACACTCCCAGTCAACACATCCCTCTCCTTTGTGAATACCGACGCAAAGTATCATTTTAACATTCCACACAAGTTGTTGTCGAATTTAAAACTGTGTTTCAGAATCAGAATGCAGCATCATTGGCCACATGCAGTTTTCAGATAAATGATGATCACGACATTTAAAACTACATTCATGTGTATCATCATTAACTATTCATGCTGAGTTTTACATATTGATTGGATGTATATCAAATTATAAAATTTACATAATGGATTTAATGATTTATTATATTCATAAATAGCATTTTTATTTTTTTAAATTGATGGTTTCCATTTTTACAGGAGGACTTGCAAAAACATGGCTACGAGCTAAACTGGATACCTTTCTGATCTATATTGCTATAGTTGCAAGTTGCTGTGCTAAAATACGCAAATCAATTTCTAACATCCATTCAAACATTAAGACAGTGTGCAGATCATCAATTATAAAGTCAAGATTGGCAATGTATAGCTGGGTCAAGAAATTATTTTTTAAATATTTGGTCTAATTGTGGATAATTGTTTGTTTTGGAACGTCTGCTAAGTGCACATAAAATCTTATATATAGGTGTGTGAAACTTTCTTTAAATGCTAGTTTTAATATCCTAGGATGCTGGAATAAAGTTTATTTCCCCCTGTACATATACCACAAATGTAAGGCTACTCAATCTTTTATAATAATATCATCTTTTTAATATGTTCAGATTTGTCATTTGTCTCCAATTGGACAAACCCATCACTGGCTGGAGAAATAATACAAATTTCAAACCAGTTAGCATTCCCGTATTGTAATGAGATTTCTCCTTATGCAAAACCACTTCATCTGTACTTTCTTTCTTGCTTCCTGTATGTTTTCCTGTATACACAGGCATGATGTGGAGATGCCGGCGTTGGACTGGGGTAAACACAGTAAGAAATCTCACAACACCAGGTTAAAGTCCAGCAGGTTTATTTGGTAGCACAAACCACTAGCTTTCGGATCGCTGCCTCTTCATCAGGTGAGTGGGAGTTCTGTTCACAAACAGGGCATATAAAGACACAAACTCAATTTACAAAATCATGGTTGGAATGCGAGTCTTTACAGGTAATCAAGTCTTAAAGGTACAGACAATGTGAGTGGAGAGAGGGTTAAGCACAGGTTAAAGAGATGTGTATTGTCTCCAGCCAGGACAGTTAGTGAGATTTTGCAAGCCCAGGCAAATCGTGGGGGGTTACAGATAGTGTGACATGAACCCAAGCTCCCGGCTGAGGCCATCCTCATGTGTGTGGAACTTGGCTATCAGTCTCTGCTCAGCGACTCTGCGCTGTTGTGTGCCGTGAAGGCCACCTTGGAGAACGCTTACCCGAAGATCAGAGGCCGAATGCCCATGACCGCTGAAGTGTTCCCCAACAGGAAGAGAACACTCTTGGCTAGTGATTGTTGAGTGGGGTTCATTCATCCGTTGTCGTAGCGTCAACAATGGACGAATGAACACCGCTCAACAATCACCAGGCAAGAGTGTTCTCTTCCTGTTGTGGAACACTTCAGCGGTCATGGGCATTCAGCCTCTGATCTTCAGGTAAGCGTTCTCCAAGGCGGCCTTCACGACACATGACAACGCAGAGTCGCTGAGTAGAGACTGATAGCCAAATTCTGCACACACGAGGACGGCCCCAACTGGGATCTGTAACCGCCACGACTTGCCTGGGCTTGCAAAATCTCACTAACTGTCCTGGCTGGAGACAATACACATCTCTTTAACCTGTGCTTAACCCTCTCTCCACTCACATTGTCTGTAACTTTAAGACTTGATTACCCGTAAAGACTCGCATTCCAACCATTATTTTGTAAATTGAGTTTGTGTCTTTATATGCCCTGTTTGTGAACAGAACTCCCACTCACCTGACGAAGGGGCAGCGCTCCGAAAGCTAGTGGCTTTTGCTACCAAATAAACCTGTTAGACTTTAACCTGGTGTTGTGAGACTTCTTACTGTGTTTACACAGGCATGTACAGCAAAAACATGTCTGAGATAATCCAGCTGCATGTATGCTGTTTCGTCACTGATGCGCACAGGGCCTGTGACAAACACCTCAATTACTGGCTGATCCTACATTTCTCATTCGACCACTGAGTTTCAATATTGTTGCTCTTCTGATCATTTGGAACGTTCTTCCTATTTGCCTGCTTTTAAGCCTTTTGAATATCTTTTGTTGCTTCGTTTCTTCAAGTTCTTGTCAAAATTTTATCGATTTTCCCTTTGTTCCTTTGCTTTTGCCTATGATTCCTGTCAACCTTATTTGCTCTGCTCCCTTCCACTTTGCTTCTCCCCTACTTTCTATTTTCTGCTCTCTCCTTTTCTTTTTGAACTATGGCTAATTATGTTTGAAGACATGAGCATATAATTATAAAGCATCCTTTCCGGTTGTATCACAGCTTGGTTTGTATCCGGTTCTGATGAAGACTGCAAGAAACTACAAAGGGTCGTGAACGAAGCCCAGTCCACCACGCAAACCAGCTTCCCATCCATTGACTCTGTCTACACTTCCTGCTGTTTCGGAAAAGCAGCCAGCATAATCAAGGACCCCATGCATCCCAGACATTCTCTATTCCATCTTCTTCCGTCGGGAAAAAGATACAGAGGTCTGAGGTCATGTACCAACCGACTCAAGAACAGCTTCCTCCCTGCTGCCATCAGACTTTTTAATGGACCTAACTCATATTAGGCTGATCTTTCTCTACACCCTATCTGTGACACTACATTGTGCACTCTCTCCTTTCCTACCCTATGAATGTTATGCTTGGTCTGTATAGCGTGCAAGAAACAACACTTTTCACTGTATGCTAATACATATGACAATAATAAATCAAATCAAATAGCAAATTATTTTAATTGTTCATGCAGTTGTTCATTTTTTCAATACAGTTCATTAGAGGAATCATGTTTGGAATATTTTGAGTAATCTTAGGTAAGCTACTTTATAAGACGATTAATGTGTTAGGAAAAGTTCCAAGAAGATTGTTATTGCTGATCGTGAAATCATTAAACCATGTCCCAACAACCCTCTGTATTAAATCAAAATTTCTGTGGTTAAGAAGGCATATGGTGTACTGGCCTTCATCAATCGAGGAATTGGGTTTAGGAGTCGCGAGATAATGTTGCAGCTATATAGGACCCTGGTCAGACCCCACTTGGAGTACTGTGCTCAGTTCTGGTCGCCTCATTACAGGAAGGATGTGGAAGCCATAGAAAGGGTGCAGAGAAGATTTACAAGGATGCTGCCTGGGTTGGGGGGCATGCCTTATGAGGATAGGTTGAGTGAGCTTGGCCTTTTCTCCTTGGAGAGACGAAGGATGAGGGGTGACCTGATAGAGGTGCATAAGATGTTGAGAGGTATTGATCGAGTGGACAGTCAAAGGCTTTTTCCTAGGGCTGAAATGGTTGCCACAAGAGGACACAAGTTTAAGGTGCTGGGGAGTAGGTACAGAGGAGATGTCACGGGTACATTTTTCACTCAGAGGGTGGTGGGTGCGTGGAATGGGCTGCCAGCAACGGTGGTGGAGGCGGATTCGATAGGGTCTTTTAAGAGACTTTTAGATAAGTACATGGAACTTAGTAAGATAGAGGGTTATAGGTAAGCCTAGTAATCGCTAAGGTCGGGACATGTTCGGCACAACTTTGTGGGCTGAAGGGCCTGTATTGTGCTGTAGTTTTTCTATTTCTATTTTCTGCCTTTTCTCTTCAATCTTTTGCTGATAGTCTTGAGTTTAGATCCTTCAGTTACTGACTCACCAGCACTGGAAATAGTTTTTTTTCCTATTTACCTTATGAAATATCTTCTGTGATATGAACACTTGTGTCAGTTCATATGTTGGTGCTATGCCTTAATGAAAACATCAGTTTCTCCAGTCTATCCTCATAACTAAAGTTGCTAATCTCTTCTATCATCTTAATCGATCTGTTTTCTATCCTTCTGTGGCCTTAATAATTTTCCTGAATAGTGATTCCAAAACTGAGCTTTCTGCTTGAGGAGAGACCTGCACTGGTTTTCACTGAAGAAGAGGAGTGGGGACATGGTCCACACCTTTAAAGTGCTGCCTACTATTTATCTTGGATCAATCCATAAAAATGCAATTGATATTTTTATATGTACTCTTTTACAATGAAAAAAATCAATATCTGGCTAGGATGCAAGTGAAGGTTATAGAAGAGGTGAAATACTCCACAGAGGTCAATGATCCCCTTGCTGCTGGGATTGAACATTAGTTGTGGGAATGATTTAGCCAGGACAAAATCATTTGGGTCAATTGAGACCTGGCATTTTTAACTTTAGAAATGAGAATGCTTTCTCAAAAGTTTCAATACCTTGCTGATAAGTGCCAAGTAACATTTGTACCTCACAAGTTCCAAACAATGACCATCTCCAACAAGAGAGAATCGGACTGTTTCCCACTGATGTTCAACAGTATTACCATTGCGGAATCTCCTACCATCAACATCCTGAGGGTTACCATTGAGCAGAAATGGAACTGGACCAACCATATAAATGCTGTGGCTGCCACAGCAGATCAGAGGTTGGGAATTCTGGGGTGAGTAGGCCATCTCCTGACCTGAACAAGCCACGTCAGGAGTGTGATGGAATACTCTCCACACCTCTAGATGGGTGAAGCTCCAACAACACTCAAGAAGCTCAACGCCAATCAGGCCAAAGCAGCCTGTTTGATTAGCCCCTCAGCCACCACCTTAAACATTCACTCCCTCCACCACAGGTAAACAGTAGCAGCAGGGTATACCATCTGCAAGCTGCACTGAAGCACCTTCCAAACCTGCACTTGTAACCACATAGAATGGCAAGATCAACCACCAACTGGAGACCTTGGCTTCCTCCTCAGGAAGACCCATGGGTATACTGTGCCATTCAGGCATCTGAGAGGTCACTGCTGAACCCCAGGGGTGGGAAGTCCTGCCTGCAGAGTGCTGCCAGCCAATCAGAGACCCTATAGCTTCATGGCTCAGTAGTGCCTCCAGGGAAATGGTGGCTGCTGCCAGAATCACATCCACTGGAGGTCTCGGATTGTAGGGAACCCAGGCTGGATGGTGGAAGGTGTTTTCCAGGGCGGGGAATGGATGGGAGGAGATGTAGGCGGAGTGGGCAGCAAGGGTGGGTAGAGGGGTGACTCTCATTAGGCCCCTCTCCCTGACGCTGCATCCTTCAATCAGGCATTGACTGTCCTTAAATGAGGAATCCCTCCTCTCATGCCCACCCACCCCCCAGGAGACCACAAGCACTCCACACAGGTTTGCAAGTCAAGATTTCCATGTGGCAATAGGCTCACCTGCCACTGGATTAATTCCAGTGGTGATGAGAAGAGGCTTTTAATTCAGCATTAATTACCCACCTATGGGCCTCAATTGGTGGCAGGACAAGAAGGCTGTCCATGGCCCTTTCTGTCATGGACTTCGAGCACCTAGGGCAGAAATCTCCCATTTTGAGACTAAGTGTGGTGTGGGTGGCTCCAGTGCCATCTATGCTGCTGACCAGAAAATAGCAGCACCTGCTCCAGATTCTGTGCTTAGAACCTCATTAATTATGCAGAAGCGCGTCCCCCCCCCCCCGCACTCTCCTGATTGGCCGGCAGCTGATTTGTTTGCCTGTCCTTAGCTGGCATGTTTGAAGGACTCAGTGCTACATTTAAACACCAGTCAGCACACTCGCATCACTCTCTGCAGCCAACTCGTCTTCACCAGACTGTGCAGGATGTCAGCAGCCCAGAGGGGAAAGGCCAGCACCCTCAAGAAGAAATGTGTTCAATTTGTTTGTGAGCTTTTCACGCAGCCTCATCAGAGTCCAGCTTCCTTCTCGGCCTTCCTTTTGCCTTCCACCATTTTTCTTCTTCATCCACCTCCTTGCCCGTCTACCTGCCGTCATGAGCCCTCACCCTCCCCTCACACTTTGTACAGACCTCCTTCCATATTCTCCCCCCCCCTCCCCCCTCCTTGTCTTCATTAGGCTAAATTCCTCAACTCTCAGCCTCACCTTTGGACCTTTGTTGCGATAGCTGCATGAGTCCGGCAGCACAATGCTGCACAGGTAGACACTGGTGTGTGGCACCAGGGGGAAGGAGACCCATGTACTGCCCAACCCCAGGCAGAGTGCTGAACAAACTCAGTGACACAGGAGGGTCCATGGGTCCAGCAGCACGGTGCTGTTCAGGAAGACCAACTCGGCATATATATGGAGGCAGGAATCAGTCTGTCCCGGTACAGCACATCAGGAGCAGTGCAGCACAATGGCAGAACATTGTTGCACTCACCTCGAAGTCTCTGGTGAACATTGTGTACGCCACTCTTTACCATTCGGGTTTGTTGCTGACGTGATTTCTCACTGGCAAGTGCAAGTTTGGAAGTTTTGACAGGATGCCAGTGGACAGCTGTTTTAACGAGCATTCATGAGATGCAGTGAACACAAATGGCATTTGAGCCACTTGCCAGTGGGAAGACTGACCCACCATCAACCCTCCATTGGGAGAATTGTAACCTGATTTTACGCTAGCGGGTTTACGACTTTTTGGCTCCCGCCAGATTCACATGTACCTGCCCACCACCAAACCCTCCACGGGCCCATTGGGAGAATTCAAAATGGGAGAATTCTGCCCCATGTGTCTCCTGAATTAATCAAATTGAGCCATGTGTCTATTACACTGTGTCAGTGCATGGATTTTGAACGAGTTACGAGCTCCCCCTGCAGAGAGGGAAATAAAGGAGGAAAAGAAAAAGTAAAAAAGGTTTTGTTTCTTTGAAGATCTCTAACAATAATTAAAATATAAAGCAATGAGACTCCATATGTTTAAAAGTAAATGTTCAGTGCCTGAGGAATTGTTTGGTAGTAATGAAGACTTACTACGCTATTAAAAATTCATTTACACATGTATGGGCAAGCTCTAACTTGTTGTGTTCAGTGGGTATTTGGTGAGTAAGTATTGCAACTTCATTTTGTTCCATTTTATTGTTGGCTGATTTAAAAATGAATTGTTCAAGTGATGTGGGCTTCATTGGCTATGCCAACATTTGCCCTTAGAAGGTGGTGGTGAGCAGCCTTCTTGAACCGTTGCAGTCCCTGAGGTGTAGGTACATACACAGTGCAGTTAGGGAGAGAATTCCAGGATTTTGACCCAGTGACAGTGAGGGAATAGCGATATATTTCCAAGTCAGGATGAAGAGTGACCTAGAGGGGAACCTCCAGGTGGTGATGTTCCCAGGTATCTGCTGCCCTGGTCCTTCTAGGTGGTAGCGGTCGTGGGTTGAAAGGTGCTGAACAAAGAGTCTTGTTGAGTTCCTGCAATACATTTTGTAGATGGTACATACTGCTGCTACTGTGGGTTGCTGGTGGAGGGAGGGAATGTCTATGGGCGAGGTGCCAGTTAAGTGGACTGCTTTGCCTTGGATGCTGTGAGCTTCTTGAGTGTTGTCGGAATTGCAAATATTCAGGCAAATGGAGAGTGCTCCATCACACTCCTGACTTGTGCCTTGCAGGTTGTGGACGGGACCTTGGGGAGTCAGGAGGCGAATTACTCGCCTCGGCATTCCTAGCCCCTGACTTGCTTTTGTAACCGCAGCTAGTTCAGTTCACTTTCTGGTCAATGGTAACCCCCAGGGTATTGATAGTGGAGGATTCAGTGATGGAAATGCCATTGAATGTGGAAGAGCAGGACAACTCAGTTCAACTTGCTGATTTCTGTGTTTCACAGTGCATGTCTGGATGCTGAAAGTTACAATTTATCCCTTAATAATGGTGAGCATTGACAGGCTTATGTTTAACTTTACTGCAGAATTAAGGAATTAGTGTACTGAATGTGCTTCATAAATGTGAGTCATTGGTTAATGATAATAGCTGAGTCTATAATGTAAAACATAAAATATACACTTCATGGTAATTCAGAAGGACATTCAGTGGACAAAAACCATGATCATCTTTGCAGCAAAGCTGGTTTTGAGGAGCTCATAAATCCTAGGAAATAAAATGGAGAACAATGTTGGCAAACAAAGAAGCAGAACAGCAATGTGTGAAACGCTTAGATTGATGGTGTCTGAGGACACAGGGTAGACCATTTAGGACAGAGATGAGGAGAAATTCTTTCACCCAGAGTGTGGTCAGCCTATGGAATTCGCTATCACAGAAAGTAGCTGAGGCCAAGACATTGAATGTTTTTAAGAAGCAGTTAGATATAGTGCTTGAGGCAAAGGAGATTAAAGGATATGGGGGGAAAGGCGGGATCAGGCTATTGAGTTGATCAGCCATGATCATGATGAATGGCGGAGCAAGCTTGAAGGGCTGAATGGCCTCCTCCTGCTCCTATTTTCTTTGTTTCTATGTTTTGCTTACTGAGACTTGTATAGATTATATAGACCAATGCAAACTAATTGGGCTGAATGCCCAGTTCCTGTGCTCCATATTCTATTGTAATTCGATATAATTGGTTGATGGCTACATCATAAATCATTCATGTGCTTTCAGTATTCCTCGAGTGCTTTACCTAACTTAATGACTTTGTTTAATAATTTTCAATCATGCTAATGGGACTTGGCCATGGGCATTTTAGTTTGGGGCCTTTCACTTGATGCACTTTATTTGATTAGTATTGAGGGCTTTTGCGAAATCCAGGAAAAGACAAATAGAAAATATCCTTGTGTATTGGCAACTTTCGGCTGCAGTACAAATATTAATCCAATTTCTGTGGAGTTCTTTTGGACAAAAGCTCAATTGGCAGCACGAAGTAATCCTTTCTAATTCAAGCATGGACAGACACCCTTAATTATTGACCTTTCCAGCCACCTAGAAAGATTTACAAATTAAGATTAGGGAAGTAAATTGTGTAATAGGTGCACTTTTGTAAAAGTTGCATATTTAGAAAATAATTGGCCTAGAAATTTGGTCTACACTGCCTCCAATGTAGCAGGCAAGACACACAAACTCAATATGAACTGAATATTTGCCTTCTGCCATCTTGGTAAATATCAAGAATTGTGTGCAATGTTCATGCCTGAAACAGGAATTAGTCCCTTGATATATACAGTTAGGGAACTCGTGATCATTTAATATCCTTGCAGCGAGATTGGTTGCTCTGAGCAAGCCAGTATAATCTTGAAGTCCATACTAAATAAGTTACAATTGAAAATGTATTTATCTGAATGTGGAGCTCAGAGCATTCCTCCTGATTCCTACTGAAAGGATGTGAGTGATACCATCCCCCTTCTCTGTGCCATCTCTCTCTCCTCCACTAACGCTTATTTATTAGTCTCACAGTTAGGCTGACATTATTACTGCAATGAAGGTAGTGTGAAAATCCCTGAGTCGCTCCACTCCAGTGCCTGTTCGGGCACTCTGAGGGAGAATTTAACATGGCCAATGCACCTTTCGGATTGTAGATGTGCCTAAATTTCTAGACTAATCTGTTCAATCATCACTCAACCCATTGAGGTTTTGATTTGGATCAGTTTGATAAATCTTCACATACCTGAGGGAGCTCACTTTGCTTCTCAGGTAAATAGTTTAGATCTAATCATCATTGCAGAAACACGGGCTGGGGTTTTACAGGACTGTGGTGGCCCCACCTATCGGCCCAAAGGGTTGTGGTTAACCTCGGCCAGCTATAGGAGTCCCGACCTGGTTTTATTTGCAGCGGGCAATTAACTACCTGAAGCCGGAGCCCTCATCCCTTTAAAGGAAGAGCCCCACCCCCAACAGCTGTCTGCCAATTAGAGGTCTCGAGTATCACTGGTGCCACCAGCGACATGGTAGTTATTACTGAACCTTGACGCTGGCGGCACAGTGGTTAGCACTGCTGCCTCACAGCACCAGGGACCTGGGTTCAATTCCCAGCTTGGGTCACTGTCTGTGTGGAGTCTGCACATTCTCCCCATGTCTCCGGGTGCTCTGGTTTCTTCCCACGGTTTGAAAGAGGTGCTGGTTAGGTGCATTGGCCATGCTAAATTCTCGCTCATTGTGCCCGAACAGGCACCGGAGTGTGGCAACTAGGGGGATTTTCATAGTAACGTCATTGCCGTTTTAATGTATTTGACACTAATAAATAAACTTTAAACCAAGGGGAGCCTCTGCAGGCTGCAGAGTGCCAGACCAGAGGGTCCCCACTGAGCTCCCATGTAGGCTGCCAAAGTAAAACACCAGTGTGTCATGGGAGCGAGAGGCCCTTATGCATCCTTTCATTGGCCACTTAAGGATCTTAATTGGCTTTAGGGTGGGAGGGCTGTTCACTATCTTCCTCGTCACTGAACAAGTGTCAACAGGAAGGCAATGGGAATGACACACTCCCATTATTTTGTATTCTGAAGGTGATCCTTAACTATGGCGGAGGATAAGAAAAGAGCAACAGCTGGCAAGAAGGGCGCCAAGAAAGTTATCAAGAAGCTGGCACCCAAGAGTGGCAAGAAAGGGAAGAGAAGCAGGAAGGAGAGTTATACCACCTACATCTACAAATTAATGAAGCAGGTTCACCCCGATACCAGCATCTCCTCCAAGACCATGAGCATCATGAAATCATTTGTCAACAACGTGTATTGTGGGTGAGGCTTCCCAACTGGCCCATTACAACAAGTGGCAGACCATCAGCTCCCAGGAGATCCAGAGCACCGACCGTCTGCTGCCACCAGGGAAACTGGCCAAGCACGCCATGTTGGAAGGGACATAAGTTGTGTTGTCTGTGGCTGGGGGGGTTTGCAAAGATCAATTCTATTCAGGAGGTTCACACAAATTAACAGCAGAAAGGCTTATTTTAGGTATTTACTGTACAGGCTCCAATCCCCAACTATCAACAGGCTGTGGAGGCCCTGGTGATGTCATGGATGATCACATGACTGTCCTCTTAAAGGGGCCACACCACCCACAGTAATTCCCCAAATATACAATAAAGGTGGTGACCGAGGACACCAACTCTAAATGAAACTGCACCAGATCTGCTTAAATAAAAAAAGTAAGAAGTCTCACAACATCAGGTTAAAGTACAACAGGTTTATTTGGTAGCACAAGCCACAAGCTTTCAGAGCACTGCTCCTTCATCGGGTGAGTGGGAGTTGTGTTCACAAACAATTGAGTGGAGAGAGGGTTAAGCACAGGTTAAAGAGATGTGTATTGTCTCCAGACAGGACAGTTAGTGAGATTTTGCAAGTCCAGCCAAGTTGTAGGGGTTACAGATAGTGTGACATGAACCCAAGATCCCGGTTGAGGCCGTCCTCATGTGTGCGGAACTTAGAACATAGAACATAGAACATAGAACATTACAGCGCAGAACAGGCCCTTCGGCCCACGATGTTGCACCGACCAGTTAAAAAAAAAAAAAAACTGTGACCCTCCAACCTAAACCAATTTCTTTTCGTCCATGAACCTATCTACGGATCTCTTAAACGCCCCCAAACTAGGCGCATTTACTACTGATGCTGGCAGGGCATTCCAATCCCTCACCACCCTCTGGGTAAAGAACCTACCCCTGACATCGGTTCTATAACTACCCCCCCTCAATTTAAAGCCATGCCCCCTCGTGCTGGATTTCTCCATCAGAGGAAAAAGGCTATCACTATCCACCCTATCTAAACCTCTAATCATCTTATATGTTTCAATAAGATCCCCTCTTAGCCGCCGCCTTTCCAGCGAAAACAATCCCAAATCCCTCAGCCTCTCCTCATAGGATCTCCCCTCCATACCAGGCAACATCCTGGTAAACCTCCTCTGCACCCTCTCCAAAGCCTCCACATCCTTCCTGTAATGTGGGGACCAGAACTGCACACAGTACTCCAAGTGCGGCCGCACCAGAGTTGTGTACAGTTGCAACATAACGCTACGACTCCTAAATTCAATCCCCCTACCAATAAACGCCAAGACACCATATGCCTTCTTAACAACCTTATCTACTTGATTCCCAACTTTCAGGGATCTATGCACACATACACCTAGATCCCTCTGCTCCTCCACACTATTCAAAGTCCTCCCGTTAGCCCTATACTCAACACATCTGTTATTCCTACCAAAGTGAATTACCTCACACTTCTCCTCATTAAACTCCATCCGCCACCTCTCGGCCCAACTTTGCAACCTGTCTAAGTCTTCCTGCAAACTACGACACCCTTCCTCACTGTCTACCACACCACCGACTTTGGTGTCATCAGCAAATTTGCTAATCCACCCAACTATACCCTCATCCAGATCATTAATAAATATTACAAACAGCAGTGGCCCCAAAACAGATCCCTGAGGTACACCACTTGTAACCGCACTCCATGATGAATATTTACTATCAACCACCACCCTCTGTTTCCTATCCGCTAGCCAATTCCTGATCCAATTTCCTAGATCACCCCCAATCCCATACATCTGCATTTTCTGCAGAAGCCTACCATGGTGAACCTTATCAAACGCCTTACTAAAATCCATATATACCACGTCCACTGCCTTGCCCCCATCCACCTCCTTGGTCACTTTCTCAAAAAACTCAATAAGGTTAGTAAGGCACGACCTACCTGCCACAAAACCATGCTGACTATCACCTATCAATTCATTACTCTCCAAATAACTATAAATCCTATCCCTTATAATTTTTTCCAACATCTTGCCGACAACAGAAGTGAGACTCACCGGTCTATAATTCCCGGGGAAGTCTCTGTTCCCCTTCTTAAACAATGGGACAACATTCGCTAACCTCCAATCTTCTGGTACTATACCAGAGGCCAACGACGACCTGAAGATCAGAGCCAGAGGCTCTGCAATCACTTCTCTTGCCTCCCAGAGAATCCTTGGATAAATCCCATCCGGACCAGGGGATTTATCTATTTTCAGACCCTCCAGAATATCCTGCACATCCTCCTTATCAACTGTAATACTGTCTATTCTACTCCCTTGCAACCCAGTGTCCTCCTCAGCTATATTCATGTCCCCTTGCGTGAACACCGAAGAGAAATATTGGTTCAATGCTTCACCAATCTCCTCCGGTTCCACACATAACTTCCCTCTGCCATCTATAACTGGCCCTAAACTTGCCCTAACCAACCTTCTGTTCTTGACATACCTATAGAACGCCTTAGGATTCTCTTTAACCCTATCCGCCAAAGTCTTCTCATGTCCCCTTTTAGCCCTTCTAAGCTCGCTCTTCAACTCCCTCTTAGCCAATCTAAAGCTTTCTAGTGCACTACCCGAGTGCTCACGTCTCATCCGAACATAAGCCTCCTTTTTCTTTTTAACCAACAAAGAAACTTTTTTGGTGCACCACGGTTCCCTAGCCCTACCAATTCCTCCTTGCCTGACAGGGACATACCTATCACAGACTCGCAGTAGCTGCTCCTTGAAAAAACTCCACATGTCGGACGTTCCCAGTCCCTGTAATCTCCTAGTCCAACCTATGTTTCCTAATTCTCTCCTAATAGCCTCATAATTACCCTTCCCCCAGCTAAAACCACTGGCCTGAGGTTCATGCCTATCCCTTTCCATCACTAAGGTGAACGTAACCGAATTGTGGTCACTATCACCAAAATGCACACCAACTTCCAAGTCTAGCACCTGGTCTGGCTCATTTCCCAGCACCAGATCCAATATAGCCTCACCTCTAGTTGGCCTGTCTACATACTGAGTCAAAAAACCTTCCTGCACGCTTTGAACAAAAACTGACCCCTCTAACGAGCTAGAGCTATAACAATTCCAGTCAATATTAGTCAAGTTAAAATCCCCCATAACAATTGCCCTATTACTTTCACTCCTAAGCAGGATTGACTCCGCAATCCTTTCCTCAACCTCTCTAGAACTTTTAGGAGGTCTATAAAAGACTCCCAACAGGGTGACCTCTCCTCTCCTATTTCTAATCTCCGCCCATACTACCTCAACAGATAAGTCCTCATCAAACCTCCTCTCTGACACTGTGATACAATCTCTGACCAATAATGCTACCCCTCCCCCTCTTCTACCTCCTTCCCTACTTCGACTAAAACATTTGAACCCCGGGACCTGCAGCATCCATTCCTGCCCCTGCTCTATCCATGTCTCTGAAATAGCCACAACATCGAAGTCCCAGGTACTGATCCACGCTGCAAGTTCACCCACTTTATTGCGAATACTCCTGGCATTGAAGTATACACATTTCAAACCCTTGGCTATCAGTTTCTGCTCAGCGACTCTGCGCTGTCGTGTGTCGTGAAGGCCGCCTTGGAGAACGCTTACCCAAAGATCAGAGGCTGAATGCCCGTGACTGCTGAAGTGTTCCCCAACAGGAAGAGAACACTCTTGCCTGGTGATTGTCGAGCGGTGTTCATTCATCCGTTGTCGTAGCATCTGCATGGTCTCCCCAATGTAATGTGTCTCGGGACATCCTTTCCTGCAGCGTATCAGGTAGACAATGTTGGCCGAGTTGCAAGAGTATGTACCGTGTACCTGGTGGATGGTGTTCCCACATGAGATGATGGCATCCGTGTCGATGATCCGGCACATCTTGCAGAGGTTGCTGTGGCAGGGTTGTGTGGTGTCGTGGTCACTGTTCTCCTGAAGGTTGGGTAGTTTGCCGCGGACAATGGTCTGTTTGAGGTTGTGCGGTTGTTTGAAGGCAAGAAGTGGGGGTGTGGGGATGGCCTTGGTGAGATGTTTATCTTCATCGATGACATGTTGAAGGCTCCGGAGAAGATGTCGTAGCTTCTCTGCTCCGGGGAAGTACTGGACGACGAAGGGTACTCTGTCCTATGTTTGTCTTCTGAGGAGGTTGGTGTAGTTTTTCGCTGTGGCGTGTCAGAACTGTCGATCGATGAGTCGAGCGCCATATCCTGTTCTTATGAGGGCATCTTTCAGCGCCTGGAGGTGTCTGTTGCGATCCTCCTCATCTGAGCAGATCCTGTGTATACGGAGGGCTTGTCCATAGGGGATGGCTTCTTTAACGTGTTTAGGGTGGAAGCCATCTCCAGCTGGACAAGCCCTCCTTGCTTAACCTGTGTTTAACCCTCTCTCCACTCACATTGTCTGTACCTTTAAGACTTGATTACCTGTAAAGACTCGCATTCCAACCATTATTTTGTAAATTGAGTTTGTGTCTTTATATACCCTGTTTGTGAACACAACTTCCACTCACCTGATGAAGGGGCAGTGCTCCGAAAGCTTGTGGCTTGTGCTACCAAATAAACCTGTTGGACTTTAACCCGGTGTTGTGAGACTTCTTATTGTGCTTACCCCAGTCCAACGCTGGCATCTCCACATCATAAATTTAAAAAAGCAATTGTGCACCCACCCACCTTCCCCCCCTGCCCCAAACCTGCCTCCCAGCACATTCCCTGGGGCCCCATAAATTCTCAACTATGGTTACAATATGATAAGGGTTGGGAAATAAACTTTCCAGGATACCATAGCATTTTGAAAAGGCAGGCAGAATGGAAAAAGAAGAGGGGGTTGTCTAAAGGATGACTTAAAACAGAAGAAATAAAGGATCTTGACTCAGAAAATGAGCAAGTGGAATTTGTATGGGTGGAGATTAGGAACAATAAGAGGAAGTTGGATGGGAACTTGCAGGAAATAATCTTGTAGAGCTCCAGGGATAGAGGAGGGAATTGGATTGGAGTGGATTGCTTTACAGAGAGCTGACATGGATTTGATGGGCTGAATGACTTCCCCCTGTGCCGTAATGACTTGATAACACTTGTGACATTCAGTTATATCACAGCAACTTTGCTCTTTGATGGAGTGACCAACGTTGCATTAGGATTTTTATTGGGAAGATATGAAGTGAGGGTAGAATTACTACAGTTCTCTATTAGCTATCCTGGAGTGAATGTGAATTGCAATCCTTTCAAAGTCTGAAAAACTATAGATAAATGCAGCCATCTGTGAAGACAGAATAAGTGAGGTTGATAATAAAGAATTGTGGACTGAAAGAAGGTGAGTGATGATTGGTGACAGGCGCGACTGAAATGATTGACACCATAGAGCTGAGACAATAGATTGTTAAACAAAACAATATCTGTTTATCTCAAGTTCTAATCTTCAAAGATCATTGGCATTAGGAAGCACCAGTTTCTATTGTGATTTTTTATTATTAAGGGGCAAGACTGCACAGTTTTGTATCTTCCTTGTGACAGAATTGTACTGGAATCTCTCTTATAGTTTCAATTTTAACCTAACGTACCTGAAGAGAATGGGATGCTTTCGGGCTACAACCACTTTTATGTTCCATTCATTTCAAATGGAACTGAAAATCAAGTGAGGTGTAAATTGGGAATATGACCCTATTAATTATCTTTTGTTTATTCCTTCATGCGCCAGCATTTATTGCCCATCCCTAACTGCCCCTGAACTGTGAAATAAAGAGCTAGGTGAGTCGGCATTTAAGATCTGGAGTCACATGTAGGCCAGATCAGATAAGAATGGTAGATTGCCAGACCAGGTAAGGATGGCAGATTTCTTCCCCCTAAAGGGCAATCGACAATGGTTTCAAGGTCATCATTGGACTTTTAATCCTAGATTTTGATTGAATTCAAACATCACCCTCTGCCATGGTGGGATTCGAACCCAGGTCCCCAGAGCATTACCCTGGGTCTCTGGATTACAAGCCCAGTGACAATACCACTATGCTGCCACCTCTCTTTTTTTTGTGGATATATGAGGTTAAAATCAGGACTGAACTGATTGTTTAATTAGTATTGAATTAACCATTAAATAATTAATTAAGTGAGCTGTTTGTTTTGTTTATTAGAAGTGATTAACTGGGCATGAGGTGATCAATAACAACTCAAAATAGGCAGAATGAGTATGTTGCTTTACATCCATAGGCTTTAAATGTTAGGGGTTCAGCTGCCAAAGTGTGGTGGAGTGGAACTCCTGTCCATCCATGAAGGAAGGTGCAGACCCCACTCTAAATCCAGGCATCAGGATCGGTTGAATGTTTGATGCAGGAACCTACAATAGTGCTCTGGAGACATGTGCCCACTGAAAGACCAAATGGTTCACAGATACAATGATGAGCGGCATGATGACACAGTGGTTAGCACTGCTGCCTCACAGCGCCAGAAACCCGGGTTCAATTCCAGCCTCGAGTGTCTGTGTGGTGTTTGCACATTCTCCATGTGTCTGTGTGGGTTTCCTCCCACAGTCCAAAGATGTGCAGTTTAGGTGGATTGGTCATGCTAAATTTCCCCTTAGCGTCTAAAGATGTGTAGGTTAGATGGATTAGCCAAGGTAAATGTCCGGGGTTAAGGGAATAGGGTGGGGGAGATGGCCTGGGTAAGATGCACTGTCAGAGAGTTGGTGCAGACTTGATAGGCCAAATGGCCTCCTTCTGCATTGTAGGGATTCTGTGATCTATGAATTCTAGAAGGATCTGAAGATGCTTCCTGGGTCATGTGGTAGCCAATTTGCACACATCAAACTCCTGCACACAGCAATGTAACAATGACCTGATAATCAGTTTTGCTGATGAGGATTGAGATATTGCCTGCGGTGATAGCTCCCCTGGTCTTCCTTCAAAATCATGCCATGGAATCCTTTCCAGCTATCTGGGAGGCCAGACAAAGCCTCAGTTTAGCATCTCATTGTAAGATGGCACTTCCAACAGCACATATTCTCCCATTACAGTGATAGCCAAGATTGTGTATTCAGTCCTGGAGCAGGACTTAAACCCACAATCTTCTGACTAGAATGCTAGCAATCGAGATACAGCTGATCCTTGTAGATTGCAATCCTGATCCCAATTGAGATCAGCTAACTCATCAAAGGTCTGGGATCAAACCTGGGGATACATGATCCGCCAAACTTTGTTATTACTGGGCAAGATTGTTTGGCTTTAGGGAGATGCAATAGATTCCCAGTGAAGTTAACATTTACTCTTTAACTGACAGAAGTCCAGAGATGTATAATTCATTTCAAGGTTCTGTGCCACTTCCGGAATTCCTTGGAGATTGAAATTAATGTTGTTCGAGTTGTGCATGGTCTGTTTTCAATTCATGGAGTCCCACATGACCACTATAGAGGCACTAAAGGAACTCATTATTATTAATCATCATTTCACACATCTCAATCATTCTGAGCCACTTTAGCTGCAGAAAGCTGGAGTCCTGAAGATCATTGGTGCTTTGCTTTCAAGATTGGTTCTAAGGTGGCAGCATTTCTCTCTTCAGCACTGCAGTTCCTTCTGGCGTCACAATTTTTTTCCATATCTGAACTCATTTTTCTTTGCGACTACTTTCTGCCTCCTTTTAAATCTTTCTGAAAGAGAGCCTGTTATTTTTTTTTAAATAACAATAAAGAGAAGCCGTTAAATTAACCAGATCTTCTCATCCTTCAGCTGTTCTAGCTTCTGGAATTGATTTTTAGTTCCAGTACTGATGCCCAAGCTCTGCATTTTTATAATTTTGTCTTTTATCGTCTATAGCAGTGGTCTCCAAACTCCGATCTGGATGCGGCCTGCTGTGGGCCGGATGTGGCCCGCAGGCTGTAGTTTGGAGACCCCTGCTCTAAACGTTTGTGACCAAGTACAAAATGAGCATTTATTTTATTTAATAGTGTCACCAGTATGCTTACATTAACTTTGCAATGAAGTTAGTCTGAAAATTTCCCAGTCGCCACACTCTGGCACTCTGGTACACTACCAGCCACAGATTACTCTTCCCTGCAGGGGCAAGAGAGCGGGAGAGATGGCTGTGGCTGGTAGTGTACCAGTGATGGTGTATCCCTTTACAGGCCCAGCTTGGTCCTTCTCCAGTGTCTCCTCTTGGACTTGTACTGATCTTGTAGCCGGTTTTCATGCGGATCCACTGTGGAATCGGCCGGTTCTACTTCATCTTCTTAGCGAGAAATTGCTTCATCTTGAAGGTTTTGTGGGATGGACCAGAAGACAGTAAAGTGGGATTTGGTGGTAGAGTTGGGCGCGCGGTTCATTAAGTCGATTTAAATGCATGCAATTGCATTGAAATCGTGAGGCCACCCGGTTCGGGCGCGCGCCGGACCCGCGCCCGAATCGGGTGTTGGTAAAGCCGTGATTTGCTCGGAATCGGGTGCAGATCGCGGTATAGGCCTGACGCCCAACTTTACCGTGATTTCTCACCCGAAAACGGGCGTGAAGTTTTGGTAAAATCGGGCCCTATGTCTTGATCAGTTCTTTGTTACCTCGGAATGTTTACATTAGATAAAACTAGACAAAAGACTCCACACAGCATCTGCAAGTACTAAAATGTCTGGGAATTATCTATTTATAGTGCGCCGGGGCACCAATTACCACAGGTCAAACAAAGTGGAAAAACTATTGAGGTTGGTTTTTAGCACTCCAGTTATTAAGGATGAGAAACGTGAGCTAGTGGCAAGGCTGGCAGTAAAACTGAGCCTTGAAATGATTTTCAGTGTAAGAGCATTCCCAAGTTGATGACTAAAGTGGTAGAGGTTCCAGGCAGTTTTATGGAGGAGAGAGCAGTTACTAATTGATTAGCCATTGTGAAACATGATTTATTTAATGACTAATGAAGGCCCAGATGAGGCGCATCCAAACGTACTAAAAAGAATGAGGATCATGCAGAATGGGTGCATAAACGTTCTGAATGTTTCCATTCTGAAATTGGATCTTTCTGGGAAACAAGGTGCAGATTTTTCAATAAGGGTACAGTGGTGATGCACCAGACGTGTGTGAGTATATCGAATGGGACAGATGTCACAAGTGCTAACAGGAGCCATGCATTCAAATAAATATTCAGCACTCCCAGTATTGATTTAGCCCAGCGCTGGGTGTATTCAGGTCATAACAGCAGAATATCCAGATTTAAGGACTGGGGCTCTGCCTTAAAGGGCCAGACAAAAATTTCATCAGTGGAAGTTTGCAGCAAGAAAACGTACATTACACACCTTTAACCACACGGCTGAAGGTCATACAAAGAGCCCAGGGAAGAGGCAGCACTCTTTAACAAGGAAAGCCTTAAGGAAGTAAAGATACGGGAGATGCAATGATAATTGGATGGCTGGGTCAGATGTCTGCTTCTTGGACTCCCTGGGAGGGGATGACAGGTTAATTGAAAAGGATACACATCTGTACAGATGTGGTAAAGATGTAACATGATGGACAAATTGCCAAGGGAAGGACACCCTGAATGTAGATGTTCAGCATAGTTCAGCGGCATGGTTACATCATACATTTTCACCTCAGCCAGTGGCAGGTTACTACCGGATGCATCGTGATCATCTGGGAATCCTTGCTCACACAATCAAATGGCTTCTTATAGAATCCCTACAGTGCAGGGAAAGCCATTCGGCCCATCGAATCTGCACCAACCACAATCCCACTCAGACCCTAACCCCACATATTTACCCTACTAATCCCTCTGACACTAAGGTTAATTTAGCATGGCCAATCCACCTAACCCACACATCTTTGGACTGTGGGAGGAAACCAGAGCACCCAGAGGAAGCCCTCGCAGACACGAGGAGAATGTGCAAACTCCACACAGACAGTGACCCGAGGCCGGAATTGAACCCGGGTCCGGAATTGAACCTGCTGTGAGGCAGCAGTGCTAACCACTGTGCCACCGTGCCGCCCCTATCTGTCTATGATCCTCCGCTTCCCACTTCCTAAACAAAGAGCTTTCAAAAGGTGTGGCTCAGTTATCAAAGCATGCGAACATTTAAAAAAGATGCCCGTCCAGCAGCTGATGAGTTTGCCTAGTAGTTGAGGTTTCCTTGGGACTGGCATGTTTCACAATCTGTCTCCAATGGGAAAAGCCTGGAATTTTATCTTTAAAATTTGGATCCGCTTATTCACATAAGGAGCTGAGGTGAAGCTTGCTGAGGTCTTAATATCCTCACCCTAATTATGGCAGTCAGTGGACGTTCTGGGTGGCGGAGTTGGATTCACAATGGTTTGAGTGACCACCAGCCCCATGCGAGCAAGGTCCTCACCCTGTGACTTCCACAGATTCTAGTTGAGGTCAGTGCTGGAGGACACTGGCAGATCAAATCCCAGTGCTAATGCCAAGAACGTGGCCATAAATGTTTAAGGCTCTAGGGCTTACAAGATAGATAATAAAAATGAAAAACTGGACTAATACACAATATAAGAAAGTTAAAAAGTGGGAGATCAGAAAGGTTAAAAGAAAATATATGAAAGGGAACCTTTGCCAAAATAAACCTGAAGTGCAATAAAAGGTTTGTTATGGTTCCATCAATTGCAGGGGAATATTTTTTATGAGAGTTGAAGGATCTGCCAAGAGATGGAGGAGGTAAAGTTGCTATTGGCGAATAAGAGAATAAGTACCTTTACCTCTGTTTTCAGAGTAAGTGGCTTTTCGGATTGGAGGCCAGAATTCTAAGTTGAGGTAGTGAATTTGCCCCATCCGCCTTCCACAGCTGAAACGCCAGGGGCAAACTTGCCTCTTCTTGGCCGGGTAAGCCTAACTCAATTTTACTGTCGTAATACTGTCAATTGGCTGAGGGCAAGTATTGCAACCCCATCTGAGAGAAAGTCCCAGTCAGATGACTTGCAGCCCTCTGGGCCCGGCACCACCACTGGCAATGGCAGCCACTGCTGGGAATTCATCCGGTCCCCCATCAATGATCAACAATGCAGCCAGTTCAGAAATTAAGCTGGTGTCTTCTGTTGGGGTAGTCTGGCTGGTTCCAGAGAGGAGAGCTGTACTGGATTTAGTGACCATTAACTAAACATCAATTAAACATCTACTTAGAGGACACTATAAAGGATACCTATAAAATTGTCTTATCAATTGTGTTAAAAGTAAAAGGAGAAAGTTCTACTGCGTCATTTATAAGTTTCCTACAAAAATATTGTTTAGTCAATGTTGCTGCTAGTTTGCTTGTTACAGTAAAAGTCTTAAAACTTGAAATCTTTCATGTCATCCATTCAGCTATTAATTGAAGTTTGAACTTTTAAAAAAGTTTGGGCTTCTACAGGGATCATGCAGCTACATCGCTCATTGAAGTTGGCACGAATCTTGATGAGGCCCTAAAAGGAAAATGCAAATAAAGCCCCTGTTTTGTACCTGGGACATAAAATACAAAAGCAATTACTTCTGACATTGTATCAGAGCTTCGATAGGCTATAGTATTGTGCATCATTTTATGTGTCATTTCAGGTTTCACTCTTACACAAGTATGTGCAACATTCTTTTTATGAAGCCAAGATGTTCATTATTGGCCTGATCCAAAGAAGAGTTCATCGCTAACTGTTCCGGGGAAAACCGTTCTAGGAACAGGAGCGTAAAAAGACTTAAAGGTAAAATTAGGTGAACTGCAATTAAAAGTGATTAAACTGTACTGCGCTGAATACAGTGCCTGTAATAGAATATGGGAGCTGAAGGCAATTAGATAAAGTAGACATTACTGAGACACGGACACAGAAAAATCAAGATTGTAATTTAAACATTGCAGGGTATAATATAATTAAAAAAGATTGAGAAGGGAAATAGAGTGGGTGGAGTAATACTTATTAGGGATAAAATCCTGGCAGTAGGAGGAAGTATCTCAAATCACAGGCAGCAACAGCAAAATGGCAGAGATATGAATTAATAACTTAGCTTCAGCAGTTATCAGTGAGCCAGACCAGGTGGACATGAAATCAATATTTCTTTAGTAAGACAGAAATAGAATAATGCAACAAGAGATCAAAGACAACAAAGAATCAATCACGTGAATGGGGTAAGTCTGTGGAATAGTGAAAGGGAGATGCAGGACAAAATATGCAAACAAATGATAACGAAGGACAAAGAAAATATAGAATACTAATAATGAGCAATTTCAACTTCCCCAAAAATAATTGGCCAGAAGAGGGAATGGAATCCTGTGTACAGGACTGTGTTTCTAACCCAAAATCTAAGACCAACAAGGGAGGATTTGCTGCTAAACCTAGTAATGGGGAATGAACCGTTGTAGATAAGAGAAGGAAACATAGGAGAAAAGTTAGGCAATAGTGATCATAATGTAATACATTTTAATGAAAAGAAGGACAGAGTCATTGCAAAGACGAGGATGATAAATTGGAGCAGAGGGAATGGAGGTAAAACTTCAGAAAATAAAATGGGCAACAATTTTGGCAAACCATGGCGTAGACCAACAATGGGAAACATTTAAAATGGTATTCAATAGAATCCAGGTAAAACACATTCTGCTAAAAATCAAGAGTAACTGAAACCTCATGAGGCACTGTGGATGAATAAAGGAAAATTAAGGGCAGAGAAAGAAGTATACACTAAGTACATGGACAGTGGGGAGAGCGTGACAAAGCTGAAGGGAAGTCAAAAAGCAATTAGGAAGACAAAGTGGGGATTATGAAGTTAAATTATCAAGGAATATAAAACGAAAGAGAAAAATGGTTTGGAGGCACATGAGTGAAAATTAGATTGGAAATAGAGTCTCTAAGACATGGGCAGGAGAAAACCATGGTCAGCCATAGCAATGTGGCAGAAATATTAAATAATTACTTTGCTTCAGTATTTACCTGTGATCATGAAATTGAAAGATGAGATCAGAAATTACATAACTGCATTTAAAATAAATGAGGAATATTAAATAAACTGACCAAGTTCAAAAAGACCAAAATCGCTGCTCTGAATCTGGAGAAGGAGTCGCAGAAGCTACACTTACACTCAATTAATAATTCATTGGAAAAAGGTGTAGTGCCAAAAGACCAGCAGACTCTCACCATTATACTCATATATACAAAAGGAGATAAAGCATGTGGAAGGAAATATAAACCAGTCAGATTCATTTGTCAGTGCGAGGGAAAACAATGGAATCCCGGCTATAAGTGAATGCAGAAAAACATCTAGAAACCACATTTAACCGATCTCACTGAAACCGTCTTTTCACAAGAGTTTCCAGTCTCCATCTTTGAAGATATTGGGCGTGATCTTACCAGCTGTTCATGCCCCGCCACTGCTGCGAGCGAGGATGGGGAGTATGGCACTCAACCAAAGTCTAGTTGGACCAAGGAGCGGCACAGGCTTGGAGGGCCGAAGGGCCTGTTTCCTGTGCTGTACTGTTCTTTGTTCTTTGTTCTTTGTCCGTTCATTGCAGCGGGACCAGAAATTCCCGCCGCGTGAATGGCCGGAAAATTCCGTCCCTTGCCTTGGAAGTCTCTCCAAACGTTGCTCCCTCTTGGACATCATCAACAGTGACCCACTTTGCAGTGTTTCAGGCTTGCCTTCCAAGATTCCATTCCCCGGGATCTCAGAGAACACTCAAGATTCACTTTCTAATTTCACATCTTTGGCCGTGCCCAGCAGACCACAACTGGTATATTCATATAACCGTGAATAGTTAACATAGATTTCAGAAGCAAAACCTTTGCCTAGCTGATCTCATTGAATTCCTGAGGGAGAATTCTTGACGAGAGAGAGTAAACAATGGTAATTTGGTGGACATAATCCTTGTGGGTTTTCCAAAAGGACTTTCAATAAGCTGCCATAGCAGAGGTGGTACGGTGACAGTGTGTGGTTAGCACTGTTGCCTCACAGTGCCAGGGACCTGGGTTCGATTCTCGGCTTGGGTCACTGTCTGTGTACAGTCTCCACATTCTCCCGTGTCTGCGTGGGTTTCATCCGGGTGCTCCAGTTTCCTCCCACAGTCCGAAAGACGTGCCGGTTGGGTGCATTGGTCATGCTAAATTCTCCCTCGGTCCACCCGAACAGGCGCCGGAGTGTGGTGACTAGGGGACTTTCACAGTAACTTCATTGCAGTGTTAATGCAAGCCTACTTGTGACAATAATAAACTTAAAACAGACAAATTAATATGTTCAGAGCTTGCGGAATCAGGAAACTGTTAGAAGAATGGGTTGCTAGCTAGCTGCAAGACAGAAAATAAAGAATAGGGACAGAGGGCAGCTATTCAGTGGGGCAGAAAATGGAAAGTGGGATCACACAAGGACCAGTGCTGGGACTGCAGTTGTTCACAATTTGTATGAATGATTTAGACATTAGAATCGTAAACTCAGTTTCTAAATTTGCGGATAATACTAAATTGAGGTGAGTGTCATTACTGAGGAGTGCTGCAGCAAATTATAAGAAGACCTTCATTAACTTGTAGAATGGGCATGTAATTGGCAATGAATTTTAACACAGCAATTCTATTTTGCTGAGGAGGTTGCATATTACTTGGATAATAAGAATCTAAATTGGTCAGAGCAGTAAAAGAGATCTGGGAATTTAGTATAAATAAACTAATCACAAAAGCAAAAGTTGTAATGCAGGTTAATAAGACCATTAAAAAGTGAACAAAGCATGAGGGTTAATATTTAGAGGGTGTTACTTATCCTCGGTGATCAGGACTCTAATTTGTGATGAACATTGGGTCTCCCTCATATGCGTTGGCCAGGAACTGGCTGTATATGTGCAGTTCAGTTATTTTACGCTCTTCAGGGTGAAGACTGACCCATGTGCCTGCACAGAAATCAAGAAAAAAAACGGCAACAAAATGCAGGACAGATGATCTGCAACAGAAAGCCATTATCTAGTAGGTATCCCTGGGATCAGGACATGGGGAGGGAACAAGGAGAGGGCCAAAAGGAAGTCTCAGGTAAAGGACAAAACCAGGAGACAGAAATAGGTCCCATAAACTTAAGTTAAAAGAAAGAAGCAGAGAAATAGGCTTTAATTAATGAAAGAGCTACAGAGTGGGCACAAGAGAAGCGGCAAAGATCTGAAAAGGCAGCCAAAGGTTGGTGGCTGTGTGCTCTGGACTTTTGGGGCAAAATGAACCCCTGTGGGGCAGTAGTGGTCTGCTTAGCACAGCCAAAGATCTGAAATCAGAACATGAAGCTTGAGTGTACTCTGGGATCCTGGGGAGACGAATCTTGCAAGGCAAGAGGGTCATTGTTGAAAATGTCCAAGGTGGATCATTGTTGAAAATGTCCAAGTGAGAGCAATCTTTGGAGAGAATTGCAAGGTGTGATCTTCAGAGGTGGAAATTGGAAACCCGCATAAGAAAGATGAAGTTTCAGTGAGATCGATTGGCTCAAATGTGACAAGTGTCTGGATGGGGTGTTGAGAGATCCATGGAATCTGGTTTGGTTGCATCTGCCATTTATTGTGCTGTGTATTCAACTGAACTATGCCTGTTAATTCACAGGCTTGCCCTGAATTATAAATTGTTTTCTCTTTCTGAACTGACATAATAAAGTTTATTTTTGCGTCTTTCAAATCTTTGAAATTTTATGGCTTTATTCACTTAGTAAGCATCATGAATCTCAAACGCTATCTACGTTAAACAAAACATTATTGGTCCCTAATTGGATCACCCCACATTGCCAGTGCCTATTCATGGATCATAACAAGGAATAAAGTTGAAAGGTAAAAAAGTTATATTAAACTTGTTTAACCTTGCCTAACTTGCCTAACAAGGGGATTTTCAAATTAACTTCATTGCAGTATTGATGTAAACCTACTTGTGGCAAAATAAGTAAACTTTAAACTTTTTAAAACTGGTTAGATGTCGCTTGTAGTACTGTATGTAGTTCTGGTCACCATATTATAAAAAGAACATAGAGGAACTGGAGAGGGTGAAAATACATTTATAAGGATGATACCAGAAATGCAAGGTTATATCTGTCAATGAAGAAAGGCTAAGAGGCAATTTAATAGAGGTCATTAACATTGTGAAAGGTTTTGTGCACCCGGCACAGAGAGAGTTGGCTGCACTTTTTGTCCACTAGCGTGTCTTGGCAGCAAGCAGGCAAAAAATTGGGTGCCATGTCACGGGTGCCATTCCAAATGCCTGGCCACCCACCCCACTGCAATTTTATCCACAATAGGGGAGGCATCTATATACCCACACATGGACTAATTGAGGCCTTTAAATGGTCACAAATTAGTCACTTAAGGGCCTCATCCTGCCATTCCTAGGATTTTACCAATGGCAGGAAAGGTCCATGCCTGCTTGTTTCACAGGTCGACTCGGCAGCTGGTCAAGGAGAATACCTCATTTACGGGTCCTCTGCACTCATCAGAAGCACCCCCAAGTCTTTCTAAAACCTGCATTTTACTCTTCCACTCCTGCCCTATCCGCCCCCCCCCCTCCCCCCAAACCCCCTCACTGGGGTCTGCCAGCCTGGTCCCAGCGAGACCCCCGAACCAAGTCTGACTCCATCACAGCACACTTCTCCTTCAGAATTGGCTGCAGTCCCAGAAGTGGTGACCATTCCTGGTGGCACTACTGAAATCCAAGAGCTAGCAGCCATTTGATTGGCTGGCAGCTCCTGGAGGCAGGACCTCCTCCTCAGATGGGAGTGGAAGGCTCGCCTCAAACCAATTAGTGACTCAACAGTCATTAAGTAGTAGGGCAAGCCGGCAAAATAGAGGTGGGCCACCCCACCTCATCGCAGGGGCCATTACATTCCACACTATGGGACTACTGGACCTATTAGAAGGTAGAGGTTTTGATTACAAGAAACATTCTTGCCACCCAAAACGTTATACCACATACTCTACTAATGCATGGATATTGCTAATGTAACATATAATCCTTTTGCAATAAATGTACTGTTACAACTATAAAATTAGTCTAAATTAAAACATGAAAGGCTTTAAAAGTAAGGTTTTACAAGTTTCCCTCTACTATGCAGCACACGCTATTTAAATACAATTGAACATTAACTTCAAATTTTGGATTAAAATACCAGTTGAAACTTTTTAATATTGTCAAATATTATAACACAAAGTTCCCTCAGCGAGGTTGAATATTCAATGGATGATATTTGTGTTCTGGGTCAGTGAGTAACAAATCTTTGCAGTAAATCAGTCTATGTTTACACAGAAGTAATGGAATAAAGGTAATATTTGTCGTTGAACTCAACCAATTTTGGATTGATGCTGGCCCTACTTCATAAAGCAGCGATTTCACTATGTAAGATGTTACATCTGAAAAAAAATGATGGAAAAGTATAACGCAGTGGATTTATTCTGCTTTCAAATTGCCATCACATTTAAAATATTTATATGTAGCTAATATTTGTACTGATGTGAACCATTTATCATCTTTCCCCCATAAACCGCCTCTCCTTGTAACTTCATAACTTTAATATACCGTGTTTCATTCTCTTCTATTTGCAAAAATATAGATATAGGTGGTTTTATGTTTATGAATTACAGTATGCATTAGCTTTTTAAACAAGCTTCTTCATTCTTTAATGGTTTGTACATTTCTATCCAGTAAATCAACTTTATAAATATGAAAATGGAAAGCACAGTTCATTCCCGGAAAGGCAATGGCGTAGTGGTAATGTGATCGGACTAGTAATTCAGAGGCCCAGCCTAATGCACTGCAGACAAAAACAGAAAATGCTGGGAAAACTCCGCAGGTCTGGCAGCTTCTGTGGAGAGAGAAAATACAGCTCATGTTTTGAGTGCATGTGACACCATGCACTGAGGATGCATTGGGTAAATCGTTTCGAATCCCACCATGGCAGCTGGTAGAATTTAAACTCACTTAATAAATCTGAAATTAAAAATCTAGTCTCAGTAACAGCGACCATGAAACCATTGTCAATTGTCATAAAAACCCTTCTATTTCATTAATGCCCCTTGAGGGAAGGAAATCTACCATCCTTGCCTGGCCTGGCCAACATATGACTCCAGACACAAAACAATGTGGTTGACTCTTAAATGCCCTCTGAAATGGCCTAACAAACCATCCAGGTTGCTGCAAAGCCATGCCAGGGGGCCAGACGGTAGTGCCAAGGGGCCCCCTGGGGAGCTCAATTGGAAGGGTTCCCTTTATCAGTTGGTGGCAGTTTCCCTTGTGCATGTGGGTGGTGGTTCCCGTGCCCATGGGGCGGGGGGCATGTCTGTGGTTGGGGGGGGGGGGGGGTGGGTGGTGGTGCTGACTCCACTGATGTACGTGGGGGGGTTCCTGTGTTGCGACACCCAGATCTCAGGATTCCCGGCTGCTGGCTTTTTCCGGTCCCGCCAGTGTGACGGCATGGGCCACACCTCCAGGTTTGTTTTTGGCAGAGTGCCGGATTATCTGGAGAGAAATGTCAGCAGTCCAGCCTGAGAGCTGCACGCTGGTTTTCAAACCTCAGCCAGCACTCTGTGCAGAGAATGGAAAATTCCACCCAATGACCCAGACATCACCATCACCATCCCTGGCAAAGTCCTGTCCCACCAGACCCACCAGACATGGTGACACAGTGGTTATAGTCAATAGGGAGTTGCCCTGGTTGTCCTCAAATTCGAATCTGAACCCCATGAAGCCTCATGGCACTAAGTCAAACATAGACAAGTACACATCTTGCTGATTACCATCTACTGTACCCCCTGAGTTGATGAACCAGTCTTCCTCCATGATGAACATCAGCTGAAGGAAGTACTGAGGGTGGCTCTGGTGCAGAATGTACTCTGGGTGGGGGACTTCAATGTCCATCACCAAGAGTGGCTCGGGAGCACCACTGACCGAGCTGCTCGAGTCCTGATGGACAGAGCTGCTAGACTGGGACTGTGGCAGATGTTGAAGGAAACAACAAGAGGAGCAAACTTACTTGACCTTGTCCTCACCAATCTCCCTGTCACCATGACAGCATTAGTAGAATTAATCACCTATATAGTCCTAATGGAAATAAAGTCCCATCTTCACACTGAGGATACCCTCCAGCATGTTGTGTGGCACTACCACTGTGCTAAATAGGATAGATTGTGAACAGATCTAGCAACTCAAGAATGGGCATCCATGGGGTACTGTGGATCATCAGCAGCAGCAGAATTGTACTCAACCATAATCTGTAACCTCATGGCCGGGCATGTCCCCCACTCTACCATTGCCTCAAGCCAGGGGATCAACCCTAGTTCAATGAAGAGTGAAGTGCCAGGGGTAACACCGGGCATACCTAAAAATGAGGTGTAAACGCGATGAAGCTACAACACGGGGCTACTTGCATGCCAAACAGCAAGTGACAGAGCGAAGCAATTTCACAACCAATGCATTAGATCTTAGATCTAAGCCCTGTGGCCCTGCCACATCCAGCACCATTCATGACTCCTCATATGCTGAAGCATCCATGCCCATATGCAGCAAGAACTGGACAACGTTCAGGCTTGGCCTGATAAGTGTTAAGTAACATTTGTGCCACACAACGACCATCTCCAACAAGAGAGAATTCAACCATCTTCCCTTTATGTTCAATGGCAATACCATCACTGAATCCCCCACTATCAACATCGTGGGTTACCATTGACCAAAAACTGAACTGGACCAGCTATATAAATACTGTGGCTACAAGAGCAGTCAGCGGCTGGGAATTCTGCAGAAAACAATGTACTTTTCTGAATCCCCAAAGCCTGTCCATCAGTTACACGGGACAAGTGGTGTGATGGAATATTCTTCTCTTGCCTGGATGAATGCAGTTCCAACAACACTTAAGATTAACACCATCCAAGACACAGCAGCCCATTTGATTGGCACCTCCATCCAATCATTCCACCACCAGGGCAGAGTGGCAAAGGTGTATACCATCTGCAAAATACATTGCAGCAACTCACCAGGGCTCTTTCAGCAATACCTTCCAACCTATGACCTTTATCACCTAGAAGGACAAGGGCAGCAGGTGTATAGGAACACCACCAGCTTCAATTTCTCCTCCAAAACACACACCATCCCGACTTGGAACAAGACCATCATTGCTTCACTGTCACTGGGTCAAAATCCTGGATCTCCCTCCCTAATAACACTGAATGTACCTACACCACAGGGATGGCAATGGTTCAAGATGATGGCGGTTCACCTACACATTGTCAGGAGCTATTAGGGATAGGCAATAAATTTGTCGGCCCAGCCAGTATTGCTAAAGAATAAAAAAATGATTAGTTAACATATGAAATGGTAGCGTTTCCTCTGAGATAGTGTTTTAACATTGAGTTAGAAATTACTGCTCAGCAATATATAATACTGAAATTCTGTGCTTTGTAAAAACTGATGCTATAGACCAGGGGTCTCCAAACTAAGGCCCACGGGCCACATCCGGCCCGCAGCGGGCCGCATCCGGATCGGAGTTTGGAGACCGCTGGTTTAGAACAGTGAATAAAAAGAAAACTCTGAAAAGTCAAAATGAAAGCAGAAGATGCATCAGTATTTTTCTCCTTCCACATGCTGATGGCTCTGCCGTGTATTTCCAGCATCTTTCTTTTTATTGCTGAATGTGACATCAAATTGGTGTGTGGACACAACAAGGGCTGTCCGCTAACTATACATTATTACATTACTGAGTTGACACACACATTACAATTTCTCTATCAGCTTCTCTACCCTTGAGACTGAGCCAAATGACCATCAACCTTGGTGGGACTGGAAAATCCTGCTGGGAGCCAGTGGCGAGCTGCCTCTGCTGCTGGAAAACCTGCAGCGGGGGTACTGGAAAATCCCAGCCTATGTTTAATCAAAGGCTGAATTTTTCCACCATGGTAGAAGTCTCGGTGCCGGGACTGAAAGCCAGGGCTGCACCCGTGCTAGTGGCTGATGGAACTGTGGGATTTGGCATTTTTCTGGAGGAAAGCTTGTAAATTGGCTGCTGCTGGGACTATCATCCAAATGAGGATGATTATCCCACCTCCCAGAACTGTTAGCCAATTGCAAGTGGCCACTGATGAAACCGCAGGATGAAGGAGAGGGTGTCTAAGTGCCGAGGCACCCCTGAAGACAAGTTAAGTTTGTTCTCTGACTTTGCCAGGGCCAGGCAGTGATTGGTGAGGGGGGCATTCAGTCAATACCGTTGATGTAGGGGCAGCCATTGATGCTGCGGAGGCCCACCAAAGGCCATGAAGGGGTCATTATTTTGTGCTGCAACACTCACTGGGTGGAATTTTCCCGTCCCACCCGCCATGGGAATCATAGCGGGTGGGATACGGAAAGGCCCATTTACCTCAGGTGAAATTTCTGGCTTTGGGCAAGTGCACCTGGTAAATACCGTACTATAACTCTAAGGAAGCGTGCCCGGGAATCCGCTGGGGACAGCCTGGATTTACCCCCAGAAGGTGCCAGCATGAGAAGGAAGTGGCTCTTAAGTGAGTTTACTGGCTATCTCCCAGGCAGCCAGGTTGTTGAGATTTCAGTTGCTAGTGATAAGAACCGGAGGTGGGGAGATGTTTATCAACTCCTGATGCCTTTCCCCATTACGATGCCAGCTGATACCCCCCCCTGCAGCCCATTGCCATAGTGTTGGCAAAACACAGCTCAATGTGTAAAACTTTCAGTTATCTTTAATTTGGCTTTTCCACTTCTAAGTGTCCATCTTCATTTCTGAAACACCCAATTTTTATTTGCAACTTGCTTACAACAGATACCTATTCATTCTGGATCTGGCTAATTGAATTCCTTCAATTACTTCTTTACAAGCAGAATAAGTCATTGTTCTTTGTTATTGGTAATAAGTCTAAGACCTGACTGTCCTAATTGCTACTTTTTGTCCAAAATTATGTATTATCTGCGCTAAAGTAACAACCACAGCAGTATTAATCTTCATTACAACAGTCTTTTTATTCACCCACCATCCACCATTGGTTAGCACTTTTCACATTCAGTCCTACAGATCTATCTGCAGATTGTTGTAGTTTTCAGATTCAATTTTTCCAGTCTCCTAATTAATACTTTACGGGTGCATGGACACTGCTGCACCTTTTTGTTTTATATCTTCATGTGTGTCGGAAATAGTCTTTTTTATCCTGAACCATTACCTTCCTAACCTTTATAGCGACAATTTATAGGTATGAGAGTCACTCTGCCAACATGAAAGCAGGATTTTGTAGAAGCTGCTATCAACCATATGAGCTTCCATTTTTAAGACCATAAGACATAGGAGCAGAATTAGGCCACTCGGCCCATCGAGTCTGCTCTGCCATTCAATCATGGCTGATACTTTTCTCATCCCCTTTCTCCTGCCTTTTCCCCATAACCTCATGATCCCCTTATTAATCAGAATAATTTGTTTGGTGTATTTGCTTTAAGACTTTGGTTACTTGGAAATACTTGCTTTCTGATCACATGCTTCCAGAGGGGAGATGTGTCTGCTGGGAGGGATATGAAGAAACCAACCCCTCGTACAGACCCTATCCTGACTGCATTGTTTAGGAGAAGTTCAGATTTCCATGTGCTTTGTAACACTTTCAAATCAACAGAAATGGATTCTCCCTGAAGAACATGTAACACAGAAACCATTCAGCAATGAAATGGGTTTAAATGGATAAGCAAGCAGTTTCTTAGCATTTCAATGAGCGTTTAACGCATAGGATGAAACCTTACCAAAAAATGGCAGAGTGCTCAGTCCGGCACCAAAAGCCATGCCTCTTCTTCTGGCCCTGACCTCATTAATTATGCATCTGGGGCTTTAACACCGTATTCCGTGACAGGATGGGCTTGATTGTGTGTGTCCCACCATCATTTGTTGGTGCCAATTTTAAAAGGTGTCTAACATCACTGAGCCAACATTGAAGAAAGAATATGGATTTCCAGGAACTCTCTGAGGCTGCAAGATAGACCTCCTTGATGATACTGATGCTGGAAGATCCACCTGAAAGATACTCCCCCCCACCCCCCTCACCCACTACTGTGGTGTTCCAGGGACCAGGATTGTTGGCAGCCTCCATTCCAAAGGGGGAGACCCAAATATTCTTCAGGTAAGTCCCGACTTCTGCATACCACCTTGTTCTACACTGGCGTGGTTTCACACTGGCATCGTGCTCGAGTTAGACTTGGACCCTAGCAGCAGGAGAAAAGCATCAAGCACCGAGCAGGAGAAAAGCATTGAGCGCTGACAGGGGAAGAGCATCGAGTACTGAGTGGGGGAAATGCACCGAGTGGGGAAAAACACCAAGCACTAAGTGGGGGAAACACTGAGCACCAAGCAGGTGAAAAGCACCAAGCACTGAGGTGAGGGAGTGGCAGCCATGGTGAGAACCAGGTATGGGTGAGACAGCGAGCGGAGCCCAGTCCAGCACTGGTGAGAGGGGGCTCCAGAAATGTACATAACCATTGATCTTTTGTTCACCTTTCATTCGGTCAAAATAGCATGGTCCACTTTCTTCCAGGTAGATGCATCCACCATGAAATAAATAGGTTCCAGTACACATTGTTCCTCAACCGATAAAGAGCTTATGAATGAGTCAGCAGCCATTGCTACACGGGACAACTTTAATCTCTGAAAATACATCTGTCCCGTGTTCTTCTCTTTCAAACAATATGTTCCACCATGAGTTGATACATTATGATGGGAAGCAGCAGCATTGTGGTATTGTCGCTGCACTAGTAATCTAGAACCAGGATAATGCTCTGAGGACCCGTGTTTGAATCTGGACTTAAAAGTCTAATGATGATCATGAAACCATTGTTGATTGTCATAAAAATAATGCCCTTTAGGGAAGGAAATCTGCCGTCCTTACCTGGTCTGGCCTACATGTGACTCTAGACCCACAGCAATTTGGTTGACTCTTAAATGCCTTCTGAACAAACTGAGGAATAAACTGATGATCAAAAAATGCCTGCCCAGACAGCAGTGGCCACATCCTGTGAATGAATAAAAATAATGAAGGCATCGTGGCCATTTTCTGGACAATGATCATTGACGTGTAATCATGATTAGCTATCCTCTGAATACCTCTCCTCCCCTTTCTCTTGGCTTTGGGATTGGTATGAGGAGTCTGCAACTCTCTTTCTTTGAGAGAGAACTGCCACCCAGTGAAAGGTATCCACCCTACCCAGCTGGTCACGCACTTCCTGCATGGGAAGTGATGAAGAGGATGCATTCGCAAACATTGCATTTGTCATTTGCTTGGTAGATGTGCAGACTGCCTGTTCAGGGTGATGTTTCCTGCATGGAGCGGTTCGGGTAGATTCGGATATTGGTAAGAATCATCAGAGCAGGAGTAGGTCAATGCGATATATATGGAAGGAATAAATGGACTGCCGGGAAGCAAAAAAAAGGGGTTAATGAACACACTTCTGAAATAAAATAGCACTTTTGCAACACAGTACTTAATGATTGAGAAAATATATTTTTGTTCTCAAGACTCTGATCTAATTTATCAATTTTGTTGCTGCAAATCTCTCCCAAACTCATGAAAATATTTATCACTTCCTTTTATAGAACTGAACATCTAAAATTAAATGTGGAGTGAGGACAATATTGAGTTCAATAATCTCTGCTTGTTCCACCATCAGGAAATTTAAATGTTCACAGTGGCAATTTGTCATTTTCATTTACAAACATAACTGAAAAGAGAGAAGTCTGAGAGTCAGGAGACTAAGGGCGGAATTTATTATTGGCCGAGAGAGTGGGGAAAGAGGTGGATGAGGGCATTGAATAGTACAGGAAATGCAGTGTCAAGTCCCAGATGTTGGGATGAAAGTGCTGCTAAAATGCTTCCCGTGGTTTCACAAGGCTGCATTGGATCACTGGATTACTGAAAATCAGGTTCCACTGCCTCAAGTGCTCCAATAGAGCTCTGCAACTCGGGTCTTAAGAGTGTAGAGAATTAAAGTTGTCTGCTATGCCCTGCACGACCTCACACAACAGAGGGTGGAGGACTTGCCATTGCCATTGACAGACAAAAAGGAGTCACAGTCCTTATCCACTGAGGATGATGGAGAGGATGTTTTCAAGCAGGAAAAGCTGTCCTTGGGGGATTCAGGATCAGATGCCAAGGCCATAGAGAGACACATAAGGGAGAACAGTGAGTCCCTCATTCTGAATAGGTTTCAGCAAGCATAATGCCTTTCAGAAGCCAACAGCTCCAGGTCTTATCCACACAGGACCTCTGCATCTCCACTTCACCAGTCACGCCGTCCTTACCACTCTAATCACAGAGACCTCAACACTTTCCCTTTACTCATATAGGCTTGATACTTATGCAACCAATCGCATTGCTAACCAGATCCCAACAACAAGAACACCCACAAATGGAGTGAATAAAATGAACAACACTCTTTAATCACACATTAATGTTGACTGCATTGTAATGTTTGGATACCTATGTGCTCTTTCGTTTATGTTCTTGGTCATTTCAATTCCGACATCCACAGCTGAGCTGGTGACAGGCTGCTGGGTGTGAAGCCCCACTGCCTGACATGACTTGGGCAGCTGTCCTCTGATTACTTGAGGCTTGGAGGGCCCGGCTATACTGAGGGGCAATTGCATGGGTGCAGGTACTTCCTCTTTGGCCTCGGTTATTAGAGGCACTGAGGTCACTGGCCTTTGTCGCCCTGAGAGACACCAGAAAAGACAATCCTCCTTCCTCTCGATGTGCAATGCCGTCTCCCTGACTACTGGAGGAGAGAGAGCAGCTGGAATGAGGTCCAAGCTAGTTATGTCCCCTCTTGCTTGGCTGCTGCTTCACACAAGCCATGGCCACAGAGACGGCAAACACATAGCCACCAAGTGGTCTGCTGAATCTGGCTCTCCATGATTGGTCACCAACTTTGCCATGGAGGGAGCCATTGCTGGCATACTTGAGACATGGTGGAACCCATGGGGCGGAATTCTCTTGTCCCACCTGCTACGGGAACTGTGGCAAGAAGGACATGAACTACGCAAAGGTCCGTTAACCTCGGGTGGGATTTTTTGGTCTTGGGGCGAGCGCGGCCAGAAAGTCCCACCCCCGGTCGAGATGGACTCCTCCATTGTCTGTGCATTCTGGTGCTCCTGCCACAAGCTTCCTCATCTCTCACTGCATTTACAGTATGTCCCTGTGGCCGTGACCAGTGGCCTGTCATCAGCCTGGAGTCAGTCTGGATATCGTCTCCAACAGACTGAGACTGTCAGGACGCTCACTGTCACACCTCCAGCTACTCCGGCCATATCTGTGATGTACTCGCTGGATTGTGACCCCGACTTTAAACATAATTGCATTCCCACCGAGGTGACTGTTTCTGCACTGGTGGAGGGTCTGTTAAAAAATGTGACACTGAGCCCTTTGAGGCTTTGATGGCCTCCTCCACGGAGCCGGTCTGAGAGGTTACACACAATGAAGCAGGCTGGCCCTCTGGAATGTGAGCACCTGCAGTTCACAAGGTAATACCTGGAATTACATTCATATTATTCACAAATGCTCACTCCATTTCTCCCCGGCACATGTCTCTGTTCTGCCAGTGGCTGGAACCAGGCTCAAGGTCTACCCTCACTCTTTTCCCTCTGAACTCCGACCTCACCATTTGTGATTGTTCGACCACTCTGCTCTCCAGCCAGTTCTCCTCTGCAGTTGTGTGTCCTAATGTCGGACACTCCTCTACCCATCCTTTACTTGCTCCTTGGTGTTATTTCACCTGCAGAAAAAGGCGATAATGAATCGGAGCTTACTTACCACCTATCTCCCTTCCTCTTCCAGATAATGGTATCTCCTAAGTTACCTGTCTGTACTCCCAATCTGAACTGCGATGGAAGAGTAAGCCTGCAAATTTAGGTCCAGATCCATCCAGGCCTAATGATGCATCTGCAACTGTGCCTTACACTTCATCCTCCCATCACTCGCCTCGCTTGTTGTCCTTCTGAGAACCATGTTCATCTCACACCACTGTTCTACTCGAGGTGTGGAGGAGGTTGATGTTCCTCTTCTCACTTTGGACTTGGGTGTGCCCGTGGACCCCATGGCTGCTAACCTCCACTGCAATCTCCATCCAGCCTTCCTAGGTCAGGTGGGAAGATTACTTCCCGCCATTCCCGGACAGCTCGGAGGAGAACCTGCAGGGATGCATCACTGAACTGTGAGTCCACAGCTTGTCTTCTCAGAGCCATGTGTCACCTGAGTCTGGAGGTCAAGGTGGTGGGTCTGGAGGTCAAGGTGGTGGGTCTGGAGGTCAAGGTGGTGGATCTGGAGGTCAAGGTGGTGAGTCTGGAGGTCAAGATGCTGAGTCTGGAGGTCAAGGTGGTGAGTCTGGAGGTCAAGGTGGTGAATCTACAGGTCAAGGTGGTGAGTCTAGAAGTCAAGATGCTGTCTGGAGGACAAGGTGGTGAGTCTGGAGGTCAAGGTGGTGAGTCTGGAGGTCAAGGTGGTGAGTGTAGAGGTCAAGGTGGTGAGTTTGGAGGTCAAGGTGGTGAGTCTGGAGGTCAAGGTGGTGTCTAGATGTCAAGGTGGTGAGTCTAGATGTCAAGGTGGTGAGTCTGGAGGTCAAGGTGGTGTCAAGAGGTCAAGGTGGTGAATCTGGAGGTCAAGGTAGTGAGTCTGGAGGTCAAGGTGGTGAGGCTAGAGGTCAAGGTGGTTCAGAATGCTCAACATTTCTGCAGAAGCTGAGCTCAGAAGACACAGCCAGAAAAGCAGAGCAGAGCAAGGGTGCAGAAAACTACAATGCTACTGCAGTTCGACGATGATTGTCGCTTTGTGGAGGATCCTGGACATTAGTATGATGAATGTTAGCAATTTCCAAGGTGAGATTTACACATACAATTGCCTGGGTGAATTCATAATCTTAAATTTAACTGTAATAAAAACAGAGTTTTGTGTTAGAATGTTCATTGTCTTTTTTCTCTGCTATATGTAGCATTTCCTGCCAGGTAAGAACATCCCTTTATATCAGGCACGGCACGGTAGCACAGTGGTTAGCACTGCTGCTTCACAGCTCCAGGGTCCCGGGTTCGATTCCCGGCTCGGGTCACTGTCTGTGTGGAGTTTGCACATTCTCCTTGTGTCTGCGTCGGTTTCCTCCCACAGTCCAAAGATGTGTGGGTTAGGTTGATTGGCCAGGTTAAAAAATTGCCCCTTAGAGTCCTGGGATGTGTAGGTTAGAGGGATTAGCGGGTAAAATATGTGGGGGTAGGGCCTGGGTGGGATTGTGGTCGGTGCAGACTCGATGGGCCAAATGGCCTCCTTCTGCACTGTAGGGTTTCTATGATTCTATGAGGCACTTTCACCTTATCTCCAAATCCCAACTGCCATAAATTCTTCCATTGTCTAATCTCAGCTCTGATATTACAATTTTTCCTTCTAATAATTATAACTGGGAAGATAATTATAACTGAAAGGTGAAGGGGGGGAATAACTTCAGACAAAATTGAGGTGAAACTATTGTAAAATGTAGATCAATTTTAATGCAGATAAAGAAAATTGAATTTGCGCATTAGTATTTCTTACAATAATGGAAATGCCATCCCGAGTACATTTGTTGAAGATGACGTATTTGTACCATTTTGTTGTTAAGCTAGACTACATTATACACTCTCTGAAAATGATCAATTTTTATTGAATAATAACTTGCAATATAAATTTTGCTTTTGATGGAAAGGGATTTGCATTGTCACATTAGTGCTTTGGTGGACTATTTGGAAAACGGTTGAAAACAAATTTACTATGAAGAAAAACCTTTGCACTGAGACAGGAGAAAAATATGAAAAAGATTAATAATAAAAAATATGGTTAGGTTATTAAAAGTCTGAGCAGGGATCCGGTACAAATCAAATCATCAGATTTGTTATATCCAACAAATAATGATTGCCCCTATTCCATTCTGGCGCAGGGAGGTTGCTTTGATATCATTTTTTTTCAAACCATGTTTTCTCTCCAATCTTCCTGTTAACAAAACTCAACAAAATGGACAAACACATCTGAGCAAGGTGCATCTTCAAAATCTGAACTTGTACCTTTCCAGCGGGTACTCAAGTATTCTGTCTGTCACTTAAGGTACTTAGTCAGTTGATTTCTTCTGATCTGTAAAACTAATTAGAAGTGCTTACTGATGTAGAAATAGGATCCATCAGTTTCACGTTCAATTCTCCTGTGATTTTATTTTCAAAGTCGCTGAGATGGAAATTAAATATTTTTAACATACCGAATTTAGACTCCGTTGTTAAGCAGACCAAACAGGGGCGGCACAGTGGTTAACATGGCTGCCTCACAGCACCAGGGACCCGGGTTCAATTCTGGCCTCGGGTCACTGTCTGTGTGGAGTTTATACATTCTCCCTGTGTCTGTGTGGGTTCCCTCCGGGTGCTCCGGTTTCCTCCCACACTCCAAAGATGTGCGGGTTAGGTTGATTGGCCAAGCTAAATTGACCCTCATGTCAGGGGATTAGCAGGGTAAATATGCGGGGTTGTGGGAATAGGGCCTGGGTGGGATTGTGGTCGGTGCAGACTCGATGGGCCGAATGGCTTCCTTCTGCACTGTATGGATTCTATGAAACAATATGTCAGCGATACCGAAAGCTTAATAAGGCCTGTGTTTTATGTATTGGAACCATATTAGATGAATGAGTATTTATTATGCAGTAATTTGAAGCAGGAAAAAATTACAATGGCAGAACGATCTTAGGAATGTAGCAAAGGGATGGGAAATAAACACATTAAGGTTGAAAGTTGCCTTTGGCAGTAATGCAACCCAGTGGCAGTGAATTGACAGTCCATGTTACACTCCACAGTGGAAAAGGGAATTGGGAAGATTGTAAAATGGATTGTTGATTTATACAAAGTTCCATTTATTTATATGTGCCTTTAATGCACAAAAATTATCCATAACACTCAATGCGCAGAGCAAAAGCTGGTCTATTTCACTACCAGCCATAAATATTTTCCTTCAACACCAATGTTTAAATAGATGATGGCCTAGTGGTATTATTGTTAGACTATTAATCCAGAAACTCAGCTAATGTTCTGGGGACCTGGGTTCGAATCCTGCCTCAGCAGATGGAGGAACTTGAATTCAATTTTAAAAATCTGGAATTAAGAATCTACTGATGACCATGAAACCATTGTCAATTGTTAGAAAAACTCATCTGGTTCACTAATGTCAGGAAGGAAATCTGCCGTCCTTACCTGCTCTGGCCTACATGTGACTCCAGAGCCAACTGTTCTCTGAAATGGCCGAGAAAACCACTCAGTTCAAGGGCAGCTAGGGATGGCCAATAAATGTTGGCCAGCCAGTGACACCCATGTCCCACAAATAAAAAAAACCCACCAAGTCATAAACAAATATTGAGAGGTTATTTTCCTATTCCAAAAGTGTCTGGAATTCATGATTTTCCCCTTGGTGTTTGCTTTGGTGATTGTATATGGTGTCTGAATTCTCTTTCTAATTGCTAAATCAATAGAAGGAGTAAGTGTAGTGTCAGACTGTCAGTGAAAACCTAATGAGCTGGCTGTGCTACCAAAGCCAACAACTCATCATCCTGACTGGTTGGCTGCTTCTCTCCCCCATCTGCTTTTTTCTACAGTTCTCTAAGAAGGGTTGACTAGGAGTGATAGATGCTTTATTACATAAGGGCCATGTCCTCATGCATTGACCTTCCTGATGTGACTCCACTGCTAGCTACACCTTGTAGATAATCAGGGGTCTGGGTGGGCCAGTGCTCTGCACTAACGAACAAGATGCCCAATATCAACTTCCTCTCAAAGTCTCCCCACCCCCCTCCCCGCCATGACATGGCGCTCCAACCCCGGTGACGTCAAGCCCCATCCACCAGAGATGTCAAGCTCTGCCCAAAATGACATCATTACCCTCCTGATCACACACACTCTCAGTTCATACAATGCGAGCCATTAAAGTACAGAAAAGTACACAAATCACTGCTTCACTGCTTTTTAACTTACAAAAACAAGCCTGTAATTGATGAATTCAGATCCACAATGAAAGCCACAAGAATCTAAAAAAGTACAAGTACACAATCACTGCTCACTGCTTCAGAACTTTGTAACTGATGAAAACAAGCCAGTGATTGATGAATTCAAGTTCAAATCTACAAAGTTCAGTTTCAAAGCCAAAACAGCATCTGCATGAATGGACCACCCGGTGTCACAAATTCCTTTGACCGTCAAACGTTCTCCATGTGCCTGCTCCAAGCGAGGTTTCAGCATATTCCACCAATGTGTGGAAACTGAAAAAAAGGCAAACAAGTTTTGAACAAAGTCAAAAACATGTATGGCTGCCTCACATGATTCAGCTGGTGCATTGCAGATTAAATTGAAGGAGTGACTGGAACAAGGAATGATTAATGCAAAGGGGCTTGTTTCGTTCAGTATGGCTTGGAGACCTGAATATTTTCCTGCCATATATGGGGTACTATCGAAGCTTTGCCCACAACAATTTTTGATATCCAAATCTAAATTTGCAATGATTTACAAAACAGTTGCCTGCTTGCATTCAGAGGTGTAGGATTGGAGCTGGACAATACAGAGAAATCACTCTACAACTCCACCATCGCTGGTCACACATCTTAAATTTAATGCTAATTGGTCCACATGACTCACATCTGGTGATGTCAAATATTATGGAATAATATTTGGCATCTTTAACTCCATTAGTGAATTGGTTTCTGAGCCTCCCTGTAATTATAGTGATGAAGTCAATGGTAGATTCTGTGCATTAAAAAGTTGGTCTTCCCTGAGCCACAATATTGATAGCTTTTCAAATGCTCTTTGAGAAGCTCATCAAATTCACTGAGGTATTTAAGGCAGGCTAAAAAATTACCTCTTCGACTTGACACTGATGACTCACCATGTCCTCTTAAAGGAAGTCCCAAGGAAGACAGCAGTTTGACTGCGACAACAACATGTCTTAGCACTTTCCTCCAATAAGAACAATCCTTTTTGAACTGAGCTGATAATGCGGAATCAATTCTTCCAGATGATTTACATCTTTGGATGAACACATACATATTCTTAATATGTCTTTTGGAAGTTTCAAGATCAGCAAGATTTCTTCAAACATTTCTCCATTTAGAATACCCATTGATGAATGCTTGTTTCGCTTTACTAGGGTCAGGGAACAATTTGCAAACGTAACAGTAGATTGCCTTAGAGGTTTCCAAAAAGGCAACAAAGTTCTCCTCTGATCCAACCTTACCACCTCGTCTTGCCAAATGACGGGCAGGGCGAGGTTGTATAATCACGCCCTAAGATTCTAGTTAGGTACAGCTGACATCAATAACAAAGACTGTCCACCGGGTAAGTCTTGTCTAATTGACTCGATGGAATTTTTTGGGATGGAGCAAGGAGGGTCAATGAATGTACTGCATTTCATGCAGCCCACGTGGATCTTAGCAAGGCTTTTCGTAAGATTCCACATGCAAACTGACCAGAAAATTAAAAGTTGGCGTGATCCTGCTGGGTGGTTTTTGTAAGTGGAAGGTTGTTTCCACTGGGGTTCTGCAGGCGTCCATACTGGGTTTTTTTGCTGTTTGTGGTATATCTCAATCATTTAGAATTAAATGTAGCAGACATGATTAAGAAGTTTGCAGATAATCCTAAGATTAGTTGTGGAGGAAGAAAGTTGGAAGGTGTCGGGACTGATTAGGTGGACCTAAAAGCGGTAAATGGAATTAAATTCAGGGAAGTGTGGGGTAATGCAGTTGGAGAAGGTAATCAAAGCAGGGGAACGAGCAATAAATTGTGGAATACTGAGAAGGGTTGAAGACAGCGTGCACGTCCACAGATCACTGAAAGTGACAGGTTGAATAGAAAAAGTGGTTAAGAAGGCACATAGGACATTTTTTTTAAATTAACCCAGGCATAGAGTATAAGAGCAGGGACATTATGCCAGAACTGAATAAAGCAGTAGTTTTACCAAAGCTTAAAGTGCTGTGTACAGTTCTGATCACTGCATTATAGGAAGGGTGATTGCAGAAAGGGTATCAAGGAGATTTTAGAGGATGTTGCCAGGATTGGAGAATTTTAGCTATGAGGAAAAGTTGGAGAGGCTGGGGTAGTTTCCTTTCGAACACAAAAGGCTAAGGGCAGATTTAATTTAGGTGTATAAAGTTATGAAGGGCCTAGATAGTATGGATGGGAAGGTCCTAGTTCCACTTGCAGAGAGATCAGTAGCTTGGAGGAACAGATTTAAAGTACTTGATAGAAGTAGAGAGGAGATGAGGAGAATTTTTTTCATCCAGAGGTTGGAGCCTGAAATTTTTTCACTCAGAGGCAGGAACTTTTATCGCATTTAAAAAACACTTGGTTAGGCATCTGAAGTGCTGTAACCTCCAGGGCTAGGCTGGATAGATCTTTATTGGCCAAAACAGATATGACGGCCCAAATGACCTCCTTCTGTGCCGTAAGTTTTCTATCAATCTATGTTTCTATGTAAACTGGGTTTGTTATGGGTAACAATGGGTAGAATGATAATAGATCAATGGAATGTGTTCAAAAAATAATTTAACATTTTACAGAATCACTTTTTTCCCCATCGGGGCAAAGGCTCTACTTAAAAAAACCCCACGGACAACTAAAGAGATAAGAAACAACATAAAACTAAAAACATATACAAAAATGAAAAGACTGCACAGATCCTGGCAACTGGGAGAGATATAAATGCAGTAAGTGAGAACATTTCAGAAGCCTTAAAAGTAATCTTCCAAAGTTCTCTCAATTCCAGAACCGATCTTGGATTGGAAAACTATGTCACTCTGTCTTTGAAGACAGATGAGAGCAGGGAACCAGGGAAATCTGTTATCAGGACATTATTAGAGTCTAAAGCTAGAGTGACTGAGAGTTCAATAACCAGGGGACATAGATTTAAAATAATTGACAGTCTGATTCCAGGGAGTGAGGAGCCCATGGGTGCATGTACCCATATCCTTGGAGAATACCACACAGAACCACACACACCATACAACTAGAAACAGGAGCTTGCCTCCTGGAAAGCTGGGTAGGCTTTTGTAGCACGGCTAGAAATAATTTCACATCCCCTATGTTTCAACGTTCCTACATTTCGATGTAAAGGGTGGACCATGCCTAATGGACATCATCAAATTTTTTGAAGTTCTAACTGAAGTAGTGAGCAATGGACTATCGATGGACGTTATTTAAATAGACGTCCAAAAGACATTTGAAAAAACCTCTTGTATGAAAATGTTAGGTGAAACTGAGGCTCCTGGAATTGAAGGTCTGGTTAGAAAATTGGCTGAGCATCAGGGGAGAGAGAATGGAGCACATGAACATACAACTAGAAACAGGAGCAGGCCACTCGACCTCTCGAGCCTATTCCACCATTGTGGCTGATCTGATTGTAACCTCAACCCCACATTCCTATCTACCCCCGATAACCTTTCACCCCCTTGTTAATCAAGAATCTATCCAGCTCTGCATTACAAATATTTAAAGATTCTGTTTCCACTGCCTTTGAGGAAGAGAGTTCCAGAGTCTTATGACTCTGAGAGAAAAGATTTCTCCTCATCTCTGTATTCAATGAGCCACCCCTTATTTTTAAAGAGAGACCCCTAGGTCTAGATTCTCCCACAAGGGGAAACATCCTCTCCACATCCACCCTGTCAATACCCTTCAGGATTTTAAAGGTTTTGATCAAGTCACCTCTTACTCTTCTAAACTCTTGTGGATACAAACTTAAATTCTCCAACCTTTCCTCATAAGACAATCCGTCTATTTCTGATATTCGTCTAATAAAGCGAGAGATAATGGGGTACTCTAATTTGCAGAACATGACTAAAAGTGGCCCAAGGGATATTTGCTGGGGTCTCAACTATTCACTGTATCATTGACTACCTAGATAATCAAACAGAAAGCTACATATCCAAGTTTGCTGACAACACAGAGATAAGCATCATTGTAAGCAGTGTAGATAGAAGCATAGAATTATAAAATTCCACTCACGTATAACAAAAATAAATCATGAACGAGTACAGAAAATAATCAAAAAAGGCTAATGGATTGCTGGCCTTTACATCGAGAAGACGTGAAAACATGGGATAGCAGTTATGCTTCAACTACACAAAGCCCTGAGTGCACAGCTGGAACACTGTGAACACAGTTCTGAACATCACGCCTTAGGAAGGATATATTGGCCTTGGAGGAAGTACAGCATAGATTTACTAGAATGATACCTGGTCTCCCAGGTTAATACCAATTTCATAGACTAAGGCCATATGCCTTGTAATTTGGAAGGGTAAAGGGCGATATGATTGGAATTTTCAAGATATTAAGGAGAACAGATAAGGTAGACAGTGAGAGGCTATTTCTGCTGGTTGGGAAGTCCAGGACGAGGGGGACATAATATAAAAATTTGAGTTAGGTCATTCAAGAATTAAATTAAGAAACATTTCTACACACAAAGAGTAGATCAGTTTTTAACTCTTCTGTCAGTGGTTTTTGAAACTAAATCAGTTGTTCGTTTTAAATCTGAAAATGATATATGTGAGCCAAATATATTGAGGGATATGGGGAAAAGACAGGTCTATGAAATTAGATGAAATATGGTCTTTTGAATGATGGAGTAGGCTCAAGGGGTCAAATGGTCTTGTGTTCTTTTGTTCCCATTTTTCCTTTGTCTCCTATGTCATTCCTCTTAGCATTTAATTCATCGAGTAAAATTCGAAGCTTAGCTTTAAAAATGCAACCTGTACCTTTACAGAATAAAGCCCTGGTTAATTTCTTTTGTGAAGTAGTTTGAAGAGCTTTATAACATATGAAAGGATAAATAATTTTTATTATTTTCATTATGAGGCCACTTGGGGTACAACATTTAATAAGGATGTAAAAGCAATTGTAATTCCATTGCTGACTTGCTTGAATTCTCACACAACTCACTAATTTCTTGATGTTAAGTATTTGTAATTAAAACAAGCACGTGAGCTGGCCACTAGGTGCTTTATTGCTGGTGCTTTTTCTCATCATTGCTTGCAATCAGTGTCCCAACAGCATACCACTTAATCTGTTCTAGCTGTACATGCCCATTGGATTTACTGAGATTTACTGGAAAGCAATGAATTTGGATGGGGGCCGCTATTAGGAGACAGTTGTATCTGCTGATAAAAGCTTTTCGAGAAGACTAGCAGATTTCGAAGAGTGAGGAGGTAAGGGGATTTGAATAGAATCAAGACTTGGAATTATAAGCCATGCTGGTACAATGTTAACTCCTTCATTGCTGGAAGCACCATTTTGACAATGTTTACCACATTTGTCCTGACCCCAGAACAGCAGTTATATAAAGCACGTGGACAGTAGCAAATGGCATTATTATGGCAATGTTGAGTGGAGAAGCCGAAGTTAATGGTTGTGTTCTCAAATTTTACCTGACTCTGGTTTTTAATGTACAGCCATGGTCCTCAAGACATAAAGAATAATGCCTCAAAGGATAGGGGATGCTATAGTTGATTTAGTGTTTTTCATGTAGTTAGGAGCTGTGAATTATGTATTAGAAAAAAATCAACCTCTGTTCATTTGAATCTAGTATGTAAGTTCAGATCGTAGAATAAAAGTGCTTCATCGTTTAAGAGGTCATACCCTGTAGATGAGATGCTACCTGTAGTCATAGGGCCATCTCATCCACTAAGTAATTAAACATCTCAGATTTCCAATGCTAACTATCCTCATCAGAAAGAATGACACTGTATTCCACCAAGTGGACTTTAGATGCATTTGAAAGTCTCGGAGGTTATATCATTAACCTTATGATCAATGTTGAATAATCTTTTTTTGCCAATATATCAAAATAATTATTCCATTTTTGATGTTGTAAAAGTGCAGTGAATCAAATTAAGTTTTGAATAAAATGAAATGATGTTTCAGCTCCAGTTAATGCATTCAGCACAGTGGGTAGAGAGTAATGTGAATATCTATGAAAATACTGTTTTGTGCAGTCAAAATTTAACCATTTATTGCATTTAGAACTCCTTGCTTCTAAAATAACACGTATACTAATCACATACTATAAACGTACATTTATATGATCTAACAACAACTACTTTTATTAAGCACCTTTAAAATAAATAGCCATGTTGAGGTGCTTTTCGCAAGTGATTGAACAAGGCTATAAAAAAAGCAAGACTTTCATTTACATAACCCCTTTCACAATCTCGGGATATCCCAGTGCTTCACAGCCAATGATGTTATTTTTGAAGTGTAGTCACTGTTGTAATGTAGGAAATGCAGCAGCAAATGCTCAACAACAGTGTGGTAACCACCAGCTAACCTGTTTTGCTGATGTGATTGAGGGATTAATATTGCTCGGACATCAGAGACAACTCTCCTAATCGTCTTTGAAATAGTCCCATGGGAGCCTTTATGTTGTATTAAGTGAGCAGATTAGGCCTGTGGTGAACCATAGATGGTTACCACTATGGGTACTGAACCATAGATGGTTATCACTATGGGTACTTGTACATATGTTACTCTTGTTACTGTTGGGGTTAGGGTTGGGGTGTTCCACCTGTTAGCATTGTTCTGTGGTACACTCCGTTTGGCTCCGCCTTCTTATAGGAGTATAAAGGTCACTGCTGCTTCCTAGTGGCCCTTAGTCTGGGATAGTATTGTTAAGCAGTGTGCTCTATTCTTGTTGCGAATAAAAGGCTTTATTCCCGGGTACGATCTAGCCTCCCGAGTGGATTAATCGCGCGTCAAGGCCTCAGTTTAATTTCCCACCCAAGAAAGGTGGCACCTCTGACACTGCAGCACTCTCTCAGGACTGCACTGAAAGGTCAGTGGAAATTCTTGTGCTCGAATCTCTGGAATAGAATTTACATACACAACGTTCTGACTCATAGGCAAGAGTGCTACCCATTGAACTATGGCTCTCTGTAGACAGTTTTGAAGATGAGATTGAGGATTTTATATATAATGTAAAGATGAATGAAGAGGAAGTGTAAATCAGCTAAGACACAAATGAGGGTGAATGGGATTGAATGCGGGATAAGATATCAGTAGCTGAATTTTGAACAATTTTGAGGTTTATGGAGGGAGGAAGATGAGAACCTAGCGATGATGACATTAAGGAAATTGAGGTAATAGATCGTATAAGATGACAATAGATAATGAGAAGAGCAGGTTAGGAAATAGCAAACATGAAATAAAAAAGAATCCCACACCATTTACAACCTACCCTGATCTCAACTTTACCACAATCATATTTCCGGGTGGAAAGTGCTGTGTAAATATTTCCTGATGTCCAAATGGAATCAAAAACATAATTCAAGAATGTTAACACGTTCCACATGTCCATTGTTTAACCCTGAACATCTGACTGCCATAGATCACACCGTGTGGAGATGCCAGCATTGGACTGGGGTAAACACAGTAAGAAGTTTAACAACACCAGGTTAAAGTCCAACAGGTTTATTTGGTAAGCTCCGAATGTGTGTATGTGATTAGTATGTGATTAGTATATCACAAGCTCTGAAAGTGAGTCGTGGAGCCATATAACCCCAAGTCACTTCCTAGTTTGGACTGAGTTAATTGCTCTTATCCTGCATGAGGATAGGACATTACAATTGGATTTGGAAGAGAAAAAGTGCTCAGGGTTATCTTTCCTGATCACTCTCCAGTGATGTGCGCTGGAAGTACACAAGCTTGCATTTTCTTTATTATTTGCTCATGGGAAATGAGTGTCATTGGCAGGGCTTGAGAAGGAGGTGGTGAGTCGCCTTCTTAACCTGCGCAACTGTTCATTGAGGTGTAGCTATACCCACAATGCTGTTAGGGAGAGACTTCCAGGATTTTGACAGTGAAGAACAGCGATGTCGTTCCAAGTCAGGATGGTGAGTGACTTGGAAAGAAATTTGCAGGTGATAGTGTTCCTATGCATCGACTGTCCTTGTCCTCCTAGATTGAGGCCACAAATTTGAAAGGTATTGTCAAAGGAGGGTTGACAAGTTGCTCCAGTGCATCTGCAAATGGCACACACTCTTGTCACTGTGCGCCAATGGTGGAGGGATTGAATATTTAAGTTGATGGATCATGTGCCTATCATGTGGGCTGCTTTGACCTGGATGGTGTTGAGTTTGGATGATGGATAAAGTCAGGATCAGGGCAACTGCAAGGTGTCCCACAGTTGGATAAGCATTCCGGCATCACTGTCTGGGCTAACAAATCAAGTGTAGCCATGTAAGCAAAGGAGGAAAGCAGCTCCCAAGCGCCATATCCCAAACGGGGTAAATGACTTCAAGAGGAGATCATTGGGAAGAGTGAAAAGCACTGCTGGGCATGGAGAGCAGTGCCTTGTGCTAGGGTTTCACTCTGTCATGTTACAGAATCATAAGACATGAATCTGTGCCTGCAGTGTTGTCATAGAAGTGAATTGTCCTGTCGAGTGGTGGGTACCCCTGAGCTGCGGCCAAGAACTGCCCCTGAGACAGAGAAGTGATGTGATTATGAGGGGGTTAGAACAACAGACCTGGGGTGAATTCATGTCTCTCAAAGCTGCTAGGTTCATAATAACATTAGTGGAGATGTGAGAGCAGACCGCCTTGTCCAATCAGGAGAACTAATTGGGTAGAAAATGATGTGTAGAAGCAACACGACTATTGCTGTGGGTGCTGACTCCTGTAAAGTTTGAAGTCTAGATTCAGTTCACAGCTCCTACCCCTGCTAATATCATTGCTGAAATTTAATTTCTGCGGCAGCTGGTTGCTTCGATACATTCGCAGGAAGAGTACAGATGGGAAATGCCATGGGTTCTGTGTTTAAGCTTGTACTGTTGCATTCTTTAATGAAATAGACTGCTGCACAGTGAAGTCTTCATTTTTGCCTAAGGTTCATTTGTGCTGGACTTCATTTGTTAAATCTCTGAACACGGTCAGAATTATTTTAAAAATCCTTCCCTTTTCATAAATTCTGCAACCAAATTACACAAAACAGGAATTAAAAAAAATTCTTCCAAACTGTTCTCTTCTTGAAGGTTGGATGTATTATAATATATGTAAGCATCAAACAAATAGGAACTATTGAGCCCTGCCTTTAATTGACACTGCTTCATGTGTTTTACCCAATAAGTTTCACTGCCTTTTGTGCTCAAGTCTTGTCAAAGGATCTGAAGAGTAGAACAATATAATTAGACACAAGGGCCCAGCTTTTCTTTTTGCTTAAGTCCCTAGATTTGTGGCAGCTGGAAGAGAGACGCGAGTTTGGTAGTAAAACCTTCATTGATTTTCTCCCAGGGGCACAGTATATGCAGCTGGTAATGTCTGCTGAAATATGGGCTACTGCACACAATTGAGATTTAAGTGGAGCTTCACATCTCACCCACAAAGATAGGCCCAGAAATGCTTCTCATGCGGTGGTCCTTTAGATATTTTAGTTATTTCACAATGACATTGTCCGAAGGGATTTCCTCTTTTCCCCTGCCATGCACAGGTGGACGAAGCCTAGGAGGAGCTACAAAGGGAGTCCGATTTGTCAGATACCATGGGTGGGATTTGACACTACCTCCAGGTACAGACGTCAAAGAACAAAGAACAGTACAGCACAGGAAACAGGCCCTTCGGCCCTCCAAGCCTGTGCCGCTCACTGGTCCAACTAGACCATTCGTTTGTATCCCTCCATTCCCAGACTTCTCATGCGACTATCCAGGTAAGTCTTAAACGATGCCAGCGTGTCTGCCTCCACCACCCTACTTGGCAGCGCATTCCAGGCCCCCACCACTCTCTGTGTAAAAAACGTCCCTCTGATATCTGAGTTATACTTCGCCCCTCTCACCTTGAGCCCGTGACCCCTCGTGATCGTCACCTCCGACCTGGGAAAAAGCTTCCCACAGTTCACCCTATCTATACCCTTCATAATTTTGTACACCTCTATTAGGTCTCCCCTCATTCTCCGTCTTTCCAGGGAGAACAAGCCCAGTTTACCCAATCTCTCCTCATAGCTAAGACCCTCCATACCAGGCAACATCCTGGTAAACCTTCTCTGCACTCTCTCTAAAGCCTCTACGTCCTTCTGGTAATGTGATGACCAGAACTGGACACAGTACTCCAAATGTGGCCTAACCAGCGTTCTATACAGCTGCAACATAAGGCTCCAGCTTTTATACTCTATACCCCGTCCTATAAAGGCAAGCATACCATATGCCTTCTTCACCACCTTCTCCACCTGTGCTGCCACCTTCAAGGATTTGTGGACTTGCACACCTAGGTCCCTCTGTGTTTCTATACTCTTGATGGCACTGCCATTTATTGTATAACTCCTCCCTACATTAGTTCTTCCAAAATGCATCACTTCGCATTTATCCAGATTAAATTCCATCTGCCATTTCTCCGCCCAATTTTCCAGCCTATCTATATCCTGCTGTATTGTCCGACAATTTTCATCGCTATCCGCAAGTCCAGCCATCTTCGTGTCATCCGCAAACTTGCTGATAACACCAGTTACACCTTCTTCCAAATCATTTATATATATCACAAATAGCAGAGGTCCCAGTACAGAGCCCTGCGGAACACCACTGGTCACAGACCTCCAGCCGGAAAAAGACCCTACGACTGCAACCCTCTGTCTCCTGTGGCCAAACCAGTTCTCTACCCATCTAGCCACCTCTCCTTGTATCCCATGAGCCTTAATCTTCTTAACCAACCTGCCATGAGGGACTTTGTCAAATGCCTTACCGAAATCCATATAGACGACATCCACTGCCCTTCCTTCGTCAATGTTGGACCCTTGGGGGACGAGAGGGGGGATTTAATAGTGGGAAATGAGGAAATGGCTGAAACTTTAAATACGTTTTTTGTGTCGGTCTTCACGGTGGAAGAGACAAATAGTTTACCGAATATTAACGATAGAGGGTTGGTAGGAGGAGAGGTACTCAATACAATTAATGTTACCAGGGAGGCAGTGCTTGGTAGACTAACGGGACTGAAGGTGGACAAGTCCCCGGGCCCGGATGGAATGCATCCCAGGGTATTGAAAGAAATGTCAGAGGTAATAGCGGATGCGTCAGTGGTTATTTATCAAAATTCGTTGGATTCTGGGGTAGTGCTGGCAGATTGGAAAACGGCTAATGTTACACCGCTGTTTGAAAAAGGAAATAGACAAAAGGCGGGTAACTACAGGCTGGTTAGCTTAACGTCTGTAGTTGGGAAAATGCTGGAATCCATCTTAAAGAAGAAATAGCAGGCCATCTGGATAAGAATGGTTCAATTAAGCAGACGCAGCATGGATTCATGAGGGGAAAGTCGTGCTTGACGAACTTGTTGGATTTTTATGAAGATGTGACGAGTGCGGTTGACAGAGGGGAACCGGTGGATGCGGTGTTTTTGGATTTCCAAAAGGCGTTTGATAAGGTGTCTCACAAAAGGTTGCTGAATAAGATTGGGTCACACGTAGTTGGGGGTAGGGTGTTAGCGTGGATTGGGGATTGGCTATCCGACAGGAAGCAGAGAGTCGGAATAAATGGGTGCTTTTCTGGTTGGCAGATGGTAACTAGTGGCGTGCCGCAGGGATCGATACTGGGGCCTCAACTATTTACCATTTATATAGACGATCTGGAGGAGGGGACTGAGTGTAGGGTAACAAAGTTTGCAGACGACACAAAGATGAGTGGAAAAGTGAATCGTGTGGAGGGCGTAGAAGGTCTGCAGAGAGATTTGGACAGGCTGAGTGAGTGGACCAGGATCTGGCAGATGGAATATAACGTTGACAAATGCGAGGTTATTCACTTTGGAGGAAATAATAGCAAATTGGATTATTATCTAAATGGAAAAAAATTGCAACATGCTACTGTGCAAAGGGATCTGGGGGTCCTTGTGCATGAGACGCAAAAACGAAGTCTGCAGGTGCAACAGGTGATCAAGAAGGCAAATGGGATGTTGGCCTATATCGCAAGGGGGATAGAATATAAAAGCAGAGATGTCTTGCTGCATCTGTACAGGGCAGTGGTGAGGCCGCAGTTGGAATACTGTGTGCAGTATTGGTCCCCTTATTTGCGGAAGGATATCTTGGCCTTGGAGGGAGTGCAGAGAAGGTTCACCAGGTTGATATTAGAGATGTGGGGTGTTGATTATGAGGAGAGACTGAGCAGATTGGGTTTGTACTCGTTGGAATTTAGAAGGCTGAGGGGGGATCTTATAGAGACTTGTAAGATAATGAAGGGGCTGGATAGGGTAGAGGTGGAGAGATTCTTTCCGCTTAGAAAGGAAGCTAGAACTAGAGGACACAGCCTCAAGATAAAGGGGGGTCAGTTTAGGACAGAGTTGAGAAGGAACTTCTTCTCTCAGAGGGTGGTGAATCTCTGGAATTCTCTGCCCACTGAAGTGGTGGAGGCTACCTCGTTGAATATGTTTAAATCACGGATAGATGGATTCCTGATCGGTAAAGGAATTAGGGGTTATAGGGATCAGGCGGGTAAGTGGAACTGATCCACTTCAGATCAGCCATGATCTTATTGAATGGCGGGGCAGGCTCGAGGGGCTAGATGGCCTACTCCTGCTCCTATTTCTTATGTTCTTATGTCAACCGTTTTTGTCACTTCCTCAAAAAACTCCACCAAATTTGTAAGGCACGACCTGCCTCTTACAAAACCATGCTGTCTGTCACTAATGAGATTGTTCCGTTCTAAATGCGCATACATCTTGTCTCTAAGAATCCTCTCTAACAAGAGGATTCTTGTCTCTGCGCATGCAGACCAAGGTGGTCATACCTGAACTTGACCATTCTTGAGAAGGTGCTGCTGCTCTTTTGAGGCGACAGTGCAGTTTTATTACCTGCTTGCTGTGGACCTGGAGTTCAGCTCTACCAAAGGTGCCACCTTGTTGGTTCAAATAATTGCTTTTGCAAGCACAGTTCTTAATCTTTCCTATGGACCTGGTGCAAACTCCATATCTGAAATGTTGCCAGTAATTGGTTTGCTACAAGCTGAGGAATGCCTCAGAAAAGGAGGAGGAATGTGATCAAGACCAAGAGCTGAGGATGAGATGACACAAAAGAATCTATTGTAAATTGGGAGCCATTTATGGATAGAGATTATAAGACTAACTGGTAACATGGTAATATATTTTATGCTATGATAGCAAGACCGCATATATCACTCAACTTTACTGTCTTGAGAAGGTGGTGATGGGCTTCTCCTTGAACAGTTGAAGTCCTTCTGATGGTAGTGATGCTCCGAAATAGCTATTTGTTAGAGAATTGTGGGTGCTGCTGCTGTTCTTTCCCTCTGCTATGATGAGCAGATTTTTGGGAGAATCAATCTGAGTATAGCTAAACTACAGAATGGTATGCAACAGTGAATGTCATTGTGCAGTGAAATGCTCTCACATTGCACCACTGTGCTTTGCATCACCTTTTTCTTTATTCCAAAACTCTGGTTTCCACTGTGGAAGCTATAAAAAACCGAAAGGAGGTGGTCTAGAATTCAGTGATACATCTTCCACCGCTCAATGGTCTAATCAGGATGGCTTGTGCAGCCCTTCAACCTATTGTAGATTTTTGTATTAGTCATCTCCTTCTTCCTGAATTGCAGAGACACAGCTTTGGGTATTATCTACTGTACAGAGTTACCATGCAATAATAACTATGAACTGTACAATGATATTTTACATTTATGATTGCAGTGGACAGATAAATGATCTTTTGACTCAAATCTTCCACAAAAGTTGAGGTTGTATCATTAGGCTTTATTCTAGATGAGCTATGATACCTTCTGACATTGTCAGAGGTATTTCTCAGTGAAACATTATCCAGATGCTGGAGTTTTATTGCTCTTTGTTATTGGGTTGCAATTTGGCTTTGGCTAATATTTTACAGTTGACAATGCATTTTTAATAACCCTGTAGATTTGGAGTGTACATCTGAATATCCAGGAACTTTGAAAGTCGTAGTAATCTATGGGTTAATTTATTGTTGTAATTTGGAAAAGCTTGCCTATTCCCAAGATGCGTAGGTTAGGTGGGTTAGACATGGTAAATGTGTGGGGTTACGGGAATAGAGATGGGAGAGGGCCTGGGTGAGATACTCTGTTAGAGAGTCGGTGCAGACTCGATGGATCTAATGGCCTCTTCTGCACTGTAGGGATTCTATGATTTTCCCAAGGCTATTTTGCTCTGATTTTGGAAATTGACTACAAGAAAAGAATATTAGCAGGAATTTACAATTCCCACCTGTGCAGGAATCGTGATGGAGAGGGAGTGGGAGGGGGGGAGGGGGGGGGGGTGCATAGTTTTGCTGGAGGCAAAATATCTGTTTCCTGTGGCGGGATAAACTGTGCAGATTTTGTTCTCCCAACTTTTGTGCTGGGTTAAAGGCCTGAGTTTCCTGACAAACAATGTCGGGAACACCATTCAATAGCATCCCATGCATGCTCATTAAAAGGTCACCTCACTGGAATTAAGTTCATTCTCCAAATTATGCTTCCCTCCAGCGAGAATTTAGAACGTTCAGTTTTAAGGTTGTATACAAATGTCATGCAGCTGGTGGGCCTAACCTCTTCTGTGACTTTCAGATGATTAGATGCTGCTTTCTCCTTCTTGGGGACCTTCCATCACTTCTCTCAAATTGAATGGGGGGGAGGCGGGGGTGGGGTTTTAGGGTGAAAGGGTAGAGCGAAGGCTGGTCAAGGGAAGTAAGCTTACTGGGGAAGGAAGGGGAAAGTGTCCAGGGAAGGAGGGGAATGTCTGGACAAGTGTAAGGAGAATGTCGGGGGGTGACTGTCTTAGAGGGGTCAGCAGAGTCGACAGTGGTGATCTGGAGGGAAAGCACAGGGTACTGGTGATAGGAGGGAACAGTCATAGTCAGTGGGGGGAATAGGATGTGGTAGGGTGGCAGATTCAGGGTGAGAGTCTGGTAGGTGATGGTCTCATCGAAGGGGAAGTCATGGAGGAGACAAGACAGGTGGCTTAGATAATGGGAAGGGGACAGGGTCAGGATGGGCATAGGATGGAACAGGTGTCATCTCTGAGTGGAGGGAAGGCATGTGGAGGTTGGTAGGGACCAGGGTAACAGCGGGAGGTTCAAGGGTGTCAGAGGGGAGAGGAATAGTGATACTAGGTCTATGGTGATGGGGGTGGTGGTGGTGCGTGAAAGGGGATGGTAGAAGATAGTGAAGCAATTTTGAAAGATGATGAGCACCATTTTTCCAAACTGACGTTGACCAGGCAGTCAATGGAAGTGAGATCCTCGAGGTGGGAGGAGGGTCTTTTCGGGTGGGTGGAGTTCAAGCTCAGCACATGGCCGACTCAAGGGACACCCTAATAGTTATGAGGTAACTGGATGTCAAAGATGCTCAGTTGTGCTCTCCTCTCTATGGTGAAGCCTGCATTGCAACAGGCTTGTTCCTATCTCATAGCAGGATGTGGAGCTGCCATTCATTCTGTGCCATCTGCTGCAGTCAGAGACAGGGATGAAGGGAGGGAGGTGGGCGCCTCCAAGGGGTAAGGCTGGTGGAGAGCAACTCACTCATGACTTCAAACCTCCACCATCCCAGGTGAATGGTCATGTCTGACAAGGGCACATGTCTTTCAATACGGCCAATGCAATGGTCTTTCCATAGACTCTAGGGGGTAGTGGCGACTAGTGTCCACGTGAGGCTTCATGCACATGGTTGTCATCACTCTTGAAAAGAGCTTTGTCTTCATGTGTAGTCATGTATGAATGGGAGCAACACCCATCTCTGATCCTCCAAGGGAATACCAGGTTTAGTCAGCAGCCATTGAAGGGCATGGCGTTCACCTGCTGGCTTTGAGATGGACAGAAACCTGTAAAAGACATGCTCATTAAATCCAGTCACTGAGGCATCGATGGTGCAGGTCACAGATAGTTCTGCCATGGTAATGGCCCTTATCCAGATGACGAGGAGGAGGGCTGGTTGTCACAGGGCCATGAGGATCAAGAGGCAGTGGGGCCTCTAGAAGGTCAGGATGTTGATAAACATGGACCACTGCAATGATGAGCATTGGCCCGACTGTGGGTGTATTGCAGGTGGTGCTCTGGTCTAGAGATGAATGAAAGGAAATGTTGGAGGTGCCCTTTCATGTCCCAGTATGTGTTTGCTCACAATTGCCAGCTTAATGAGCTCAGAAGTGAAATATCCTGCATATTCACCAGCCCTGTCACCCACGGGAATCATGCCAACTTTCCGTCACGTCACGGGATTTAGTCTCTAGAATGGAAAATTCCACCCATTCTGTTTCACTAAAGCATTGCCTCCTCTGTAAATTTTTAGTTGATAGCACTATAAACTAACATCATTTGTTTCAGTCAATTGGAACATTTACCTTCATAAAAAGTACACAAAACATTGGGAGCATCTGTTCAGGAGGCCAAGAATCTGTCAGTACAACAGATTCTGAAGGAGTTGAAAATAGAGCATTATCACTTTGAAGTGAACAGAGTTAAGGTTATAAATGTAGCTTTGTTTAAAAAATTAAACATTTCCCTCAGAGTACAAAGTCTACTTGAAGTGAGCACATTAATTACCGTGAGTCACGGCTTTGAGGTATTAGTACTTTTAGATAAGAAATTGGATATCATTTCTAATCATTTTCATTGACTGTCTTTATTAAAAATGGTGAATATATTTGATCATCTGTGATTTTTTTCAGGATGTTCATATTTTATTCATTACACGTCATTTTCCATTTGAACAGACTAAATTAACAGCCTTAAAATCTTTCCTGGCACATGTGATAATGGCAATTGTACAAGGTTTCTGAAACTTCTATTGAAATGTATCTGTTCTTTGTAGAAACCAAATCACATGCAGGTATTAAAACTTAATAACTGAGAAAAAAAACCTTTGCAGTTGTATCACACCTTGCTCAAGAACTTTGCAGCTAATAAAGTACTTTTGTGAAGACAAGTCTTTGTTGTAATGTAGGAAATATAGCAGTAAATTCACTCAAACCAAGATCTTACAAACGCCAATGAATTACAATCAGATAATCTGCTTGGCTCTTAATGATGTAAGAGAAGAGAGTGGTTAGTGAACCCTGATTGGTAGAGGTGTTGCCATAGAGAATGCCAATTGTTAATCAAGAATCTATTTAACTCTGCCTTAAAATTATTCAAAGACTCTGCTTCCGTTGCCTTTTGAGGAAGAGAGTTCCAGAGACTCATCACTGTCTGAGACAAAACATTTCTCCTCATCTCTGTCTTAAATGAGTGACCCCTTATTTTTAAACAATGACCCCTAGTTCTAGATTCTCCCATAAAAAGAAACATCCTCTCCATATCCACCCTAACAAGACACTTCAGGATCTTAAAAGTTTTGATCAAGTCACCTCTTACTCTTCTAAACTCTAGTGGATACAAACCTAAATTCTCCAACATTTTCTCATGAGACAACCTGCCCATATGTGCTATTAGTCTAGTAAACATTCTCTGAACTGCTTCTAATGCATTTACATCTTTCCTTAAATGAGGAAACCAATACTTTACACAGTACTCCAGATGTGGTCTCACTAATGCCCTACACAACTGAAGCAAAACCTCCCTACTTTTGTAATCAATTCTGCTCGCAAGAAATTATAACATTCTATTAGCTTTCCTAATTAATTGTTGCACCTGTATACTAGCTTTATGTGATTCTTGCACTAGGACACCCAGATCCTTCTGCATCTCAGAGTTCTGCAATCTCTTATCATTTGGATACTAAGCTTCTTTCTTATTCTTCCTGCCTAAATGGAAAATTTCACATTTACCCACATTATACTCAATTTGTCTGATTTTTGCCCACTCACTTAATCTTTCCATGTTCTTTTGCAGCCCCCTTATGACCTCTTTGCAATTTACGTTCCTACCTATCTTTGTGTCATCACCTTCCGTCCTTTCATCCAAGTCATGTATAAATTGTAAAAAGATAAGACCCCAGCACCGATTCCTGTGGAACATCATGGGCGCGACCTTCCAGCTCTTCATGCTAGCGGGATCTTCTGGTTCTGCTGATGGTGCACTCCCACTGCACGTTTCCTAGCAACGTGGAATAGAATCAATTGGAAATTCCACTGACAGCGGCAAGACCAGAAGATCCTGTTCCCTGTTGGCTAGCCAATCTTCTATCCATACCAATATGTTACTCTCTACACAATGTGCTTTTATTTTACGCAATAACCTTTGATGTGGCTCCTTATCAAATGCCTTCTGGAAATCTAAGTACACGACATCCACTGGTCCCCCTTGATCCACAACACATGTGACTCCTTCAAGAACTCCAATAAATTGGTTAAAGATGATTTCCCTTTCACAAAGCCATGTTGACTCTGCCTGATTGCCTTGAATTTTTTGAAGAGCCCTGCTGTAACATCTTTATGGGAGAGAAAATTCTGGTGCTTCTCCTGTTTCCAGGCATTCTGTTACCTCCTCCCCTCAACTCTCCCTGTTACCATCATCCCCTTAACCCTCCCTTTATTACCATTCCCATAATGTTCCTGTTACCCCCTCCCCCTCAATCATGTATGATATTTTTTTCCCTTTCAAGATTCATCAATCAGTTTGCCAAATAATCACGGAAGGGCCCTAGTAAATAATAACTCCCACTGTTGGCATGTGGTTAAAAATATTGTCTGAAATATATGCAGCATGGGTTATTAATATTTAGAGTAGCAACAATACAATACCGTTTAGTTTATGTGCATCCTTTAGGTAATCCCACTGTGACTATTAAACAAATCAGAGAACACAAATTTTACTTTAGCAGCTTTGGGCAATATTGTTAATTTGACATTGGATTTTTATAAGACTGTACAGACAACAACACTGATTTTACCGACTGACTCAGCCTTCATTAACATGTTCTGCACATTGGACCATATGAACAACGTGACATTTAATTTATATTCAAGGGAAAGATTCAATACCTGCGACCCAGATCTTTTCCATTCTGTGGAAGGAGTGGATGACTTTCTCCTGTCTGAATGCATGTTATTATTCAATATAATTATTTCATATAAGGAGTGTAATTGGATTATATTTTATCAGTAATCTCACAGGTTAGAAAGATCAAATGACTCCTGAGCAAGAAAGTGGAATAATTGAACAATATAGGTCTTCATTATCAGTGAGAAGCATTGGAACCCTTGGGTGTCTCTGGGCAACTCAACGTTTAAGAGGCCTAAGGACAAAGACTGAATGGTTCACAATTGTATCCACATTTTTGTTTTGATCAGCTAGTCTGAACTCTGCTGATAGCTGCTTTTCACTACAATACATTTCAATATCTACTATGCAACATGACTTTATCATAATATCTCAATACTTTAAAAAGCTCATAAAAGCACTAAGCCAGAGTGGAATACTAGGTAAGTAAACAAAAGAACAAGATTGAATTCAATAGAAAAGACACTTGAGAATCATGTGCAACATGAAACAGGTTACTGATTCACCACGAGCCCACCACACTCTCCTGTCCTGGCAATTCAACCCCACAAAGCCGGCTCACAGTTAACTTCCATTAGCAACAAAGTAAACAGACCTCCAGCCTGGATTCCACCCTCTGTTTGTCAGATAATTGTGGATGACAAAGGCCATCGACTCATCCATCCAAATGACATAACATACAAATATATATAATCGGAGCAGAATTAAACAATTTACCCCTACGAGCCTGCTTTGCTAGTCGATAATTTTGTCTACATGATATCAGTGACTACAACTCATAAGTACTCAAATGGCTATAAAGCAATTTGGCGTGCTCTAAAGGGTGCTGCATAAATGTAGGTTCTGTCGTTCTTTCATTACATCTGCATGTAGTAGGCAAAGTGATTGTAGCAATGGTGAAATTGGAGGCCCACTGCTGATTCTATAAGGATAATTAATCACAGAGCAATCAATTGAGGCTAGTGCCAGGACAGTGGTTACAAAGAAACATAGAACTAGAAACAGGAATAGGCCATTCAGTCCTTCGAGCCTGCTCTGCCGTTCATTTTGATCATGGCTGATCATCGAATTCAATATCCTGATCCCCCCTTCCCCGCCATATCCATTAATCCCTTTAGCCCCTAGAGCTATAACTAATTTCTTCTTGAAATCAGAAAACGTTTTGGCCTCAACTAAAGAAATCACCACATTTACAAAACAATTCAACTCTGTAGCTATTACAATCGTACTGTTCTGATTTCTCAGGTGCCAATCCACAGTACACTATAAATGGCATCTGCCCCTTTAACACTAATGACATTATCCCCAGGATTTGTCATTCAGACATCTACCAGCAGCTCAGGAATTGTTTATGCTGAATTTTTCGGAGAAGATTGATACATGGTACAAACATTCAGGATGGCCTTAACTCAAGAACTGGATTATTACTCCGTCTCCAGAAGCCGTTATACAAATTGTGTTCTACACTGTGAATTAATGGCCTATTTGGGGAGAGCCTAGGATAGGGCAGAGATTTGTAAAACCTTTCTTTAAGCAATCTCCCAGTGACAAATAGAAAATTAACTCTCAAATTTGCAAGAGTAATAAAAAGGGTGAAAGTGAGTCAACACCCTGTTTGGCTTCACTCCCAATGTTTAGTTTCTTACATTCATTTAGATGAGGACCAAGGTATTCTAGCCTCTAGTATATCAACACAGCAAGTCATCTGATTGTGTCTACTTTAGGGCATAATGAAAATTTAGACTGCTGCCTATACGCTGGTTTACATTCAAAAGAGAATTTGAGAAATGTACAGTACATAATTTGGTGGTACTAAATCTTAGGCATGATCCTTAACACTCTCATTCCACCACCACAACCCCACCCATCCACCCGACCCCACACCCAAACCAACGGAACAACTACCTCTTTCTCCAGTACCAATGTCAGTGCCCCATGAATTCAAACCCCATTGAACCACATTGCTCTTTAAGCCACACATTTAATTCTTAATTGTGCTTGACCCTACCTACACCAGTTGGTACATGGCTTGGGTAACAATCCAGAAATTAATTCCTCTAAGGCTCTGCATTTTAATTTGGGACCAGACCCTTCAAACTCTCTCAAATCAAAACACTTTTGGATTTACCTATGTCAGCGGTTTCTATGTGGGCTATGGAAATTGGACCCATCCCTCCCGCTCCAAATATGTCACTAGATGTGAGGTAATGCATTTAATTCTGGCACCAGGCAGGATGCATGGATGTCGGGTGGTTGGGGTGGGGTGCCATGCTCTGAAATGAGGACAAATTTCTTCACTCACAGGCGGTGAACCTATGGAATTCTTTAACACTGTAGGCTCTGGAGGCCAAGTCACTGAATACATTTAAGAAGGAAAGAGATAGATTTCTACACTCTAAATGCGTCTGGGGTTTTTTTTATTCATTTGTGGCACATGGGCGTAGCTGGCTGGCCAGCATTTATTGTCCATCCCCAGGTGCCCTTGAGAAGGTGGTGATGAGCTGCCTTCTTGAAATTCCAGGATTTTGACCCAGCGACTGCAAAGGAACAGTGATATATTTCCAAGTCAGGATGGTGAATGGCTTGGAGGGGAAATTGCAGGTGGTGCTGTTCTCATGTATCTGCTGCCCTTGTGCTTTTAGATGTTAATGATCATGGGTTTGGAAGGTGTTGTCTAAGGATCTTTGGTGAATTGCTGCAGTGCACCTCGTAGATAGTACACACTGTTGCTACTGAGCATCGGTGTAGATGTGGTGCCAATCAAGTGGGCTGCTTTGTCCTGGATGCTGTCAAGCTTCTTGCGTGTTGTTGGAGCTGCACATATCCAGGCAAGTGGGGAGTGTTCCATCACACTGTTGACTTGTGCCTTGTAAATGGTGGATAGGCTGTTGGGAGTCAGGAGATGAGTTACTCGCCGCAGTATTCCTAGCCCTCTGACCTGCTCTCCTAGCCACTGTGTTTATGTGGTGAGTCCAGTTGAGATTCTGGTCAATGGTAACCCCAAGAATGTTGACAGTGGGGGATTCAGTGATGGTAATACCATTGAATGTCAAGGGCGGTGGTTAGAATGTCTCTTATTGCTGATGGTCATTGCCTGGCATTTGTTTGGCATGTATGATACCTGCCACTTGTCAGCCCAAGCCTGGATATTGTCCAGATCTTGTTGCATTTGAACATGGACTGCTTCAGTATCTGAGGAGGCGTGAATGGTGCTGAACATTGTGCAATCATTGGCGAACATCCCCACTTCTGACATTATGATGGGGGGAAGGTCATTGATGAAGCAGCTGAAGATTGTTGGGCCTAAGACACTACCCTGAGGGACTCCTGCAGAGATGTCCTGGAGCTGAGATGACTGACCCTCCACAACTATGGCTATGGGGAGAGTGTGGGAGTATGGCATTGAGATAGGGGATCAGTCATGATCATATTGAATGGTGGAGCAGGCTTAAAGAGCCAGATGACCTATTCCTGCTCCTATTTTATGTTCCTATGTTTTTAATAGTTCGGAACTAAAGATGTTCCTGCAGGCACTTACTGCAGATATGATTGTTGGTGATTGCAAAGATTTCCATAAACTCCCACAAGGTGCAGTTTCAGCACAGTACCTGCCTTGCCATGCCTATCTAACCTTTTATATTCATTGATTAGCTGCCAGTTACTGATCTAGTAAAGTCTAAGAACAGCAAGCTGCATTCACCTAGCATGGAAACAAAAGAAAAACATCCACCGGCTGCAGGAAATAAAACAAAAAGAATAAAAAGCTTCTTCTCCTCCTCCTTCTCCCTCTGCACCCAATTCCCACTTCCCTCAAGTTTCTGACTTAAGCGCTAAGTTTATGAAGAATTTTGTCTCCAGGTTACTCAGTACTTAAAGCACAGAGCGCAATCATTTAAAAAGCTATTGGATTTTCAGAAGTAAGCACAAATCTACAAGATTATATTACAATCCCCATGGAAAGTGATAACTTTAAAAAATATATTTGAAATCCCAGTGACTAACTTAAAAGGAACTGCATGACAAGATTTCAAGTTTTAAGACTTTTACTGTAACAAACAAACTAAAAGCAAAATCAACTAAATGTCACTTGGTAGGCAGCAAATATTCTAAACTACAGGAAAGATAACCCCTATTAATGTTTTAATGTGACTGATAACTCCAGGCTACATATACATTATAGCATGCTCGCCACAGGATTACAATCTTTACAGGAAGCAGTCCACAGTCACTCCCATGTCATGTCTCTCTGTTTTGCCAAGTTGTAATATTGAGCGACCAGGGAAAGGCACTCCCCTCAGACTTTGGAGAATTCCTTAAACAACAAAGCTGTAAAGCCCGCTCTGATGATTTCTTCCCCAGACCACATCAGTACAAAACAGTCTTTTGCTTGCCATAAGATGTCTCTCTTTGACCAGGGACCTTCCTCCTTTCCACAATCTGTCCGGTAGCTTTCAGAGACTCAGAAGCCTTTTCTCTGCTGACTTTGTGAGGCTTCTCTCTCTCTCTCTCTCCCTTTATTAATCTTTCAGTCAGCCAAAACACTCATAGACCAAAAATCTATCCACAGTTAGCCCAGCTGCTCTTTTCTTTGTTTTTAGCTGTGAACATTTTGAACCTTTCTCCCAGTAATTCCCATCTTGTCCCCATGATGACCAAGGTACACAGGCTTGCTATCAGGCTGATATTGTAGCAGATCACACGACCCTCTTCACTACTCCAGTTCACCTTGAATTAAAGAGGCTGTTCAAAATATAATCATCTTATAAAACCTTGCATTCATAACCATTACTGAAGAAGCAATGTCAACCGTAAAATATTAGCTAAAGGCAAACTGCAGTACAATAACCTGAAACAATAAAAACAATACCACATTTGTTTAAAACAGCCCCCAAAAGCAGGCATTGCCTCATTACTGCATTAAAGTGTCAACCTAGATTATGTTCTCAAGCCTTTGGAGCGGGTCTTAAACCCATAATCTTATAACTCAGAGGTGAGAGTGCAACCGTTGAATTAAGGCTGACATTTCTTGCTTGCATAATACATGCAGTGATTTATTTTCTGCAGTTCATTGGAATAATCAGTTTAAAAGACATGCTTCTATCTGTATTAGATATAAACAGATCACCATCATCATCATGGTTAAGGTATTACCATACAGTTACTGCCATGCAGGGCTGTAACTGTATGGTAGTACCTTAACCTCAAAGTTCCCGTCCATGCCACATACCTTCCTGACTTAGGCATATACTCCTGACAGCATTGCAAACAAGTGACCACATCCACAGAAATGTGGTTGACTCTTAACTGCCCTCTAAAATGACCCAGCAAGCCACTAAGCTCAAGGGTAATTAGGGATGGGTAACAAATGCTGGTGTTGCCGGTGATGTCTGCATCCCATGAAAGAATAAATGAAAAAGGTTACCCCTCAGCCTTCCTTTTTCAAGAGAACCGAAACCCAGCCTATTCATCCTTTCCCAGTAAGTATGCCCACCCAGTTTTGGTATAATCTTTGTAAAGTTGGCTAGCCCCTCTATCTTCGTTTTATAATATGGCGAACAGAACTGCGAACAGTAATGATGTTTGAGTTTTTCGATTTGATTTATTATTGACACATGTATTAGTAAATAGGAAAAAGAATTGTTTCTTGCGCTATACAGCCAAAGCATACCGTTCATAGAGAAGGAAATGAGAGAGTGCAGAATGTAGTGTTACAGTCATAGCTAGGGTGCAGAGAAAGATCAACTTAATGCAAGGCAGGTCCATTCAAAAGTCTGATGGCAGCAGGGAAGAAGCTGTTCTTGAGTCGGTTGGTATGCAGCCTTTTGTATCTTTTTCCCGACCGAAGAAGGTGGAAGAGAGAATGCCTGGGTTGCATGGCGTCCTTAATTATGTTGGCTGCTTTGTCAAGGCAGCGGGAAGTGTAGACAGAGTCAATGGATGGGAGGCTGGTTTGCGTGATGGATTGGACTACATTCACGACCTTTTGTAGTTTCTTGCGGTCTTGGACAGAGCAGGAGCCATACCAAGCTGTGATACAACCAGAAATAATGCTTTCTATGGCGCATCTGTAAAAGTTGGTGAGAGTTGTAGCTGACATGCCAAATTTCCTTAGTCTTCTGAGAAAATAGAGGCGTTAGTGGGCTTTCTTAACTATAGTGTAGGCATGGGGGGTTCAGGACAGGATGTTGGTGACCTGGTCACCTAAAAACTTGAAGCTATCGACCATTTCTACTTCACCCCCATTGATATAGACAGGGGCATGTTCTCCACTGCGCTTCCTGAAGTCAATGACAATCTCCTTCATTTTGTTGACATTGAGGGAGAGATTATTGTCACTGCACCAGTTCACCAGATTCTCTCTCTCATTCTTGTACTCTGTCACATCACTGTTTGAGATCTGACCCACTACGGTGGTGTCTTCAGCAAACTTGAAAATTGAGTTGGAGAGAATTTGGCCACACAGTTATAGGTGTATAAGGAGTACAGTAGGGGGCTGAGAACATAGCCTTGTGGGGCACCGGTGTTGAGGATGATTGTGGAGGAGGTGTTGTTGCCTATCCTTACTGATTGTGGTCTGTGGGTTAGGAAGTTTAGGGTCCATTCACAGAGCGAGGAGCCGAGGCCCAGGCCATGGAATTTGGAGATGAGTTTCATAGGAATAATGGTGTTGAAGGCTGAGCTATAGTCAATAAATAGGAGTCTGACTTAGGTGTCTTTGTTATCTAGATGTTCCAGGATTGAGTGCAGGGCCAGGGAGATGGCATCTGCTGTGGACCTGTGCGGCGATAGTGGATCCAGGCAGTCCGGGAGGCAAGAATTGATTCATGCCATGACTAACCTTCATGTGGTCTAAGTAAGGTTCGATACATATTTAGCATAACTTTTCTAACTTTTCAATTTTGTCCCTCTAGAAATAAAGCTTAGCGGTTCGGTTTGCTTTTTTATAGCCTTGCTAACCTGTGGCTCAATACTTAGGCTGGAAATCTCTGACCATTTACACCAGTGGGATTTTTTGGTGCAAAAATGTACTACCTTACATTTATCTGGGTTGAACTTCATTTGCCAATTATTTGCCCATTCTGTAAATCTATTAATGTCCTCCTGTAACTTGTTGCGATTCATCTCAGTGTGGACTTTCTGTCCTAATTTGGTATCATCTGCAAATTTAAAAATTGTGTTTTGATTCTGAATTCCATATTGTTAATGTAAAAGTAATGAACAGCAATTGAGCCACACTGATCCTTATGGAACACCACTACTCACCCTCTGCCTATGAATAACTATCTTTTACCCCTGCTGTCTACTTTCTGTCTTGAAGACAGCTAGCAATCCATTCTGCCCTGACTCCATATTCTCTGACTTTCTTTATTAGTTTACAATTGGGCACCTTATCAAAGGCCTTTTGAAAATCCATATGAATTTCATCTGTTGCAATTTCATTGTCTATTCTCTCTGTCACCTCCTCAAAAAATCAATAAGGTTCATCAAGCAAAATAGTTCCTTTTGAAATCCTCACTGACTGTTCATTATTATATTTTTGTTCTCAAATGTTCATCTATTCTCTCCTTTATTCCATTATTTTTCCTACTACTGATGTTAAATTGACCAGTCTGTAATTCAATGTCCTATACTCCTTAAATATCGGTATTATGTTAGTTAACCACCAATCCTCTGGCATTACAACTTGCTCTAACAAATTATTAAATATGTACAGCAATGCTTTAGCTTTCTCTTCCCTAGCTTCTTTTAAAATGCATGGAGAGAGGGCACTGTGTAATGTCCTCTGTCAAGTTGCAGCCAGACTCCTCTGTGTTCTTTGACAGTGACAGAAGGCTGTCTGGCAGGCAAGGCAATGCACCCAGCATCTAAGAGCATGCTCATCAGTATTCCCCTCCTATATGCTGCCCCATCGAGATCCGCATCCGAGTTCCCTGCAGCATAACTGGTCTGTGACCTTGTCCTCTGGTGGAGGTGACATGAAAGACTCTGTCAGAGGAAGAGTAGTGATGTGTGTCTCCCGCTAATGATTGTGTGAGATCCCTGAAGAGATTAGCTGTTTGAGTGCATGATGCCATGATAAGAGTTTGATATTGGACGGACATTGAAGGATGATTTACCCTGGTGGAGCAGATGAGATCATTCATCTTCTTCCTGCACCGGGGCATGATTGCCAGCCATGCCAACCGGCTCTGCCATGGTCTCCCAGGCCAGGCTGGTGTGCTTCCTGGAGCCCTCTGTGGAATAAGGACATGTCTGTGCACCCAATGCTCCTCTGATCAAGGCTTCAAGAGCCTATGGTGGGTGAAGCACGGTGCTGCCTTATTGTTGACGCTGCAAGCCTTGTTCTTCTAGTTGCTACACATCTGTGATGGTCTCCTGAAGGCAAGTGGGCTGGAGTGAGATATAGGTGTTGGACTGGTGTTTAAATATATCAAAGAACAAGGAAAAGTACAGCACAGGAACAGGCCTATTGGCCCTCCAAGCCTGTGCCGATCATGATGCTCTTACTCAGTCCGTACCCCTCTATTCCCCCCTATTCATGTATCCATCCAGATGCCTCTTAAATGTTGCTAATGTGCCTGCTTCCACCACATCCTCTGGCAGCGCATCCACCAAAACTTCCCCCATACATCTCCCTTAAACTTTCCCCCCCCTCTCACCTTGAACCTTTGCCCCCTTGTAATTAACACTTCCACCCTTGGAAAAAGCCTCTGACTATCCACCCAGTCTATGCCTCTCATCATTTTGTAGACCTCTATCAGGTCTTCCCCACCAGCCTCTGTCTTTCCAATGAAAACCTGGAAATCACCAGGAACTTCAACCCTGTCAGCTGATGGCGACAGACAAATCAGCGTCCAACACGCTAGCTGCTTTGGTCTGATACTCACCCGCACATAATTATTATACCTCCATTGTAGATTTAAGGCCATTCGGCCCATCATGTCTGCACTAACTCTCCTACAGAGCATCCCCATGTATTTACCCTGCTAAACCCCATAACCTACACACCTTGGGACACTAAGGAGTATTTTACTATGGGCAATCCACCTAACCCGCACATCTTTGGGTTTTGGGAGGAAACCGGAACACCTGGAGGAAACCCACACAGACACAGGGAGAATGTGCAACCTCCACACAGACAGTCACCTAAGGCCCGAATTGAACCGGGGTCCCTGGTGTTGTAAGGCAGCAGTGCTAAACCACTGTGCCACCCAAATGGGCCTCCAAGCACTGAATCAGGTGCAAACTCCCACCATTAAGGCCAGCGGGGTAGGCACCGCTGAAATCACTGCCCCCACGCCCCCCGCCCCCAAGTGCACTTAGTCGCATCAATGCAAAATTCTTCCCAACTTTTCAGGTTGAGAACTCAAGCGAGTAAGTGATGTGACTGCAGTGCGGAAACAGCTGGGAGATCACACTGCTGAGCTGGGAAAGAGAGCAGCCAGCTTCAAGCTTTGCTGTGTTGGTGCTCCTTGGGTGTCTGTATGGAGGTTGCACATTCTCCCTGTGTCTGTATGGGTTTCCTCCAGGTGCTCCGGTTTCCTCCCAAAATCCAGAGATGTGCGGGTTAGGTGCATTGCCCGGTAAATTACTCCTTAGTGTCCCAAGGTGTGTAGGTTATGGGGTTTAGCAGGGTAAATACATGGGGATAGGACCTGGGTGTGAAGCTCTGTAGCCTGTTATTCAGGCTACTTACCCCAGATAGTGGCTCTGCTTTGTAGGCATCGGAAACTAGATCAACAAAAGGAAAGGGGAGAGGGACTGATTACTGTGTGTGTGGGGGGGGGGGGGGGGGGGGGTGGGGAGGGGAGAGGGCTGATTACTGTGTGTGTGGGGGGGGGAGGGGAGAGTGCTGATTACTGTGTGGGGGGGGGAGTGGGGAGGAGGGAGGGGAGAGGGGCTGGTTACTGTGTGTGTAATGGGGGAGGGGCTGATTACCGTGTGTGGGGGGGGGGGGGGAGGGGGAGGGGAGAGGGGCTGGTCACTGTGTGTGGGAGGGGAGGGGGAGGGGAGAGGGCTGATTACTGTGAGTGGGGGGAGGGGAGAGGGGCTGGTTACTGTGTGTGTAATGGGGGAGGGGCAGATTACTGTGTGTGTAATGGGGGAGGGGCTGATTACCGTGTGTGGGGGTGGAGGGGAGAGGGGACGATTTCTGTGTGTGTAATGGGGGGGAGGGGAGAGGGGCTGGTTACTGTGTGGGGGGGGGGGGGAAGAGGGGGAGGGGAAAGGGCTGATTACTGTGTGTGGAGGGGGAGGGTCTGAATACAGTGTGTGGGGGGGGGAAGGGGAGAGGGGATGATTACTGTGTGTGTAATGGGGAGGGGGAGGGGGAGGGGAGCGGGGCCAATTACTGTCTGCGGAGTGGGGGTATGGAGTGGAAAGGGGATGATTACAGTGTTTAGAGAGGAGGGTGGAGAGAGGCTGTGTGTCTGTGTGGGAAGTTAAAAGGGGCTTCACTGAAAATGTTGTTACAGGGAAATATCAAGAGTTTGTCTCTGACCTCAGTGTCAATAACCGTCTCACGTTCTATGCCTGCCTTCTCCATTCCTTCATAGGACACAGGCTTGGGTTGGAAAGAGCACGGCTTCTCATTCAGGTAAATTACTGGATTGACTTCAACAGAACCCATGAAGTTGGCCTCCTGGAGTATGAGCTCCCTGATGGAGGCCATAATTGCCCAACCAGGAAGCCTCACCTGTATATAAATAAGGGAGTGTCAGGGCCACTGGCACCCGGTTTCTGACTGTACCTGAAGCACACTCGGAGTGGGATAGAGTTTGTAAATAAAGGGAATCTGGTGAAGGGATTCCGGCCTCTGAGGAGTTATTTCGGTTACCTTGCACATTAAATCTATTTTATTTTAAAGCTGCACTGTGTGTAGCAGTATCATCACTGAAATTGCAGCCTCTGGGACTATGAATATTATTTTGTGTCATTTAAAATCCTCAGTAGGAAATTAAGTTTATTTTACTTGTCTCACGTTAAAGGCAATGATGTTAAGATGGCCTTTAGGGAACCTTGGTGTGATGTTACTTTAGATTGGTAATGCTGAATGCAGATGTGAGTGTCAGTTGTATTTGCTGCTTCCTGGCCAAGGGCCATGAGCTGGAGCAGCTCAGGTGAAGACGGAAAATAATATTTTTACAAAGTACTTTAAAAACACAGATTTCCAAATTTATATATGCATTACATATTGATCTATAATACACAAACTTTAGTAATCATATACTGGATGTTACTATTCACTCTATTGCTTTTTTTTGCTGGCAATTTTCAAGTGTTAGAATGGGGTCACTTTGGAAAATAGTTTGGGAAGTGCTACATAAGAGAAGGCTAGAGTGCATTGCCAAGAATGTACAACAATCATTATTGTTATGACAATTCATTGCAAAAGGACTGTTTCCCCAAAATTGAACACAAGTAGAAGGAGCTGAGGTTGATTTAAGATCCCTACAGAATCCCTACAGTGCAGAAGAGGCCATTCGGCCCATCAAATCTGAATCAGCCTGAGATAATGGTGGAGAAGTGGATGGCTCGGTAATGTGGTCACTGAGCTTGTGGAGGATGGCAGCTATGACAGCTTCCCAATGGAGGAAATGGGAACTCATTCAAGGTCGGATGTCAGACAAATGGCCTGACAGTATAATAGCAGTGAAGGAGTCGAGAGAGATGCTGGGGCTTGAGTGTCTTCAGTGTATAAGTGGAAGCTGACCATACTTGTCTGCAAGTACTGCTGCTGAGGAGCAGCATGTAGATGAGGAAGAAAGTCATATTGCTGGTGTTGCCCTTCTTAGTGGTAAAGGTTGTAAGCCTGAGAAGTACTTTTGATCGAAGCTTGGGTGATTTGATCCAGGGCATTCTATTGATCTTCTTTACTGGCAGTTCTTTGGGATTGGGGATGACTTGCTTCCATTCTGTCTGAGACGGCTGATAAGTCCAATGCCTAGTCTGTAAACTCTGTCACATACGGGGCAGGTAGTGCTGGGAGGGTTGTGCATTTTCTCTGATGCCTCACCTTCATCTCTGCCTTTTCCTTATGAAGTCTCTCAATGTATTTGGTATCTTCCCAAAGGAACATTTCCATTTTGGTTTGTTACAAGTCAAGGACCGCTGTGAGTCGACAGGCATGTTTGACCTCTGAAGTGCTTCTTCTGTCTTCCTGGGAGTCTTCTGCTCACCCACAGCCTTGTCTCAGCCCAGTTTTCACTGAAATAGGATTGCGGTAGTTCCATTGGTGAGGATCAGAGCTTGCACGTCATTGTGGAGTAGACAGAGAATGGCAATAGATCTCTCAGTGCAGCCAAATTTGAGCAGAATACTCTGTACGCTTCATGGTTTAACAGGGCGAAAGGCTTTGTGAGGTCAAAGAAGGTCAAAGAAGCTGGTTCAGCCTTTGGCCTACTGAGGAAAAGAGTGCTTGAGGACCATGATGTCAAATCCGAGACTAAAGGTTCATTGGGCAGCTGTGACGGAGTTGGGAAAAGAGTAGGTGTTTCAGGAGTCTGGTGTCAGGCAGCATGTATTGCCCAGCAGAGCTGGTGTTGAGGGATTATTGCCTCTATGTTTGACAGGTTGGTTTTGGAGAGGATGTGTTATTGCTTGCTGCCAGATTTGGAGGATCTTGTGAAGGCACCACTGGTGGCGCTTCTCCAGAACTTTGAGGTGCGTGCTGTAGGTTGTCCAAACCTTACAAGAACGTGGGGGGTCACTGCTGCCCAATGAACCTTTAGTCTCGGATTTGACATCATGGTCCTCAAGCACTCTTTTCCTCAGTAGGCAAAAGGCTGAGCCAGCTTCTTTGACCTTCTTTGACCTCACAAAGCCTTTCGCTCTGTTAAACCATGAAGCGTACAGAGTATTCTGCTCAAATTTGGCTGCACTGAGAGATTTGTTGCCATTCTCTGTCTACTCCACAATGACGTGCAAGCTGTGATCCTCACCAATGGAACTACCGCGAACCCTATCTCAGTGAAAACTGGGCTGAGACAAGGCCATGGGTGAGATTTTTCGGTCATTCAACTTTGTTTCTCTGGGGAAGTCGTTGCAGTGTCCAAAACATGCCTCAAGCTACTTGCAATGAAGATGAACTCCCATCTCTTAGCCCCTTCCCGAAACTTATTAGCTTTCCAAGGTCCTGTTAAACAACAACTGTCCATGCAAAGAAATAAAAGAGATTTGTACATATCTAATGAGATTTACAATGTGCCCACATCCCTATTCTGTGCTTTGGCTCAGTGGCCTATTAGAGAAGCTTGACCTATATACTTTATTGAGGATGAGTGGATAGTGCAGACAGAAAAGATCTTTTTGTAGTATTAGGGTGTTTGGGACTATAAGGGTTAATATGGGACTGGGGAAACAGTACCACCAACATTATGATGTAGAAAGTCACATGGGCGCATTCGAGGGTTGGTAGATGTTGGCATGAAGATAGCACTTGGTAAGGGCTGTATCCGATAGTTATGTGGTATTAATAAACAGTTATTGTTCAACCATGTGAGCCTCTAGACTTGTTCAGGAGAAAACACACAACTGTACAACACTTTTAATGGTGTTCTTACATCATTTAGACACACTTCCACATGCTTCAAGCATCACACATCACACCCTGCAAGTTCTGCTGGAATTCCAAGTGCAACTAAAGTGTAGACTTAATGGGCAGGGTTTAACGGCCTCGCTCATCCCAAAACCATAAAATCCCACCCGAGGTCAACGGATCTTTCCATTGTCCGTCCTTTGGTCGCTTCAATTCCCATGGCGGGCGGGGCGGTAAAATTCCGGCCAGTATGTTCGTCTCCACCTATTCTTCCCCATCGGACTGCCCAGAAACAGATGTTACAAGAATATTCTGACGTATACAACCAGCTGCTGTGAATCAGTGGGGAAATTAAAAAATTTTCTACATGTTTAAATTTCTCGCGCGAATCAAGAATTTTAATGAAATAAAATCCAACAATCAAGGGAAGTGTGCGTGAATCATAGGTGCCATTTTACTGAGTCATAAGAGGCTCTGGGTAATAACCCTGTTTTCCAAAGTCTGGCCTCCTCACTGTTTGTTGCCATATCTCTCAACATTGAAAGGAGAAATGTTGCTAAGTTACTGAAGCCTCGGAATATTCTGCCATTTTGTTAAGAAGCAATCTTGTCAGGTTTAAGTGGCAGGCTGTACCTGCAAGAAGACAAAAATAGGTTTTGAGAGACACATCTTTCAAGACAGGTGGACAGATTTTATGGAAGAGAACAATAAGGGCCTTTGTTTTATGTGCCTGCAGTGTTATGAATACAACTTGTGACATTGCTACAAGATCTGATGTGAAGTTAAATTCAGTAGATTTAGGTAAATGGCACTGTGGGAAGTTCAACTGTCAGTGCGGTGACATGTAATGCAGTACATTAGGAGTGATATGGAGGGCATGATCCCATACAATTTCGTTATGGTGGATCTCATTGCAAAGGTAACACAACGTTCTCTGAATTCCCCTTTCTCCCGAGCTTCACTTGATCTCTTTTTCAAATTTTCAAAGGAACTTACTTTTTATTGGTGGGTATTGTTAAGGACAGAGCAGCAAATGAAAGATCCAGAGCAGAACAGGCCATTTATAGATGTTCAATTCTTGTGAAGAGACTTAAAACGATCTTTAGGTTCAGACAATTCCAACTTTGGGTTGGACCTTTAAGTCATGGAGGCTCTGCCAATAGCACGCACGGCTTTTATAAATGGTGACCTGGTACCCTTGAACTGGAAGCAGTACTAACAGGAAGGAAGTTTAAACCAAAAGCCCTGTGGCTGGCGGAGACAAAGGAGAACTTCAAGCAGAGGAGCTGGAGAGCGAAGGTGATCAGCACACAGGCACAAAGAGATAGATAGCAGATAGGGACAGAAAGAGGAATATGGAGAATTTCTGTGAGGAGAAGAAACAAATCAGGAAGAGATCGGCTTTTCTGTTTGCCAGAAAAGGAGCCAGAAGCTCTGGACGACACTTTGCGAGTTGCTAAAAAAGTTTTATACCTGGAAAGTGATGTGAATAGCTCAGCGATATAAAATAGTTAGTTGTTTCCCCAAAAGTGACCAAATTTGTGAACCGGGATGTTATTGGTTGGTCAGTTGAAAAGAACAAAGAACAAACAAAGAACAAAGAACAGTACAGCACAGGAAACAGGCCCCTCGGCCCTCCAAGCCTGTGCCGCTCATTGGTCCAACTAGACCATTCGTTTGTATCCCTCCATTCCCAGACTGCTCATGTGACTGTCCAGGTAAGTCTTAAACGATGCCAGCGTGTCTGCCTCCATGACCCTACTTGGCAGTGCATTCCAGGCCCCCACCACTCTCTGTGTAAAATACCTCCCTCTGATATCTGAGTTATACCTCGCCCCTCTCACCTTGAGCCCGTGACCCCTCGTGATCGTCACCTCCGGCCTGGGAAAAAGCTTCCCACAGTTCACCCTATCTATACCCTTCATAATTTTGTACACCTCTATTAGGTCTCCCCTCATTCTCCGTCTTTCCAGGGAGAACAAGCCCAGTTTACCCAATCTCTCCTCATAACTAAGACCCTCCATACCAGGCAACATCCTGGTAAACCTTCTCTGCACTCTCTCTAAAGCCTCCACGTCCTTCTAGTAGTGCGGCGACCAGAACTGGATGCAGTACTCCAAATGTGGCCTAACCAGCGTTCTATACAGCTGCAACATCAGACTCCAGCTTTTATACTCTATACCCCGTCCTATAAAGGCAAGCATACCATATGCCTTCTTCACCACCTTCTCCACCTGTGCTGCCACCTTCAAGGATTTGTGGACTTGCACACCTAGGTCCCTCTGTGTTTCTATACTCTTGATGGCTCTGCCATTTATTGTATAACTCCCCCCTACATTAGTTCTTCCAAAATGCATCACTTCGCATTTATCTGGATTAAATTCCATCTGCCAGAAACGTTGGAAAGCTACATCATCAGGTCTGTCGTGACCCATGGGAGAGAGGATTCATAGAAGAGTGTCTTGCTGATAACCATACCCATGAAAGATGTTGAATGGAAAGGACTCCTGATCCAGCCTGCATGAATAAAGAACAGCATTTTGTGGAATTGTGCAGCAACATAGCGTCAGATGTCTACGGGGAGTGACTTGGGTGCTTGCGGATGTGAAGATGTTTCTTTATTGGATCCCGTATTTAAAGTGTAATTCACCTTTTTATTTGATGTGTCAGTTGCCTGTTAATTCATGTTTAACGTGCATTGGTTCGGATTCATGCTAAAATACCCAGCTGGAAGCTCAAACCAGCAAATTGCTGACAAAGGTGGGTGACCTGGCGAATCATGGAAACAAACAGACACATCTTTCAAGACAGGTGGACATACTTTATGGAAGAGAATAATAAAGGTTTCTTCTGGCAGACCCAGCTTTTACTAAATTTATTTCCTCACAAATAGGACTCAATATTACTCCAGATATTTCTTTTGCTACCGTTGGGGAGAGCATGAAGGCTTACCTACATGAACAAGTAATTTCATATACTGCTTGTGGTGATTTCTTCTTTAAGGGCAGCACAGCAGAAGAGGGTCATTTAGCTTGGGAGACAAATTCAGACGAGAGTGGGTGATCACACCAAGGGGTGGAGTCCTTTCTTGGGCAGCAGACATGTAGGGACCAGGACAGCAGGTTGGGCTGCTCTCGGGAAGCCAGAGGGCTGCTGGCTGCTTACAGTTTTTTCTTATTAATAAATACCTTTTGTGTTTCTAATGAAGTCTGTGAATGTGCATAATTACATCGGGCAATGAGGATGGGATTATGATTATACTGCCTCTGGCCCAACACCTGTGAATATCTTATTTTAATTGAAGTCTGAAGAAAAAAATACTCAGCTGAATGCTTCTGTTTGAGCGAATAGCCCATTTGAGATGTTGAGACATTGCCAGACCCGAAGGGACAGATGCAGAGCAAACCTGGATTAGTCAGTGCAGTCGGAGGTTCAGAAATGTATAGAAAGAAATGAGAGAAAATAACCCTCAGAAGCAAAACAAGTGACTTTGAGTTTAAGGAAAAGTGGAACTTAACTTAAAAACAGCAATTTATTTTTAGAAAAGAGAAAGAGAAGAGAGCGCAGAGAGCGGTGTTTTAAGTGAAAAGGGAAGAATGACCCAGTGAGCTGCAGAATCTGTCCCAAAAACCAGGAGACTGTTAGAGGCAGAGATTAATGGGCTCCTGATCATAACAGCGCCTCCGGGGTCCCTTCATCAGTGGCTGCACTAAGTTCTGAAGTTTTGTAGAGGAGAATTTTTCAGCAGTTTTTTAAAAAAAGTTTAAAAGTTTTAAAAGTTGAACTTTGAGAATGCAGGATCTTCCTTGTGAAATGGAGAAAAACAGGCACATCAAAAAGTAGTGAGGGAAAGGACTCTTCAGGCGGCCAAAGGAGAGGGAAAAGAAAAAGCTGCAGAGGTTGCTGGAGCGGTTTCCCACTGGTAGAGAAGTGATATTTTAAAAGTTTAAAAATGTTCCAAAAAGGAGCAGTCAGGTTCATGTCAAAACTTCAAAAGTGTGGGAAAAACTGCTGACAGATCAATGCAAAGAAAATGACAGTCTTAAAATGGTAATGCAATTAAAGAAGTACTGCATTTAAAGTGGTAGTACATTTAAAGTGGCAATGCACTTAAAGCAGCAAAGGGCAGCATGGTGGCACAGTGATTAGCACTGGTACCTCACAGCGCCAGGGAGCCGGGTTCAATTCCCAGCTTGGGTCACTGTCTGTGCGGAGTCTGCATGTTCTCCCCGTGTCTGCATGGATTTCCTCCGGGTGCTCCGGTTTCCTCCCACAGTTTGAAAGACATGTTGGTTAGGTGCATTGGTCATGTTAAATTCTCCCTCAGTGTACTTGAACTGGCGCCGGAGTGTGGCGACCAGGCGATTTTCACACTAACTTCATTAATGTAAGCCTACTTGTGACACTAATAAATAAACTAAAGTAAATTAAATGACAAGAAACAAATGGCAATGGACAAGAAAATTGGAGAAAACACTAGATAGCGGGCAACGCTCAAAATAGGTCCATAAGCAAAAACGACCTCAAGGAAGAGGCAATTAGAAGACCCCACAAGGAGGGTTGGAAAGTCACTAAGGCTGGGATTTTCCAGCTGTTCATGCCCCACTGCAGCTCAAGCGAGGACGGAGAATTTGGCACTCAGCCAAATCTCTGTTCACTGCAGCGGGACCAGAAAATCCTGCTGGCATGAATGGCCTGAAAATTCTGCCCTAAATGACGAACTTAAGGGCAGGAGAGAATTGCTGAATGGAAACCAGTCAACACTTTGTCAGAGACAGATCTAACCAACAGTGAAATCAAAAGGGTTTAGCTGAAGTCAAGACAGGTAGAAATGAAGATTCCAGTTGTGAAATGCATATGTTCAGTAAGAACATCTTGGATTTCCTTTGGCAGAAAGGCAGAAATTAACTGGGAACTATTGAATATAAAGAGGAATCAGCAAAAATAAATGAAGTTCGAGAGAAGACATTAAAATACCAAGATGAAATGACTGACAGCAAAGTTGGAAAACAAAGGTGCAAAATTTTACAAAATGAAGTTAAGAAGAAGAAAAAATTAATGAGACAATGGAGAATTAGCTGAACTCCATGAAAAAGCAACTAGAAAATAAGAACAAGTCCAGTGAAGAATTGAATCAGGAGAGTAAGAACTTGAAGAGGGAAGTTTGACAATGAGAAATTAACTGCAATGTTAAAAAGAACATTGAAATTGACAGCAGAATCAGTAAAGACAGTATCACATGACCTCAGTACCAGAAACAGAGTACTGTGACCATTCCGTCACAGGTGACAAACCGAGATTGTAAAAGAACTGTCAAGACTCAAGACTTTATTCCAGACAGAATTCCGTTAGCAGCTAACCTATATGGAAGGGTTCAGTGCAAGACTATATTTAGAACTGTAATAGTTAAAGCCTACAAATAGAGGGTTTATGCTTAAAAACACACAAGCCTCAGGAATACAAAAAATCCGTATTAAGTGCATAATATGACATGGTGTCATTATATGAAACTTCAGTAGCGGATCAAATCAGAGCCCTGGAATTATTGGGGGGCGATTCTCCCATTCCGACCCGGTAATCTTTTGGCGGGTCAGGCTGGGAGATGCGCGTGTGTGCCGATTCGCGGGATTCGTGCATGAATTCCCAACACACGCATCTCCCACCGTCGGATATCCGGCGTGGTTGGGACCACGCAGGAAACCAGCGGGAACACCAGGTAAGTAAATTTAATCTATTTTTAATGTTATTTGCATGTGATGATTGGGCCCGGGACTGAAGTCTCCGGGCCTGATATCATCTCCCACCTCGCAAGTACAACTTGACTCTGGCGGGGTTTAGAGTAGCTCCCCACCTTCGGGGGACTAGTGGGAGACTGCGCTGGAGTGAAGGGGGAGGGCAACTGGGGCTCCCTCAGAGGGTCAGACGTTGGGGGGATGGTGCCCCCTGGGCATGGGCATGCTGGCAGTGCCAGCCTGTGCCACCTGGCACTGCACAAGGGGCAAAGTGCCCATGTCCAGGGAGCACCTTAGCACTGCCCACCAGGCATTGGGCAGTGCCAAGGGGCAGGGCCTACGTGTGGGGCCAGCTGGGGATGGGGCCTAGGGGCAATTGGTGGGGGTGGGGGGGGTCTCACTGTCACTCTGCAGATAGGATTAGTCGGGGCTGGAGGGAGACCAGTAATCGGAGCGGGGGAGGGGCGGGCTGATGGTCTGCCAGGGGAGGGGGTGTCTGCTTCCCGTTGGGAAGATCTGCCGAGGTGGGGGGGTCTGTCTGCCAGAGTGCTGAGGATTCTGCCTTCTGTGGGGGAGGGATCTGCCTCACAGGGGGTGGAGTCCTCTCTTGGGAAGAAGACATTTTGAAATCATGTAGGGACTAGGGCAGTTGCATGGACGTTAGAGTAGCCAGGGTGCTGCTGGCCTCTGTACAGTTTCTCTTATCAATAAATACCTTTAGTGTTTCTAATGAACTGTGAGGGTGCATCATTACACTGCTCAATGTAACAAATGCAATACCTCAAAATTGTCCCGATTGATGGACCAAATTCTCTTGATGGACCAGCAGTTGCTATTACACCTACCCCAGTATTATACGCACAGTGTCTGGCTTACAAACCGATTTGACCTTCTCTCTAATAAACAAACAGAAAAGCTTTTGCTTATATCACAGCCTCCTGGCTACCAGCTTCGCCAGTCTGCTTCCTCTCAACCTATTATTGAAATCATCATCCCAACAGGGTCAAACATCACTGATCATCAAGAGATCAATGTCAACTTTTTATTCCACTCTTAATGTACAGGATGGGATTTTACATCCTCCCTCGTCCCAAAACTGTAAAATCCCATCTGAGGTCAACAGCCCTTCCCATTGTCTGCCCCTTGCCTGCTCCAATTCCCCTGGCTGGCGGGGTGATAAAATTCTGGCCATATATCTCAGACTCCCTTTCCGGTCCTGGTTTATTTCACAGCTTTTTGATAATATTGACATCCCATCTGACTCTGAATGCATTAGAAATACCCTTTTCCCCCCAAGATGAAATACTAAAAGCAATTAAATCCATGCAAAGTAATAAGGCACAAAGGGCCTGATGGGTTTCCAATTGAATTTTATAAAAAAAACTCTTATCACGTCTTCCTCCATTATTATTGTCTTTATTTTTAGAATGCTTTTTCTCTAAAACCTATGCTGCACAAGGCACCTTTGTTCTTTTAAAGAGGGATAAGGATCCTCTGTATTGCATTTCATACCGACCTTTTCCCTTTTAAATGTGGATGTCAAGATATTAGCTAAAGCCTTAGCCCATCGTCTTGAGCCTGTCCTTCCATCTATTATCTCTCCTGACCAGACAGGTTTTATACAGGGTAGGCAATCCTTCTAATTTAAGGTGTCTTTTCAATATTATTTGTATGCATTGAGCTACTCCTCTTCCTGAGGTTCTTATAACTATGGATGCGGTAAAAGCTTTTGTTAGAGTGGAATTCCTTCAATCTTGAAAAATTTGGATTTGGATCCATTTTTATAAAATGGATGCAACTATTACATTCCTCCCGGTTACTTCAGTATGTACAAAAATATCCACTCTAAATCCTTTGTCCTCCATCAAGGTACCAGACAGAGCTATCCCCGTTCCCCCCTATTTTTCACTACTAGTACTGAGCCCCTGGCAATCTCACTGCGGACCTGTGGAGATAAACAACATATGATACGGGATGGAGTCTCTGCTGGTGATCTGCCTCTTTATATCTCTCTTCCAGCCTCACCTCTCCCACATATCTTCTCTATTCTTGAGTGGTCTGGTCATATTTCAGGTTTTAAAATTAATTTACTGAAAGAGTGAGATTTTTCCTATTAACTATTGCCAAGAGTTACCTCCTTTATCCCTTCTTCTTCAAGATCTCAGCAAACAGTTTTAAAAATTTAGGAATTTTAATTACTCGATCCCTTGGAGAGCTTTTCAAGAGTGGATACTTTTGTACATTCTGAAGTTAGGGCGGCACGGTGGCACAATGGTTAGCACTGCTGTCTCACAGTGCCACGGACCCGGGTTTGATTCCCCGCTTTGATCACTGGCTGTGCGGAGTTTGCATGTCCTCCCCATGTCTGTGTGGGTTTCCTCCCACACTCCAAAGATGTATGAATTAGGTTGATTAGTCATGTTAAATTGCCTCTTAGCGTCAGGGGAACCAGCAGGGTAAATACGTGGGGTTGCGGGGATCGGGCATGAGTTGGATTGTTTGGTGCAGACTCAATGGGCCAAATGGCCTCCTTTAGCACTGTAAGGAATCTATGATTCCATGATTAACTTTGAGCCTTGGTTGGAAAATATGAAGCAGAACTTAGCTTGTTGGTGTAATTTACCTCTTTCTGGTAGTATAAATTCAAAAGACTAATATTTTGCCAAAAGTTCTTTAATTATTTCAGTGCATTCCATTGTTTATCCCCGAGCATTTTTTTGTTGCAATAGACCAATTCATTTCTTCCTTTACTTGGAATAAGAAAACACCCAAAATTTATAACTTTTTTTCCACAAAGACCCAAGCATTTAGGTGGCATTGCAAAATTTTTGTTTTTATTATTGATCTGCTATTTTCCATAATATTTCTTTTTGGCTTCATTTGGGTCTAGTTAAGTGCGGGTGCAATTGGAGGCAGCTTCCGCATCTCTGCCTGCCCTGTTTTGCTCTGCCATTCATTTATAAACCAGCCACTTTTCTTCAAACTCTGTATTTTGACAGTCACTTAAGATTTGTACTAAGTTCAGAACACACTTTGGGCTATAATCTCTCTCTTTATGCAACTGTATCGATGCAAATATTTTATTTCTGCCTTCATTAGGAGATTACCCTTCAAGCGAGAGATGTCAAGCCCCTTATTAACTTATGTATTGATAATATTTTTGCTTCTTTTGACTCTCTCTCTTGGAGATCCGCCCCACACACACTTCTTTCACCATTTACAAATCAGAGATCTTACATGCAAAAAAATAGCATTTGTTGTGCCCTAAATCACTGATAGATACTATATTAGAACTAAATCCTTATTGCTGTCCTGTAAGCTATTTTTTGTACTGTTATTCATTCTGATTGTTAAAACTTAATAAACAAAAATAACAAAAAAGTAAGCTCGTTACTCTAAAAAGCTGAACTCAGGAGGGGATGTGAGACTGTATCTCGCAAACCAACACTTGATGAAAACAAGGCCCAAAGGCACCTTAGAAGCCTAAAATGATTACCTAGCAACTCAGTGAAATGGAGGTGAAATGGAGCCAGTGTTTTGTTCCTGCTTTGACCTGGTGTGAGTGTATATCCAACTCTGTGCTGACATACACAGTCAGGATTGGGACAACATCCCAATTTCTACCCCGAATGTCATATAATCCCGCAACAAAGGAAACATACAAGACAAAGTGTTTTTAGCAGAACCTATCGCTTCAGCTGAAAAGCAAGCCAAGCAAGCACTAAGAAAATCAATCTGCCCACAGCACTAAAGTACATTAATCATATGAAGTGTCATTCAGGCAGATTACCTCTTGTGCCAAATCTCCAGTTCCATTGATCTCACTGTTAAGATGGATAGCACATGGATCTCTTTACTAAAATATGCTAAGTAGGCCACAAAAATATTGCCGTCTGTGCTTTGATCGGCTGCTCCAGCAATCAACCTCTTGTGTTCTGACAGAATGCTTTAACCTTCAGGTCGTCAATCACTGCTTCATATAGTCAATGTGTTTGCGTTGAAGAGTATAAGACTGCATTATTCCTAAAAACATACCCAGCTCAACAGGGAGGCTAGTCCAACATGTACAGATAATTGACTAGATATCCAACGTGATTTAAATGGAAATAAAAATTAGGTGGCTTCTATTGGGATCAATCAATCCACAATTCCAGGTTTAATCCCGAGTGGCAAATTGAAAATCTACCCCAGTGAGAGAAATCTAATCCTTTTATTTAGAGAATCTTAGAATTTTTCAGCTGGGATTCTCAGCTGCAGGTGTGAGGCCTCCTGGGGGTTGGTGAAAAGGTTTCAAGGATCTGCTATGATTAACCTCAGGGATTTTAAAAAAAATGTCATTATTGTATAAGGGGTGAACTGAACTGAGGAAACTGAAGGCTCCGGCCCTGACTCAAAGCTCTGTTTGCCCCTTCCCAAATGTCTGTCAAATGAGAGTAACAGCTACTGTTGAGCCCAGGTCCCCAGTAGTTGAGAAGGGAGAGTGGGGCAGCAGTTGCTGCTTGCTGAGTATAGATTCCCTGGCTTGAGCTCTCCATCTTCCACACTATTTATGTCAGGTCCCACTGTATCCCAATCCCCACTGTCATATTCTCATTCCAGGCAGGTAGTGACGAGATGGGTGAGGACCGTTGCCTCCAGAGACAGGCCTGAGGCGGCAACAGAGGCAGTGGCGAGGCCAGCAGCTCAGCAGCCCACCTTCATTTACTGGAACTTCAGCCCAGTTGTGGAGATGAATGTCAGGCCATCAAAGCTATCCCCATCACCCATCTCTCATGCTCACCATGCCCCTGCATACTTCCATGCCCCCTCACAACACCAATGCCTTTCCAGGCCCCCTCATACCTCCATGGCCACTCATACTCTTATGACCCCCAATATTCACTATAGGCAGACCTCAGGAGCAATAGCTTTGAAATGGACATGAAAACAAACTTCAATCTAATAGAGCTCTCACTCATCATAATACATGCTAAAAACAATATTCATTCATAGAAGCCATTCAAAAAAGTTAGAATCCCTCAAGCAATCAATTGGTTGTAAAAATAGACACACATCAAGTCAGTAACCATATCAAAGATAGAGAACCCTTTAATGACCTCTTAATATTGTCAACCAAACTGTCTATACAGCTCCCTGAGATAAATGGATCTGTACCTTTTGAAACTCAGGCAAAGATTTACAATGACTCCAGCTTTCAAGAGAAACAATTAAAAATATAAACAATGGAGCCTATTGAATCTGTAAAAAACAGATTATTAGGTTTATTTCTAAGCTACACCAGATAGCCTATCAACCAATGCAGTGCAGGGGCAGGTGTACTTCCCCAGGGAACGGTGGAGACAGGGCCTTTTGTATAATGCAAGAGGGAGGCCTCAGACAGCAAAATGATGGGAACTGAATCTGAAGTAAGTACCCACTGACCTTTAAATTTGAAAAAAACTGGCTTACAGCTTTCACTTAAGTGAAAAAAAGGCGGAAACATATAAACATACAAATTAGGGGCAGTGGTCGGCCATTTAGCCCCTTGAGCCTGCTCTGCCACTCAGTAAGATTATGGCTGATCTTATTGTGGTCCCTCCACATTCCTGTCACCTCCCCATTGAATACTTTTAAGGCAGAGGTAGACAGATTATTGATAACCAGGATGTCAAATGATACTGGGGAGGTGACAGGAATGTGGAGGGACCATAATAAGATCAGCCATAATCTTACTGAGTGGCAGAGCAGGCTCAAGGGGCTAAATGGCCTACTACTGCTCCTAATTTGTATGTTTATATGTTTCCGCCTTTTTTTCACTTAAGTGAAAGCTGTAAGCCAGTTTTTTTTCAAATTTAAAGGTCAGTGGGTACTTACTTCAGATTCAGTTCCCATAATTTTGCTGTCTGAGGCCTCCCTTTTGCATTATACGAAAGTCCCCCAATCCCTATGGTAAAACGTAAGGTTTTTTCTGTATAAAAATTTCCTCAGCATTGCTCCCACTCACTATGTTGCTTCTCCTGCTAAAATATTTTGACTTAGTTCCTTTAGTTCCAGTGCGATAATGGGCTTCAGGACTCCCCACCAGTCCTGGTCCATTGCAATCTAATGCACAGGTACTGCAGAAAATACTGGTTCCTTCCCACACCTCACTCCATCTTTCCCTGCGCATGAGGCCCAAATATGTGACACCAGTTTGCCTCTATCCTATTCATCCCTGTCTTCCTCACAATCTGTTTCCAGCACATCAGCTGATCTAGGTTCCCTGCTTGATGGTCAAGAAAGAGTCATTTTCCCTCATCGCCAAGATTTTTATAAGTAATAAACAGAAGTGTGCAGTGTTTTCTTCAGTACTGAGTTTATGGTAACATTTTTCCCAATGGGAAAAGTACTGTAATGCATCTCAATACTTACACAATCAATGTAATGGTCACCTTACTTTTGCAGGACAGAGCCCAAAAAAGAATCGCTGCAGTAAAAACACATTTAACTTATAACACTGCATCTAACTATCGAACATTTTGTTTTGTATTTCAAAGCCTGGGAATGAATGAATCCCAGGACTTTTGTTTGGTTCCCCACTTGGAACTAGGCTTTCCTTGTGGTTCACAACTCCTCTGAGGAGTCATGAGCCACATATACTTACAGAAGAGGACCCAACTCCGCAAAGATCGTGAGGTGATTTGAACTGCCAACTCCTGCTATGGAGCTGGCTAGGGCGAGAGTGTTGCACCTCCATTCTTAGCCTGCACTGATAGAAATTTACCAGGAACCCTAACCCTAACATTTACCAGGAACCCTAACTCGGCAAAGATCCAGGTCATTCCAGTATCCTGTGACTCCTGAGATTAGCCGGTGGTGGTTCCTGTCAGATTTGTATATTTTTAACACATATTTTTGTTATTCACACGGCCATGATTGCCAATCAAATCAAGAAGAACCAAGGAAATAGGTGGCAGTTGCGAGGAGGAGAGGAGCTGCTGGGGTGTAGGAAGAAGAACAGAATGTGACAACATTAGAAAACTATCAGGATTGACACTGCTCACAAAACTGAAACAGTTTGCAAATTTATTTAAATATTCTGCACTGTCAGTTTTTCCTCCCATTTTCTTTTCTGCTTTCCTCAAAGTGTTGAGTCATGTTGTAATATTGTTACATAGGTGCGGATTGCCCTTTGGTGCCTAATCTCTTTCACTCTGCATCAGTGAACCTATACCTTGAGTGTTAGTGGTCATGCTTGACCACGGAGGGCATCAGAGGCTGACCTGATTATTCACTCTCAATGTTGGCCTCCAGTTAAGATTTTAACCTTCCTATGTGTCCTGATGTCATCAGGAATAAAACATTAAATTGAACACTGCTGTGAGCAATTTGGGAGCGGGCCCATCTGGGCCTGAATACAATTGGTTTTTAAAATTCTCACTGTACACTCTGTTTTCATGCTGAAATCTTCTTGTTTCTTTCATTGCTTTTTAAAATAGATGCTGTGCAATAAATGTAGATTTATGGATAATGAATTATTTGATTTTGAATAGTTCAGCTTGGGAAAATATCTAATCTTTCCTTTTACTTTTGCTTTAGTCTTCTTGTTCAACCCTTTGTCATGACTGTCCTCATGTAAGTCAGAACATCATTCTTTCTGGTCAAAACTGTCAATTCATTTAATTTGTTACAAGCACCATTGGGACCACTAACTTCAAACAAGAGATTTGAATGCAGTAAACAGCTTAAAGTAATTCCACAATAAGATTTCAAGTTTTAATGTTTTTACAAACCAACTAAAAACAGCATCAACTAAACATTCCCTAGTAAGCAACTAAAAATCTAATGGCAAAATGTTACACTGGTGGGATTTTACAGTCCTGCCCCCACCATAAAATCCCTAAACTATAGAAAAGATATCTCCCCCCGTTTTAACTTTTTAGCATGACTGACACACCACAGTTAGACTTTATTGCTTACTCTCAGCAGAATTGAGGTTTTTATGGAAACCAGTCCAACATCATTCCCAGCTTCTAACAGGTGTGTTTTTCAAGTCAAGTGATCATCAGAAATTACGTCTCTCAGTTTCCGGAGAAGTCCAGAACCAAATAACAGATAACAAATAGCAAATTGGCCCATTTCGCCAATACTCCCTCTATCACCTGACCATGCCAGGATGAATCTTCCAGATTTCTTAGATTGCCTTGGGATGCGTCTCTTCGACCAGAGATAGCCTTCTGTCTCACATTCTGTAGTCTCCTCTCTCCTGACCACACTGGCTGCAGCCCTTTCATCTCTCCGTAAGAATTCCCTCTCTGTCTGAAACCTCAGAGACAAAAAGTCAGCCGCAGCTGCTCTTGTCTTTGGTTGGGATTTTCCAGCCCCGTCGTGGTGAGACACGCTGCGGGGGATTCCTCGGCCAAGCCAAATGTCCATTGACTTTTGGCGGGACTGGATGACCCCAATAGTGGGTGCGGTTGGAAAACCACGCCCTTTGTTTGAGGAGTCAAAATTTTGCACCTCTTAGTAAATTTTGCCTTGGGCTGCCACCAGTCACCATGGTAACCAAGCCACATAGGCTTGTTTCCAGGGTGGTTAGCACTGTTGCCTCACAGCGCCAGGGACCAGGGTTCAATTCCCGGCTTGGGTCACTGTCTGTGCAGAGTCTGCATGTTCCCCCCGTGTCTGCACGTTGTCCCTGTGTCTGCATGGGTTTCCTCCAGGAGCTCCAGTTTGCTCCCACAGTCAGAAAGACGTACTGGTTAGGTGCATTGGCCATGCTAAATTCCCCCTCAGTGTACCCGAACAGGCACCAGAGTGTGGCGACTAGGGGATTTTCACAGTAATTTCATTACAGTGTTAATGTAAGCCTACTTGTGACACTAATACATAAACTTGACTGAACTTAAACCTCTTACCAATGCCCTTTCCAAAGTATTTTGTTTTGCCTAAATGAAAAAGATGGATTAAAACACAACAATTTTATAAACTTTCTATTTGTAACAAAGTGAAACTAAAGACTGATTATTCCAGCAGTAAGTTAAGAAATAGGAACAATCCAGCAAAATATATACTGTTTGATTTTAATAATATTTAAACAAAAATTTTAGAACCCAACTTGATTTAACAGCTGCAAAAAACAAAGTCAAAAGTAAACACGTTCAATAACCTCCTCGCAAAGATATTTAACAATGATATACGATAATGAATTGAATGTTGGGCTAATGCTACAATCTCTATGACACCAAGACCTGTCTGGGATCATAAACCATTGCATTAACGGTAATCTTTTTATGGTTTAAAACAAGGGAAAACAGAGCCGAGAGTAATAGATGAGGAAAAGAACTAGAAGCAAAGAGCTGGGAAGGGGAAAGCAAAAGAGCAACCATTAAGTAAAATTATTACACTGGACTGATTGTTAAAAATACCATTCTCGAATGATGACACATAGTTAAACAAAAGGTTCTTTGTCATTTTTAAGCCTTTGCAATCATGTAGACATGAGAATTATGTAGAGAAATCCAAATTGAAATAAAAAACAGGAGAACAGGTTATGCTGTAAGGTCACTTGACTGAATATAATGGGTACATTTCACAAATCAAATGATAGTGAGGAATTAGGTCTTTGAATCTTCCATCTAAACTCCATCTGAACAAAGAACAAAGAACAAAGAACAATACAGCACAGGAACAGGCCCTTCGGCCCTCCAAGCCCGCGCCGCTCCCCGGTCCAGGATTGAATCCTGAATCCAGGATCCCCGCCCAATTTTCCAGCCTATCTACATACCAATATCCTATCCTTCGAGCTGTCCCTCACAGCTACGATGCTTTGTTCATTACAACCTATTAACTCACCCCCACCTCCCCATTCCCGACCATGTGATCTCCAGGGAGAGGCGAAAACCCAGAGTGAAAAACCCCAGGGCCAATATGGGGAAAAAAAAATCTGGGAAATTCCTCTCCGACCCCCTGAGGCGATCGAAACGAGTCCAGGAGATCACAATGGCCCAACCCTAGTCATTTCCACTTCCACGAACACCATATGAATTCCCTGCCCCCGAGACAGGTTCCCAACTATCCGCAGTCTCGCTCTGTACTGGCACCAGCAAGATGATCATAGAATGAAGCCATGAAACGAGAAACAAGGAACAATTAGCCCGCGCCGCTCCCTGGTCCAAACTAGACCACTCTTTTGTATCCCTCCATTCCCACTCCGTTCATATAGCTGTCTAGATAAGTCTTAAATGTTCCCAGTGTGTCCGCCTCCACCACCCTGCCCGGCAACACATTCCAGGCCCCCACGACCCTCTGTGTGAAATATGTCCTTCTGATATCTGTGTTAAACCTCCCCCCCTTCACCTTGAACCTATGACCCCTCGTGAACGTCACCACCGACCCGGGGAAAAGCTTCCCACCGTTCACCCTATCTATGCCTTTCATAATTTTATACACCTCTATTAAGTCTCCCCTCATCCTCCGTCTTTCCAAGGAGAACAACCCCAGTTTCCCCAATCTCTCCTCATAACCAAGCCCCTCCATACCAGGCAACATCCTGGTAAACCTCCTCTGTACTCTCTCCAAAGCCTCCACGTCCTTCTGGTAGTGTGGCGACCAGAACTGGACGCAGTATTCCAAATGCGGCCGAACCAACGTTCTATACATCTGCAACATCAGACCCCAACTTTTATACTCTATGCCCCGTCCTATAAAGGCAAGCATGCCATATGCCTTCTTCACCACCTTCTCCACCTGTGACGTCACCTTCAAAGATCTGTGGACTTGCACACCCAGGTCCCTCTGCGTCTCTACACCCTTTATGGTTCTTCCATTTATCGTGTAGCTCCTTCCTTCATTATTCCCACCAAAATGCATCACTTCGCATTTATCAGGATTGAACTCCATCTGCCATTTCCTTGCCCAAATTTCCAGCCTATCTATATCCTTCTGTAGCCTCTGACAATGTTCCTCACTATCTGCAAGTCCTGCCAGTTTTGTGTCGTCCGCAAACTTACTGATCACCCCAGTTACTCCTTCTTCCAGATCATTTATATAAATCACAAACAGCAGAGGTCCCAATACAGAGCCCTGCGGTACACCACCAGTCACAGGCCTCCAGCCGGAAAAAGACCCTTCCACTACCACCCTCTGTCTTCTATGACCAAGCCAGTTCTCCACCCATCTAGCCACCTCCCCCTTTATCCCATGGGATCCAACCTTTTTCACTAGCCTACCATGAGGGACTTTGTCAAACGCTTTACTAAAGTCCATATAGACAACATCCACGGCCCTTCCTTCGTCAACCATTTTGGTCACTTCTTCAAAAAACACCACCAGGTTAGTGAGGCATGACCTCCCTCTCACAAAACCATGTTGACTATCGTTAATGAGTTTATTCCTTTCTAAATGCGCATACATCCTATCTTTAAGAATCTTCTCCAACAACTTCCCCACCACGGACATCAAGCTCACCGGCCTATAATTACCCGGGTTATCCTTCCTACCCTTCTTAAATAACGGGACCACATTGGCTATCCTCCAATCCTCTGGGACCTCACCTGTGTCCAGTGACGAGACAAAGATTTGCGTCAGAGGCCCAGCGATTTCAACTCTCGTCTCCCTGAGCAGCCTTGGATAGATTCCATCAGGCCCTGTTTCATTCTTCGGCCATAAAATTATCTTCCATACCCATCAGCCTCAATTTAGTGGTAGCACAAACCTCTAACTTAGTTTAAGTTTTAAGTTTATTTATTAGTGTCACAGATAGGCTTACATTAACACTGCAATGAAGTTACTGTGAAAATCCCCTAGCTACCGGTTCAGATACACTGAGGGAGAATTTAGCATGGCCAATGCACCTAACCAGCATGTCTTTAAGACTGTGGGAGGAAACTGGAGCATTTGGAGGAAACCCACGCAGACATGGGGAGAATGTGCATACTCCGCACAGACAGTGACCCAAGCAGGGAATGGAACCCGGGTCCCTGGTGATATGAGGCACCAGTACTAACCACTGTGCCACCATGTTGCCTTTGTCATGTATTCAAGCCCCATTGCAGAGACTTGAGCATGAAATAATGCTGATACTCCAATACAGTACTGTGGAATGGCTACATTGTTGGAGGAGCTGCCTTTTGGATGAAATATCAAACCGTGACTCAATCTCCCCTCTGAGGTAAATAATCCCATGGTATTATTTGAAGAAGGGCAGGGTAATTCTCCCTATATCCTGGCCAACTCCTATCCCTCCACCATTAAAAGAGATCAACTTTATTTATTTCATTGCTGTTTTTGTGGTCTTGCAATAAATTGCTCCTAATGTTACAAGTGTGACTACATTTCAGAAGCGTCTCATTGAATGTGAACGATTTTGGAACGTCCCAAGGACATGGAAAATATGATATTAATGCAAATTTATTCTTTATTTCTTTTAATTGGATGGCATGAAATGAAGTTATTTTTATGATGTAGTCTATTTACTTGTTAATCTTTCTTGCTAATGTTACAAGTAAGATCACATGCTAACTGGCTTAAAAGAAAATGGAGTCAAAGGCTCCTCATATCAAAATGCTGACCTTCTGTTTTAATATTTGATGTTGGAAACTTTAAGAACCATTTTCCTATCATTTTTACTATAAAAGCCAACAGCTTGCAAAAACATTGTTTTTTTAAAAATGTTCGATTTTGAAATTCTATCAAGTTAAGGTTTCAATGTTTGCAAATAAAAATGTTCACCATCTGTTTACATTGATGCTATTTATACAAAAGCATCCATGTCAGCTGCTTATGAATTATTCACTAATCTATCTCATTTACACTTGTGTAGTTAATGTCATCATTAAATTAAAAATGTCGTTAGATCTTGGAATGTTGCCAAGTTCTGGAATTCTGTGACCTATGAGAAGCCAAGGACCCTAGCTGTTAATTAAAGCATAAACCAAGTAACTATTACAAAAGCAGCACACAAGGCCACACATGAAGGGCGGAATTTAATGCTTTCTCCTTTGGGAGCAGGGGGCATTTAATTGGGCAGAAGGGTAGTGGGTGGGATTTCTGCCCCAATTACGTCTAGGGCAAAAAAAGGCTCACAGATGGTCTTTCAACCCCAAAGCCAATTTTGCCCTTTTAGTGGGCAATTAATTCTCTCCCAAAGGCCTCATCCCATTGTAGCTGACACTCGGGGGGAGGGGTGGGGGGGGGGGGGTGCAATCGTCACACAGAAAGTCCAAAAAGCACACCGAATTGGGTTTACTTGTAGATTCCAATGTGCAGGTGCCCTTGAGATTCCGTGCCAGATGGAGGGTTCTGGAATTGGGAAAGGGGGAGATCTGCTGAAAGTTACCCCCCTGTTCTTGCTATCTACCTCCTCGTCACAGCTCCCATTCCATGACCCCCATCTTGCCCATGTTCATCTATGACCAGGTTCCTTAGTGTTCCTAGACCCCCCCACCTGGGTGCGTTGCTGGCAGCTGCCACTGCTCCCACTGGTGCTGCCACAATGCATGCCGGCCAGAATGTGATTGGCCAGTAGGTCTCAGGGGTGAGTGGTGGGCGTGGGTGGGGGGCGGAGGTGGTCTGTAGATTGCATTCCCTCCATAGATATTGATCCCAGGGAGGTCGTCCACTGTCCACTTATCACCTGATGGCCCAATGAATGAATTGTCCATCAGGCACTTAAGTGGGGAGAGGGGGGGACCTTCCCAAAAGGTGATAGCTTGGAGCTCTCGCAGGTTCACCAGCTGACGGATGAGACGCCCAAAGTTCCTATATGATTCAATGTAAAGCAAACATTACAAAGTATTCAAGCATGGAATTTCCATACATGTTGTTCCAAGTCATTAGATTGCTGAAGTATTTAAGTTAGAACACTTAGATAGTCATTTCAGCTCATTGCTTGTTTCCAGACAGAAACAAAATACATAAACAAGCAGTTCAAATAAAATTGCAGATAGATTAAAAGTTGCCAAAAAGAATCTTAAAGTAAGTGTAAATGCTGGAAAGCAGAACATGGTGGAAACACAAAGCAAAGTCAGGGAGCATTCAGTGGTGAGAGCAGACAAACTGATGCTTCACATTTGGACTCTTCATTGGAATTGCAGGATATTACAAATTAACAGCATTTACAAAGGAGGGGAGTAGAGAAGGTGAGTGAAGAAACATTTATGAGGTCAGGATTTATGAGTAGCACCAGAATGGGGCATAAGATAGGTAGCACTGAAAGGATGAAACACTGGCAAGAAGCAGCATGCTTCAGTAACTCAGGAGCCTAAGAGGTGATAAAAATACAGGTTAAAACCAAGGCTTGGATTTTTGCAATAAAGGAGAACCTCTCTGTCGTTGCAAAAATGGCAGAAGAGGACCAAGTCTGGAAGTCCCACCCCCAAACATGGAGCCTTCACATATTTCACAGATGGAGGTGCCCATAGAAATCAGCAGCCGCCACTTGTGTGATTTTGGTGTGAGGGGTATCTGAAACCCAATGTGTACAGATTAGACCTGGTAGGAGCAGGTCTGAAATTTGTGGATTTGTTTGGATAGTCAGGATACCTTTTCAGAGAGTTATCCCTTTGGATATGGTCCAAGGACAGCCTAGGGAGGTCATGTATCCTTTAGGCTAGATCATGTGCCCTTCCAGCGATGAAAAGTGCCCTTTGGGGGAGGTAAGGTGCCAATGTGGATTGTAAAACACAGGCATGAATGTGCCTAAAATGTACATGAACTCATTGGAGCTGTGAAATTAATTGGAACTGTCAAAAACAACTGTCAAAAGTGTCATTCTGAACTGTCAACTGTCAAAGGGAGCTGTCAAATTGTCAAAATATTTAAACTCCTGCCCTTTAACTCTTTGGGGAAAAGAAAACTTCTGCAATGTTAAAAAATATGATTTCTTGCTATATCACATTGCCAGTTGACATAAGCCTTCGGGCAACCTTTACTGGATTGGTGCTACACGACTTATTTCACAATGTCCAGTGGGGTGCCAGCCGTTTCACAGTTTGATTGACAGCTCCAAGTGGTTATGGCTCTTTGAAATTGAACTACAAATTCCAGCTCGGGGGCGATTCTCGTAAAAAAATTCTAAGTGCCAAATTCGTGTTAAAACTGGAGTAACTCCCGCTGGGTTTTTTTAGCATGGTTTTCAGAATGAATCTCCCACACTCAGCACTGCAGAGTGCCTGAGAAAGATTCAGACTGAAAACCAATGGGTGGGACCTATTCCCACTGGAGAGGCTGGCAGCATAACGCTGAGCAGGCCACTGTACATATGCCGATCTGTCAGTGTGGCAATCAGCGCATGTGTAGTAGTCCCGCTCTGCCTACTTCCCAGTCACTGGCCAGCTCAGTCGCTGGCCAGCCCCGTGACCCCGCATCGCTGCCCTTCTAAAAACCACACCCCCCGATCGCTGACCTTCTGGACCTGTCCGGACGAGCCCCAATGTCCGTGACTCCACCCCCCCCCCCAGCGCTGACCCCCTCAGTAGCCCCGACCCTCACCCCCACCTGGATGGCCAGCTCCAATCGCTGTTCACCCCCCCTCGATTTCCGATGTCGAGCTGATGACTCCAAAAATCACGGAGCTGGAGACATGCGGAGGCCGTGGCACCCAGCAGGGAGCTCGCAAAATGACCTCTGCTGATGTATCCCAGCCCATTGCACTGCTAGAACAGTGCAGTGGGCTGGGAGAATCGATCCTCCACCTTGTATTAATTAGGCATTTTGCAATTGAACAAAAGTTTGTTATTATAAGGGATGATTTAGTTGAAGGAATGTAATTATAGCAAATTAATTTTTGTGAATGCGAGTTTAAAAAAAAAATAAAGCCTTTAGTAGACGCTAGAACTTCTTTTTGTAAATCTCAGCATGGGTTCCAAAGACTGCCCATGATGGATACTGGATGAGCTGGCATTGCTAGGTATAAGGGAAAATGTTGGTGGGTGTGATGGAATAGGTTTCGAATGTGTTAGACGAGGTTGACATAGGTGTTATAAAGGCCATAGAATGAGTGGGGGCATTGGCTGGCATAGAGGGTATGAGGAGTCATGGGAAATGGGCATAGGTTGTCATGGAGGCATTGAGAGATGATGATGGGTGGGTGGCATGGGTTGTCATGAGTTGACGTGGGGTGTGAGTGTGAGGGCTGGAGGGCTGTTTTATTTTTATCAGTTCTTTTGTAAAAGTTTGATTCAGTGCTGGTACACCGAGGGAGGCCTTCAACCCAGCCAAACCCAACACCAAGTATTCTCTGCACTCATTCCAGTGTCACCCAGCCTGACCGCCAGGGAACCTGCAATGAAAATCTGACCTTCCGGGATATCCTCCCACAGGCTCTGTGCTTCCAACCTGGAAGTAGAAATCCAGACCCAATGGAGCAGTCTGTCCTATCAGCAAAGTGTTCCAACAGAAGAGGTCCCCCACCTCAATTACCAAAGCAGCTAGTCATTCCTGCTTCCCAGAAATCCCTGCATACTCATCCCTCATTTCCAGAATCCCCGCCAACGAAGACGTAGTGGGAGTTTGGGAACAAAAAACTACAAAGGCACATTGATAGATTAAGTGAGTGGACAAAACTGTGGTAGATGCAGTTTTATTTATTCATTCATGAGATATAGGTGCGGCTGGCTAGGCCATCCCTAATTGCCCTTGGGAAGATGGTGTGGTGAGCTGTCTTCCTGAACTGCTGCAGTCTATGTGGGTGTATGTACACCCATAGCGCTGATAGGGAGGGAGTTCCAGGATTTTGATTGTGATTGTGAAGGAATGACAACATATTTCCAAGGATGACATGTGGCTTGTGGTGGGAATCTGGAGGTCCCATGTGTCTGCTGCTCTTGTCTTTCTAGATGGTAGCAGTCATGGGTTTGGAAGGTGCTGTCTCAGGAACCTCAGTGACATCCTGCAGTGCATCTTGTAGATGGCACACACAGCTGCCACTGTGCGTTGGTGGTGGAGGGAGTGAATGTTTGTGGAAGGGGTGTCAATCAAATGGGCAGCTTTGTCCTGAATGGTGTTGGAACTGCACTCATCCAGGCAAGTGGAGAGTATTTCATCACACTTCTGACTTGTGCCCGATGGATGGTGGACAGGCTTTGGGGAGGCAGAATGTGAGTTTGCACAGGATTCCAAGCCTTTGACCTTTTCTCACAGCCACAGTATTTCTAGTTAGGTTTCTGGTCAATGGTAACCCCCAGGATGTTGATAATGGGGGATCCAATGATGGTAATGCCATTGAATGTGAAAGGGTGACAGTTGGATTCTCTTGTTAGAGATGGCCATTGCCTGGCACTTGTGTGACATGAATGTTACGTTCAATGGGGGAAGCATGAGGACATCCACTTTGGATCTATCAGAGTATTATCTGAATAGTGAGAAACTGGGAAGTGTGGAGAAGTAAAGAGGCATGGGGTCCATGTATAAAAATGACGAAAAGCAAATGGAAAGGTACAAAAAATTAAGAAGACTTATTGAAAGTTGGCCTTTATCTCAAGGGTGCTGGGATACAAAGGGTGTTTTAGGGTGGGGATAGGGGTGTCAGGGTGGGGTGAGTTGGGCGAACTATGCAACAGTTGCAACTGGCCAGCAGGATTAAGGAAAATCCCAAGGCTTTTTATACATATATAAAGAGCAAGAGGGTAGCCAGGGAGAGGGTTGGCCCACTCAAGGACAAGGGAGGGAATCTATGCATGGAGCCAGAGGAAATGGGCCAGGTATTAAATGAGTACTTTGCATCAGTATTCACCAAAGAGAAGGACTTGGTGGATGATGAGTCTGGGAAAGGATGTGTCGATAGTTTGAGTCATGTTGAGATCAAAAAGGAGGAGGTATTGGGGTTCTTGAGAAACATTAAGGTAGACAAGTCCCCAGGGACTGATGAGATATACACCAGAATACTGAGAGAGGCAAGGGAGGAAATTGCTGGGGCCTTGAGAGAAATCTTTGTATCCTTACTGGCTACAGGGGAGGTCCCAGAGGATTGGAGAATAGCCAATGTTGTTCCTTTGTTTAAGAAGGGTAGCAAGAATAATCCAGGTCATTACAGGCCTGTGAGCCTTACATCAGTGATAGGGAAATTATTGAAGAGGATCCTTCGAGACAGGATTTATTCCCACTTGGAAATAAGTGGACGTATTAGTGAGAGGCAACATGGTTTTGTGAAGGGGAGCTCGTGTCTCACGAACTTGATCGAGTTTTTCGAGGAAGTGACGAAGATGATTGATGAGGGTAGGGCAGTGGATGTTGTCTACATGGACTTCAGTAAGGCTTTTGACAAGGTCCCTCATGGCAGACTGGTGGAGAAGGTGAAGTCGCATGGGATCAGAGGTGAGCTGGCAAGGTGAATACAAAACTGGCTCAGTCAAAGAAGACAGAGGGTAACAGTGGAAGGGTGTGTTTCTGAATGGAGGGCTGTGACAAGTGGTGTTCCTCAGGGATCAGTGCTGGGACCTTTGCTGTTTGTAATATATATAAATGATTTGGAGGAAAATGTAACTGGATTGATTAGTAAGTTTGTGGACGACACAAAGGTTGGTGGATTTGCGGATAACAATGAGGACCATCAGAGGATACAGCAGGATATAGATCAGTTGGAGACTTGGGTGGAGAGATGGCAGATGGAGTTTAATCCAGACAAATGTGAGGTAATGCATTTTGGAAGATCTAATGTAGATAGGAAATATACAGTAAATGACAGAAGAGTACTTAACTTAATACTTAAGTTACTTAACTTAATACTTAAGAGTATTAATAGGCAAAAGGATCTGGGTGTACAGGTACACAGGTCACTGAAAGTGGCAATGCAGGTGGAGAAGGTAGTCAAGAAGGCATATGGCATGCTTGCCTTCATCGGCCGGGGTATTGAGTTTAAAAATTGGCAAGTCATGTTGCAGCTTTATAGAACCTTAGTTAGGCCACACTTGGAATATAGTGTTCAATTCTGGTCGCCACACTACCAGAAGGATGTGGAGGCTTTGGAGAGGGTACAGAAAAGATTTATGTTGCCTGGTATAGAGGGCATTAGCTATGAAGAGAGGTTGGAGAAACTTGGTTTGTTCTCACTGGAGCGACGGAGGTTGAGGGGAGACCTGATAGAAATCAACAAGATTATGAGAGGCATGGACAGAGAGGATAGTCAGAAGCTTTTTCCCAGGGTGGAAGAGTCAATTACTAGGGGGCATAGGTTTAAGGTGCGAGGGGCAAGGTTTAAAGGAGATGTACGAGGCAGATTTTTTACATAGAGAGTAGTGGGTGCCTGGAACTCGTTGCCGGGGGAGGTAGTGAAAGCGGATATGGTAGTGACTTTTAAGGGGTGTCTTGACAAGTACATGAATAGGATGGGAATAGGGGGATATGGTCCCCGAAAGGGTAAGGGGTTTAAGTTAAGTTGGGCAGCTTGGTCGGTGCAGTCTTGGAGGACCGAAGGGCCTGTTCCTGTGATGTAATTTTCTTTGTTCTTTGTTCTTTAGTTGTATTAAGTTCCAATTTGATAGTATCTGCAGTGCTGTGTTGAGTTCTGAGCACCACAGCCCAGGATGGTTATATTGGTCTTGGAGTGGGTGCAACATAGATTCACCAGAATGATACAGTACTGAGGTTGTAAGGATTACATTATGGGGATGGGTTGCATTTACCAAGCTTATATACCCTTGAGTATAGAGGCTTAGAAGGTGATTTACTTGAAGTTTTAAAAATTATTAAAGAATTTATTCAGGTCAATAGAGAGGAAGTAATTTCTCTGGTGAGGGACCAAGAAAAAAGGAGAATAATCTTAACATTGGAGTTAGGCTGCTCAAGGGTGATGTATGGGAACATCTCACACTGAGAAGTGGAAATCTGTAACTCTCCTCCTCAGGAAGGTGTTCAGGCTTAGTCAACTGGAAAACTCAAAACCAAGCTACATCTTTGTTAGTTAGGCTATTGAGGGATATGCAGCAAGGGCAGATCAGTGAAGTTAAAGTGTAGATCATCTGCGATCTAGCTGAATGGAGGAATAGGCTCGAGGGTCTCAATAGTCTGTTCTTACATTCCTCTGTACCTGGAGCAATGGCTAAAAATGGCACTTTTGCTGATGACTTGCCCAAGTTAAGAAGGAGATCAGAAGAACACAATGGAAATTCAGATCCATTCTTTGTAACTAATGATCAAAGAAGAAAAGTAGCAGCGAGAAAGACAATGAAGAAATGATGGAAACAATTCATTGGTTTGCTTTCTCCTCCTTGCTCATTGGTGGCTGACCCTTCATTTATTGTATTTTTACCTATTTTCTGCTGGATCATTCTCCTCCATTTGGATAATAATGTATCAGACCATCAGCATCATTCAGTTATGATGACTTCTTGCGATTTGTTACTTTTTTATTGATATGTTCAATCAATCAACTAAGTGTCAGAACCGATTATCTGAATATACACATATGACACATTGAAATGGGATGAATACTTGCTTGATTCTGGACTTTAAATTATCTACTGTACAATGGTCTATAAATTTTCTAGTTTGAATCCGTCACACTCCAATTTGTCATACATGCAAGTAAAGTTCAGTTATTAGGCCAGTGCTGCATGTAGCAGAGGTATTAACCTGATTAAAATCAGTTGATTCAGTTAGCAGCTAAAATAGTGGAGAGAAGGATTTCAGGCAAGTCTATTGAGCAGTTATACATTATTGTTCCACAACATCATTTCAGTGACAATGGCCGGAATCTTACCCCTGTTCACGCCAGCGGGATTTTCCCATCCCGCCACCGCCAAATTCTCCGACCTCACTGCAGCGGGAGCCTGGCGTGAACGGCAGGTAAGATCATGCCCAACACGTTTGAAAATGTGTATGACCGAACGGTCTGTCCGACATTCAGAAGCAAACTGCATCCTATTCGTTGAACAGACAGCTTTGTGAGCATGGTTAATTTCCAATATTATATATGTTATCCACTCTATAATAATTGATATAAGATATATCTTGTGTATATATGTTTTCAGTTTTTTTCAGTTGAACGGGTTAAGTGTTGGTGTAATTTCAAACTAGATGTTACTGTAACTGTGAATTTGGAATGAGTTTTGCCTGGTTTAGAAAAAGTATTTATTTCCTTTGGGAGAGCATGTTATAAAAAGACAGACCAAAAAGGGAAAGTGCTTTTATAATTAGCAGGTACTTACAAAAGCTTGAAGTTGGTGGATCATCTGCTCATGATAACTGTGAAATCTAAGTATGTACTTTTAATTTTTCAGAGATCGGGACAGAGGAAATAGGAGCAGGAGTAGGCCATTCGGCCCCTTGAGCCTGCTCCACCATTCAATCAGATCAGTAATCTACTTCAATGCCATTTTCCTGCACAATCCCCATATCCCTCCATGTCTTTAATATCTAGGAATTTATCGACCTCAGTTTTGAACATACTCAAGAGATTGGGCTTCAATAGTCTTCTGGGACGGAGCATTCCAAATATTCACCTCTCTCTGAGTGAAGAAATGTCTCCTCACCTCAGTCTTAAATGGCCTACCTCTCATTCTGAGACTGTGTCCCCTGGTTCTAGACTCACCAGCCAGGGGAAACATCATATCTACATCTACTCCGTCATGCGCTGTAAGAATTTTCTAAGTTTTGATGAAATCACCTCTCTTTGAAATTCTAGTGAATACAGGCCGGCTTTACTCAAACTCTCTTCATTAATAATCCTGCCATCTGAGGAATCAGTCAGGTGAACCGTTGTTACATTCCCTTTATGGCAAGTATATTCTTCGTAAAAAGTTTAACAACACCAGGTTAAAGTCCAACAGGTTTATTTGGTAGCAAAACTGTGTTTACCCCAGTCCAACGCCGGCATCTCCACATCAAGTATATTCTTCAGCAGGGAAGGAGACCAAAACTATAAACAAAACTCCAGGTATGGTCTCCCCAAGGTTCGATACAATTGCAGCAAAACATCTTTAATCCTGTAATCAAATCCTCTTGCAATATACTATATACTTGCAGTGTACTATTTGCTTTCCTAATTGTTTGTTGCACCTGTATATCACCTTCCAGTGACTCATGAACAAGGACACCCACGTCTCTTTGGGACATCAATACTTCCCAACCTCTCACCATTTAATAAACTGCATTTCTGTATTCCCTACCAAAGTATCACATATTTTTACGCATTATATTCTATCTGCCATGTTTTTGTCCACTCACCTAACCTATCTAAATCCCCTTGAAACCTCTTTGTGCCTCCTTGCAACTCACATCCCCACCTAGTTTTGTGCCATCAGTAAACTTGGAAATATTACATTTGGTTTCCACAGCCAAATCATTGATTTAGATTGTGAATTGCTGAGGCCAAGTACTGATTCTTGTGTACCCCACTCGTCACAACCTGCTAACTTGATACCGACCCATTTATTACTATCTCTGTTTCCCATCCCTTAACCAATTCTGAATCCATACCAGTATATTACCTCTAATTTTGTGTACCAACCTCTTACGTGAAACTTTATCGAAAGCCTTCTGAAAGTCCAAATATACCATATCCATTGGTTCCCCCTTATCTATTCTGCTACTTACATCCGAAAATAACTCAAACAGGTTTGTCAAACATGATTTCCCTTTCATAAATCCATGTTGACTGTGCCCAATACAACCATTATTTTCTCAGTATCCAGTTATCACATCCTTCATCTTAATGTAAGAGCATCCTATGTCAGCAGTTTGTTTAAACTTTTGTGGATCTGGATATCCAGAGGCAGTTTCCTTCCAACCCAAAAAGTCAATTTATCATTTATTATTAATGCACAATTATGCATCAATGAATCAGTTCTGAAGATTATACTAGATTATGAATAGTTTATCTGGCACTCAAAATGTCTTCATCTCATTGTAGTGTGTGCCATTCTAAACTCAATTGCTGCAAGAGGTGTTGGGGTATGTTGATAGGGAACTCCAACATTGACACGTATGATCCAGCCTTATGAATCATAGAATCATAGAAACTCTACAGTGCAGAAGGAGGCCATTCGGCCCATCGAGTCTGCACCGACCACAAACCCACCCAGGCCCTACCCTCACATATTTACCCGCTAATCCCTCTAACCTACACATCCCAGGACTCTAAGGGGCAATTTTAACCTGGCCAATCAACCTAACCCGCACATCTTTGGACTGTGGGAGGAAACCGGAGCACCCGGAGGAAACCCACGCAGACACGAGGAGAATGTGCAAACTCCACACAGACAGTGACCCGAGCCGGGAATCGAACCCGGGACCCTGGAGCTGTGAAGCAGCAGTGCTAACCACTGTGCTACCGTGCCGCCCCTTTTGTCTATCCTTCTTAAGTCTTGATTACCATTGAACATTCAGTTCCCAGCCTTGGTTATCCTGCAGCCACATCTCCATAATGACAATTAGAGCATATCTGTTTACTATGATAAACTATTCATAATCTAGTATAATCTTCAGAACTAATTCATTGATGCATAATTGTGCATTAATAATAAATGATAAATTGACTTTTTGGGTTGGAAGGAAACTGCCTCTGGATATCTAGATCCACAAAAGTTTAAACAAACTGCTGACATAGGATGCTATTACATTAAGATAGACAAATTAAAAGCACAGATAGAAGTAAACAGATATGCTCTAATTGTCATTATGGAGATGTGGCTGCAGGATAACCAAGACTGGGAACTGAATGTTCAAAATGGTAATCAAGACTTAAGAAGGATAGACAAAAGGGAAAACAAGGTGGGATAGCGCTGTTAATAAAGGATGAGGTCAGTACATTGGTGAGAGGGGATTTTAGATCAGAAGTTCAAGATGTAGAAGCAGTTAGGGTGGAGCTAAGAAACAGCAAGAAGCAGCAAACATTGGTAGGACTTGTTTATAGTTCATCAAGCAGTAGTGGTAAGTAGGGCATGGTATAAATTAGAAAAATAGAGATGCATATAACAGGGGTGACACAGTAATCGTGGAGGACTTCAGTTTACGTATGGACTGGATAAGCATAATTAGTACTAACGCTGTTGAGGACAAATTCTTGGAATGGATAGATGGTTTCCTAGAGCAGTATGTGGAGGAACCAAATAGAGAATGGGCTATTTTAAATCTAGTATTGTGCAATGAGAAAAAGCTAATTAAAAATCTAATTGTAAAGGAGCCTTTAGAGAAGAGTGACCATAATATGATGTAATCTTTCCTATCGTTCAGTTCAAAACTATAGGGTCCTAAATCTAAACAAAGGAAACTACAAAGGTATGAGGGCAAAGTTGCTAAATCCCTTGGGCCCAATGATCTACATCCCAAAGTGTTGAAAGAGGGGCTGTAGAGATAGTGGATGCATCCAAAATTCTATTGACCCCGGAATGGTGCCTGCAGATTGGAAGGTTGCAAATGTAATCCCACTATTTAAGAAAGGAGTGAGAGAGAAAATGGAGATCCATATATCTGTTAACCATGAATCCGTGAAGATGAAAATGCTAGAATCTATTATGAAGGATGTAATAATTGGACACTGAGAAAATAATGGTGGTATTGGGCACAGTCAACATGGATTTATGAAAGGGAAATCATGTTTGACAAACCTGTTTGAGGAATTGAGGAACCTGCAACATGTGCCTCCTCCTGTCTGGAGAAAGAAACATAAGGTAAGAGGCAATATGGAACTAAATGGAGAAAGTGTAGAAAAATAGAAAAGGCATGAATATGAAGCAATACTACATTGGCCACTATTATTCATGGGACAATGGATTTTTCATTTAGCTGAACATTGAAGACATCTCCCTTGATAGTATTTCAGAACTTAATTCTATTTCACTTGAATAATAAACCAGAACTGTATCATCAGCAAAATAAAGAGTCTCTGAAAGCGACCCACAGTATTTCTAGAAATTATAAGTAGCAGAGGACCCATTACTGATTCCTGTGAGGCATTTTTGATAATGATGCAATGCAATTCCAACCCCATATTTGGTCATTTGGCATGACAATTACAAAATACTAATGGCACATCTAGAACACTTAGAGCACAGGATTTTATAGCTAAAAGTATTGAACACCTTTTTATATTGAGAAATGGTATTCTAATTCAGTAATATTGATTGTAAAGCAAATGAGATAAAACTTCAAGCATCCTTCATTGTGGCTGCAAATTTTCCTATTACCACTCTACAAATCAAGGAATATCAAGAGCAGCAATTTTGTGTGGTCAGCAAAGAGAAGAGGCTGTTTTGGCTTTGTTAACTACTACAACTGGATGTGAAAGGAAAATGATCTCCAGTTGAAGAGATGCATCCTGCAGCCATCTAGGATTTCTGGGAAATGTCCTGGCATGGTCAGGGGGAAGAAGAATCATCTAGACAGGTTTTACCGCTGGTGGTGGATTTAAGAAACTCTCTGAAAGGTGAGAAAAATGCCTGGAGACAGGGACTGAAAGTTACTACATGGCAAAACAGGGATATGGGAACCCACTGGAAGTTGGGAGCAACTTGGACTGTTTTCTATAAGGACTGTAATTCTTGGGTGATAAGTAGTCAAGGGAATGTCACTTTCTGAAGTTTCATGTATAAGTTGCCTACAAAAAGAAAATAGTGTTTAGTTAGGAACATTTTTAGTCATTTGTTACAGTAAAAGGTTTAAAACATGAAACCTTGCCGTGTAGTGTTTTTAGCTACTAACTGGAAGTTTAATTTTTTTTAATGTTAATGGCCTCCACAGAGATTGTAACAGAAATATTTGCTTTTTTAAATATTCTCACTAAAAACTGATGGATGCTTTTAACAGAATTTAGGGAGAGTTGAATGGTGTCAGTCAGTAATCCTGAATTTACAAATTTCTGGCTATGAGTCCAGCACCCAACTGTTGACAGTAAAATGATAAATTACATGTAAATTATGGCATGATCTTTGTGTACTTCTAATTTAAAGAAAACATATATTTGTACATAATGGCATATTATGTACATGTATCTAAAAGATTAGATCAACTCACTTTCTGAGAGCTCCTAAAAACACAGAAAATGAGGTTAGCAGGACTAGGCCCTGGCCTGTATCCCGTGACCCATTCTAGAAATGTAGAGCTGTGGTCATTGGATGCAAGCAGGAAATGGGCCCAGCCATTGGGTTCATCAGATAAAGGGCAATGGGGGAAGGTTGCAGTTTAATTCATTTATTAGTATCACAAGCAGGCTTACATTAACACTGCAATAAAGTTACTGTGAAAATCCCATAGCCGCCACACTCCGGCGCCTTCTCGGGTATACTGAGGGAGGATTTAGCATGGCCAATGCGCCTAACCAGCACGTCTTTCAGACTGTGGGAGGAAACCAGAGCACCCAGAGGAAACCCACGCAGACATGGGGAGAATAGTGAGAGCGAAGCCAGGGAAGAGGAGGTATGGGAAGAGGTGGAGAAAAATCAGCCAAAAAAACAGAAATGTGGAAATTCCCACAGAATATCAGAATAACCACAGTGAACCAGACAAATCAAAGCAGAAATTATTCAGCATGCAGAGGTATGAAATATAAATTTGAGTTCCACTGCAGTTACACAGATTGCCACATATTGGGATCTCACTGGGTATAATTTATTCATCTTAAAAGGATATAATGGCCTTGGAGGCAGTCAGCAATAAATCACCCGTATGATACCTGAATGAGGAGACTTAGCTATGATGAGAGATGAATAAACTTGAGTTGCTCTGACCTTCCACACCAGCATTGAGAAGGTGAAGAGGTAATTTGACTTTGGTTTTGAAGGACTTCACATTTGTAGTAGTTATTTTTCAATGCCAGAGAATTAACAATTATGCTGTCAAAAAAGGTACAGATCTTGAAAAGGACAGATCCTAACTTTCTATATTGTAAGTACAGGAATAACAATCTTCAGCTGATTCATCAATGACCTTCCCTCCATGATGAGGTCAGAAGTGGGGATGTTCACTGATGATTGCACGATGTTCAGCAATATTCACGACTCCTCAGATACTGAAACAGTCCATGTGCAAATGCAACAAGATCTGGACAATATCTAGGCTTGGGCTGACAACTGGCAAGTAACATTTGCGCCACACATACCCCTGTCTACATCAATGAATAAACCTATTGGACTTTAACCTGGTGTTGTGAGACTTCTTACTGTGTTTACCTCAGTCCAACGCCGGCATCTCCACATCATCCACTACATCAATGGGGACAAAGTAGAAATGATCAAAAGCTACAAGTTTTTAGGTTTCCAGATCAACAACCTGTCCTGGTCCCCCCCCCATGCCAATACTATAGTTAAGAAAGCCCACCAATGCCTCTACTTTCTCAGGAGACTAAGGAAATTTAGCATGTCCGTTCCAACTCTCACTGACTCCTACTGATGCACCATAGAAAGCATTCTTGCCGGTTGTATCACAGCTTGGTCTGGCTCCTGCTCTGTCCATCACTGCAAGAAACTACAAAAGGTCATGAATAAAGCCCAGTCCATCATTCAAACCAGCCTCCCATCCATTGACACTGTACACACTTCCTGCTGCCTTGGAAAAGCAGCCAGCATAATCAAGGACCCCACATACCCTGGACATACTCTCTTCCACCTTCTTCCGTCGGGAAAAAGATACAAAAGTCTGAGATCACGTGCCAACTGACTCAAAAACAGCTTCTTCCCTGCTGCCATCAGACTTTTGAATGGACCTACCTCGCATTAAGTCGATCTTTCTCTATACCCTAGCTGTGACTGTAACACTACATTCTGCACTCTCTCGTTTCCTTCTCTATGTACATTATGCTTTGTATAGTGCACAAGAAACAATATTTTTTACTGTATACTAATACCTGTGACAATAACAATCAAATTTAAAAAAACATCCATTAACCACTATTCTCTGTTTCCTGTCATTCAACCAATGTTGTAACCATGTGGCTATTATCCATTTTATTCCATGACCTATAACTTTTGCTCTCAAGTCTGTTGTGTGGTCCTGTTCCAAATACCTTATGGATATCCAGGTACACCACATCAACAGCATTGTCCTCATCAAATCTCTCTGTTACCTCTTCAAAAAACTCCAGCAACTTAGTTAATCGCAATTTTTCTGTAACAAATCCATGCTTACTTTCCCTAATTAATCCACATTTGTCCATGTGACTATTACTTTTTTCTGGGATAATTGTTTCTAGAAGTTTCCCACCACTGAAGTTAAACTGACTGACCTGTAATTGCTGGGCTTACCTTTACACCTTTTCTGAAAAAGGGGCATAACATTTACAATTCACCAGTCTTCTGACACCATCCTGAATCAAGAAAGACTGAAAAATTATGGTCAGTGCAATTTTCACTCACTTTCCTCAGTATCCTTGGATGCATCTCATCCAGTCCTAGTGTCTTATCAACTCTTTCAATCTGTAAGGAGGTGATAGGAGGTGGTTTGGATAGGTAGTGGAAGCAGATACGATAGTGAGTTTTAAGAGGCGTCTGGACAAATACATGAATAGGATGGGAATAGAGGGATATGGTCCCCGGAAGGGTAGGGGATTTTAGTTCAGTCGGGCAGCATGGTCGGTGCAGGCTTGGAGGGCCAAAGGGCTTGTTCCTGTGCTGTAATTTTCTTTGTTTTTTGTTGTCTGTGAAGTATAGACACCTATCCAAACCACCTCCTTATCAAATTTGAACCCTGCTATTGTCTGACTTACCTCCTCTTTTGCCATGGCCTGTCAATGTCTTTGTCCTTGATGAAGACAAATTCAAAGTATTCATTTAATACTTCAACCATGCCTTATGCCTCCATGAGTAAATCCCCTTTTTGGTCCATAATTGGTCCTACTCCTCTCTTTACCACCCTTTTATGTTTACAATAAATTGTGTTATTTACCAACCTGAATTCACTGCTAACTGGAATTTCTAATGTTCCCCTAATACGGACTGTGAGCTTTACCAATTGGAAACAATTATGAAGTTATCTGGAACCCCAGGTCACATTGGTATGGGTGGGCAAGCTTCTGGTAGAGCTGCTGGTAGTCCTTCTTGTTAGTAGAAATCATAGAAATCATAGAAACCCTACAGTGCAGAAGGAGGCCATTCGGCCCATCGAGTCTGCACCGACCACAATCCCACCCAGGCTCTACCCCCCACATATTTACCCGCTAATCCCTCTAACCTACGCATCCCAGGAATCTAATAGTAGCTGCCATTGCGATTTTTATTTTTGCTACTGCCTGAATTATAAACCCCATCCTGCAAATATGGAATCCGTTAAACCAGACAAGAGCCAAGGTGAGAAACACAAAAGAGTTTGGTTGACAATTGATATCTGTAGATGTATTGAAACAGGTGAGAATTGTATGAATCAGGAGTCAAAAAGAAAAGTTGCTGAAGCTTATCACTCATTCTGAATAAAATAAAGCTTTTGAGGGACACCATACTCTACATGCATCTAAGTTAGGGCAGCTCGACAGTGTTTTATATTCCCTTCACTCTGCTCTCCGTACAGATGCTGCCAGGCCTGCTGCATTTTTCCAGCATTCTCTGTCCTGGTTTCAGATTCCAGCATTCGCAGTATTTTGCTTTTATTTTAGTGTTCTATATGAATGGTCTTTGTTGAAATGTTTGGAGGGTGCCCTGATCTCCTGCCCAACGCTCATCAAAAGGACAAAAAGATGTCACGAGGGTTTGAAATTGATGGAATCATGTGTCCTTTCTGATGGATGGGTTTCCTGCTTTAAACTTCATCACAGCATTCGAGGGTTTGATGTGAACAAAAATCGGCTGACCATGAAGCTGCAGAAAAATACAGTGAATACCGTTAATGATGCGGAAATTATGGAGAGCGGCGTGAATCCTTAAAAGCCGAAGGAGACTGAAAAAGACTCTGAAGAAGAAGATTTCAGTGAAAAGGAGAAAATAACGGGCTAATGCTGCTTCAGTTTTTGATACATTAATTTAATTTGCTGAAAGGAAGACCTGTTATGCTGCACAAGAGGTTATCCAACTGCCTGCACATCCTGCACTCTACTTTGATGTGGAAAAGGCAGAAGGCAAATCGGCAAGCTCACAGCAGGGATTTATTCAATAAAGCATCCAGGGCTTGTATTAGGTCCAATCTCCTACACCTACATATTCAGGGACAGTTGTTTGAGATCCTAAGGATTTGTTCTCTTGTGTACCTGTATTATTTTATACTTTAACTTGTGTTTTAATGTAGTGTTGAAGATTAGAATTAAAAAGAATACTTTCTGAGTACATGTGTACTATTTTATACATCATCTTGTGAAAGTTCATGCTATGAGTATTAAGTCATATTCCATTGGTAAACCAGCATTCTTAATTAATACAGCACCACCCATTCTCCATGCATTCAGGATAATAATACTGTAATGCCAATAAAAGACTTTGCGAATCTTCTATATTCACCTGGTTCTCAGTTGGATTTTCTATCTAGGATCTGTCGTAAGCACATTTGTTTTTTTAAAATCTTAATTACTATTTTTTTTGTCATCCAGGATGCTCTGGCTTTGTTTGCCCTTTAACTCCAATTAATTCGGCCCAGATTTGTTCTTGTCCCATTGAAGGTGGCTCATTCTTCATAGAATCATAGAAACCCTACAGTGCAGAAGGAGGCCATTCAGCCCATCGAGTCTGCACCGACCACAATCCCACCCAGGCCCTACCCCCACATATTTTTACCCACTAATCCCTCTAACCTACACATCCCAGGACTCTAAGGGGCAATTTCCAACCTGGCCAATCAACCTAACCCGCACATCTTTGGACTGTGGGAGGAAACCGGAGCACCCGGAGGAAACCCACGCAGACACAAGGAGAATGTGCAAACTCCACACAGACAGTGACCCGAGCCGGGAATCGAACCCGGGACCCTGGAGCTGTGAAGCAGCAGTGCTAACCACTGTGCTACCGTGCCGCCCTTCTGGATTGTTCACCTAAAGCCTCTGATCCAATTCTTCTTCTGGATTGTTCACCTAAAGCCTCTGATCCAATGATCAGTGTCCCCCAAAAGGAGCTTTTAGATAAGCACATGAATATGTAAGGAATAGAGGAATATGGAGCATGGGCAGGCAGAAGGGATTAGTTTAATTTGGCAACATGTTTGGCACAACGTTGTGGGCCAAAGGGCCTGTTCCTGTGCTAGAACAAAAAACAAAGAGCAAAGAAAATTACAGCACAGGAACAGGCCCTTCGGCCCTCCGAACCTGCACCGACCATACTGCCCCACTGAACTAAAACCCTCTTCCCTTCCGGGGACCATATCCCTCTATTCCCATCCTATTCATGTACTTGTCCAGATGCCCCATAAAAGTCACTATCGTATCTGCTTCCACTACCCGAGCTCCAGGCACCCACCACCCTCTGTGTAAAAAACTTGCCTCGTACATCTGTACTGTTCTATGTTCTAAATATTCTCTAACTGATACTTGGCCCACCTCATTCCCAAGATACAGGTCTAGCAATGCTTCCTTTCTCATTGGACTGGAAACAAACTGCGACAGAAAGTTTTCCTGAACATAGTCTAGGAACTCTGTCTCTCTGCCCTTGACACTGCTGCTATCCCAGTCTATTTTCAGATAATTAAAGTTCCGCCATTGTAACTATTCTATATAATTTTTTTACCTCTCTGTAATTTCCTTGCAGATTTTCCCACTAGTTGGTGGCCGACAGACTACACCAAGCAATGTCATTGCACCTTTTTATGTTTATTGAGTACCAATGAATTTGATTGTTGACTCCTCTGGAACATCCTCTCTCTCAGCTCTGCAATGCTTTCCTTAACCAATGTCGTCATCATACCTACCTCTTTTCTTCCATTCCTATCGTTCCAGAATGTCTTGTATCCAGGAATATTGAACCCCTGGTGCTGCCATTCTTTGAGCCAGATCTCTGTGATAGCCATAGCATTGTATTTCCACACAGTAATCAGATTCTACACCGACACCAATCTTGTTACTACACTCCATGCATTCACATTCATGCACATTAATGCTGATTCTCTCTTTCTCTGAACCCACCTAATAATTTGCTCTTCCTATTCTGGTGCTAGCTATCTCTCCCAGTATCCTGTGCCTCTCTGATATTATCTCCTGGTTTCCATCCTCCTGCCAAGTTAGTTTAAATCCTCCCAGTAGCACTAGCAAAACATCCCACAAGGAACTTAGTCCTGGTTCAATTTAGGTACAACCCGTCCACCCTGTACAGGTCCCATCCCTGCACACTTGGTCCCAATCTCCTAAGAATCTAAAGCTCTCCCATCTTTCCAACCACACATCTATCTGCTTTATCCTCTTATTTCTTTACTCACTTGCATGGTACTGGGAGTATTCTGTGGTCTACTACTGCTTCTGTTACTACTTCTGAGGTCCTGCATCCTAATTTCCTACCCAGCTTCCTACGTTTTAACTGGAGGACCCCTATCCCTCCTTCCACCTATGCTCGTTGTATCAATGTGGACTATGAATGACTGAATGACATTGTCTTCCATGGCCTAAGGTTACTGGTGATGGGGCAAGAAAGGAAACAAAAGATGTGCCTGGAACAAGTGTGCTGTTGAATGGGAAAAGCAAACAGAACAAGCAAAGCAAAAGAAACAGTTTATTGTTGAAATTGTTGAACTCAGCCTTGAGTCCAGAAGCTGTAAAGTGCCTAATCAAAAGATGAGGTGCTGTTCCTTAGGCTTACATTGAGCCTTGCTCGAACAGTGCAGCAGGCCAAGGACAGAGATGTCCGTATGAGGGCAAGTGAAGAATAAAAATCACACGTCACTTAAAGGTCAGGGTTAATGCCTGCGGACTGAACAGAGATATTTGGTAAAACAGCCATTCAATCTGCGTTTGATCTTCTCAGTGTAGAGGAGACCATATTATCAGCAGCAAATAGTAAACAGAATTGAAAGAAGTACACACAAATGGTTGCTTCATTTGGAAGGAATAGTTGCAAAGTGAGGAGAGACACAGTGGTTACACCTCCTGTGTTTGATGGAAAGGTTCTATGGAGAGGGGAAGGGTGTTGGGGGTGATTGGGGAATGGACCAGAGTGTCTCTGAGGGTATAGTCCCCTCAGAGTGCTGGGAGGGGAGGGGAAGATGTGTTTGTTGGTGGCATCATGCTGGAGGTGACAGAAAATATCGATTGAATACAACAGGGTGGTGGCGTGGCAAGAGGAATGCTAACACGGTTCTAGGAGGGAGGGGAAGCCAGGGGAGCAGAAGTGAAGGAAATGAGGGCCATAGTCGAGGGCTCAGAGAGCCATGGTGGGAGAGCAAGTTGAGGACATCTCAGAAGGCTGCTGTGGAAAGTTGCTTCATCAGAACAAATACAGCGGGGAATGAGGAACTGGAAGAATGGAATGCAATCCTTAAAGGGAGGAGGATATGAGGAAGTGTAGTCGAGGTAGCTGTGGGAGAGAACATTAGTTGATAGCCTATAACCAGAAAGGGAGACAGAGAAGTTGAGGAAGGGAAGAGATGGAGAAGGGTGGCACAGTGGCACAGTCATTAGCACTGTTGCCTCAGAGCGCCAGGGACTTGGGTTCAATTCCAGCTTAGGGTCACTGCCTGTATGGAGTTTGCACGTTCTCCCCGTGTCTGCACGGGTTTCCTTTGGGTGCTCCGGTTTCCTCCCACAGTCCAAAGATGTGCATTGGCCATGCTCAATTACCCCTTAGTGTCAGGGGGCTAGCTAGGGTAAATGCATGGGGTTATGGGGATAGGGCCTGGGTGGGATTGTGATTGGTGCAGACTCGATGGGCTGAATGGCCTCCTTTTGCACTGGATGATTCAATGACCATTGGAAATTGAGGGAAATTCAGAAGGAAAGTTGATGTTTTTTTTAAATTCGGGGTGAGAGCAGGAAACATTGAGGGAGGGTAGGACAAACACAAGAAATGTTTGACACATCCTACAGAAAAACAGGCATTGCTAGGACCAGTGCGGGTACCCATAGGAACACCTTTATTTGGAGGATGTGAGAAGAAATTGTTCAGTGAGAGAACAGGTCAGCCAGGCCAGAAGAGAATGTTATTAATCTTCTAACTGTTCCCAGTTCTGATGAAATGTTGCAGGTCTGAAACGTGAACTGTTTCCCTCCACAGATGCTGCCACAATCTGTTGAGCATTTCCAGCATTTTCTGTTTTTTATTTCAAATTTCCAGTACTTGCAGTATTTTGCTTTTTGATTTCAATCATAGCCTGTCACCTGGGTGGGAAGAGATGTTCCAGAGCCGGCACTGTCACATCATTCCTCCACACCTTCCTCCAGTGCAGATACACTGACCTCAGATGGGGCTACATAGAAACATAGAAATTAGAAGCAGGAGTAGGCTATTCGGTCCTTTGAGCCTGTCCCACCATTTGTTTTTATCATGGCTGATCATCAAATTCAATATCCTGATTCCCCTTCCCCCCATATTCCTTGATCCCTTTAGCCCCAAGAGCGATGTCTAATTTCTTCTTGAAATTAGACAATGTTTTGGCCTTAACTACATTCTGTGGTAGTGAATTCCACACATTCACCACCAACCAGGTGAAGAAATTTCTTCTCACCTCAGTTTTAAAGGGTTTACCCCTTATCCTCAAACTATGACCCCTAGTTATGGACTCCCCCATCATTGGGAACATTCTTTCTGAAACTACCCTGTCTAACCCTGTTAGAATTTTATAAGTTTCCATGAGATCCCCTCTCACTCTTCTAAACTCCAATGAATATAATCCTAACCGACTGTACTCCCTCTATAGCAAATACATTCTTCCTCAGATAAGGACACCAAAACTGCACACAATACTCCAGATGTGGTCTCACCAACATCCTATACAATTGCAACAAAACATCCCTATTCCTACACTCAAATCCCCTCGCTATGAAGGCCAACATACCATTTGCCTTCCTTACTGCCTGCTGTATCTGCACACTTGCTTTCAGTGACTGATGCACGAGGACACCAAGGTCTCATTGAGTATCCAACACTCTTCATTTACATCCATTCAAATAATAATCTGTCTTCCTATTATTGCTACCAAAGTGGATAACCTCACATTTATCCACATTATACTGCATCTGCCATGCAAATGTCCACACACTCAGCCTGTCCAAATCACGTTGAAGCATCTCTGCATTCTCCTCACAGCTCACCCTCCCCCAAACTTTGTATCATCTGCAAATTTGGAGATATTACATTCTGTTCCTTCTTCCAAATCATTAATATATAATGTGACAGTCGACATCCTAGCACAGATTGATGTGGAACCCCACTAGTCACTGACTACCAATGAGAAAAAGACCCATTCATGCCAACTCTTTGCTTCCTATCTGCTCACCAGCTTTCTATCTATCTCAAGACATAATCTGCAATCCCATGTGCTTCAATCTACATAAAGATGGGGAGCATAAGGTGGAGCTGCCCATCACGATTGAGGAGGAGGAACAGTGTGAGGCAGACTCCACAGGGTAGAGTTGTGAAAGCTTGGAGGCCTGTGAGGTGTTCAGAGGTCCAAGGCAGCGTGATGCAGCAAAGGCATTGCTTTTAGCACTGATACCTCTCTGCACAGTTCATTTTGATCCAGTGGGGGGAGGGGGGGGGGTGGGCAATTGGAGGAGAGGCTGGGAGCCTGTACAAATTTGGAAGGTGGACAGTGGCTGCCAAACATTGTGCTGATCATGTGTAGGTGAGATGACATCAATTAACCTAAGCGTGTTAGTCACTGCAATTTTACACCTACTTTCAGGAGCTGCGTGCCCACAATGTCAGGGAGAGAGATAGAACCGGAGGTGATATTTCTGAGCTTGCAATCCTAACATTGTTCAAGGAGGAGGCTTTCGTGCTCCTATCAGCTGAATTCTCTAGGTCGTGTGATAGAGGCGAGATTGGAGGAAGATGAGGGTCTGATGAGAGAATAAATGGTTGAAACTGGGGCTAAGGGGGATAGGGAGGGTGGGAGGTGGACTGATGCTTGGCAGGATTCAGCAGATGCTAAAATTCATGTCCCGGTGCTAAAAACCAGGTAGGTTTCCCAGTGGAAAATGTCCAATGTTGCTGAAAGTGTATCCAGTGTTTGCATCATCTCATATTGCACATGAGTGCAATGATACTGAACACTGTGACCTTGCACAGCTGTTAAAGGGTTTGGAAAGCCTACCTGTGCCCTTTTTTCTGTCTCTTGTACACGTGAAGCCTCTTCCATGGACCAAGATGTTGTTGTTGGGTAGCTATTTTCCTCCAAGGATGAGGAAGAGAAATCACATCCTCTCTCTGCCCCTGGCACTGTGCAGATTGTGACCCTTTGGCAGGGATTCACGCATCGGGACAAGGGAAGGGACAATCCAGTGAGGACATTTCACATTTGTACATGCAGCTGCCAGAGGGTGGGCTGGAGAAGGCCTCAGGCAGCTGGAGGAGTTTCTGAGGGGATCCAGAGACTGATTACAAGCCGGATGAAGAGCCTCTGGAATCATTCGATAGGCAGCAGACATGGTCCATCCCATGCAAGGTGTGGAGATTTGGCGGCTTTACCAGGGAAATGCATATCCTGGACAGAGTGTGGGAGTATCCACCCGGGCCATGTGCACCAGGATCATCCACTCTGCAGGGTGTCAAACTCCTTCCATTGACAGATTAATGATTGGCAGGCTCAGCAAGAGGGAGGGTCAGCGAGAGGGAGGGTCACTGAGAGAGAGGGTCAGGGAGGGTCGGCGAGAGGGAGGGTCAGTGAGAGGGAGGGTCAATGAGGGGGAGGGTCAGCAAGAGGGAGGGTCACTGACAGAGAGGGTCAGTGAGAGGGAGGGTCAGTGAGAGGGAGGGTCAGCAAGAGGGAGGGTCAGCAAGAGGGAGGGTCAGTGAGAGGGAGGGTCAGCGAGAGGGAGGGTCAGTGAGAGGGAGGGTCAGTGAGAGGGAGGGTCAGTGAGAGGGAGGGTCAGTGAGAGGGAGGGTCAGAGGGAGGGAGGGTTGGCGAGGGGAGGGTCAGTGAGAGGGAGGGTCAGTGAGAGGGAGGGTCAGTGCGAGGGAGGGTCAGCGAGAGGGAGGGTCAGCGAGAGGGAGGGTCAGCGAGAGGGAGGGTCAGTGAGAGGGAGGGTCAGTGAGAGGGAGGGTCAGTGAGAGGGAGGGTCAGTGAGAGGGAGGGTCAGTAAGAGGGAGGGTCAGAGAGAGGGAGGGTCAGTGAGAGGGAGGGTCAGTGAGAGGGAGGGTCAGTGAGAGGGAGGGTCAGCAAGAGGGAGGATCGTGAAGAGGGAAAGTCAGGAAGATGGGGGGGTGCCAGTATGACGGAAAGTCAGTAAGAGGGAAAGTCAGGAATGACCAGAAGGATAAGGGTCCAGGGGAGGCCATTCCAAAATGGGTCATGTGACCTTACATTAGACCTGGCACCAAACAACATTAAATAAAAACTCCCACTGATAAATGTGAATGTTGCTCTATTAACTGACTGACATTAATGTAGAATGACTTAATACAGGGCAACATAAAATGGGGACCAATCACAAGGAGGGACTTGAAGAGCTGGGATTAATCTCCTTACAGCCAAGATGGTTAAGGGAGCTTTGACTGCCATGTTTCAAATCCTGAAGAGTTTTGACAGAGTAAATTTGGAGAAATTGTTTTCAGTGGCAGTGTCGCTTACCAAGGGTCAGAGAATCAGAGAGAAGATTGTCTTGTGCCATGAGGTGTGGCCATTTGGAATGCACTGCCTGAAAAGGTGGTGGAAGCAGATTCAGGGAGTTGATTGAAGACTTGAAATGAAAATGTTACTGAGATTTGGGAACGAGCTGGGGAGTGAACCTGATTGGATTGTAAGAGCCAGCACAGCCCTGATGGACAGATTGGCCTCTTCCTGCGCTGTATCATCCAATGATAGATTCTATCAGCAGCTCCTTTTACACCCTGTGTGAGCTGACTTCAGTGAAAAAGAAAATTGACAGTGGTGTAAAATCTGCAGCTGATACATTATGAGTCCATTTTGTCCTACAGCTGAGGAACAATCTCATCTCCATCAAATCAACCCAGCATTTAGAGAGATAGTTATTTAGAAGTGAAGGTGTTGGGGAAAAGAGATGGAAGCAATAAATTGTGATGAATGGAAATACATTTACCAAAGCCAATAAAATTATGGAGCAGGATTAATTGGTCCAAAGGCCTAAAGCTATTCCTATCAATATGCAGCATTGGAATATACCTTCGTGATCTAGTTAATATAAGATACACAACTGAGTAAAATTAATGGACAGAAAATCCTGCTGACATCTGGGTTTAAATTCGCAATATGCGCTCCTGACATGCAAAAATCTATGCCAGGAACATGAATTAGTTATAACCACACTATTCAGTCATCAGCCAAAACAACTCTATTCACTGGCACTGGCTTTGTTGAGCTAAGGACTGAATCTAATGAGAAAATGGATGTTAGGTTTTCATGTAAATTTATTTTTGAATGTATCTTCACTGCCGTTTGCAAAGTTGCATGTCTCGGAGGCTTTTATTCCTGACATTAGTAAACAACCTCATTTTTCTTCATTCTACGATGAATATAATCCATTCTCTACACTGCACAGATTATTTTTAGTGCTATCTTGCAGAATAATGCATTTCATAATTATGAGTTCAAGGGGCACAGTGGAGAGAAGTATCTGAATTACAGGACATTGCTTAACAAAATTAAATTGTTAATTGGGATAGAGCCAACACCGATTTCCTCTAGGATCAGAGCAAGTTCTCCGAAAAGCACTCAGAGTATGAAAACATTGCTAAGTTTCTGGAATGATAATGATTCAAGATACATGTCAATAAAGCAGTAAGATTCTGTGTTTATCCCAACCCATCTTTACCTACTCTGTGTTGCTGATAGCCAATTTCACCACCACACTCTCCTGTTTCTAAATCTGGTTACATTTTCATGAAGATATGCTTTACGCCAAATAATGATTTCTAATCCACCAGCTAGATGCCTGAATTGAACTTGTAAAAGCAGCCTTATTAAAAACAGAAACTAAAGTGAATTGAATTTACAGCCCAAGATGGCAAACCCCAATTTGCATTACTATACGTTCTACATTCCAGTTCATTGGTGTGGAGTCAAAACCCATCAAAGACAATGGCTGGGATTTGGCGCTTGCATTTGTCGTGGGCCCAAACGGTGATAAACTCCCATGAGAAGCAAAAAACAAGAATCTGGCTGGCACAATCTTGTTTTCAGATTCCCCCCTCCCCCCGCCAGTGACATAATGAAGTTCCACCCAGAAAGGTCAGCAACAATTTAAATAAATTATAATATCATCAAAGGGCTTCCCCATCATGTCATCCCCACACATTGGGATCTCCTCCCTCGCTGATGTGACACCACATAACATTTACAGCAGCTTTTTTACAATGGGAACCAGGCAAAAAGAACCCATTGGGGGCACACAGGTAAGTACAGCCCCCCGGAGGGTGAGGGACATGCCTGGGCAGTAGTCTGGCATTGCCCCCTGGCACCCTAGGGGTCAAAGGGTCGTGGTTGGTGTCAGTGTTGGAGTCTGCTTTCAGTGCTGTGTGAATGGATGTCAACCAATGGATCAGCTGTCCAGGAGGCTGAAGTACAGAGAGATGACAGCAAGGTGCTCCCTGAATTATCCAACCTGACTAAGCAGGGTACCTGTTAGCTCTGACCCTCTCTGAAGGAGAAAACAATTGTGCTCTTTTGCATTCCTGAGACTCATGCTCATGACAGTAATTGGCTATCAAGGGTTAATCCCTAGCAACATCAGCTCCCCGCAGACTCCAAGTCAAAGAATGGTGGTAAGCCTCAGGTTTGAGGCCTCCAAGCTCAGTGGCACGGGATCAAGAAGCAAGAGGGTTGCTTCTCTGCCGGGTCCCCGGGTCCTCCTGGACAACCTGTCACCTAGGATCCATCAGCCCCGCCACCGCCAAGGCGGACATAACCATCCTCAGCCAGTTTGGATGACTGAGCACATTACCCTCCTGAAAGAACCCGCAGTTGCAGCGAACTTAAGGGAGGAGAAACCCAGACTGAAGGCTAGAGTCAAGTATAAGTGGGCGAGGGCATATGCGAAGGGCAGCCCTGTCCTGGAGGAGGAAGGGTACGAGAGCTGCGAGCGTCCGATTACTGCCAGTAATGCTCTGGGACTGGCTGTTCCCAGGTCAGGAAGGCCAATCGGTCAAAGGAGATAAGGATAGGCAGCAACTGTGACACCAACATGACTCTGGGGAGCCAGTGGAGCTGGCTATCTTACAAATCAGTGGTTAGCACTGCTGCCTCACAGCGCCAAAGACCTGGGTTCGATTCTGGCCTTGGGTGACTGTCTGTATAGAGTTTGCAGGTTCACTCCATGTCTGCATGGGTTTTCTCCGGGTGCTCCGGTTTTCTTCCACAGTCCAAGGTGTGCAGATTAGGTGGATTGGCTATGCTAAATTGCCCCTTAGTGTCTAAAAATGTGTAGATTAGATGTGTAGGATTAGGGGATAGGGTGGGATGTGTGAGCTTGGGTAAGATGCTCTTTTGTAGGGTCGGTGCAGACTCGATGGGCCGATTGGCCTCCTTCTGCACTGCAGGGATTCTATGGTTTAATCCCAGTGCTGGAGGAGCACAGACCCCAGCAGCAACATGAGGGAGACCCTGCAGAACAAGACCAGGGAGCCATAGGGCAGGATGAGGGGCTAGAAAGCACAGCAGCTGTGTACTGAACATGAACGCACTGAAGAAGACCAATGGTCTACTAGACTCGTGTGTTCTTTCTGGAGCTGTGCTACAACATGTGCCAACAAAGACTCTGCCTATTTAAGGAGATAGTTTGGCACCTGTGCCATGTCCTTGTAGACATGACGATGGAAGCCACCTGCTCCCTGTGGCCTTCAAGGTCACAGCAGCCCTGAACCTCTTCACGGCGGGGTCATTCCAGAGCTCCAACGAGAACCTCTGTGGTATCTCATAGGCATCTGTCCATATATATATATCTGTGAGGGCTACAGGGTTTGGGCAGATAGCTGGTTGCCGGAGGTGCAGGGTGCGATCGACTATACGCATGTCGCTCTCCGCACCCCACGGCACCAGGGAGTTCCCTTCATCAACCGAAAGGGGTTCCACTCTCTCAGAATGCAGTTCGTGTGCGACCATCAAATGTGAGTCATGTGCATGTGTGCCCACTTTCCAGGGAGTATACACGACAGCTTCATTCTTGGCCAATTGTAGATCCCTGGAGTCTTCGAGGGACTCCTATAGAAATGGCTCCTTGAGGGCAAGGCTTATCTCCTCAGGTCGTGGCTGGTGACACTAGTGCAGAGGCCATCAGCTATTTAATAATGTAAGCAATAGTGCAATGGAAGCCAGTTTTACATCTGCTTAATTGTTTTGCCATCGACTTGAATGCAAAAAACAGGGTAGGCTGTAAAACAGGCCAATAATTTGTTATTCCCGGTTTTGCTAATGCCACAGAACAATTTCAGCACCTATTTGTGTCCTGCTCTTGGTCAGAATGCTTATTAGATAATGTACTTTAAGATTGATGTCAAGAAGACATGGGATAAAGTTTTAAACCCTTGTTAAAAATGATTTTGTGCAGGAAAGTAAGTTATTTGAAGACATGAATTACGGTCACAAATATTGCTTTCCCTTTTCAAGTTATTCAGCCTAATCTGCTTTCTTTTATATTTGCCTAAAAATGTGTTTGTGCCCCACCTTGCACAAGGAGCCTACCGAAAATATAAGCCATAGCCCCACAATTGAAAGGCAAGTGGACTAGGAAAACCTGGATCTCTTGTGTCACCAGGTTGCAACTGGCATGCTGGGGACATCCAATAGGGAGTTTACAGGTCACAAGGGGACTGAGGGTGACTGAAGCGGACACTGGCATTGAAGCAGCAGTAAGTTTTAAGGGAGAGGAGTTGGGTGTTGGAATTGGTGGGGGTGCAGTGTGGCCTGCTATTTTAATGTGGAGTCAAAAGAAGCACTGACTTGGCTGCTCAGAAATAGTGAAAACTGACCGCAGCATTTACAGTGCATTCTGTACTCATGCACCAACCAATTTGGGAAATGGGTCTGAAATAGACATTGGGCCTCTTACCTACGTTGGCAATGGACTTGCCACCAGTTTCCACCTGGCTTCCTGAATGGCCAGAGGATGGCCTAGTCAATATGGTGTGTAAATCATACCTGGTGTCACTACATCACATACTGGGTCCTCCGTTGCCTGAAAAATGGGTGCTCCATGATTATATTTCTTGGTTGATATCTCAACTGTGAGTAGTGACAGAAAATTGCTTGATTGCTTGCCGTTTTGGCATATCCCATAAGGAAGAATGCAGTTAATGTTATGGAGTAGATAAAAGTCCCGGGGGAAAGCTTTACAGGCACAATCATAAAACAGATATTGGTTTGACACTGATATCCGTTTAGAATGATGTTAAACTGTAATACCCAAGTTGTACTTGTGGCTGCATGTCACTCTTTTGTCAAGGAAAGTTAAATGTGTGTGTATGGTTTCACTCACCGGCATTCACATACTCATTAAATTTTAATATTAGCAAAGAGACGCAGGAAGAGTCAGCTCTCTACCAACATTAAGAAGGTTAGCAATGAAGCTTGATAGATTACTGCCATGAAACTGAATGAATAAGAGACTATTCTGTCAAGATAGTCTTGTACTGCTTGTAAAATGTAAACAGCTGTCAATTCAGTGATTTTACATACAAGTTTCAACACATTTTTGACAATGCAAGATTGAAATCACTATACAATTTGCAATATAATTGGACTATTGCTAATGCACATTGTGTCTAACATACAATATCATCATAACTGAGATGGAATATTAGAGCTTTATCACATTTCACATCCAAAGCATCTCACAGGCAATTAATTATTTTGAAATGTAGTGATTGTTGTTAAGTCAACACATAACTACTAACGTTTGAGTGCTGTGAGATCCCACAAACAACAGCGAGGTGAATGATCAGTTAATCTATTGAACAGGGGCTGCTGACCAGAACTGTGGAATAACAACTTGCTGTTCTTGAAATAATGCCATGAGATTTTTATTATCCACCTGAACCTCTGGAACATGTCCTCAGTTTAGGTCCTGTCATTCTTTCTGTATCTACAATCTCCATTGTCAGAGACAAAAGAACCCGGCTACTCTTTATGAAGGAGGTCTTGTGGTGCAGTGAGTAGTATCTCTGAGTCAGAAGCTCTAGGGCTTGAGTCCCACCCCAGGACTTGATGACAAAAGAAGGTGCATTCATAGCACAGTCAATAGGTTGAATATCAGTCTGCAAATCCTTCCAACGCACGCCATTGCCAGATGGTAACAGCGGGAGAGATCAGCATGTGGTGGAAAGGAAGTTGAGGTTTTACCATCATTATCCATTGCACCTTTCAATAACATGCATATAAGAAGTGCATGTTGCCACAGCAACTCAGACTTTCTGAGTGACGGGTAATGAAGTGGATTATAATCTTAAACCTTGGTGGGGTTATTCCAGATCGGGAGCACTTCTTTGATATTACTCTTAATCAAGTTCAAGGTAGCCAGCTCTTACAGAGACTTGTTTGGGTCTGGGGAACTGATCTATCTCTCCTTTAAGGAATCAGCAAAAATATTATCTTCTTCCAGATATGTGTCTTTAATAAGCATCAGCTAGACAAATTGCAATTACCCGGATATTATAACGACCTGGGGGTGTCTCTTCAATAATGTATCTCCCCACTTAGGATTATACAAAGAGCGGTTCCTATACACAATACTATGAGATGATACATTTTACTAATCAAAAAATTTATTAAAGAACCAAACATGCAATGCACTTTAAGTGACTAAGTATGTCACAACATGAAATATTATAAAAAGATGGAAAACGTAATCTTATTTCTAATTCAGAATCCAAAAAGTTAAACCTCTACAATGTCACAGTCAAAATATCTTGTAATATCTACTAACATCTAAAGTAAAGTGTTACTTCAAATCCCTGAGTAACTAGCCACCTGCTGAGCAACACACCTCTCAGTTAAGAGTAGGTGTATTGGGGAGGCGATGGCCTAGTGGCATTATTGCTAGACTATTAATCCAGAAACTCTGCTAATGTTCTGGGAACCTGGGTTCAAATCCTACCACAGCAGATGGTGAAATTACAATTCAATAATAAAAATTTGGAATTCAGAATCTAGCTAATTAACTTATTCCACATTTTATAGAAAGGACTTTTAATTTTTCAAAGAACAGTTAAAGAATGCTCCCTCACTTTTTCTATGGTTGTCAGAAAAACCCACCTGGTTCACTAAGCCCTTTGGAGAAGGAAATCTGCCGTCTTTACTGGATCTGGCCTACATGTGACTCCAGAGCCCTAGTGGTTGACTCTCAAGGGCAACTAGGGGTGGGCAATAAAAGCTGGCCAGCCAGCAATGCCCATGTCCCACAAATGAATTTTAAAAATCTGACTATGCATTTGGCATATTTTACCTTGCAAAGCATTGACTGAGGATTTCAATACTTCTGGGTTTTCAACAACATAAGTCTTATCTTTATACTATTTATAACTTGGTTAGCTTTAGCTCATCTTTTGCAAATGTGGGTGTTGCTTCTCTGTGTAGGTTCATCTCTTTTCTCATTATCCCAAGCTTATTCACCGTTATTAGTAAATTATTTAATTGTTGAGAATTCTCTTATGATAAATTTGTGTGCTTTTATCTGGTCAAAAAGGTTTAAAATGTCTTGAGTAACAATCCCCATAGCTAATTAACTTGTTTCTTAATTTCATATTCCACATTTTATAAAAAGGACTTTTAATTTTTCAAAGAACAGTTAAAGAATGCTCCCTCACTTTTTCTATGGTTCATTATTTGTTTTACAATCAGGTCATCCAAAGGCTATATCCATGGAATTTGTTCTTGTAAGGGTGATATGTAATATTCTATTTTCTGTTATTGATAATCCATATATTGATTGATAGTAGTTCACAAGACATCAACTCTATCCTGTATCTACCTTCAACAAATGCTTTCCAACATTGGGTGGCTGCCTGTGTGGAGTTTCCATGTTCTCCCCGTGTCCGCGTGGGTTTCTTTCAGGTGCTCCGGTTTCCTCCCACAGTTCAAAGATGTGCAGGTTAGGTGGATTAGCCATGGTAAATTGTTCCTTAGTGTCCAAAGATGTTACATGGATTACTCTAAATGGCTAAATGTGTGGTGTTACATAGATAGAATGCGGGGGTTGGGTGGGCCTAGATAAGATGTTCTTTCAGTGAGTTGGTGCAGACCCGATGGGCTGAAAGGGCTCCTTCTGCACTTAGGGATTCTATAGTTCTTTCATCAAACTTAAAACATTAATGAAGCCACCAGGTTAAAGACAAAACTGATGCTGATATAGGTCGATACCCTTTTAACATTCCTTTTGTTAAAAATTATGCTGTTAGGATTATAAAATAGACAGAACTTTGTTTTTCTTTAATAGTGTGTGCCTGGCACTTGTATTTGAAAACAAATTCCAGCATATTCTAAAATCATTAGATAGCGAACTTACATTTTAAGTGAAGTATCAGAGATATGGGCTGTACGGTGGCACAATGGTTAGCACTGCTGCCTCACAGCGCCAGGGACCCGGGTTCAATTCCGGCCTTGGGTCACTGTCTGTGTGGAGTTTGCACATTCTCTGTGTCTGTGTGGGTTTATTCTGGGTGCTCCAGTTTCCTCCCACAGTCCAAAGATGTATGGGTTAGGTTGATTGTAAGAAGTTTAACAACATTAAACTTCTTACTGTGTTTACCCCAGTCCAACGCCGGCATCTCCACATTAGGTTGATTGGCCATGCTAAATTGATCCTAGTGTCAGGGGGATTAGCAGGGTAAATATGTGGGGTTATGGGAATAGGGTCTGGGTGGGATTGTGGTCGGAGCAGACTCGATGGGCTAAATGGCCTCGTTCTGCACGGTGGGGATTCTATATCTCCATATGGGTGAAACTTTAGCCCTCTTCTGCTTATTTCTGAATATTTCTTATTCTACTCACTTGTACCAACTAAAATCTAATGTCCTAATTATATCCAAGTTCTACCTAATTATCTATATTTCATCTATTTGTCTATATTTCTTCACAGTAACACATCAACACTCTCTTTTCCTCTCTGGGAATGGGCATCCGCATTAGTTATTCCATTAAAATCAATGGAATGAAAATCTTATGGGTTGTCTAATGGAGCTGTGAACCATTCTATTCGATTACCACCCCCAGGGGCAGATGCAAATATAGTTTCTGCATTAACCATTAACCGAGACCCACGCAACTGGCTCTTTGTTCTAAATCTCCTGCTTATAATCTTGTATCCAAGTCCACTCCTTCCAGAACCTTCTAGAAACAGGGAGAGGATGCTTCTATCCACCCTCTGCCATTCTTTTGGAATTTTAAAAACTTCTATCTAATTGCCTGTAATTTGCATTGTCCTGTTGTAAAAAGTCCCACTTATTCAAGTCTTTCTTTGTGTTTGTATTTCCTCATAACATCCATCACCCAGTGAATCTGGGAGCTGAAGTGAACGCTCCTGTGGGCCCCAATAAAAGCCCAAAGACTGTTGGGAGAAAAGTAGTGGATCCTGGATGCGTATCCTGCAAAAAAATGATCATAGGAGAAATCAAAACAAAACTTCTGTCTTTCCCAGAGTTCCAATTCTTTCTGTCAAAGCAGTGACTATGACTCCCACTGGCACAACAAAATGGATAGATCTGTTGTCTCTTGATAGAGGTGACTAACCGGAACTGCTTCAGTGGCCCCAATGCTAGTTTGTGGGACGAGGCCAACATATTGCAGAACTAGCAGCTCTGCTGCCTATAGGGAATTTCATACCCTGGAATTTTCATGGGCGGTACAGTGGCACAATGGTTAGCACTGCTGCCTTCCACCGCCAGGGATCCAAGTTCAATTCTGGCCTTGGGTGACTGTCTGCATGCTGTCCCCATATCTTCGTGGGTTTCCTCTGGGTGCTCCGGTTTCACCCACAGTCCAAAGATGTGCGGGTTAAATTGCCAAATTGCACCTCAGTGTCCCAATATGCATAGGTTAGATGGATTAGCCATGGTAAATGTGTGGGGTCACAGGGATAGGGTGAGGGAAAGATCCTGGATAAGGTATTCTGTCAGAGAGAGTCGATGCAAGGGGCTGAATGGCCTCCTTCTGCCGCGTATAATTGGTTTCCGCATCAAGGACAGTTATAATGATGTTGCTAGATTAGATCTGCATGTTATGAGAGTGATTCAAACATCAAGAAGCAATCAGTCAGCCAAGGTGGTTTTAAAAATATTTAAATCCCAGTGTTCCAGACAGAATGGACTCTACGAGCAGTAATGACTGAACAATTTACTTAACAATATAGACAAGAGACCAGAAACTGACTCATACCACTCATTGGTTGAGAACTCCAAATGCTGCTTGGAATTCAAAATAGTGTTCTATATACACCTGCATGCTTCTGCCATGAATCATAATGTGAGGCACCTTAGTAAGTGTTGTGTAAAACTGTTCAGTGTTTAATTGTGTGCCTGTTAACTGTTCTGTGTGCTGTGTGTCAAACCTATGGGTTGGGCTACAGAGAAGCAGAAAGTAAGCAGTAAACTTTTGGCTGCAGACATTTTAAAATAATTTGTAATAAAGCTCCTGTTGTCAGCTGAACCTGATGTGTAGGGAAGTTGTTGGAGAGGATTCTTAGAGACAGGATGTATTTCATTGTTCCCAGGAGCAGGCTGAGGGTAAGAGAGTGGGTTTTCTGACTGTAATTAATTATTTATTTTTTCAGTTAATTTTGGGTTTAAAATCGGAGGTTTTTTTCAAAACCGGAAGTCAGGCCAGGAGTGGCCAGGGGAAGTTTTTGGAGGGTTTAAAAGTGCACCAAAGTATACAGCGGGCAGCAGAGTGAGTGGGAAGTTGAGTGAGCTGTCAGGGCTTTGGCTCACAGGGCTTGGACGAGCAGGGGTGAGTTTTTGTTTCCTTACACTCTTATTAACTTTTCACTGTCTTACTTGACATAAAGTGTCCAATATGAGTGTGAAACCAGTGTGTTGTTCCCAGTGTAGGATGTGGGAGGTCCTGGAGGCATCTTGCCTCCCGGACATCCACATCTGTGAGGGGTGTGTCGAGCTGCGGTTCCTGAGGGACCGTGTTAGGGAGCTGGAACTACAGCTCGAGGATCTTAGGCTGATGAGGGAGAATGAGGAGGTGATAGACAAGAGCTATCATCAGGTGGTCACACCAGGGCCACGGGAGGAGGCCAAGTGGGTGACGGCCAGGAAGGGTAAGGCTAGGGTGGTTGAGAGCACCCCGGTGGATTTGCCCCTGCACAACAAGTACTCCTGCTTGAGTACTGCTGGGGGGGACAGCCCGCCTGGGGGAAGCAGCAGTGGCCGTGTCTCTGCAGTGGAGTCCAGCCCTGTAACTCAGAGGGCTAAGGAAAAGAGGAGGAAGGCGGTATTAATCGGGGACTCGATGGTGAAGGGGACAGACAGGCGTTTCTGCGGAGGTAGGCGGGATTCTCGCATGGTGGTCTGCCTCCCTGGGGCCGGGATCCAGGATGTCGCTAGTCGCGTCCCAGAAATCCTGAGGTGGGAGGGAGAGGAGCCTGAGGTAGCGGTACATATTGGTACCGCTGATGTGGGTAGGAAGGGAGAAGGGGTTGTGAAAAGGGAGTACAGGGAATTAGGGAGACAGCTGAGAAAGAGGAAAGCAAAGGTAGTAATCTCAGGATTACTGCCTGTGCCACGGGAAGGTGAGGGCAGGAATGGAGTGAGGTGGAGGATGAATGTGTGGCTGAGGGACTGGTGCAGGGGGCAGGGATTCAGGTTCCTGGACCATTGGGACCTCTTTAGGGGCAGGGGTGATCTGTATACAAAAAACGGGTGGAACTTGAACCACACGGGGACCAATATCCTGGCCGGTAGGTTGGCTAAGGCTACTGGGGAGAATTTAAACTAGATAGGTTGGGGGGAGGGGAGCTAGAAGAGTTGACTAGGATCAAGGAACTAATTGATGGGGGGGAGGATGCAGGGGTAAGGGGAATTACAAAATTAATGGTAGAGGAGAGGGTGCAAGTGAATGAAGGCGGTAATTTAGATAAGGGAGTAGAGGGAGAGGGTGTTCGCGACTCATCAAAGCGGGTCCAGATAAAAGCTGGAATAAGGACACTTTGCCTGAATGCACGAAGCATTCGGAACAAGGTGAATGAGTTGATGGTGCAAATCAGCACAAGTGGGTACGATCTAGTGGCCATTACAGAAACGTGGCTGAAAGGTGACCAGGACTGGGAGATGAATATCCAGGGGTATCAGGCGTTTAGGAAGAATAGACAGGAAGGAAAAGGTGGTGGGGTCGCGCTATTAATAAGAGATAATATCAGGGTAGTACTGAGGGATGACATAGGCTCTGAGGAACAAAACGTGGAATCGTTATGGGTAGAGATGAGGAATAGTAGAGGGAGAAAGACACTAGTAGGTGTGGTATATAGGCCCCCAAATAATAATGTTGAGGTGGGGAGGGCTATAAACAAGCAGATAAGGGATGCGTGTAAAAACGGAACGGCAATAATCATGGGGGACTTCAACATGCACATTGACTGGCAGACTCAAGTCGGTAAGGGTGGAATGGAGGAAGAGTTCTTAGAATGCTGTCGGGATAGTTTCCTTGAACAGCATGTTACGGAACCGACGAGGGAACGAGCTATTTTGGATCTGGTATTGTGTAACGAGGTAGGTAGAATTAAGGATCTTATTGTGAAGGACCCTCTTGGGTCTAGTGACCACAATATGGTCGAATTTCTGATTCAGATGGAAGAGGAGAAAGTTTGGTCTCAAACCAGTGTCCTCTGTTTGAACAGAGGGAAATATGATAGGATGAGGGATGAATTGGCTAAGGTAGACTGGGAGAGCAGGCTGGCAGGTAGGACAGCTGAGGAACAGTGGAGGATTTTTAAGGAGATCCTTTTCAGTTCTCAGCAAAAATATATTCCAGCAAAAAACAAGGATTGTAAGAAAAGGGAGAACCAGCCGTGGATAACGAAGGAAATAAAGGAGAGTATTAAAATAAAAACAGCTGCGTACAGAGTGGCCAAAAATAGTGGAGAAACAAGTGATTGGGAAAAATTTAAGAAACAACAAAGAGAGACTAAGAAAGCGATAAAGAAAGGAAGGATAGACTATGAAGCTAGGCTAGCAATTAATATAAAAAATGATAGTAAAAGTTTTTATAAATATATAAAAAGGAATAGAGTGGCTAGAGTGAATGTTGGACCCTTGGAGGACGAGAGGGGGGAGTTAATAGTGGGAAATGAGGATATGGCTGAGTCTTTAAATAAGTTTTTTGTGTCGGTCTTCACGGTGGAGGACACAAATAGTATGCCAAATATTAATGCTAGAGGGTTGGCAGCAGGAGAAATACTTAATACGATTAATGTTACCAGAGAGGCAGTGCTGGGTAGACTAATGGGACTGAAGGTGGACAAGTCCCCGGGTCCGGATGGAATGCATCCCAGGGTATTGAAAGAAATGTCAGAGGTGATAGTGGATGCGTTAGTGATTATTTATCAAAACTCGTTGCATTCTGGGGTAGTGCCGGTTGATTGGAAAACGGCTAATGTTACGCCGCTGTTTAAAAAAGGAAGGAGACAAAAGGCGGGTAACTATAGGCCGGTCAGCTTAACGTCTGTAGTAGGGAAAATGCTGGAATCCATTATTAAAGAGGAGATAGCAGGGCATCTGGATAGAAATGGTTCGATCAATCAGACGCAGCATGGATTCATGAGGGGAAAGTCGTGCTTGACGAACATGTTGGATTTTTATGAAGATGTGACTAGGGCGGTTGATGGAGGAGAACCGGTGGATGCGGTGTTTTTGGATTTCCAAAAGGCGTTTGATAAGGTGCCCCATAAAAGGCTGCTGAAGAAGATTAGGGCACACGGAGTTGGGGGTAGTGTGTTAAAGTGGATTGGGGACTGGCTATCCGACAGGAAGCAAAGAGTCGGAATAAATGGGTGTTTTTCCGGTTGGAGGAAGGTAACTAGTGGCGTGCCGCAGGGATCGGTACTCGGGCCGCAACTGTTTACCATTTATATAGATGATCTGGAGGAGGGGACGGAGTGTAGGGTAACGAAGTTTGCAGACGACACAAAGATAAGTGGAAAAGTGAATCGTGTGGAGGACGGAGAAGATCTGCAGAGAGATTTGGACAGGCTGAGTGAGTGGGCGAGGATATGGCAAATGGAGTATAACGTTGAGAAATGCGAGGTTATACACTTTGGAGGAAATAATAACAAATGGGATTACTATCTCAATGGAAACAAATTAAAACATGCTACCGTGCAAAGGGACCTGGGGGTCCTTGTGCATGAGACGCAAAAGCCCAGTCTGCAGGTACAACAGGTGATCAAGAAGGCAAATGGGATGTTGGCCTATATTGCGAGGGGGATAGAATATAAAAGCAGGGATGTCTTGATGCACCTGTACAGGGCATTGGTGAGGCCGCAGCTGGAATACTGTGTGCAGTATTGGTCCCCTTATATGAGGAAGGATATATTGGCATTGGAGGGAGTGCAGAGAAGGTTCACCAGGTTGATACCGGAGATGAGGGGTTTGGATTATGAGGAGAGGCTGAGGAGATTGGGTTTGTACTCGTTGGAGTTTAGAAGGATGAGGGGGGATCTTATGGAGACTTATAAGATAATGCGGGGGCTGGATAGGGTGGAGGCGGAGAGATTCTTTCCACTTAGTAAGGAAGTTAAAACTAGAGGACACAGCCTCAAAATAAAGGGGGGTCGGTTTAAGACAGAGTTGAGGAGGAACTTCTTCTCCCAGAGGGTGGTGAATCTCTGGAATTCTCTGCCCACTGAGGTGGTGGAGGCTACCTCGCTGAATATGTTTAAAGCGCGGATGGATGGATTCCTGATCGGTAAGGGAATTAAGGGTTATGGGGATCAGGCGGGTAAGTGGTACTGATCCACGTCAGATCAGCCATGATCTTACTGAATGGCGGGGCAGGCTCGAGGGGCTAGATGGCCTACTCCTGCTCCTATTTCTTATGTTCTTATGTTCTTATTTGCATTTAGAACGGAACAATCTCATTAGTGACAGACAGCATGGTTTTCTAAGAGGGAGGTCGTGCCTTACAAATTTGGTGGAGTTTTTTGAGGAAGTGACAAAAACGGTTGATGAAGGAAGGACCGTGGATGTCGTCTATATGGATTTCAGTAAGGCATTTGACAAAGTCCCACATGGCAGGTTGGTTAAGAAGGTTAAAGCTCATGGGATACAAGGAGAAGTGGCTAGATGGGTGGAGAACTGGCTTGGCCATAGGAGACAGAGGGTAGTGGTCGAAGGGTCTTTTTCCGGCTGGAGGTCTGTGACCAATGGTGTTCCGCAGGGCTCTGTACTAGGACCTCTGCTATTTGTGATATATATAAATGATTTGGAAGAAGGTGTAACTGGTGTAATCAGCAAGTTTGCGGATGACACGAAGATGGCTGGAATTGCGGATAGCGAAGAGCATTGTCGGGCAATACAGCAGGATATAGATAGGCTGGAAAATTGGGCGGAGAGGTGGCAGATGGAATTTAATCCGGATAAATGCGAAGTGATGCATTTTGGAAGAAATAATGTAGGGAGGAGTTATACAATAAATGGCAGAGTCATCAGGAGTATAGAAACACAGAGGGACCTAGGTGTGCAAGTCCACAAATCCTTGAAGGTGGCAACACAGGTGGAGAAGGTGGTGAAGAAGGCATATGGTATGCTTGCCTTTATAGGACGGGGTATAGAGTATAAAAGCTGGAGTCTGATGATGCAGCTGTATAGAACGCTGGTTAGGCCACATTTGGAGTACTGCGTCCAGTTCTGGTCGCCGCACTACCAGAAGGACGTGGAGGCATTGGAGAGAGTGCAGAGAAGGTTTACCAGGATGTTGCCTGGTATGGAGGGTCTTAGCTATGAGGAGAGATTGGGTAGACTGGGGTTGTTCTCCTTGGAGAGACGGAGAATGAGGGGAGATCTAATAGAGGTATACAAGATTATGAAGGGTATAGATAGGGTGAACAGTGGGAAGCTTTTTCCCAGGTCGGAGGTGACGATCACGAGGGGTCACGGGCTCAAGGTGAGAGGGGCGAGGTATAACTCAGACATCAGAGGGACGTTTTTTACACAGAGGGTGGTGGGGGCCTGGAATGCGCTGCCAAGTAGGGTGGTGGAGGCAGGCACGCTGACATCGTTTAAGACTTACCTGGATAGTCACATGAGCAGCCTGGGAATGGAGGGATACAAACGATTGGTCTAGTTGGACCAAGGAGCGGCACAGGCTTGGAGGGCCGAAGGGCCTGTTTCCTGTGCTGTACTGTTCTTTGTTCTTTGTTCTTTGTGTGTCATCTCTGCATGTCTCTGAGACACTAAACACACTGGTAAAGGGAAAATGGAAGGAATCATTCATTAACAACTGACAGACATCAGTTAATTTGCATATGGAATCTAATGCTAGGATCTGGTCCCTGCTGCAACTTTGATTTTCCAGCATCAATACTGAACACCACATAAGGTCCTCTGCTATTTGTGATTTTTATAAATGACTTGGAAGAGGGGGCTGAAGGGTGGATCAGTAAATTTGCTGATGACACCAAGATTGGTGGAGTAGTGGATGAGGTGGAGGGCTGTTGTAGGCTGCAAAGAGACATTGATAGGATGCAGAGCTGGGCCGAAAAATGGCAGATGGAGTTTAACCCTGATAAGTGTGAGGTGCTTCATTTTGGTAGGACAAATTTGAATGCGGATTACAGGATCAAAGGTAGGGTTCTGAGGAATGTGGAGGAACAGAGAGATCTTGGGGTTCATATCCACAGATCTCTGAAGGTTGCCACTCAAGTGGATAGAGCCGTGAAGAAGGCCTATAGTATGTTAGCGTTTATTAACAGGGGATTTGAGTTTAAGAGCCGTGGGGTTATGCTGCAACTGTACAGGACCTTGGTGAGACCACATTTGGAATATTGTGTGCTGTTCTGGTCACCTCACTATAAGAAGGATGTGGAAGCACTGGAAAGAGTGCAAAGGAGATTTACCAGGATGCTGCCTGGTTTGGAGGGTAGGTCTTATGAGGAAAGGTTGAGGGAGCTAGGGCTTTTCTCTTTAGAGCGGAGGAGGTTGAGAGGTGACTTAATAGAGGTTTATAAGATGATGAGGGGGATAGATAGAGTGGACGTTCAGAGACTATTTCCTCAGGTGGATGTAGCTGTTACTGGGGGGCATAACTATAAGGTTCGTGGTGGAAGATATAGGAGGGATGTACGAGGTATGTTCTTTACTCAGAGAGTGGAATGGACTGTCTGCTGTGATAGTGGAGTCAGACACTTTAGGAACCTCCAAGGGGTTATTGGATAGGCACATGGAGCACACCAGAATGATAGAGAGTGGGATAGTTTGATCTTGATTTCAGAAAAGGTTCGGCACAACATCGTGGGCTGAAGGGCCTGTACTGTGCTGTACTGTTCTATGTTCTATGTTCTATAAGCAAGTAAAGATAAAAAGTCCCGAGAACTCCAAACTCGCTCCCGACTCTGACCTCTAGACCCCGCCTATCATCCCCTCTCTGCCCCAACCTCCCAGTGCCACTCTACCGACGGTAGTTTCAACCCTGACAACATTACTGAGACTTGAGATTTTCCTGCCCCACCTCCACTGAACTTTGATCGCAGACTCTCAGAACTCCTCATCCTGCGATCCAACCCAATCAATTACCTGGAATTTGGAGTATTAGTCTGTGAGAGCTCCTACTGCTGTGGGTTTGAGGATAAACAGCCAGGACCTACAGACCACCTCGCATGAGCCTGGATTGTTAACGCTGTGTGGATAAGTTACTAAAAATGTGAAAAGTCCAGATTGGAGGTCTAAGACTTTTACCAGCTGTCTACATCAGTTGCCCATCAAGTTAAAGTAAAGTGGATCACTTTAGTTAGTTTCCTTAATTTTCCAACTAAAGAGAGGATAACGGAGTTAAAGAACATGGTGCGGAGGGGAGAGAAGAGCAAAATGTGGGTGTGTTTGTGTGTAAGGGTCAGGAAACAGTGAAGGGTGATTGCAGTAATGAAAACACTGAGAACTTTTTAGCTGCCTCCATTGCTTTTTCTCATTAAATGGTGGTATTCTCCTGGGAATAAATTCATCATGTTGGAAATTGAAATGTTGATCATTTCTTTATTGTTTTTTATCATTTAAATCAAAGTTGAATCTGACAAAGCCAGAACATCAGAACAATAGTGGAAACCATCTCAACCTGAAAGGTAACCAAATATCTCATTTTTGAACAATCCGGCTGATACCAATGTAGAAGTAGGAGTAATAGTTTTTCATCTCCAAACCTGTCATTTCTACACAGCAGTGACCTCTTATTTAAACTGTTCTGCAACCATTGAAGGAATAAAATGATACCAGCCACATCGAATGGAGAGAATGCCTGTTTTTTGACAACTGAGTAAATGACAGTATGCATAAGTCCATTCCCTAATGTTACTTTATCTACTTAATATCCTATAGGCAGATAAATGTATTGGTCAGAAACTAAAACCTACACAAGAACAAGTGAAGTTTTGCTCTTATTAATTGGTAATTATTAATTGAAGTCTTGGGCAAATCCCGTCTGCAACAGAGTACAGTATTTATTCCAGCGAGGTGGAGAAGGATAGAACTGGAGCCTAACCTTTAAATGTTTATAAGCTGTTATTTGCAGAGACAAACATTATGGGCGTGATTCTCCTGGCCTGCTGTGCTGCTTGAATACCAGAGCGGGCTGGGAAATGGCACTGGGGGCTGCCTGTAGCAGGATTCACAGCCAGCATCCAGCTGATCGCGATTTTCCAAGGCCCTTTTTATCAATGTAATCAGCCTCATGCCGGAAATCAGCACAAGGCTGATTACAATATGAGAATCGTCATTTCCAAATCGTTAGCGAGCCTGGGCGATATCATCCGGGTTCTCTAATGTTTCCCACCTCACCGGGAGAGGTTCTGCCAGCGGGAATCATGTATGGTCGTCATCAACGGAAACCAGGTGTGATCACCCTGATGGTGGGGACAGAGGCCATTGAGGTCCCCCCGGGAGGTTGGGGGCAAGGGGGGTGTCCCTTGGGCAGTGCCACCTGGCAGAGTCAGACTGGCACCCTGACATTGCCCACTGGGCATTGGGCAATGCCAAGAGGGCAGGGCCTGAGGGGATGGGGTCTACTGGGGGCTAGGCTGAGCGGTTGTGCTCGAGCCGGACCCACTGCGCACACTGTATTAAGGATTGGTGGGAGAGACAGGGTGGAGGGCAATCAGAGCTGGCTGTGGGCGGGGGGGGGGGGGGGGGGGGGGTGTAGGGCTGGCCATGGGGGGGGCACGTGGGCTGGCCATGAGGGGTGTCCGGGAAGCCGGGAATCAGGTGGGGTCATGGAGGCCAGTGATCAGGAGGACAGCGATGGGGGAGGCCAGTGTGCATGCTCCGATCTCCCCATTGGCACATGTGCAGTTGTATGCTGATGCCCGCCTCTCGGTTGGGATTAGGCCCCACCCCCTCTTCCCAGCATGAATCCCCTGCAGCACGGAGTGCCGGAAATCCATCCCACTAAGTACGTCCAAAAAGCGGGCGGGAAAATCTCTTGTATTCCTGCCCATTGGGTACTTAAATTTTTGGGGGGAAAATCACCCCCTATATATGTGCAACTCCAAACCAATAAGCATAGTTTTATAAGCGCAGTTTCAGGAAACTCCTGTGGGAGTCCAGTTAATGCACACCAAATAAATAGAATTAAACATTCAATTAATATATAGTTATGTTTCTTACTCATAGAAATGATATCATTGTTCTAAAGCATTTATGAGACCCGGTCTGTGTTATCGAGCTTTCCTATATTTATATGCATGAGCAATTTGGTTGCCGCCAAGTCTATCACACTATTTCTACTTGTGTACTTTTTAAAAAACTTCTTTATACCCCTCCAAGACCTCTTTCTTTTATCAATATGCCTCCTTTCCCTTCTCCACTCACAAGTGCTCTCCCCTTCCAATTCCCTACTCCACTCTTTGGCACTTCTTAAGCTCCCTGCTCGCTTGTCATCATGCCAGGCTCAATTCCCTTTTGGATAAGCCTCCAGCATCCCTCTGTGCCTCTCTTGGATTCCTTAAAAGGGCTCAGTGAAACTCAGCACTTTGCTCATTATGGCAAAGTCGTCATTGTCCCAGATGACCATAGGTTGCTGTCTCCTTTGAGGGGAAGAGCTGACTGTGGTAATTTAAGCTGAGGATCACCACACCTTAGACGAGAGGCAAGATTGAGAAGGCAGCTCTTCATGAATAACCCCAGACAGTGTGGGAATTGAACCCACGCTGTTAACAACAGTCTGCATCATGAACCAGTCATCAAGCCAACTAAGCTACCTGGATCATTACGAACACCAACCCAATTGCCCTATCTAACTTTCTTGTTAACCTTCTGCCCTTTGCACCCACTGGCACCTCATCTTATCAACTCCTTCTGTGCAACTCACCCTCCTTTTACCTCTGACCCTGGGGGCTCTGTTTTCACCACCCATCAATACATCTCCCTTCAGAATGTGCATTCACTTGTGAACAAACTTCTTGCTATCCATAAACCTATTGTAAATGATTGCATTGACATCATGATCTTAATAGAAACCTGGCTGAGGGAATGATGATATCTTCCCTTTAGTGAAACCTTCCTGCTTGGTTTAATCTTCTACCACTTCGTAGATCCCTGCCCTGTAGACAATCTAGATTTGAAGTTTTTAGAAGAGACATTCTTTACCTGCTAAGAAAGGAAAATAAGATTAAAAAGTTTAAGAAAATTATGGTTCTGAAATGGATAGCGCCAACTGTAAGCGAAATTAGCAAAAAGAACGTCATCAGGAGAAGGAGAGAAGAATGGACTCTTCAGCCAGTCAAAAGAAATAAGAAAACGTTGGAAATTATTGGGGAAGTATTCTAACAGAAGAAAAAGAGAAGTTAATAGTCTAAAACAAGGATCCAAACAGAAGGAACTGCAGGTTCCAGCAGAAGCAAGGAAAAAGCACAAAGGGTGAAACAACAGCTGTGGCAGTTTAAAAAAAGGCTGATAGTCTTAAAGTGGCGAGGCATTTAAAGTTGTACAACATTTAATGTGACAACTACAGGAAGTAACAAAGGACAAGGGACAGGAAAATCAGAGAAGACCCCAGACAGAGGGCAACTTTAAAAAGGCGGTCCATAAACAACACAAGACCTCAGCGGAGGAAATTAAGACATCAAGGAAGGAGCAGTGAAAAACTCTGGAGAAGAGGTGCTGAGAAACCTCAGAGAGGGTGGAGCACTGAAGCCCCAGAAAGAAGGCAACAAAAGACTTCAGGAGCGCAAGGGAAGACCTCAAAAGGAGGGCACTGAAAGACCCAGAAAGAAGGCAATGGAATACCCTAAATAAAGAGCTGAAAGTAAGCTAGACTCTGTTGTGTCCCTTCCTTTTGTATTGTAATGAGATGTTCCTTGAAAGTTTTAGCAATAAACTAAAAGCAAACCAGAAAGCTCTGATCAGTCAGACAGTAAAACAAGCCACAGCAGAAGAAGTAAGAGTGAGGAGAAGAGTATTGGATAAACTTGTCAGAGAACTACATCAAGTAGAAAATGAGTTAAAAGTTTGTGATCCTAATCTAAATGATAAGCAATCCAGCTTTTCAAAGCTAAAAGAAAACAAACACTGTGAAAAAATACAAATAACTAGGAAATCTATTAGGGCCTGTAAGAAACAATATAACATTCACTAGCAAGTGGTGAAGGAACTGGAGTCAGGGCATAAAAATGTTACTAAAGGGTAAAAAGGGCTGAGAGAAAACGCACAAGCAGAACTCAGCAACAGAGGTCATAGCATGGAGCACAAGAAGAACCAAGGAAATTCCATGTAATGGATGCTATTATCACAGAATCACAGAATACTACAGTGCAGAAGAGACCCTTCGGCCCATCGAGTCTGCACCGGCGCATGAAATGCCCCGAACTGCCTACCCAATTGCCAGCACTTGGCCCATAGCCTTGAATGTTATGGCATGCCAAGTACTCATCCAGATACTTTCTAAAGGATGTGAGGCATCCCGCTTCCACCACCCTCCCAAGCAGTGTATTCCAGACTGTCACCACCCTCTGAGTAAAGAGGTTTTTCCTCAAGTCTCCCACTCCTCACTTTTAACTTGTGTCCCCTCGTAACTGACCCTTCAGCTAAGGGGAACAGCTGCTCCCTATCTACCAAGTCCATGCCCCTCATAATCTTGAACACCTCAATCAGGTGTTCCCCTCCACCTCCCTCCCCACTCCCGCCTCGTGCTCCAACGCAAACAACCCAAGCCTATCCAACTTCTCTTCATAACTTAAATGTTCCATTCCAGGCAGCATTCTGGTAAATTTCCTCTGCACCCCCTCCAGTGCATTCACATCCTTCCTATAATGTGGCGACCAGAACTGCACACAGTACTCTAGCTGTGGCCTCAGCAAAGTTCTATACAACTCCATTATGACCTCTCTGCTTTTGTAACCTATACCCCGATCGATAAAGAAGAGTGTGCCATATGCTTATTCGTTTTGTAATGGGTAAAGGAACTGCTAGTCTCAGAGTGAAATGCATCAAGATTTGATCTATGGTGCTCATGTAGGACATATCATCTACTACAAGGGTCACTGTACTGTTGAAGCAGAAATGAGACCAGAGCCAATAATGGGAATTCTTTAGAGATCTAACTGATTGATCAAACTATCAGTCATGTGGAAAACACAAATGAGCTTGAGAAATTGGCAGAAACTGTTTGGTGTTTGAGGGTGCTGAAGAGGACACTTAAAAATTGCCAGTTCCTCTAAGGATACTTCAGATGAATATCAAGCTAAAGAAAAAGAGTTGTTGTAGAACCAGCTGCGGGAGATGGAGCTGGAATTGGCTCAGACCAAACTGCAACTGGTGAAGGTTGAGTACAAAATTCAGACGTAGGAAAAAGCAGATGCATTAAATTAAGAGCTACTAGGGTCCAAACAGAAGGTTAGTTGATGCAGAAAATGAAAGCGAGAGATTGGAAAATGGAGCCACTCAGCTGTGGACATTGTGCTGGAGGGAACCTCTCCAGACAGAGAAGGAAACTGAGATTACATGCCAGCACAAGATTGCTGAAATGGCCACACTAATAGAAATGCACAAGAACTAATATGATAACATGGTCAATGGAACAGATGCCAAATTGAAATGCTAGGAAGAGAAGGAATTTGATCACATGACCTAAGTACCAGAAATAGAGTAGTTGGTGTACCTTTAAGAGATTTCTTTTTTAAATCATGATCTCTGCAGCTCTCGCAGTCAGTGTTTCTCAGCTCACAGCCTTAGCTGATGTCATTATGGCACTGGTTTGACTGGAGATGTCCTTTTATTGCTGCTTAAATGGGGTTTGTTTATTTTTACTGGGGTGTTTATGACTCTGCATTGTTAGGGGAAAAAACTGGTTGGCAGGTCAGGTGCTTCGAGTTTCTTTCATTTTCAGTTTGGAGCTGCAGGCTTGAGTTTTAGTTTTAGAAGGGACATCAAGCTGAAAAGAACTCTCTCTCCCTAGTTTTGGAAATTCCGCTGGTTAGCTGAAAGCAAGGCCTTACCTTTCAAAAGAGGGAGGATCGGCTATTGGTGATTTGCCAAGAGTCCCTGGTGTTTTGGGAAGCTGTTCTGACTTCAAACTGTTCTGAGTCTATCCAGAGAACTGCAGATTTCATCCAAAGGTCTCAAGTGCAGTATCACGTGAGCATTAGTCTTTGCTGTGTTAAACCCGTGAAAAGGGTCCTTTGTCTGCAGGATTGGTTTGATTAGAACACATTAGATATATTTGTTAAGGGTTATACGTTATAATGGTTGTTTTGTTTCTTGTTTGTAACTGATAAAAGTTCTTGCTCATTTTCTTACTGTACATGTTAACTATATTCTTAAATAAACTTTGTTCGATGAAAGCTCCCTAGTGGGTCATTTGAATCATACCTGAAGTGAAACATATCATGTTTACCCTAGCCAAATTCAAGAGGCAAAACTTATGATCCAGGTGGGCTCCGTAAAACACTTTGCAGTTTCTGACCTGAACCATAAGAGTACCACGGCCATTTCCTTCACAAGTGACAGACCAAGTTTGTGAATGAGCTGTTAAGACATAAGACTTTGTTGTATTGAAATGCTGGTACATGCATGCATTGTAGAATAAATGTTTGACAGAGAAAAGGATTAACAGAGGATTGGAGAATGACACCATTCGCAGAGTAAAGTATGTAGTCCTTGGCACAGCCTAGGACAGAACTTGGAAAGCAGCAAGCCTGTATTGGAGAGCCCTGTGCAGGACCATATTTGGAACTGTGCATGGTTGAAGCCTGCTAGTAGAAGTATTGTATTAAATGCGAGCTTCAAGATCTCATCATGGGACAATCACTACATCGATTTACGAATGTATAACTTTTGTGTACAATGTTTATTTAGAATGTGGGTTTGAGTAGAATTGATTTTGAAGATTGTATTAAAAAAATTAAAGGGGTAGTGATGGTGGTGTCTGTCTCTTTAAGACAGTACAGCAGAAGAGGATCACCTGACTTGAGGGACCAACGTGAACTGAGAGTGAGTGATCACCCCAGAGAATGGAGTCCTCTTTGGGCGGAATACATCTGGAAGCCATGTAGTAAGCACATAAAGACCAGAGCAGCTGGGTAGCCTGCTCCAAGGCAGCTGAGTACTGCCAACCCGTGTACCTAATTTCTCCTTATCAATAAATACCTTTTGTTCCTAGCAAAGTCAGAAATCTCTTGAAGACATCCAAGTACCATGACATAACAGTCGCCCTCAACTTTTGTGTGAAAGAAGGGGCAAAGGAGTTCATCTATCAAAATCTATCAGTTCTTATGAATGTTAACACCCAAAGTAAAGTATGGTTTGGGTTTGGGTTGGTGGGAAACAAACTGTTAAAAATTCAAACTCAAAACTATCCTGCTATGAAGTTGCTTTTAACAGGGTGGAGCGAGGGGTTTGATTTGATTTGATTTATTATTGTCAGGTGCATTGGGATGACAGTGAAAAGCATTGTTTCTTGCGCGCTATACAAAGCATACTATTCAGTGAGTACTTAGGCCAATCCACCCTCAAGCAGTGGGGTGGTCATTAAAATATGTTGAGTTGTGTGTCTGCGTTTCAACACAGTTTCTGTTTCTAACCACTGTCAGCTAGGATTTCCAAACTTCAAGAAACTCAATGGCTGAAAGGAGACGAGAAGGGTTGCAAACAATAAATAACTGGTTTTCAGCCAGGGAACCAAGGGCTAAATAAAATCAGAATGCACTGGAATTTTAAAAGTCCACAGTGTTCATACTTCCAGATGAATTCAGAATTACAAATGCTTCCCTCTGCTCTGAAATAGTCCCACTAAAAATCAGGAGCATTGCTTTTCCCTCTCTGAAAAATAAATTGTTAAAATGGAACTAAATGCTTGGTTGCAGAGGTGCAATAAGTGTCACTAAATGCAATTATTGTTAGCAAAATTATTCTAATTGGATCCAGTAATCTTGGTTACTTCACCAGTGTTAAAATAGTGGGCAGAATGCTACTTTGACATGAGGCAATAATAACTAGCATTTGTTCATATTAATTAAACTGCTTTTGTTTTCTGTTTGTCTAAATATATGTATAATTATTTGAGAATGGCAATAAATAGGCAGCTGTTGCAGAAAGAAAGTCCTGTGTTCCTTTGTGATAAAGCTGTTTGATCGTTTTGCAATATATATTAAATCTGCGCACACATTCAGTTGTCACATATGCTTTCCGTGTCACCTTCTCGTCACATCTTTGTCATGCGTTCTCAATCCTCTGTTATGCTTCAGTAACCTCTGGCCATTGTCTGCTTGGAACTATAAACGTGCTGCTGCATGACCCAGTGGGGTAGATCTTGTCTTTGTGTAACAGTGAGCTGGCAGCTTGTTTAACATCTCTCTGGCTTCAATGGAGAAAAAAAAGGAGAGATGTAAAGGAGGCTGCAGACTCGCTTGACTCACGAAGACATGTCTTACACTACTGCCTGCAATCCAGATCAGCAGAATGTGTCGACCCAGCCTGCACCCGCAAACTTTAAATGGCTGCCAGAATCTGAGGGATGAAGCCTTCTGAGCATATTAAATCACTGACCAGCCTCTCCAAAACAGGCTATTTGTCCAATTCCCCAAACCCACCGTGGTTAAACTGGTAGTCAACACTTCTGCAGCAGTTTAAGGTTCTATTTCAGATTTTTTCTGATTCAATCCTCCACCAGCCCATTGTGATGATTGTGAGGGAGTGTTTGAGGGTCTCCTCTGATGTATCATGTGCAATACCTTTGATGATTCACTATATTTAAATATATGTTCAGCAGGATATCTGTAGTCATACTGTGCTCTAGGATGTAGGATATGGAAATGGATCCTCCCTCTTATGATAGAATTCATTAACACTGCCAACACACGTTGTGAACTGACGTTTCCCCTCATGGGGAATCAAGAGGCACAGTTTCGAAATAAGTGGTCTCCTATTTAAAATGGAGATGCAGAAGGATTTTTTTCTGCTTTCTGTTTGGAATTCTCTTCCCCAGAGAGCAGCAGACTGAGTGGAGGCTGAGTTATTGAATACACTCAAGAGTGAGTTAGATTTTTGAATGACAAGGGAGACAATTGTTGGGGGAGTGAGTGTAATGGAGGAAGCAGGAAAGTGGATTTAAGACAACAATCAGATCAGCCATGATTTAATTGAACTGCAAAACGTCCTAATCCTCCTTCTATTTCTCATGTTCTTATGTTAATTTTATACTCCCATTTGATCCACTGCAGTGCCAAGATTACGATTGTGAAAAATAACACAGGGCGTCGAATGAAAAAGAGTTGTTTGTTCATTTCAAACAAGTCAAATAGAATTTGTCCTCTTGTGAACTCTTTGTAATGTTTTCTCCTAAGAGAGGTGAATAAACAGACAGAACTTTTAAGCAGATAAAATCTTTGATATTCCTTCTTGAGCCCTGAAAAGAATGCCACAGAAGTTCGAGGAATCCAATCTAACATTTGAGCTTTCAAAGCCCAATCCATCAAGCAAATCAGCCTCCCATCCATTGACTCTGTCTACACTTCCTGCTGCCTTGGAAAAGCAGCCAGCATAATTAAGGACCCCCCCCCACACCCCAGACATACACTCTTCCACCTTCTTCTGTCAGGAGAAAGATACAAAAGTCTGAGGAGACGTATCAATCGACTCAAGAACAGCTTCTTCCTTGCTTCCATCAGACTTTTGAATGGACCTACCTCGCATTGAGTTGATCCCTAGCTAAGACCGTAACACTACATTCTGCACTCTCCTTGCCTTCTCTATGTACGATATGCTTTGTTTGTATAACACGCAAGAAACAATACTTTTCACAGTGTATCAATACATGTGACAATAATAAATCAAATCAAAATCAAATCAAATATTCAATTCAGACAAGGTTTAGTTCCAGAGCTGACGCTTACATAATCTCAAAAGAGTTATTTGATTTGATTTGATTTATTATTGTCACATGTATTGGTATACAGTGAAAAATATTGTTTCTTGCGCATTGCTAGGTAACGGTAGAAAGGGGCAGAGTTGACAAAAAGGATGTGCTACGAGGGTTAGAGAAAAGCAGCTGCACTTTCTCCCAACATACTATCCAGGAAACCATTTGATGGGAGATCAGCCACAGAGAAGATGCTGGACGAGGAGTTAGGCCAAATGTCATGGGCCTCATGGACTCCTTGTGGAGGTGAAAGAGTGTAGAGAGAGGGAGGGCCAGACTCTGGTGGGGAAATGGCTGGAACATCAAGAGCATGCCTATGAAGGGCACGGAGAGATTTGCTAACAGCCTCCTGCATGAAGTGGGCCCTGTCCCCAGGGAAGAATCTACCATACACAGCTCAGCTATCTCCAGGTGTCCAAGCAGCATGGTCTGCAGTCTTAAGGTCTCCTAAGAAGCCATCACCGATCTCTGTACCATGCTTCAGAACGAGCTGTAGCCCATAGCCCATGGCAGGGTGGGGTGGGGGGTGGGGGGGGGGGGGGGTGGTTTGTGCTCACCCTATGCCCATGGCTCTGCAGATCACTGTGGCCCTCAATTTTTACACCTCTTAGTTCTTTCCAGAGACCCCCTGAGGACATGTGTGCAATCTCCCAGCTCACTCTTCAGCAAGGATGTGACCTGGAACAGTCAAGTGGACAGGGCTGTGGTAACATGGTCCCTTTAAAGGGGTGATCCTTAGAGGGCCACGTGATTGGGCCAGACCCCATGGAGAGGCTGTGAGGAAAGGCAAACCAATCGGGAGCAAAAGTGCACGTCCTGGGAAGGGGAGGAACCTCAGTTGGAGCCAGGGAGGAAACGTGATGAGACTTGTGTATTAGTTCTGTCAGGCTCCTGTCTTGTTTTTTTGTTATATTAATAATAAATCGTTCATTGTTGAAACCACAATGTCACCTTCGATTCTATTACAAGGGCCACCAGCTTCAGGGCCATTGCTGGATTCCCAAGGTGCAAGGTGTCATCAACTATACTCTTGTGGCCACCTAAAGCTCCTGTGGATCAATCAGAGGCCTTCATCAATGGGAAGTGCTTCCAGCCCATCAATGCCCAACTGGTCCATGACCGCTGAAAGCAGTTCCTTTAGGTGTGTGCATGATTCCCGGGAAGAAACCATGACACCGAGATACAGAGCAAGTCCCAGGTGTCAGGGTGACTGTTGTCGCCACCCTGAAGCCTTCAGCAATGGAGTTTCCTGGACAAGGCAACCCGTTGAAGACAAGGCTACTCACACCTTTCAGCATCCCATGCAAAATGAGGTACAAGTGTTGCCCTGTTAAAATGGCGCCAGGACCTACTCTTCTGTTAGCTGATGTCTCATTTCCTTTCTCTACTCCTTAATTGGACCGGCCCCACGGATCCCGTGAGCTCATTGGGAGGTCCAGTCTGCTTGTATTTGGCCAGTCACATGATGCTTGACGACTACAACCTCAGCCCTATGATGTGCAGGGTACTGGCTGTGTAATCTCTCCCCTAATACACAAGGGAATTGGTCTGCTCCAAAGAGATAATCATTGACTGACCCAGGGCTGCTTCTGAGGTGAGTTGAGCTGTTTAATTCTAATCAAACTGCTTCATCTCTGCCTGTAAGGTAAAGCTTCTGCAATGTTCCCAAAAAGGTGACCGTGGACTGGAGTGTTACACCTGTCAGCTGTTCATCTTTGAGTCAGCACATTTATGATGTTCTTTGAACATCCCTCTTTTCAATCATGTAGATGCGATCTGTGATTCAGCAGCTGTAGGTCTTCACTGGGAATGTGACAGGTCCTTACTCACTCCTCTGGCTCTCTCTTGTTCTGTGAATCATTCTGTGCAACATCCTCACTTCTACCGGCTAATTCTAATTGATTGACAGTACGTGAGCTGGTGAGTGAAAAGGAGAAAGGACTGAATTTTCAAAAGGTGGGACAATTACAAGCCCCACACTTATAGCCGCAGCAGGCCTTCCAGCTTAATTTTATAGGCGGTGACCAATTAACATGCTGCCTCCGCATTCACTGTCAAATTAGAAACATGGGCAGCATCTGGAGGTGGGAGTTTGACACATCATGGATCATTGCAAAGGCAGCTGGCAGCCTGCATGCTGTCATTATTGAGAGTGTTGCTGAGGCCCATGCAATAGGAGTGGCAGGAATTCACTGGAGATGCCAGGGGAGAGGCAGCCACTGTATCGGTGCCCAGGAGCACTGACTCAATGGCAAGCCTCTGACCCAGCAAAACAGTATCCGTGCCAGTTTCTTTTGCAGGGCTACACTTAAAATTCTTCAAATTGATCAGATCTCTGTCCTCCTGATGTGCATCCACTTCCTCCAAATTGCTGTGGTGCTGACAGACTGTGTGACAATCAGAAAACTGAATTGCTGTGGAAAAAATGGTGCTGATTGGCTGGTTACATACTTAATTAGGTTGCCGTTGCTTCCTGGCAGTCACTGCTGCAAACCTGCCTCTGGGAAAAATGCAAGAAGGCAGGAACGCATCGGAGGGCCATCCCAACGCTTCCTTTTCCTAATTTTCCTTATTCTACCTCAAGGTGGCTGGGAAAATGTTGTCTCAAGTGTCTATCTCTTGCACTGGTGCTGCCTCAGAAAACCTTGGAGCCCCCCTTCTGCCATGTTGTGCCATTCTTATGTCTTCCCAAAGTCAAACTTAACTTCTACAGTAACCTCCAGTATCTACTCCATCAAAATACATCTCTCCTTTAATAAGGCCAACTTGAACCAGTGCCAGCTGCTCACTATCTGTGCCCCCTGTTCAGTCATGCAGCTGTTTAACACCAGCTGCACACAGCAGTCATATAAATGAGCATGACACTTGCATGTTGCCTGCATCAGACACAATGGACAATTGTGCAGTATCATCCCTGCACTCATTTTTGGATTTGCAGCCTCTATCTTTTCTCCTTGTAACTCTTTGATAAACCTTAGATTATTTTTTATGACTTAGCTACAGATAGAGCAAATTATTGACCTTGTTGTTGATGATTATGAACTGAGTGCGATGGAATACCCTCCACTTGCCTGGATGGTGCAGCTCCAACAACACTCAATAAGCTCAACACCATCCAGGACAAAGCAGCCCGCTCGATTGGCACCCCTTCCACAAACATTCACTCCCTCCAACTCTGAGGTACAGTAGCAGCAGTGTGTGCTATCTACAAGATGCATTGAAACAACTTATCAAGGTTTCTTCGGCACCACCTTCGAAGCCAATGATTGCTACCATCTAGATGGACAAGAATAGCAGATTACTGGCAACACCACCACCTAGAAGTTCCCCTCCAAGTCACCCATCATCTTGACTTGGAAATTGAAAGGGTTAATAGTCACACAAGTTTAAAAATCACACAAGCTGAAAAACAAAGGTCTTCTTATAAGAGCCTTCACAGACAGACATCAAGGCAAAGTACATAAATCAGACACCTAGAACTGGAAAATGGGAGTGATCCACAGATATAGAAACTAGCTGTATTATGAAGTTTTTCCGTTGATTGGATATTATAATGAAGCAAGCGTAAAGTGATTGTGATTGGTTTATGCTAATTACTTGTAATCGATTTTGAAAACTTTAAATGCCTTTCTATCTTTGAATACTGCACTCTGGCTAGCTACAGGGATGCGAACTGTAGCTTTCCAGCGTCCTGACTTTAGTTTGTATTAAAACACCTGTTAAATAAAACTCTGTTACTTGTCTGGTTACTCAAAGGGTAAAGTTGTGATCAATTAAAAGGCTGACATCAAAGCCCGCAACAGAAATATATCGCCATTCCTTCACTGTCACTGGGTCAAAATTCTGGAACTACCTCCCTACGGTACTGTAGGTGTACCGACACCACAGGGACTGCAGTGGTTCAAGAAGGGAGCTCACCACCACCTTCTCAAGGGCAATTAGGGATGGGCAATAAATGCTGGCCTAGCCAGTGACACCCACATCCCTTGAATGAATTTTTAAAAGTATACAGTGTCACATAGAAGTTACAGCGTTGAAAGAGGACATTCAATCTAACTGGCCCGGATTGGAGGTTATGCTTCACACTAGCATGCCACTCCTCCTCATTCAATCCTATTATTGTAATAAATAATCATGCTGCACTGATTTCCTGTTAGGAGAGATGGTAATGTGCAGAGACCATTACTGAGCTCCTGTGCAGATTAGTGCAGCAATTGGTTTTAAAGAATATTAAAAAAGAGACAGGGGCCTTTGTCAGGGCATTGAGCCTTTTATGGCATTGGTCGACAAGTCAGCGAGATAACGTCAGTGCCTCTGTCACCTCCCTCCACTGGCATTTGTAGAATCATAGAATCTGTACAGTACGGAAGGAGGCCATTTGGCCCATCGCGTCTACACCGACTACAATCCCACCCAGGCCCTATTCCCATAACTCCACACATTTACCCTGCTTATCCCCCTGACACTAGGGTCAATTTAGCATGGCCAATCCACTTGAGCCACACGTTTTTGGACTGTGGGAGGAAACCCAGGCAGACATGGGGAGAAAGTGCAAACTCCACACAGACAGTGACTGAGACCAGAATTGAACCTGGGTCCCTGGTGCTGTGAGGCAGCAGTGCTAACCATTGTGCCACCGTTCTGCCCATTTGAGACATTTGCCTGCAGTTTCCTCCCATGGGAACTCCTGATGCTAAAACTCTGTGCCTCGAGGTTGGCCACAAAAATGCCTCCTTCTGGTGCCCTGTTCCCTCTGGGTGCCTCTGCCTGTTCCTCCACATGTCATAGCATCTCACACGAGAACAATGGGTTTACCTGCACCACATGGACTGTAGCAGTTCAAGAAGGCAGCTTTTCATCACCTCCTTAAGGGCAATGAAGGGTAGGCAACAAATGTTGGTCTTGCCAGTGATAACCACATCCTGTGAAAGGATAAAAACATCAATTACATCTCCTTGAAAAACTTCATCTTTCAAACTATCTATTATTTATCTTTCTGCTTTTTAAAAATTAATTTACAGAATGTGGGTGTCACTAACTAGGCCATCATTCATTGCCCATCCCTAATTTCCCTTGAGAAGGTGGTGAGCTGGCTTCTTGAACTGCTGCAGTCCCTGTGATGTAGGTACGCCCACAGTACTGTTAGGAGGGAATTTGAGGATTCTGGCCCAGCGACAGTGAAGGAATGCAATATATTTCCAAGTTAGCATGGTGAGTTACTTGGTGATGTTCTCATGTGCCTGCTGACCTTATCTTTCTAAATGGTAGTTGCTGTGGGGTTGGAAGGTGCCACCTAAGGAGCCTTGGTGAGTTCCTGCAGTGCATATTGCAGATGGTACACAAGGTTGCCACTGTACATTGGTGGTGGAGGGAGAGAATGTTTGTGGGTGAGGTGCCAATCAAGTAGGCTACTTTGTTCAGGGTGGTGTCATGTTTCTTGAGTGTTGTTGGAGCTGCACTCATCCAGGTAAGTGGGGAGCATGCCATCAAACTCCTGACTTGTGCTTTGTAGATTGTGGACTGGTTTTGGGGAGTCAGGAGGTGAGATACTCGCCACAGAATTCCCAGCCTCTGACCTGCTCTTGTAGCCACAGTATTTATATGGCGAGCCCAGTTCAGTTTCTGGTCAATGGTAACTCCCAGGATGTTGATAGTGGGGGATTCAATGATGGTAATACCATTGAACATCAAGAGGAGATTGTTAAATTTTCTCTTGCTGGAGATGGTCATTGCCTGGCACTTGGAGAGGAGAATATCCAACTTTGGGCTGACAGGTGGCAAGTAACATTTGTGCCACTTGTCAGCCTAAGTACTTTCAACCATTTCTTGATATCACATGGAATGAATCAAGTTGGCTAAAGACTGGTGCCTGTGATGCTGGGGATCGCCGGAGGAGGCCAAGATGGATCATCCACTCAGTACTTCTGGCTGAAGATTGTTGGAAGTCTTCAGCTTTATCTTTTGCACTGATGTGCTGGGCTCCTCCACCATTGAGGATGGAGATAATTGTGGAGCCTCCTCCTCCAGCGAGTTGTTTAATTGTCCACCACCATTCACAGCTGGGAAAAAAAACTTAAAACTTAAAATTCATGACTAGACCCTGCTCCAATCTTGAGCTATTCCAGTCTTTTTAATGGCTGCAGTGCCAATTTCCAACCTTTCCCAGTGCAGCACGTCCATGTTACATAGGAGTTTGTTCAACAAATGTCAATGGATATTGAAATGAATGGAACTTGTGAGTTACGGCAGGAGTGGTGAGGATCAGGGCTGAGGTCCCAGCTCAGCAGCTCAGCAAATGGTGTCATGGAATGTTGGACTCCAGGTTTTTGCAAATCCTGCAGACCTACTTCTTGACCATTTTAATTGCCTTCCTTTTTTATCTTTACTTTTCAGTGGCCCATGATGCCTTTTCCATTCTAGTGAGAATTAAAAATGGGCACAAATGAGATGGAAATAACATAAATATGATGCATGGCATCATTACTGCCTTCTTTTGATGAGCTCTCCTGTGCAAATGAATGGGCCTATGTAAATGAGGCGGTAATGACATGGTGGAATCATGCATCATGTTTTGGTTTCTTAAAACTGATTTATGTCAAGGCAATTTGTGTCTGCAAGTGAATACATAAATCCTTTTCATAATCAGATATTCATCCAGATCCCTTTAAAGGGATTAAATAGCATTGCTTTCCTGGAAGAGAATCCTTTTGAGTTAATTGGGACACACTGGAGGATGGAGGAGCAAATATAAATTCGAAACAGTTGAAGTCCCAGCGCTGATCCTTGTGTCACACCGCTTGTTACATCTTGCCAACCTGAAAAATACCCGTTTTTGCATACACTTTGCTTCCTGTTAGCCTGCAAATCTTCTATCCGTGCTAATATGTTATCCCATATGACATGAGCTTATATTCTCCCCAATAACCTTTACCGTGGCACTTTATCAAATGCCTTCTGAAATCTAAATACAGTACATCCATCAGTTGCCTTTCATCCACAACACAGGTTACTTCCTCAAAGAACTCCAACAAATTTGTTAAACATGATTTCCCTCGCACAGAACTATGTTGACTTAGCCTGATAACCTGAAGCTTATCCAAGTGCCCTGCTATAACTTCCTTAATGATAGGTTCTAATATTTTCCTTCCAACAGTTAACTGGTCTATAGTTTCCCACTTTCGGTCTCCCTCCCTTTTTGGACAATGGAGTTATATTTACTATCTTCCAATCTAATGAGACCGTCTGGGTACTTAGGGGGTTTTGGAAAATTAAAACCAATGTATCAACTATCTCACTAGACACTTCCATTAAGACACTAGGATGAAGTCCATCAGGACCCGAGCTCTTGTCAGCCTGCAGCTCCAATAACTTACTCAGTACCACTTCTCTGGTAAGTGTAATTTTCCTGAGTTCCCCCTCACCACCCCCCCCCCCACCCCCCCCCCCCCCCACCCCCCGCACCCTGCCGCCCCCCACCCCCTTCCATTTCTTGGTTATAGCTGCTTCTGGGATTCTGTTCTAATTCATCTGCCATTTCCTTGTTTTCCATTATCAATTCTCCAGACTCTATAGGATCAATGTTCACTTTGTTATCTCTTTTCTTTAAATAGTTATAAAACTCTTATTATCTGTTTTTATAGTTCTGGCAAGCTTTCTCTCATGCCCTAATTTTTCCCTCTGTATTAAACTTTTAGTCATCCTTTGCTGTTCCTTATATTATGTCCACCCTAACTTATTGCCAGTCATGGTCAAAATGAGAGTGGATGAATTTATTGTTGAATCAGATAGAGAAAGAGAAAGGGATGGAAAGTTGGAAAAGAGAGAGCAAGGACAAGTAAGAAAAAGTTTAAAGGGTGTTAAAATCTCCTTAAATAACTCACCTCATGAAGGAATTAGGCTCCACACTTACAAATGTTCACTTTATAGACCAGAGAGATTGATTGACAATAGTTGATAATTATCATATTGTTAAAAGAGTACTTAGACTTAACTTTCTCTGGTTGAGTTCAATGGAAAATTAATATGGAAATGCAGCAAATTCATGAACATCACATGGGGGTTAAGTTCGAGATCCTGTTTTCACAATGGTAACGATGAAGCAAATCAGACTGCAACTTGTGGTGAATCGCAATCATGGGATATTTCTTCCTCATCCCACATTGCTAGCTGATTGCCGCCTTTAATAACAACGTGCGTCATCCAGGCACCATGATTATTTCAGCAAAATCTGCGCCATTATGTTTCCCAGTGCTCAAATTTTTAAAAACCCATAAAGATCATATTCACTGGAGTAAAATGATAATGTATTACAAGAAAGTGTAATAAGAGCATGATAAAAGTTGTCAGGAATAAACGTTCCTAAACGTGTCTCCATCACACAAAACTAATGAGCAAACTTTTGAATAAGTGATCCATTAGCTGAAGGTGGACATTCCTTTGTAAACAAATAACACTAATAGTTTCATAATTAACTGTTAAATATAACCAATCAGGACCAATAGTACAAAGAATCATTTGAAAATAAACAATATCCATAAATCTTGTATGGCGGCAGGGTGACACAATGGTTAGTACTGCTGCCTCACAGCACTAGGAACCCAGGTTCGATTTCCAGCTTGGGTCATTGTCTGTGCAGAGTCTGCATGTTCTCCCTGTGTCTGTTTGGGTTTCCTCCCACAGTCCAAAAGGTGGATTGGCCATGCTAAATTCTCCCTCACCATACCCAAACAGGTGCCAAAATGTGCCGACTAAGAGATTTTCACAGCAACTTCATTGCAGTGTTAATGTAAGTCTACTTGTGACACTAATAAGCAAGCTTTTTTTAAGCATCGGTAACATTCGGCACTTGTTTTACAGCACAACCGAAGGCCATAAACATGCACTAGATCTAATCAATGGGCAAAGCTATAATTATTCTTATGCAATAAATGAAATGCATGGATAAGTTTTATGCTGAATATTTGTGAACTTATTGATTAAGAAAGCAGGAACCAATGGCTAGTAAATGTTTAATTCCTCAAATAAGCTCTTCTTCACAGTCTGCCCAGGGATGTTCACAATGAAAGTTCATGCTACAATTGGGTACTTTTGAATTGATTAAGGTACTAACATATGAACTGTGATTCATTCTGCTATTTAGTTTCTATTCCACTAAGCTAAAAACTTTTATTATAACTGTCCTAATTTCTCAGTCAACATTGCTCGCTAATAGAATTATTGGAATGAAAAAGTGGCTCAATTTTTAAAAATCTCTAACAGTAGTTGTGATTCCAGTTTATTTCTACTTCTAAATATCAATCAGTATGAAGAACGGTGTAATTTGGTATGTTGCTGCACTTTACAGCTCAATGTTGCCATGTTGTTCTTGATGGGAATCACAAGAACTTAAAAGTAACAATGAGATGGCATGTGCAAGTTGAGTAATAAACATCTGCAAAATGTTAAAGTAAGGGCAATGAAAAAAAGGGCAAGCAAGTTCAAACTTGCCATTTTCTGAGGCCAGTGCTAAGGAATTGAGGCTTAACAATGAAAATCCCAGTTTCTTCCAAGTCCACCTGGAATAATGAGAATGCTACTTGGGCCTAATGAACCGGGGTTAAAGGGAGGTAAACCACCATGGCTCAGTGCTAAGTGGAATCTCATAGAATGCATGGTGTGATTATTGGAGATAGGATTGAGTCCTGACACTCATCATTTATATTCATTTCTGAATGAAGAATAATGATTTGGAAAATGTGCTGGAAAGCCTGCCAACATTAGTGGAACTGCATCCCAGCTTGTGTCACCTTCTTCAGAGAAAGAAGAGTAAAAGAGTGAACAATTGAGGAGCTAAAGACAATCTTGAGCTTTGGGCATTACTAAAATGTCTTAAGTCCCAATTAGTCTTTTATTCAGCCATTTGTTGATGCAAGTGCAAAAAGTGGATAAATGTTTGTTCATACTGAGATCACGCATCATGATTCTACCAGAGCAATGGCAGGAATTTCAGCACCCACAAACAGCTAGGTTTGGTGGGTGGAATGCTAAGATATTAAAATATCCAAATCACAACAGCCAAACAACCTCTAACCTCCCCACTGCTGGCTTGAACAGAGACAAAATGTGGGAGCCGGACAACAAGTCTACTCCCAGGAGGTGGGTTGGTGATTTAAACATTCATAAATGCCATTTTAAATTTCACCTTTAAATTCCAACCTTGAGAAACTTGGCAGCTAAAGAGAGATATGGAGTGCTAGATCCAGGAAGTAAATGCCTCTCCACTTAGTTGCTGGGTTAACTTTACCCTTTTGACCCATCTGCCTTGATTGGACAATTCCCCAATTCGAAACTGCACCCCCCCACCCCTGGTCTTCTCCTCCCTCACCAATCAATCCTTCCAATCACCCTACCAACTCTTCTGCTCTCCCAACAAGGCCCCTGATCTCTTGCATGACTCTTCTCATCTCCCCCAGGCTCTCTGATCTCCTCTTCAACTTTAGAAACTTAAAAACTCTTTCCATCTCCTCCTCAATGGGCTCCAATCTCCTCCATGGCTCACTTAGTCATCCCCAGCCAGCCTCATATTGCCCCCCAGAACCTCTAATCGCTCTCTCACCAAGTCCACTCTCCAAATGTGCTCTGGTGGTCAAGGCTTACCCATCTGATAGCCAACCAGCCACTCAAACTGGGTTGGCTGTGCCAGGAAACAAAGACTAAAAAATACCAATCAGATCAGGAAACCCATTCTTCCAGATTCACCAACCTCAAAGCCACTCAGCCCAACTCCCCCACCTCCGAGTTAATATCCCGTCAATTGCATTTCAGAATGGAATATAGAGATTAAACTGCATAAGAAGAGGAAAAACAAATGAAACAATTATTTCCGTACATCCTCTATTTTCTATTGTAATTCAGATATCACAGCAGTGATTGAAGTCAAAACATTGAAGTTCAGGTTTATTCAGTAAATAATTATTTTCCCTTAAAATATTATCAATTATCCAATCTCAGCTCACTCATAAATAGAGTGATAATCCATGCAATGCACTATAATTGAATCTTAAATCAAATTATTCATAACAGGTATTGAGCCTTTTTATTGTATACCCCTCTGGTAAAAATGACACTTGGAACAATTTAATACTGTTTTGTGCTGAAGAGAAAGCTGTTAAACCATCCTCAGTGTTTGGATTTAATTATGTGAGTCATGGATCATGTCTAATTTGTCCTAGACTCACTGATGTTCTTACATCTGTTCCCTGCCAGAGTTTCATGCTTTTAAAGAGTTGCGTCAATATTACTTTTAACCACCACACAACATCAGAATACGACACACATCCTTTAGTTCTGCATCCATTCTGCAATACATTGTGACTTCACCAATGTGTATCACAATTATTCTGAATGTAACCTTTAATTCTCTATAACGTAACTTCCTTCTGTAACACTTGAAGTAGAATCACTCCCTCCACCGCCAATGCACTGTGGCAGCAGTGTGTACCATCTACAAGATGCCATGCAGGAAATCACCAAGGTTCCTTAGACAGCACCTTCCAAACCCATTACCGTTGCCATCTGGAAAGACAGGGCAGTCTATATGTGGGGACACCAGCACCTGCAGGTACTCCTCCAAGCCCACTCACCATCCTGACTTGAAAATTTATCGCGGTTCGTTCACTGTTGCTGGGTCAAAATCCTGGAACTTCCTCCCTGAACAGCACCTTGAGTGTACCTACACCACATAGACTGCAGTGGTTCAAGAAGACAGCTCATGACAACCTTCTTAAGGGCAATTAGGGATGGGCAACAAATGCTGTTCAGCCGCAGGTCATCGCTGCAGGAATTCCTCATGATGGTGTCTTCAGCCCAACAATTTTCAACTCCTACATTAATGACCTTCCATCCAACATGAGGTCACAAGTGGGGCTATTTGTCGATGATTGCACAATGTTCAGTTCCATTTGCAGCTCCTCAGCAGTCTCCAGCTTCATGAAGCAAAACCTGGGATAATATTCATGCCTGGGCTGATAGGTGTGGTGAACCATAGATGGTTACCACTATGGGTACTGAACCATAGATGGTCAGCACTATGGGTACTTGTAGATATGTTACTGTTGTCACTGTTGGGGTTAGGGTTGGGGTGTTCTACCTGTTGATATTGTTCTGTGGTACACTCCAGTTGGCTTCGCCAACCTGGAGGAGTATAAAGGTCACTGCACTGCCTGGTGACCCTTTAGTCTGGGATTGTATTGTATATAGTGTGCTCCATTCTTGTTATTAATAAAAGCCTTTATTTCCCGGGTACGATCTAGCCTCCCGAGTGATTTAATCGCGCATCAATAGGTTTCAAGTAAAATATGAATCACAGAAATGTCAGCCAATGAACTCCTCCAACAAGAGAGAATCTAACTTGCTCCCCTTGCTATTCAATGGTATTACCTTCACTGAGTTCCCCACTATCAACATTCTGGGAGTTACCATTGGCCACTAACTGAACTGAACCAGCCAAGTAAACACTGTGGCTACAAGAACAGGTCAGAGGCTGGATATTCTGTGGCAAGTAACTCACCTCCTGACTTCCTAAAGCTTGTTTAAAGTTTATTTGTTAGTGTCACAAGTAGGCTTACATTAACACTGCAATTAAGTTACAGTGAAAATTCACTAGTCGCCACACTCCAGCACGCAGGTACACTGAGGGAGAATTTAGCATGGCCAATGCACCTAACCAGCACGTCTTTTGGACTGTGGGAGGAAACCGGAGCACCCAGAGGAAATTCACACAGACACGGGGAGAACGTGCAAACTCCACACAGATAGTGACCCAAGTCGGGAATCGAATTCAGGTCCCTGGTGCTGTGAGACAGTAATGCTAACCACTGTGCCACCGTGCCATCCTGTCTATCATCAACAAGGCACAAGTCAGGAGTGTGATGGAATACTCTCCACTTGCCTGGATGAGTATGTCTCCAACAATACCCAAAAAGCTCAACACCATCAAGGGCAAAGCAGCCTATGTGTACGTCATCCTAAGCGCACTGTGGCAGCAACATGTACCATCTGCAAGATGCACTGCAGGAAATCACGTCTACCACCTTAAGCATTCACTCTCTCCATCACTGGTGCACAGTGGCAGCAGTGTGTACCATCTACAAGATGCACTGAAGTGAGTCACCAATGCTCCTTAGACAGCATCTTCCAAACTCATGTCTGAGCAGAAAATGCATGGAAACACCATCACCTGGAAGTTCCTTCCAAGCCACACACCATCCTGACTTAGAACTATATCACTTCCTTCACTGTTGCTGGGTGAAAAAATTGACATTGCTCCCTAACAGCACTGTGTGTGTACCTACATCACATGGACTACAGTGGTTCAAGATTGTGGCTTACCACCACCTTTTCAAGGACAATTAGGGATGGACAATGTTGACATCCCATGAATGCACAAAAGTATATGTCATTTGGTATTAATGGCTTGTAGTACTCTAAAGTATGTGCTCTTAAACTGATACCTCCAGCTTAATGACAATGTAATAGATTTGGTCTATGGACTATAACTCAGTTGATAGCATTTTCACCTCTGAATCAGAAGGTTGTGCATTATTAACCCCACTTCAGGGACATCAGAGCAAAAAATATAGACTGTGTGATGTCAGTGTCCCTTTAAGAAAGGTTTACTTTTTAAATCATGATTTCTGCGGCTCTCGCAGTTTCAGGGTTTCTTAGCTCACAGCTTCAGTGATGTCATTGTTGCCGACTTGACTGGAATTGTCCTTTTATTGCTTATTAATTGGCTTAAACGGGCTTGTTTGTGTTTACTCTTGGACTAGTTTTACGATTCTGCATTGTTAGGAGTTCTTGGACAGTTTGTTTTCCCAGTGAGTTTAAGATTTCAATTTTGGGAGTTCTGAGGTTGCAGTTTTTAGTTTTAGCAGGGGTATCAAGCAAGAAAGAAGCTGAAGTCTCTGTCTCCCTGTTCTATTTGGAAATTCTGCTGGTTATCTCAAGGCAACATTTTGTCTTCTGGAGGAAAAGTGCAGGCTTTGAAAAACTCAATTCCAGTCAAGAGAGATTTTAATCTATGCTGTGTTAAGCCTGTGAAAAGGATTTTGCCTATGAAGGGTTTTGGTTTGTTGGAACAGCTTTAATCAATTTAGAATTAATACATTATTGTGGTACATTATTGTGGTTGTTTTTTTTCTGTTTTATTTGTTTGTATTTGTTAAAAGATATTGCTAATTTTCTTTCTATACATGTGAACTATATTCTTAAACAAACTTTGTTTGACAAAAGCTTTCTAGTGGGTGAAACATATCATGCTCATCCTAGCCAAATTCAAATTGCAAAACTTATGGTTCGCGTGGTCTCCATAAAATACTTTGGAGTTTCTATAACAACCCATAACAACCGACACTCCAATATTGAGGGAGTGCTGCACTGTTGGAGGTACCATCCTTTGGAAAAGGCATTAAGCAGAGACCTGGTCTGTTGTCTCAGGTGGATATAAAAAGTCCCGGTGGTATTTTGAAGAGCAGCAATTTCTCCCTTCTCTCTTTATCCTTCAATCAAAGTCATCATAATAAAATATCTGGTTGTTACCAGATCATGTTGCTGCCTGTAGCTGCCACATTTCCGACATTACAACAATGTTTTGGGGTAACAGTCTTGAATGGCTCTATACAAATGCAAGTCTTTTATTAAATGCAGTACCCAAGCGGAACAAATTGAGTATCTTGTATTTGCCTTCTTGGTTGCCGTTTATGAGAGTAATTTATCCTTGCACCAGCAGCAAAGTAATCATTTCTACAATTGGTTGTAACATTTGGGCTATAAATTTGGTTTCAATTCTGTAATTTATAAACCACTTAATGCTTGATCCAATTTATCCTACAAATTATGAATGGTCACTAGATTTGTTCAGAAGAGGATCTTTATTATTTGCTCTACCTTTCATGTTGGTGTCATTTGTAGTTTTATAGCCACTGTCTGATTTCATTATGTTTTACTGATTCACTTTCAGAAAGGCAATGCACACATTCCTGCAAAGATTCACTCATGTCAGAGAAAAAACATGTAAATTGTACTCGATATTTACTGAAGTACTGAGAAATGTTCACACATATGCTCTTTGGTATCATGTGACATATACAATAACATCATTTTCATAGTTTTAAACAATAGTAAGATCCTTGGAAAAGTGAGTATTACTTTTCTACGGAAGCAGAGAAACATAGAAAATTGGAGCAGGAGTTGGCCATTCAGCCCTTAGAACCTGCTCCGCCGTTCATTATGATCATGGCTGATCATCCAATTCAATAGTCTGATCCTGCCTTCCCTCCATATCCTTTGATCCCTTTAGCTCCAAGAGATGTATCTAATCCTTTCTTGAAAACGAACAATGTTCTGGCCTCAACTGCTTTCTGTGATAAAGAATTCCATAGACTCACCATTCTCTGAGTGAAGAAATTTCTCCTCATCTCAATCCTAAATAATTTACTTCCTATCCTCAGACAGTGACCCCTGTTTCTGGACTCCCCCACCATCGGGAACATCCTTCCTTCATCTACCTTCTCGAGTCCTGTTAAAATTTTATAGGTTTCTATGAGATCCCCCACCCCACCCCCCCCACCCCCATTCTTCTAAACTCCAGTGAATATAATCCTAACTGAGTCGAGTCGTCTCACTTTGAAGGCCTACATGCCATTTGCCTTCTTTAACATCTGCTGCCCTTGTATGCTTACCTTCAGCGACTGGTGTACAAGGACACCCAGGTCTTGTTGCACATTCCTCTCTCTCAATCTATAGTCATTCTGACAATAATCTGCCTTCCTGTTTTTTCTACCAAAGTGGCTAGCCTCACATTTATCCACATTATACTGCATCTGCCATGCATTTGCCCACTTAGTCAACTTGTCCAAATCACACTGCAACATCTCTGTGTCCTCCTCACAGCTCACCCTCCCACCCAGCTTTGTGTCATCTGCAAATTTGGAGATATTACATTTAGTTCCCTCATCTAAAGCATTAATATACACTGTGAATAGCTGGTCACTGCTTGTCACTTGGAAAAAGACCCATTTATGTCTACTCTTTCTTTCCTGTCTGCCAGTTTTCTATCCATCTCAATACATTACCCCCAATTTCATGCTACTCACTTATGTGGGACATTGTCGAAGCCTTCTGAAAGTCCAAATAAACCACATCCACTGGCTCCCCCTCATCAACTCTACTAGTTACATCCTTGAATAATTCCAGTAGATTTGTCAAGCATGATTTTCCTTTCCGAAATCCACGCTGACTCTGGCTGATCCTGCCATTGTTTTCCAAGTGCTCTGCTCTTCAATCTTTTAAAATGGACTCCAGCATTTTCCCCGCTACCAACATCAGACTCACTGGTCTAAATTTCTCTCTACCTCCCTTTATAAATAGTGGAGTTACATTAGCTACCCTCCAATCCATAGGAACTGTTCCAGAGTCTATAGAACCTTGGAAGATGACCACCAAGGCATCCATTATTTCCAGGGCCACTTCCTTAAGTACCCTGGGATGTAGATTATCAGGCTCTGGGGATTTAACGGCCTTCAGTCCTATCAATTTCTCCGACACCATTTCCCTACTAATACTGATTTCCTTCAGTTCCTACCTCTCATGAAACTCTGCATTCCCCATCTCCATGATTGATACAATTTCACATCAAGTTGATGAAAATTATGTCTGCACAAAACATCATTCCATCATTGTGCAAAGGGTTTTATAGTTTACATTAAGATACAAAATCCTTTGAGGTATTATGATTATTGAACAATCTAAAGATCAATAAAAAATAATAAAGTATTTGAATTCTAGCTTTCTTATGAATCAATATTCTTTCTTTTATTCATTAAATCATGGTGTCAAACATTAGTCCATATTTCTGGTTGTTTGCTTTTCTTCTCCTCAGACCTTAATTTTTACACATTCCCTGTTAATCTCTTTTACATGTGTCATTTCTTATCTTTCACTTGTGAATTTTATGTGTATTTCCTGTTCACGTTTAGCCTTCACGGGCCCAATATTCCTGACTGCTCATTTTTGAGCAAAAGTAGATTTGAGGATGCTGAAGGAGCATTCATGCTGTCAATGGGATTTTCCGGTTCCACCCACAAGACTGGAAATTCCCGCCCGAGGTCAACGGGCCTTTAAATGGTCTGTCAAATTTTCTGTCCCGCCCATGACAATTCCCATGGTGGGTGGGACTGGAAAATCTACCCCGTGGGTGGAACTTAACTTAACCGGAGTACAAAAAGTATGATTTTGGATTAGCCACAAGCTACTCCCTTCTCAACTTTTTAACTTCACACCATTTGAAATGGAAACTCAGCATTTTTAAAGTGTGTCTTCACACCCACACTGTTCCTCACTTGGGGTATAGTGGGGAAGTGGTGGGAGGATTCCTGAAGTGATATCAGCCCATTGAACCCCATTATGAATGCTCCTTCTGTGCCAACAAAACCTGGCACTGGACCCAAACCTGGAGCTTCTGGTGCAGAGATAGGGGCACTACCACTGTGCCACAAGATCTCCTATAAACTCAATATGCCAACCTAGTACAAATTTCCAGATCTACAATAGATGTTCTGTTGGATTCAGAAGACTGATCACTTCCAAGTGCGGATTTCACCACACATCCTTTACCATTTGGAGGGCACCTTTCCTGGCTAACATCTGGTCAATGAAAGTCTAACCCAGGGATAGTAACAATAAAATTCCTTGTTGAGTACACTGTTTGCTTTAAGAGTCTACACAGTGCCAGCTGCTTTCTCCTATCTTTGAAAAGTGATCTGAAAGTGCTTTGGTGAGATGGGATCAATCTGATTTATTTTACACAAAATATCTAAATGAGCAGAACATAGGTTTCACAGCAAGATTTAATCTATTTCTTCTTGCTTCTTTTACCATGAAAAATAACAAAATACATCACACTACCAATATCAACGGGTGAATGTCATTTTGCTAACGAGCAGTCTCTGAACTAATTGGCCTAAGGCTTTGCTTTTATAAGATACACGCATTCACATCTCAGCCTGAAATCTCATAGATTTTGGCTCGCAAGTGGGAACTCTACCTCCCTTCTTGTTTCAGAGTCAAAACAAATGACTAACTTCTCCAGAGATCTAAAGATCAAGAGAGATAAAAGGTGATCCCCTGACCCTTTTCTCAGCTCTCTATGTCGAGGATTTGCAAATTTCCGCATTGAATGAAAACCCCCTGCCAAGAGCTATGGCTAATACATCGTGTCTAGTTAACCTTCTCTGCTGGGTGTATTGAATGAAAATCATTCTTCCCATAAAGGTATGAACTGCTGCAGGATGTGCTTGATGACTCCCCATTGTCTTCACAATTGGAATGAACGATGAGTGTACACATTTTGGATGGCTGATTCCTCTGATTGTCCAATATAGCCAATCAGCATCCTGAGAACTTGGACTTCTGCCAGCAATGTAATGCCAATCAGGTGGAAAATGTCATTTTAGATACTGTCAGCTATTTGAAATGTTAATGGAAGGAGATTGATAATATATAGAATAGATGAGGTTAACATCTCTGATTTCTGGACTATTAAAGGTAGCGGACGATTAAAGGGGCGGCACGGTAGCACAGTGGGGTGGCACGGTAGCACAGTGGTTAGCACTGCTGCTTCACAGCTCCAGGGACCTGGGTTCGATTCCTGGCTTGGGTCACTGTCTGTGTGGAGTTTGCACATTCTCCTCGTGTCTGCGTGGGTTTCCTCTGGGTGCTCCGGTTTCCTCCCACAGTCCAAAAATGTGCGGTTTAGGTTGATTGGCCGTGCTAAAAATTGCCCTTAGTGTCCTGAAATGCGTAGGTTAGCGGGATTAGTGGGTAAATATGTAAGGATATGGGGGTAGGGCCTGGGTGGGATTGTGGTCGGTGCAGACTCGATGGGCCGAATGGCCTCTTTCTGTACTGTAGGGTTTCTATGTAAAACAGTAGGAGGATTCCAATTGAACAACTATACCTCTGGTAGAGTATGAATTAAATTTACTAGTTTTACACATATTTCAGATGAACTGAGAGAATTTTGATATGTATGCAACAGGTCACAGTAACATTGAATATTTCTCAGTGAAATCCTAAATTATTTTGAGAAGGGACAAATTTTCACAATTAAAAATGATAAATCGTTATTCTAGAAAGTGAAAATTCTCACAGTAAACATATTCCATCTTTATATCCTATATTTTCATTAAGGTACTATCGTCCCCAATCCCATATATGATGATTGCCAGAATTCTCCGGCCATTCAAACCCCACTGCCACTGCCAGCGAGAATGGAGAGTTTGGTGCTCAGCCAAATCTCCATTCTCTGCAGCGGGATTGGAGAATCCAGCTGTGGGCGAGGTCGGAGAATCTGGCCCGACATTTACAAAATGTTAAAAAATTAACTTGAGATACATGATCAGGATATAAAATTCAAATTATTTTGCAAGTAGGTGTGAAATGCACCAGAATATCAATGTTAGCATGTGCTGAGAATACAACTTGGAAAGAGTCTGAGCTGTTTTAAGTTTGCTGTCTACTGACTACAAGTGAGGTGCAACAAGTGGTTAGATGCAGCTGATGGCCAACTGGATTATCCTGGCTTTATGAAGAATCAAAATAGGACACTACATTTTTCCATTGGATATCCTATCGTCATTGCATGCATTATTCGCAGTTGAGCACAATTAGTGTAAATCGACATGTTGGTGTAACATATTGTGCAATACAGAACACATATGCTGAATATAGTACATAGTAATATTGCTGTGCAATCCACTAATTTCAACAATTTCAACACCTTCTAAGTTCTGCCTCCTGAATAAATCAATAATAACTTCCTCATATAGGGTGACTGTTAATCATGGTTTCCACCAATGATTCAATGCTATAATGTTCTGTTGTGAAAATTCTGCCTACAAACAGAACATATTTGTGATTGTGCTTTAGCCAACGGAAATTCTTTTCACAGTACTCTCATCATGACATGTAAGTTTAATTTGTATGTTACATTCTATTTTTTAATTTGCTACATCCCTGTTAATATAAACTGCCCCAGATATAATACTCAGCATATTAACAACTATTGCTCAAGATCAGAAACACCTTGGCTTTCCAGTTGACAGTAATTTACCACCTTATATTTTTACTCTTTATCATGTTGCTCACTATACTTCCAGCCTGATTCTTTGAGTGGTTGTCACAATGTTCAGCCCGTCAGCGAGATTGTACAGTTTTTGTATCTTGGAAAGGGAACCCCTCTGAACAAAAATGTTCGTGCCACTGCATTAGATAATGTTTCAGTCTTGTCATCAAATCAGGATTTTCTTATTTGTTCAGCCAATTTCATCACAATTCTGTGAACTGTGCAGCTGGATGAATATGATTAATGCTTAAATGATTTCTAGTTGCCTGATATTATTAATTATGGATGTGTCTTGATTGGTTGTTAGTTTTCATTGCCACTGATGAAATTCCATTCGCGAAAACTGCATGTTTTGAAATTGCATTTCCACCATTTTTCTAAGATGTAAGTTTTAAGGAGCATCTTAAAGGAGGAAGCATGGTAGAGAGGTGGAGAGGTGAAAGGAGGAAATTCCTGAGCTTAGGGCTGAAGCAACTGAAGGCCTGACCACCAGTGACACTGCAATTATAATTGGAAATGCACAAGAGGCCAGAATTGGAGGAGTGCACATATCTCAGAGTTGTGGGCTCAGAAGTGATTACAGAGATAGAGACGGGCAAGACTTTGAAAATAAGGTTGTGAATTTCAAAGTCAATTGCCGGGAGACATCAGTGGCGGCCGTTTTGCAGGATTCACGCTGGGTGCCTGAGGCTGCGTGCCTCTCCCAGGCGCTTTTTTGAGCGTTATCAGCTCTGCGTCGGGAATCGGCTCAGAGCTGATTATCATATTGAAATGAGTATTTCAGCTGGGAGTCGTTCCCTCCAGCGACTGCTCCTCACTAACGGGAAACAGGCGCCCTGACCTCACTGGAGGGAACAGAGGTATCCCACAGGAGGTCGGGGGTAAGGGGGGTGCCCCTTGGGCAGCCTGGCACCCTGGTACTGCCCAAGGGATGAACTGGCACTGCCCACTGGGCACCGGGCAGTGCCAAGGGTCAGGATCAGAGGGGGCGAGGCCTACTGTCGATTGGTGGGGCGGGGACCCCCTGCCAATCTGCAAGAGGATTGGCGGGGGAGGGAGAGAGTGAGTGTTATCGGGGCTGGCCATCGGGGTGGGGTAGGGTCGGGGCTGCCAGGGGAGGAATGGGCGGACACAGGGGCTGGCCTGGGGAGGTCTGGGAGGCCAGCGATCATGGGGTGGGGGGATCGGAAGGCCAGCGATCAGGGGGGGTTGCGGGGCTGGCCAGTGATCGGGAGGCTGGCAATGGGGGGCCACTGCGCATGCGCCGATCTCCGCTCTGACAGATCAGCACATGTGCAGTGGCCCACTCAGCACTGTACTGCGGGTCTCGTGGGTGAGAATAGGCCCTGCCCTCTGCTTTCCAGAGTGAATAACGCTGAGGCACTCTGCAGTGCTCAGAGTGTTGGAGGTGCGCTCTGCTAATTACGCTAACAAAAACAGTGGAACATACTCCTGTTTCCCCGCACATTGTTGGGAAAATCCCAGCCAAAATGTTGCCTGACTGGGGGCCAGTGTAGGTCAGCAAGTACAGTGGTGACAGGGGAGTAGGAGTGCTGCAAGTTAAATCATGGACAGCAAAGCTTTGGGTGACCTCAAGTGAACAGAGAGTAGAACATTGGAAACCAGCAGGAGTCCATTGGAAAAGTTGAGTCTCGAGGTAACAAAGGTATGAATGAAGGGTTTCACGCAGCAGATGAGCTGAGATGGGGCTAAGTTGGGTGGTGTTATGGAGGGAGAAATGAACCGTCATGAATATGATGTTGGAAACTCATCTTGGGATCAAATGTGACACCTGAGCCAGAGTCTTACCCAATTAAAATGGCCGCACACCAGACCCAAATTCACGTGAGATCACCTGAGAAGACATGCGTACCTCCCAATGTCATTACACATGGGTGTAATATTGCCAATGGCGGGTGCATGCAGGAGTCAGAACCGTGCCTGCTGTCAATTAAAGAGTCAATTAAAGGCATTTAAGATCCTATTGACAGTAATTTTACATTGCCCATGTGATTTTTCCATCATTGTTCAGGCAACACAAGCATGCGGCCAATATGTTTTCATCACTTTCACATCCAAGGGCAGGATAAAAGCATAGTCACTATCATTTTAAGTGAGAGCTTGGTGCTGTTAAATTTATGAGATTTGAGAGGTTTCTCTTTGATTTTCATTGTTTTCTATGCCTGGCTAGATTTTTGTTAAAGGATTAAATTGTCTTATACTTAGAATCCCTACAGTGCAGAAGGAGGCCATTCAGCCCATCAAGTCTGCTCTGACTCTTACACAAGCTTCCTCCATAACCCCACATATTTACTCTGCTAATCCCTCTAACCTAAATATATTGGGACACTAAGGAGCAATTTAGCATAGCCAATCAACCTAACCACATCTTTGGACTGTGGGAGGAAACCAGAGCACCCAGAGGAAACTCATGCAGACATGGAGAGAACGTGCAAACACCACACAGCCACACAAGGACTTGCTAGCTAATGTGGAAGATTTCAGCAGAGAGCAGCTTTATGTGCAAGGAGTAGTGCTTTGTGAATTTCTGCTAATGGGGATTGTATATTCAGCTGGTGGGACTTCCTCTGAAGTGGAACAAAAGGGCAGGAGGGTGGGAGACCAGTTGACCACAGGCAATGTTCCAGGGAGTGACCTGTGGAAAGCAAGGCACAGGCACATCAGCTTTCAGGCCCCCTGATCTCATGCACCCAACACGCACCCAGACTGGCTTAATCTCAGATAAAAGTAAAATGCTGCAGGTGATGGAAATCTGAAATAAAAACAGGAAATGCTGGTAAAACTCAGCAGGTCTGACAGCATCTGTGGAGAAAGACACAGAGTTAACTTTTTGAGTCCATGTGATTCTTTTGGAAAGCCATACAGTCTCGGAAAGTTAACTCTGTTTCTCTCTTCACTGATGCTGCCAGACCTGCTGAGTTTTTCCAGCATTTCCTGGTTTCAGTTTAATTTCAGACTGTTGTCAGGGAAATAGATGGAGTTGATAGCTGGAAATGGAATTCAGAGCTGGGACTGAAAACAATAGCCTCAGTCTTCCCGATATTTAATTGAAGGAGATTTCTGCTCATCCAGTGCTGGATATCGGGTAAGCAATCTGATAATTTAACAGCAGTGGTCCATGCCAAAAAGACAATTGGAAAAAAACAGACATCCATTCATACTCTTATTTGATTTTTTTTTTGTCTGCCAGTTGTTGAACTCTCATGGATGCCATGCTTAAACTTTTCTAAAGCAAGCTACTGAGAAAACACACAGGTAGGGAGGAATATTAGCCTGTAAGGGGCCACATATTTACATGAGATTTAGTGCAGGTTGACAAGTCCCTAATTGGAGTTCAACCAGCTAACACTGTGAGGTTCTTAATATTAAGTACTGAATTCTTCCCTCTGTCTGTCTGGATAGAACAACAACACCTTAACAAGCAATGCCTGCATAGTTAAGCAAAGCCCCAAATATTAATCCTTTCCACCTCACTTGACATACCTACCACTCTAGAGTTCATTGTTGAGTGAAGCCAGTAGGTCAATCATTAACAGCACTCAGGAATATTATGGACCTAAATGGATCCGATACCTGGTTACTGAGTCTGCCTCACTGAATCAATCCCAATTTTCCATCACCTTAATGTCAATTTAATCTTGTTTACTTTCCATTTCCCTTGAATGTAGTCACTAGAGGTTATTCGACAACGAACAAACATGTTTGGGCCGTACTAGAATGGCAGGAATTTCTCACAAGCAGCATTGTGACCAGCATGAAATGTATGTGTTACCATTGTATTCTTGATCAAAGCTTGGACACATACCATTCCCTACTGAATACTATTGTGAAAATTGGCAATCCAAAACTGCCAATAATGACTTACCTCTTTACAATCAGGTATGGTAAACATTGATCCTTTAATACAGTGGTTCCCAAAGAGTGCGGCGCGCCACACTGGTGCAGCGAGAGAGAGGATGGCAAGTGTGGCGGGAAGATTCAAGGACAATCAAAGGAACATTTAAACATGGATAGATATTTTTCCAAAGTGAGAGCAAGAGCATCAAGTGATGCTGAGGACGATGTCCTATGATCATATTCTAAGGTAGTTGTGTTCTATGTTATGAATCAAGCACTGCTAGGAGGTGTTTTTTTTTGTTTTTGAATGTATCAATAAAAAATTCGGTGTGGCGCGAGCAAATTTTTATTCCAAAAGTGCGGCCCAGTGAAAAAAGTTTGGGGACCACTGCTTTAATATACGAGTTCACATTCTCATAACCAACTCCCAGCCACTTTCAGCAATTGTCTTTTGATTTGATTTATTATTGTCACATGTATTAACATACAGTGAAAAGTATTGTTTCTTGTGCGCTATACAAACAAAGCATACCGTTCATAGAGAAGGAAACGAGAGAGTGCAGAATGTAGTGTTACAGTCATAGCTAGAGTGTGGGGAAAGATGAATTTAATGCAAGGTAAGTCCATTCAAAAGTCTGGCTGCAGCAGGGAAGAAGCTGTTCTTGAGTTGATTGGTACGTGACCTCAAACTTTTGTATCTTTTTCCGGACGGAAGAAGGTGGAAGAGGGAATGTCCGGGGTGCGTGGGGTCCTTAATTATGTTGGCTGCTTTGCTGAGGCAGCGGGAAGTGTAGACATAGCCAATGGATGGGAGGCTGGTTTGCGTGATGGATTGGGCTACATTTACGATCTTTTGTAGTTCCTCGCGGTCTTGGGCAGAGCAGGAGCAACACCAAGCTGTGATACAACCAGAAAGAATGCTTTCTATGGTGCATCTGTAAAAGTTGGTGAAAGTCACAGCTGACATGCTAAATTTCCTTAGTCTTCTGAGAAAGTAGAGGCGTTGGTGGGCTTTCTAAACTATAGTGTTGGCATGGGGGGACCAGGACAGGTTGTTGGTGATCTGGACAACTAAAAACCTGAAGCTCTCGACCATTTCTACTTTGTCCCCATTGATGTAGACAGAGGCATGCTCTCCACTACATTTCCTGAAGTCAATGACAATCTCCTTCGATTTGTTGTCATATCAAGCTGTAGGGTTTTCTCAGCAAGCTTTGGCAAACATGTATCTTTAGCATGGTAGAAGCACTTGCACAAGGCAATTGTTATGTATCACCTATTTTAGTGTTCTATACTAGACATTTAAATGCATTGCCATGTACCAGGACTATTCATTACCAACTGCAGATTTTTTTATTCATTCTTGAGGTATAGGTGTCACTGGCACAGCCAGCATTTATTGCCCATCTCTAATTCTGCTTGAGAAACTAATGGTGAGCTCAAACCACTGTAGTCCATGTGCACAGGTATATCCATGTTGCTGTTAGGGAGGGAGTTCCACGATTTTGTCCCAGTCACAGTTTCAGTATCTTATGTGTGAGGCATTAGCAGGAAGATGTGATTCACAAGAGGTTGGCTGTTCAGGATGCTGAGAGGCAGGACATTGTAGGCTTGTGCCATTCCTTCCTTCAACTACTTTTTGCCATATATCCAGCTTATAGTTTCACCTCATATATGGGCTGAAAGAAGTACTTCAGCTGAATATTTAGAATTCTGGACCTGAAGATCATTTTTTCAATGCATATCTTATAAGCTCCAATCTTTACCAGTATTAGGATTTTTGGTATCATTGAAGATCATGACCCCCTTGCCCATATCAGCTCATATCTGAAGAATTGTCTCCAAGCTAAAGTTGCAATCAATCATAAGCCCAGATATTAATACTAATTAACATCTGAGACAGAGCAACCTTATATCCTTCAATCAATATCTTTGAGATCTCCTCTTGAGCTGAATAAAGGAATAATATTGTAGAAAACACCACATCCTACCTTGAACCCATCATTCAGGTTGGTGAGTAGAATTCATTAGGGCCCTTAGAAATATCTATCAATAATGCAGTAGCATTTGGAAAAAGGAACATGTTTATTATAGATGCCAGGAACACTCTAACACTTTCTCTTAGATGCAGTTCAGCAATTTCATTGATGACAACATTGAATCCAATGGATGACAGTGAATATTGTTGCTTCATACTTCTTTCAAAAGGAATGGTAATGTTGTTTTTATCAACCCCTATGCATCTTGTGAGGAGGTCTTATGGCTCAGTGAGTAGCATCCCTGCCTCTGTACCAGAATCTCTGGGTTTGAGTCCCATCCTAAGATCTAAAGACCAAGAAAGGCGTGTTCATAATGTGGCCAAACATGCTTCGTATCAATCTGAAAATCCATCCAACAAACGCCAATGGTAGGCAATGAGAACGGGAGTGATTCCTTGCCAGCCATGAGATGGCAAGGAAGTCAGATCCTCTGCATCACTAGCTATAGCTCCATAAAACAACATGTTTGTAAAATTGTTTGTTGCCAAAGCAACATGGACTCCCTGAGTGAACTGTACCACACCACAACCATACATCTTTTGGAGGTACGATAAATATGTTGGAGGAAATCCAATGTTTTGCACACAGTTGCATAGTTTTTCAGCTTCTGGTGAGGCCAGTGTGAGACACAAGTTTGAAAGCCTTATGTACATTGATGAAAGCAACGTAACTATATTTTGCCCGAGTCTTACACTGCTCCATGATGAAGTGTAGAAAAGCCTGGGTAGCTAGATTTTAGATTAGCATCACCGTTTTTATACTGTATTCACCTTATTAACTAGGTCAAGGAAGCCATTTTAACAAATTATATGGTTTCTTCAGCCATTCATATCCTACCTTTTGTATTCTGTATTAACTACATGTATTGATTTAAAATATTGTACTAAGTAATTGCCAGTAATGAAACAGATGATTGTAAAAATGATGAAATTTGATTTGTTATAATGAGTGAATAATGTAATAAATACTTAGAAAGACCTGACTTTAATTTGAATTATTAATGTATATTCACGATATAAGTTGAAAGTTTCTAGAAAGTACGCTCTCAGCAAGACATTGTTTGAACAAATGAATTTTTCTGAACCCTATGCAGGGCTCTTTAGAAGTCTGACTTAGTGGTGCAATCAGATTAAAACAGGTGAAGAAGTAATTATTCTCATGGATGGTATGTTGTTATCCTTTTTGAACCAAGTGTTATCAACTGAAAGACGTAATTAAAAACCACAGTAAAATTCACCTAGCAACAGCTAGAACCAATCATTACATCAACAATAGCCTGACAGGGACATGGTGTGATGGAGGATAACATCTACTGGATAACACCAAGAGTTCAGTAGGGTTTTGTTACCAGCCAGATTCTGAAGACTCGAGAGTACAAACGATCTGTCAATCCCTGCAACTGGGTTCGAGATCGAGATCAGAGAGCTGAGAGGATGAGCATAACCAACACTTCAACAGACTGCACAACTGGCTGAAGCCATTCAAAGTCATTGTTCTAAATTTGTTAAGTGTGCCTTTTCTTTAAATAAACTTTCTAAATTTGCTATCTAATGCACAAGAACACAAGAAATAGAAGCAGGAGTAGGTCACTAGACCCCTGAAACCTGCCCCGCTATTTAACACGATCATGCCTGATCCATGCCGGCCTCAACTCCTTTCTGTGCCATTTCTCCATAGCCTTCTATTCCTCAATCCATCAACTATTTATCCATCTCCAATTTAAATACTTCACTTGATCCAGCCTCACCACCCTCTGCAAGAAGGAATTTCTACGCAGTTTTAAATGACCAGCCCTTTATTTTGTAGTTATATCCCCTGGTTTGAGACTCTCCCACTAGTGAAACCATCTCACCATCTACCCCATCAAGCTCCCTCAGGATCTTATATATTTGAATAAGGTCACCCCTCACTCTTCTAAACTCCAAGGAATATAGACCCAGACTATTTAGTCTCTCTTGATAGGACAACCCTCTCATCCCAGGAATTAGCCTGGTGAATCTTCTTTGACTGTCTCCAATGTTGCGATATCCTTTTTAAGGTAAGTGAACCAAAACTGTACGCAGTATTCCATGTGAGGCCTCAACTGCACCCTGTACAATTACAAATGTGGTGGGTACAGACTCGATGGGCCAAATGGCCTCCTTCTGTATTGTAGGGATCCTATGGTTTTATGAACAAACTGCCCTATTTTTAAATTCCAACCCCTTTGCAATGAAGGCCAAAATGCCGGTTGCCTTCTTAACTACTTGTTGGATCTGCTCGCTAGCTTTTTGTGATTCAAGCAACTAGAACACCTAGATCCCTCTGTACTTCACTCACCTGCAGTCTCTCTCCATTTAGAAAATAATCTGCCTTTTGATTCCCCCTGCCAAAGAGCATGACCTCACACTTCCCCACATTAAGATCCATTTGCCAGGTTTCCAATCTATTTACATCCTGTTGCAGAGTCACAATATCCTCATCACAATCTGCCCTTCCACCTATCTTTGTATCATTAATAAATTTGGAAACCTTACATTGTGTTCCTTCCTCCAGGTCATTAATGTAAATAGTGAACAGAGTCCTGTTTTGTCTTAATTGGTTAAAACTTAGTCATAGAGTCATACAGCACAGAAAGAGACCCTTTGGCCCATCATGCCTGTGCCGGCCATCTATTCTAATCCCATTTTCCAGCACTTGGTCCATAGCTTTGTATACTATGGCATTTCAAGTGTTCATCTAAATACTTCTTAAATGTTGTGCGGGTTCACACCTGTACCATTCTTTCAGGCAGTGAGTTCCAGATTCCCACCACCCTCTGAGTGAAAAGGTTTTTCATCAAATCCCCTTACCTTACTTTAAATCTATGCCTGCTGGTTATTGATCTCTCTACTAAAGGGAAAAGTTTCTTCCTATCTACCCTATGTGTATCCCTCATAATTTTGTACACCTTGATAAGGTCACTTCCTCAGCCTTCTCTGCTCTAAGGAAAACAACCCCACCCTATCCAGCCTCTCTTCAAAGCTGAAATGTTCCAGCCCAGACAACATCCTGGTGATATAGGTTCTCTGGAAAAAAAGGTTGAATCCATTTGGGTGGAAATTAGAAATAGTAAGGAGAAAAAGTCACTGATAGGCGTAGTCTATGGGCCACCAAATTATAACATCAAGGTGGGGTGAGAAATAAACAAAGAAATAGCTTTTACATGCATGTAAAACTGGTACAGCATTATCATGGGAGATTTTAATCTACATATTGATAGGTCGAACCAGGTCAGTCAAGGCAGCCTTGAGGAGGAGTTCATAGAATGTATCCGCGATAGCTTCCTTGAGCAGTACACAATAGAACTTATGAGTGAGCAAGCTATCCTAGATCTGGTCCTGTGAAATAAGACAGGAATAATTAATGATTTTACAGTTAGGGATCCTCTCGGAAGGAGCGATCACAGTATGGTTGAATTTAAAATACAGACGGAGCGTGAGAAGGTAAAATCCAATACCATTATTGGAGACTACAATGCAATGAGAGAGGAGTTGGTTAAGGTAGACTGGGAGCAAGAACTTTATCATAGAAAACATAGAAACCCTACAGTGCAGAAAGAGGCCATTCGGCCCATCGAGTCTGCACTGACCACAATCCCACCCAGGCCCTATCCCCAAATCCCCACATATTTACCCGTCAATCCCTCTAACCTACGCATCCCGGGACACTAAGGGGCAATTTAGCATGGCCAATTAACCTAACCCGCACATCTTTGGACTGTGGGAAGAAACCGGAGCACCCGGAGGAAACCCACGCAGACACAGGAAGAATTTGCAAACTCCACACAGACAGTGACCCAAGCCGGGAATTGAACCCAGGTCCCTGGAGCTGTGAAGCAACAGTGCTAACCACTGTGCTACCGTGCCGCCCATGGGACATTTATCATGGGACAATTGAGGAACAGTGAAGGACTTTCAAAGCAATTTTTCACAGTGCTCAGCAAAAGTATACATCAGTAATAAGGAAGGACTGTAGAAAAAGAGATAATCAGCCATGGATATCTAAGGAAATAAAGGAGGGTATCAAATTGAAAGAAAATGCATACAAAGTTGCAAAGATTAGTGGGAAACTAGAGAACTGGGAAATCTTTAAAGGTCAACAGAAAGCCACCAAAAAAGCTATAAAGAAAAATAAGATGGATTATGAGAGTAAACTCGCTCAGAAATAAAAACAGACAGCAAAAGTTTCTACAAATATATAAAATGAAAAAGAGTGGCTAAGGTAAACATTGGTCCCATAGAAGATGAGAAGAGGGATGTAATAACTGGAAATGAGGAAATGGCTGAGGCATTGAACAGGTATTTTGTGTCGGTCTTCACAGTGGAAGACACAAATAACATGCCACAAATTGATGACAGGAAGGCTATGGCAGGTGAGGACCTAGAAAATATCATTATCACTAAAGAGGTAGTGTTGGGCAAGCTAAGGGGCTGAAGGTAGACAAGTCTTCTGGCCCGGATAGAATGCATCCCAGGATACTAAAAGATATGGCGGGGGAAATGGTAAATGCACTCGTGGTAATTTACCAAAATTTGCTGGACTCTGGGGTGGTTCCCACAGATCAGAAAAGAGCAAATGTTACACCACTGTTTAAAAAAGAAGGTAGATAAAAGGCAGGAAACTATAAGCCGGTTAGCTTAACTTCTGTAGTAGGGAAAATGCTTGAATCCATCATCAAGGAAGAAATAGCGAGACATCTGGATATAAATTGTTCCATTGGTAAGACGTAGCATGGGTTCATGAAGGGCAGGTCATGTTTGACTAATTTGGTGAAATTCTTTGAGAACATTACATGCGCGGTGGACAATGGGGAACCTGTGGATGGTGGTGTATCTGGATTTCCAGAAGGCATTTGACCAAAGGCTGTTGCATAAGATAAAGATGCACGTTGTTACAATGTATGAGCATGGATAGAGGATTGGTTAACTAACAGAAAGCAAAGAGTGGGGGCAAATGAGTGTTTTCTGGTTGGCGATCAGTGACTAGTGGTGTGCCTCAGGGATCGGTGTTGGGACCCCAATTGTTTACGATTTGCATAGATGATTTGGAGTTGGGGACCAAGCGTAGTGTGTCAAAATTCGCAGATGACACTAAGGTGAGTGGCAGAGCAAAGTGTGCAGAGGGCACTGAAAGTCTGCAAAGGGATATAGATAGTCTAATGAGTAGGCAAGGTCTGGCAAATGGAGCACAATGTTGGTAAATGTGAGGTCATCCATTTTGGTAATAATAACAGCAAAATGGACTATTATTTAAATGGTAAAATATTGCAGCATGCTGCTGTGCAGAGGGACCTGGGTGTCCTTGTGCATGAATCACAAAAAGTTGGTTTGCAGGTGCAGCAGATAATTAAGAAGACAAATGGAATTTTGTCCTTCATTGCTATAAGGATGGAGTTTAAAAACAGCGAGGTTATGTTGCAGCTGTATAAGTTGCTAGTGAGGCCACACCTTTGGTCTCCTTACTTGAGAAAGGATATACTGGCACTGGAGGGGGTACAGAGGAGATTCACTAGATTGATTCCGGAATTGAGCGGGTTGGCTTATGAGGTGAGACTGAGTAGACTGGGGCTATGCTCATTGGAATTCAGAAGAATGAGGGGAGATCTTATAGAAACATATAAGATTATGAAGGGAATAGATAAGATAGAAGCAGGGAAGTTGTTTCCACTGGCAGGTGAAACTAGAACTAGGGGGCATGGCCTTAAAATAAGGTCGAACAGATTTAGGACTGAGTTGAGGAGAAACTTCTTCACCCAAGGGGTTGTGAGTCTGTGAAATTCCCTGTCCAGTGAAGCAGTTAAGGCTACCTCATTGAATGTTTTTAAGGCAAGGATAGATACATTTTTGACCAGTAAAGGAATTAAAGGTTATGGTGAGCGGGCGGGTAAGTGGAGCTGAGTCCACGAAAAGATCAGCCATGATCTTATTGAATGGTGGAGCAGGCTCAAGGGGCCAGATGACCTACTTATGCTCCTACTTCTTATGTTCTTATCTCCTCTGCACCATTTCTAATACAATCACAACCTTCCTATAGTGTGGTGACCAGAACTGCACATACCGCTCTAGCTGTGGCCTAACGGCATTTTCTACAGCTCCATCATAATTTGCCTGCTCTTACATTCAATGCCTCAGCTAATAAAGGCAAGTATCCCATATGCCTTCTTAACCACCTTATCTACCTGTCCTGCTGCCTTCAGGGATCTTTGGACATGCAGCCCAAAGTCCCTCTGGTCCTCTGTACTTCCAAGCATCCTACCATTCATCATGTATTTCCTTGCCTTGCTAGTCCTCCCAAAATGCATCACCTCTCATTTTTCAGGGTTAAGTTCCATTTGCAACTGTTCTTCCCATCCGATCAGCCAGTCTATATCATCCTGTAATCTAAGGCTGTCCTCCTCGCTATTTACCACACCACCACTTTTCATGTCTTCTGCAAACTTACTGATCATATACCCACATTCACATCAAGACCATTAATGTACACTACAACAGCAAGGGACATAGTGCCCAACCCAGCAGTACACCACTGGACACAGGCTTCCAGTCACAAAAACAATCTTTGATCATTACCCTCTGCCTTCTGCCACTAAGCCAATTTTGGATCCAAATTGCCCTGGATCCCATGGGCTCTTACTTTCTTGATCAGTCTCCCATGTGAGACCTTGCCAAAAGCTTTACTGAAGTTCATGTATTCTACATGAACTGCACTGCCCTTATCTACACACCTAGTCACCTCCTCAAAAATTTCAATCAAATTCATTTGACATGATCTCCCCCGACAAGGCAAAGCTGAGTTTCCTTGATTAATCCTTCCCTCTCCAAGTGGAGATGAATTCTCTACCTCAGAATTTCTCCAATAATTTTCCTACCATTGATGTTAGATTCACTGGCCTGTAATTACCTGTTTTTCCCTACTTCCCTTCTTGCATAATAATACCACATTCGTTGTCCTTCAGTACTCTGGCACCTCTCCTGTGATGATGTGGAGATGCCGGCGTTGGACTGGAGTAAACACAGTAAGAAGTTTAACAACACCAGGTTAAAGTCCAACAGGTTTATTTGGTAGCAAAAGCCACACAAACGTTCGGAGCTCCACACCCTTCCTCAGGTGAGTGGGAATTCTGTTCACAAACAGGGCATATAAAGACACAGACTCAATTTACATGAATAATGGTTGGAATGCGAATACTTACAGCTAATCGAGTCTTTAAGATACAAACAATGTGAGTGGAGAGAGCATCAAGACAGGCTGAAAAGATGTGTATTATCTCCAGACAAGACAGCCAGTGAAACTCTGCAGGTCCAGGCAGGCTGTGGGGGTTACAAATAGTGTGACATGAACCCAATATCCCGGTTGAGGCCGTCCTCGTGTGTGCTGAACTTGGCTATCAGTTTCTGCTCAGCGACTCTGCGCCATCGTGTGTCGTGAAGGCCGCCTTGGAGAACGCTTACCCGAATATCAGAGGCCGAATGCCATTCTCAAGACAGGACAGTTAGTAAGATTTTGCAAGCCCAGGCAAGTCGCGGGGGTGACAGGTAGTGTGACAATTCACACCTCTTTAACCTGTGCTTAATCCTCTCTCCATATGCATTGTCTGCACCTGTAAAGACCTGATTACCTGTTAAGACTCACATTCCAACCATTATCTTGTAATTGCGTCTGTGTCTATATATACCCTGTTTGTGAACCCAACTCTCCACTCACCTGATGAAGGGGTAGTGCTCCGAAAGCTCCTGCTACCAAAGAAACCTGTTGGACTTTAACCTGATGTTGTGAGACTTCTTACTGTGCCTACCCCAGTCCAACGCCGGCATCTCCACATCATATACTCCTCTCGGGCATCCATTGTTTTGTGCCCCCAAAATCTGCCACAAGCCTCCCTTTTTATCCTTATCCAATGCTGGATATCCCTTGATATCTAAGGTTCTCGAGACTTGTTGTTCCCACCCTTTACCTTTATGTGAAGGATGGCATTGTACCCTCTCTGTTTCCTTTTTGAATGACTCCCACTACTCTGATATGGATCTTCCCACAAGTAGCTTCTCCCAGTCAGCTTTGGCCAGATCCTGTCTATCCTATTAAAATCGACTTTATTTCTGGTTCATCTTTATCCTTTTCCATAATAACTTAAATCTTACTGAGTTATGGTCACTATCACCGAAATGCTCTCCCATTAACACTGCCTGGCTTCATTCCCGAAAATGAGGTCAAGTACTTCCTCTCCTCTTATGGAACTTTCTATGTGTTCACTCAAAAATCTCTCCTGGATGTGCTTTAAGAACTCTGCCCCCTCTAGGCTTTTCACACTTTGACTATTCCAATTAATACTGGGGAAGTTGAAATCCTCTACTATTATTACTCTATTATTTTAACACTTCTGTGAGATTTGTCCACATATTTGCTGTTCTATCTCTCCAGGACTGTTTGGGGGCCTATAGTACACTCCCAGCAATATGATGGTCATCCTTTTCTTTTTAAGTTGCACCCATATGTCCTCAATCAAGGAGCCTGCTGATATATCATCCCTCCTCACTGCGGATTGACTCACCACCTCCTCTTTACAGCACACCCCCCTCACTCCCCCCGAATCACCTGACGATTCTATACCCCAGAATATTGAGCAGACAGTCCTGTCCCTCCCTCAATTGTGTCTCTGTGATAGCAATAATATCATACTCCCATGTGTTAATCAAGCCTTCAGTTCATCAGCCTTACCCATATGACTCCCCCATTAAAATAAATGCCATTCAGCCTTGCCGTATCTCCTTGTGCCTTAACATATCAATCTTTGCACTGTCTTCCACATTGACTTAGTTTTTCTTCTATGTCCAAGCAAAAATAGATCTATTAAGTCACTTAAGATTTATTAAGTATTATAGGCTACGATGGCTGAAATCAAATTAATGCACTTGTCAAATAACTTACAATCCCATTGAATATGGAATATTAACAGAAGTCACGGCTTCCCTCCACTCCCCACAAGAGAAATGTAAGTCTGATTCATTTCTGATTATTTCACAGGATCTGATATATGTGTACCATCCACTGATAAGGGTCGTTTTCAATCTCACTAGAATGCTCCTGGATGGAAATCGCAACACGAAGAATATACACGTTTCAGATAAAATCCCATCCCTTCGCCGTTAACGGGCAGCTCCAATGTGAGCTGATGGTTCCAGGCGCTCCAAGATCATTTACTGTCCCTCACTTGGTCTCATGTTAGAATATGTCTCACAATCCTCTGCCTGCAATGTTACAACTTCTGGTGCCCACATTGGAATTTCCTAACGCATTCACCATTCCAAACTAATTGCGTAACTAATTCATGTTACACAAAATTGAGCCGAAATCTAATTCTGATGGGTTTGGGTTAAATTGGTCTTAAATGGGAGCAGATGGAATGGGCTTGTCTGTGCGGATGAAATGAACCGCGCGATGTTATTGGCAGATTCGACAGAGAGCAGAGATCGAAGTGTGGCGCTGGAAATTGGATGAGGAGAATAAGGGAGAATTACCAATCTGCGCCTGTATCTGCACCAGACTGTGTCGATTTTCTGCTTCCACCCCCCTCCCTCTCCCTCCCCCCTCCCCCTGGAGTTAATGGGATATTGAAAAATACAGCAAGTGAAATTTGGACCAAAAAAAATCCTGCCAAAGACGGACAAATGTTTGAAATGAATGGGAAATAGCAAGTAACTGGATGAGATCAGTGATATTTTTGGTTGTCTAAGAGAATACGTACTTCCGGTTATTGGGGCTGTGCTGTTCACATTGTTTCACCGAACTGCCTTATTATTATTTCGTTATTTCAGCTCCTAGCTTCCGGAACAGCAGGACTCGCCAGCCAGCCGAGGTAGGAAAACACATCTGGAAAGCTTTTCATTTTAAAACTACAATCAAAGAGCGTTGGAAGTCACTTTGCACAGAACTAATTATCTATAATGTACTCTTTTTAAAGTGAATCTTCCTCCTAGATGTATATCGATATCAATCTGTAGTTTTGTTTCTTGCTGCTCGCTTATTCCAGCACCCCCGGGCTTGATTGGCAGTTTAATCCGCCTCCTTTATTAATGCTGCAACTGACTTTTTGCCTCCTTTACAACAAATCAACCCAAACCTCACTTTGCTGCTAATGCCCCCGACTCGCAAACTGGTATTCCCGGTGAAGGCTGTGATTTTTTTTTTGCCTTGGCCGTTATCTTTGTAAAGAGCACGCGTTTGGACTTCTGAAAGCGCGGAGATAAAAGTGATGAAGTGATTGCAGGAGACTGGGCTGGAAGTGAGTGATGTAACCGAATTGGGAAATCAAGATTAGCTACGTATTGTAGATATGTGACACACACACACACACACAAAGCCGGCTCCCAGCATTAATACTGTGGAACTAGCCTAACGTTGGCAGCCTGTACTAAGAATAACACTTGCAGCATTATTTTGACTGCTATCAACTAATGTTTGAAAACAAATCCACGCCTGTCAGACTGACTGAGTGCCGCGTACATCAAAAGGAGCAGGGGAGGATCCCATGATTGGCAATAAACATACGGTTATTCGGTCTAGGTGAATGATTTTTTTCTCGTCGCTCGCCCTTTTGTTACCCCAAGCGATTGCTTCATTGCACAACGCTATGGATTAGGCAGACGCACACAGACGCATTACACCACCATTGGATCAGCTCCTCTCCCTCGCCTTTCTTTTTGCATGGCCACCGTGTGACCTTTTTTTTTATTTCTTCAACAATTCGTATTTGCAAAAAAAAATACCCAAACACACAGTTCAATTGTGTCTAAATTCATTCCAGTGCAGGCTGCTTCATTGTGATATCTCGTTGTGTGGCATTGCTGGATGCTAAACTTGTACATTGGAATTGCATTTGCCCCTCACAGAGTCCCCTCCTGCAGCCCTGAAGAGGACAGGCGTTTGTTTGGCACCCAGCGGATCGAGTCGCGGACCAGCAGCGAGAGGGGAGCTCGACACCTTCGGCAGCTTTCACAGAACGGCTCCTTAAACTGCCCAGCAAATGAGTGCCAGGATACACAAAGCTTTGCCGCTCTCTCTGTCCTCTTGCGCTGGAAACAGGAACTTTTCTCACAACAATGGCACCTGTGTCACCGAGGTGGGAAAGTTAATCTACTCCTTCTCGGCCACTGTGGTTCTCATCGTGTTAGTGACGCTGATATTCGGCGTGATCGCCGTCTCCCTGCTCACCTTTCACTTTCACAAGAGCAAAATGAAGAAGCGGAAGATGCAGCGGGCCCAGCAGGAGTACGAGCGCGACCAGGGCAGCCCCGAGGCGGCCAAAGGCTCCCCGCCGGAGAGGGGGAGTGCGGTGATGCTGAGCCCGGCTCCTCGGGCAGCAGCAGCAGCAGCTCCCTGTAGCCACAGTAACACACACACACTGCACCCCGGCCCGGGGGCAGGAGAACCGCAATCGGACCCTCACTGTACGGACACTCCGAGGAAGCCGCTCTTCCAATCCATGCTTTTGTAATGAACTCTAATCGGCCTGACTGCAGAAAACAGACTGTTGTGTTTAAACTTGAACCTAGCGTAGTTTCAAGAAAACAGGGGAGGGGGGGAGGGAGGGGGCGACCACAGATACGGCGCATGGCAAATCACATTAAGCCCGAATTCCTATTTCTTGAAATTAAATATTTGTGTTTATAAAGAGGACGCACATGTAGCAGAAATGTATGTCATTTAACTCCGGATTTCCACTTAGATGTATATTTCGTAATTTGATCGTCTCTATGTAAAGTCCGAGCTGTCCCAAGGTGTGTAAAGTGTAAATGAATGATGGAGACCAACGGGGACATTAGAACAACACTCATCCGAATACTTTCTACACCGGAGGAGAGAGCCGCCGACTCGGTTACAAACCGGACTGAGGGACTGTCCATTGATTATAATATATTTGTATAAATAAAGGCAACCATCAGACTTCCCAGCTGCTTCATTCAGATTGCCAGCTATCATCGTTCTTTTGTAAATGTGGCTTTAAATTCAATGTTGTGGCGGCTCCACAGTATAAAAAAAAGGGGGAGTGTCTTGGTCAGCTTTCTGCTCTGAGACCATGTTATCCAAATTTATCAGACTTAAATTTAACATTGCGAAACTCAACGTTGTTCCAAACTTCAATATATGTTATGAACGACCAGCCACTAAGTGGATTTGAGCTGAAGCTGCCTTCGGTTTTACCAACTTTAGCGACCATCTAAAGGGTTTGTTTACCAGCCTGAACAAACGTTTCAATTGATATGCAGTTACAAGATGGGTAAATATAAATGTTATACTGTGATATAAAAATGACGCACTTAGACACCAAATAGAGACAATTCCATTATTGTTTAATCGCTAACAGTGCTTTGTAAAAAAGGCTGTTTGAAAGTTTTAGGCGCGTTCCTAAGACACTCGGTGCAGCTTCACTGGCAATGTGTGAGTCTCAGTGTAGTACAGCAGCACCGGGCACATGGAGAGCTCCATGGAAGTATTTGGATCTGCTCAACCCCTTAGAAACCTTTTCCTGAAGTATTGTTGTAGGGTGGTGTTTTATTTAAGTGATCAGTTCATAAAACAGGAAATGTTCATGTAAAATAATAGCGAAATCTGGCACTTCAGCGGTTCATGGACAATTTTTGCCTTCTGAGTTGTGGGTCTGGTTTACAGAAAGACCATTTGGAACGACGTGAAAATATATTTTATGGCTCCATGTCAGAAAATCCCATCACGTAGTGCCTTTGTTAAATATGTAGCAACCTGATGTGATTGGAATGGCATTTTGATTATGTTATTTCGAAGTAATGATATTTCGTTCCTCAAGCTAAACCAGAGATTTATGCAACAGCGCTCAATCGATACTGCACTAACTTTGTTAAACAAGTAATTACAATCGGCAAAGAGGATCTTTGTGGACGCTGTCATTATTGTCACCAGCAAGCGGCGTTTAAAGGAAGACAGTAAGTGACCGCCTCTGTGACTGACGCGCCTCTTTCAATATGGGCAGAAAATGATTGAAATGCTCAGTTGACGAGGCAACGCCTGACATTGAAACCCACTGACTTTGTTCTTTCTCTCTACAGATGCTGCCGGGCATGCTAAGTATTTCCTGCATTTTTGCTTTGGTTTTAATTTCAGATTTCCAGCCTCGGCAGTAGTTTTGCTTTTATCCTTTGATGGTGGGGTTGTCCGCAGTCTTCTGGTGCTGAAAAGCGAATTCCCAGGAGACGGCCGCCTGTCTGTGTGATTGGTTCCTAACAAAACATCAAATACTGGCCAGTTTTACAGCCGCCAGACTTCCAGCTGCCACAGTCTAGCTATCCGCATCATTTGTTTTGTAACAATTAACCATTCCAGGGAAGTTTGTTATTAATAGTTCACCATCTGGATTACATACACAAACGGAGCTCTCTGAAAATCGCACCCAATAAGGTTATTAGAATCAACACATTTTCTTTCCGAAGAATAATTGTCATTATTGCAATATATTACCATTACTTGTGGAGTACAGTTAAGCCTAGTATCAGATTTCTCCACTGCTAAATCAACTTCCTACTTGGACAGAACATTCTTATTTGCTATTTATTTTGGATTATCAACACTTGAGTGTGTGATATCTTTTGAAGTAATGCTCTGCATTGCAATACTGGACTAAATTATCCCAATCAGTATTCAATAGTTTAAAAAAATCCGGGGAAATATAGTAACCTCGATTGTCAGGAAGTGTTGGTCTTACATTATTAAGCACCTCTGGACACAGCTTATTTACACCATTCATTTATTGTTTATTCGTCGAATGGATTTCTTTTATATTTTAAAAATCTGTTTACAAGCAATGACACCAATCCTAAGGTTAGAAGTGGCAACAATGGGAATAGTTTATTTGATTTTGGTTGATCTACAATTATTACGGACATTTAATGGACGTTCAGTTCCTGAGTTTCAAACATGTTCTGAGATTTACCTCACGGCAATAGCTTTTCTCACCGGGAAAGGCGAATTCACATTTGAACAACAATCTCCATTTTTAAAAAATAGGCGGCAGAGGAATTTCAGAATTTTTGAATCACAATGTAATATTTCCAACACTGTGGTGTAGTTTGTTGGACACATTTGAAATTGTTTGACAAGTTACTATGGAAAGAAGAGAAATTATTAACGTTGGGGTTCAATCTGCTGCGTTACTGGTTTTGCTTTTATATTTTATATAACTGCAGTCAGTGTTGTGATTGAAAGTGCTCCATATTGAGACCTCTGTTTGCCTGGGACCAAACAAAGTTTGTAACGAAATGTAACAGCCATCATACACCAATCACTGGTTGATTTCAATCTAAGAGGTTCTCGGTGGGGGAGAAAAACAACACCATCATGGAAAGCCTGTATAATGGCGCTCATTAACATCAGTGAGTGTTTTCTCTGCTTCACTGGCTAAGCAATGATAACAGGGTAGGAGCCGCCTTTTTTCATCGTGTGAAGGGCCCTCTCTCCGGCTGAAGCACCCCATATCAATCTTTCTCTTCATATCCAGACCGCTGTTTTCCTAATTGTCTTCAGTGCCATCCATGAAGGTTGCTCATTATTTCTTTCGACCATACCAAAGCCTTGAACCGGGTCATGTGGTAATTATATGTTGGTTTATTCTGACCAGGTTTGTGCTCGCTATTCCTAGAATCATAGAATTTCACACTACAGGAGTCGGCCATTAGACTCTCCTTTGTGTTACTAGAACCACTCCGTTCGTGCTATCCCTCTGTCCCTTCCCTGTGCCTCTTTAAACATTTTCCTCCCAAATATATATCCATTTCCTTTTATGCAATCTATATCCCAGGACAACCCAATTGATTTAATCCCCACTTCGATCAATGGAGATCTGGAGGTTCTAGCAGTGTATGGTTTCAACAAATTCCGGGGACCTGTACAGGCAGTGCCAGGGTCAGCATCTTCATTGGCTTGACTCTGTCAGGGCGTGTATTGGAGCCCAGGCAAAGAATCCTGGCCCTAATCACTTATCATACTCATAGAAAGTTCCTTGCAGAATTGCCTAGAGATCTCCCAGAACCCTTCCAAACACTAACTGGCCACTTGATCAAAAAAAAGACAAGAAGCAGGCTGTGCCTCAATGATTTATGAGGGATGCACGGTCGGTTTTACATTTAGCTATGAACGGCGGAGAATGGTCAAGATGAGCCTATAAAAGAAGTGATGAAATTAATGCCTAGATTTGTACAATTATTAGAGGGGGCGAGCTGGGTATTGGTTTCCAAAGTAGAAAAGAGGCCGCGGCTGGGGAGTTCTCTGACTTCCCCTTGCTATGTCTTTGAATCGTTTCCAGCAGTTCTGGGGCCACCAGTAACTCTGACACCTACTTCTCGGGGCTACAAGTGCATGTTTCTGTGGTGTCCTCCCATGGCCAGCCAACAGTATCTACCTCCTTTGCTGCATGGCGTCCAGGTCAAACTCTTTAAAACTACATACTTTACTTTCTCCCTCTAAAGTGCTCAGCTCCATTCGTCGGGTACCTGCCCCTTATACTTTAAAAATGATGCAATCACATCCCGTACTCGCCAAACTTCCTGCTGCAATTTATAGTCACTCTCGGCTTTTAAAGACTCGATTTTCTAAACCTAATTGCATTACCCTCATCTCACACCGCAGTGAAAGCTATTGAACAGTCAGTGGATATATCAATAAGGTGACTCCTGCGGGTCAGTAAAGGACTAGTAATCCAGAGACTCAGAGCAAGATCCGGGGACCCAGGTTCAAATCCCAAGGCAGGTGGTGAAATTTGAATTCAGTAAATATCTGGGCACCAGCAACGAGTCGAAGTTTCAACTCCGGGAACAACACAGGTTTGAATGAATGGCCAATAGGATTCCTGATATCCATCTCCATCCAAGTAGATCCTGCAGAAGCGTTGCCAGCTTGTTAAACAGTTAAAGTTAAGATGTTTCGGGAATTGAGTGTATAGACAATATGTAACAGGGAATCATATATCTAGTTTTACAGACTGATCGAGATGTGAAATTCAATCCAAAAACATTGGTTATAAAATCGCTCAGACCATTTAATGAACATGGAATTGCTCCGTGTAAATCAGTGGTCTCGATGTTCTCACTTGACCTGTTGTAAAACAGCGAATCCTCTGACTCATTGCAAAGCCATGAGTTAGATATAATACTTCTTATTCCTATTTACACACTTAATTTCACTTTAGTTTCAGATTGTCTTTATTATCATTTTCTTCTGTCCACATTTTTCATTCATTGCGCCTCTGTTAGTTTGTCAGACAGCTCCGGCTAAATCTCTGAGATATGTTGATTTCAAAAGTTTGAAATGTGTTTTTTTTTCTATTTGCATGTTTACATATTTACTTTGTTTCTTCCTCACTCGCTTTGCTCTCTTACTCAGCCTGTGCTTCCTGCTTTGCGGGGCGGGGGATCTCCGTTCTTTGAAGTGGTTGCTTGAACCCACTCTGCTGTTTCACATGTTCCTGCTGCAAATATGGTTCTCAGCTATTCGAAAGGCTCTGGCGGAGCGCTAGTGCCCGACATTACCCCAGCTCCTTGTAGCTCTCTGCCGACCAGCAGCCCATTTAGTCTCGGTTATATTTGTCTCTTCCCCAAGGAGGGGAAAGGGAAGGGGAAGGGGAGCACCCCCCCCCCCCCCCCGGCCCCTCTCCCCTGCCCCAACACAGTCAAACTCAGGCCACTCGGTATCTAGCGCTAAAGTTTCATGCAGCGACTCTCGGTTCAATGTTGACATCAAACAGTTGGTTACTGAAATGTACCAGTGCGTTGAGTGGCGGGAGATGCTGTAATCAGACAGTAAGGGAAATATATTTCTCAACATATCCGGGAGCCGTTGTTCAATGCTGACAACATCACTTAGTTTAACCGGCAGTTTCTGTCGGAGGTTCAGTTGGGTCATAACCAGCTGAGTTATTTTCCACTAGTTCCATTCGGCTTGTTTTCTCATCGGCCCTCTGTTTTACAATTAGAGCTTGTGATCTATAATTCCGTCCTTCCGCCTCAGTTTTTTTCTATATTCTCTCCACTAACTCATGGAAATAGTTTAGATTCCAGAAACGAATTCTCACGATTTATCCAGAGAAGTATTTGAAACCGCTTGGCTATCGCATGTGAGCTGTTTGTGTGCATTTTTGTTGGCGCTATTTCTTGGTATTTCATGCAGTAAAACTCATTTATTCACGATCTTTGCAATGGAGCAACTTAAACATTACTGACAGAGATACTGACACGGGAAAGTAATTAGCAAAGGCACAATGACCAGATACTGACCATCGCCCACCTAATACAGCACCGAAAGGGCCCTTCGGCCCATCGCATCTGGCTGGTCCAAAACAAAGACCTAACTATTCTAACCCGTTTTCCAGCACTTGGCCTATAGCCTTGCCTTTGGCACCACAAGTGAGTTTCCGCGAGTTTCATCTCATGAATTTCTTTTGGGAAATTACGGAGCCCAGATGATCACAATTTGAAATCTTGGTTGGAATCATCAAATGGCTAGGAGGCCACTCAGCCAGTCCTCTGCCTCTTGACCCCCTAGGCCAATAGCTACAGTTTCTCCCTGTCAACTCTCTCTAGATAGGTCATGATTTTGAACATCTCTATCAAATCACATCAGCACCTTCTCTTCTCCAAGGGAACAATCCCACCTTCTCAAATCTGTCCAGGTAACTAAAATCCCTCATCCTGGAATGATACTGCACCCTCTCCAATGCCTTCCCATCTTTCCTAAAGTGTGGTACCCAGAACTGGACACCATACTCCAGTTGAGAGTGAAGCAGTGTTTTATATAGGCTCATCATAACCTCCTTGCTTTTGTACTCATGATACAGAACATCTGTTCCCCAGAGGGTTGTACCCTGCAGAAACCCCAGATGATGTACTGGGTGGCTTACCCCCCAGAAATGCCCACACAAGGACTGCATTGGAATTTCCTGGGAAGATTAAAACTACATCAAACTCCAGGGCAACTTTCATATTGACTCCCTGCCCCCCATCACTGGATCCACAAGACCATAAGAAATAAGGACAGGAGTAAGAGTAGGCCATTCTGCCCATCAAGCCTGCTCCTCCATTCAATAGAATCCTGACTGATTCGACCTTCCTCAGGTCCACATTTTTGCCCGTTCCCATAACCCTTGATTCCCTTACTGATCAATAATCTATCTATCTCAGCCTTAAGTATACTCAAGGACTTTGTCCCCACAGCTCTCTGTGACGAGTTCCAAAGACCCACAACTCTCTGAGGGAAGAAATTCCTCCTCATCCCAGTCTTTAATTGGTGCCTTGTTATACCCTTTCCTACAGTGTGGCTACATTTAGGGGTCTATATGCTACTCCTACCAGTGTCGTCTTTCCCCTGCTGTTTTTTACCTCTACCCAAATGGACTCGACATCGTCCAAGCCTAGATTGCCTCTCAGAACTAACCTCATTTCATCTCTTATTAACAGTGTTCCCCAACACTTTTTCCTTCTCTTCTGTATTTCTGAAATGTCAAATATCCCTATTTCAGTTTTGATCTCCTTTTAACCATGTCTCCATCATGGCTATGAGATCATATCTATTTACCTCGATTTGTGTCGCCAATTTGTCTACCTTATTCTGAATGCTTCATGCATTAAGATACAGAGCCTGGAAGCTTGCCTTTTTGCCATTTTTAATCATCCTAACTTTTCTTTGTACTGTGGCTTTATTTGCCTCTCACTCTTGATTGCCCTGCTTACCACTTTTGCACTCTATGTTCTTTGATTTATTGCATTCCTTGTTTCTCTTTCCCTTGTCACCCGACTTAGGTTCACATCCCCTTGCCATTCTAGTTTAAACCCTTCCCAACCACACCAGCAAATACTCACCCTAGGACATCAGTCCTGTTCCTGCCCAGGTGTAACTCGTCCAGTTTGTACTTGTACCACCTCGCCCAGAACTGGTCCCAAAGTCCCAGGAATCTGAAACCCTCCCCTTGCACCATCTTTCCAACCATGTACATCAGGTGCTTATGTAGACAAGGCCTTGTCCTTTTGAGGAAAGACACTTGTATACAAAGCCATTGGAAATTTCCTACCAAAAGTTGCAGTGAAAGAAAAGATCACTGGGCTCCAAATCTCCTTAGGTTTTCAGCTCCTGTCTTAACTCTGGTGGGAATCTGGCAGAATCCACCATGAAACATCATGCATTGTGATTTTCTGGTTAATAATTATTTGCTTGCATGAGAGTCAAGAGGTGGTCATGGATCAAGGGTGGGGCAAATGGTCACCGTTCCCCAGCAAATTAGCCATATTCTTCACAATGGCAAGTGCAATTCCCAGAATGGTGCCCTTTAAATTTTCTGACCTCTGATAATTTATGTGGTAATATTAAAATATCAAAATTGTAGATAATGAATCTTAATGATTATCAAGAGAGTATAATGATTTAATTGCTCTGCTCAATTTAATGTAAAATGGTGAAATGTTTCCACTGTGAATTAATTTATAAGATTTCTCTATAAATCATGTTAAATAAAAGTTTATCATACTCCAGTGAAGCCGGCTTTATTGATAAAATGGGATTAGAACTAGTTTCCCCTCTTTAACAACAACTGCTGTAGATTTGCAGTTGTTGAGGAATTTATGATGATAGCATTCTTACCATATTCTCAAGTTAGTACCGAATGTGCCATTGGTCAACTAATACCACTTCATGATAACGGTGGCAATTATTCATCTTTTGTTTGCATCGAATGATAAAGCTAAATATTCATGCCGTGCTCATGACTCATGGTGGAATAAATGCGGAGAATTTCAATATGTATCTATCCACCTTAAGGGAACTTTCAAAATGGTAAGTTGAGTCTACAAGGAGGTCAGAGTAAGCCCATGTGAGATTTATTAATATGTCTTCAAGCTTGAGGGCAAATGAAAGCCTAGACAAAACAAACAATAGCACACTTTTATTTTAAACTAAAATTTATCTCCAGTTACTTCTCTCAAGCATGCATATTTCCACTTGGATGAAAAAAGTAGAATGGTTCATGTGTTTTTGCCACTGCCTAGCAATACTGAACACTGATTTTATAGGGTTCTGATTTACATTCTTCAATGATGAGGTGTTAGTGCTAGAACATGAGTTGTGTAATGTCGCCACATTTAAAAATCCAATAGAGTTCCAAAATCAAAGCATGAGCAGCTCCAAGGCAATTCATTCAATTCTCTACACACAATATCCCCAGCTATAAAGACTTGAATTTCTATGGCGTATTTCATGTTCTCAGGATTTCCAGACACAAATCACGCTAACGACTACTTTTGAAGTGCAGTTAATGTTATATTGGACAAACATGGCAGCCAATATACACACAACAAGGTCCCTCAGACATTACATGATAAATGACCTAGCCTATATTTTTGGCGAGGGATAACCATTGGCCAAGGCAACTGGAGAACTCTTCTTTCACATCTTCAACTAGAGCCCAGATCTTTATGCCCACTTGAACAACCTGATCCCAGGACCTCAAGACAGCATTAAATGAAGATGTCAACTTACGTGCTTAACTCCTGGCAAGGTGCTTGGCAGCTGTCTGGTGCAGAGGCCAGAAGTTCTCCAGTTGCCTTGGCCAATGGTTATCCCTCGCCAAAAATATAGGCTAGGTCATTTATCATGTAATGTCTGGGGGATCTTGTTGTGTGTATATTGGCTGCCATGTTTGTCCAATATAACATTAACTGCACTTCAAAAACCAGTGAGGAACCCATGAGATCTCTCACACCCACTGAGTAGGTAAATGGGGCCTTTGTTTAACACCTCCTGCAGTATCGCAAAATACTGTTGCACAACAACACTAATCTGTGTTCATCACCCCGTGGCTATATGCCTCTTAAAGTGTCTGAGTGAAAAATGTCAGACTGGTGAGTGCTGCCCAAATCTTTAGCAAACTAACATTCTGAAGCTGTTTGAAAACAAGTTATGTGGCAGGTATTTCAAGTTTTGATTAATAATAAAATATTGCTCTTTTAAAATCTTTTTCAAAAGTGGTATTAATATGATTGACAAATTGGCAAATGTCTGATGTGATACATGTTTGAATAGCCGGGTATATGGTGCTTGAACGGGCTCCCATATAGGCATGTGCACTGTGGTTTAACATCAAGAAGCTCAACACCATCCAAAACAAAGCAGCCCGCTTGAGTGACACCCCATCTACCACCTTCAACATTCACTCCCTCACTACCAGTGACAGCAGTGTGTACCATTTATATGATGCATTGAAGCAACTCACCTATGCTCCCTCAACACCACTTTACAAACCCATGACCTCTACCACCTAGAAGAACAAGGGCCACAGATGCTTGAGAACACCATCACCTGGAAGTTCCCCTCCAAGTCACACACAATCCTGACTTGGAACCATATCACCATTCCATCACTTGTCGCTGGGTCAAAATCCTGAAACTCCCTTCCTAACAGTACTGTGTGTGAACCTACACCAAATGGACTGGAGCAGTTCATGAAGGCAGCTCACCACCAACTTCTCAGGGAAAATTAGAGATGGGCAATAAATGCAGGTTGAGCCAGTGACACCCACAGCTTGTGAAAGAATAAAAAATTCTCTTTCAATTTCAACATCATATCACCTTATGACCAACCCCAACAGGCCTTCATATGTGATAAACTCTGAAAATGCTGGATAAACTCAGCAGGTCTGACAGCATCTGTGGAGAGAGAAAAAGAGTTAACATTTTGAGTCCAAATGATTCTTCTATAGAACTGAAGAGGGATAGGGATGTAATGAATTATATAGTTGGAGAGGTGGGTGGAGGAGGTGGGGCAGAATAAAAGGTCAGGAATATGTCGGAGCTTAGGAGAGATTGGCAAAGATGTCATGGAAGCAGTATTTTGCTTTTATATAGGTTTATATTTCAGTTCTGTTTGAATTCATAATCCTATGGGAAATTTTTGTATATTCATAACAATGCAAAGTAATCTCTGGGGCAATTACGGGTGGACAATAAATGCTGGTCTAGCCAGTGATGCCCACACTCCATGAGCAATTTTTTTTTAAATCACCTGTTCCACATTGAGAAAACAGTTCTTGATTTTAACTCTCAAGGCATGGTTAATTAATTTTAAATTCAGTATTAAGAAATATTGAATGCATGTTTTTGATTACTATAAATAATATCATTAAAATTTTATGTTTTATATACTCTGTTATGTGGCTACTAATGTTGTCACTGGTATTGGTATAACAGTACAGTAACATCAACAACTCTTGTCCTGCTAAATAACCCTTCCATCTCTACTTAGATAGCACAGAAAATGCTGTGATTAACATTTGAAGAGTTTGCTTCAGCAGGTATCTTCTGTGTCTGAAGCAATCAATTTGTTTGATTCACTTGCAATTTCTTTCACTGATAGAGTTTCTAATGAAGTATTTTTTATCACAACAAAATTTGCTCAACTACAATAAAACTTGGTACCCCACGGCATTTCAGTAGACCATAACAACAACAACTTACATTTATATAGTGGGCAGGATTTTCCGGCTGTGCTCACCCCGAAACCGGAAAACCCTGCCCGAGGTCAATGGACCCTTCCATGGTCCACCTTTCACCTGCTCCGATTCCCGTGGCGGGTGGAACGGAAAATTCATCCCAGTGTCTTTAATGCAATAAAACTTCACAGGATCAAAATTAGACACTGAGCTATGATCTAAGAAGTGTCTTAGAGGAAGAAAGAGAGGTTTATGGAGAGAAAGAGTTAAAAATCACACAAGTTATGTGCAAATGATTAAAGTAAGCCCAGATAGTGCTCAAGGACTATCTAATCGAATGATGTGCAGCTACAGTCCATATCTGCCTATTAGAACAAGGAACAATGGAAAGGGAGGTTGAGATACCATTGGTCAGAGATATAGCTATAATTTCTTGATGATATAGCATGCACAAGTTTTAATTGGACATTATACCCTCATGTATGCATGATGTAACCTTAACTATAATTGGATATGATGTGGACATGCCAGTGTTGGACTGGGGTAGGCACAGTAAGAAGTCTCACAACACCAGATTAAAGTCCAACAGGTAGCACGACCTGAGGAGCAGCGCTCTGAAAGCTCGTACTACCAAATAAACCTGTTGGACTTTAACCTGGTGTTGTGAGACTTCTTACTATAATTGGATAGAGATAACTCCTATTCTTTTATTGGTATATGCTAATTACTTGTAATTGATGCTGAGACTTTAATTATCTTTGTATTTGTGAATTTTTCACTCTGAATGCCCTGAATGGACATTCGGGTCCTATAGCTGGCTGTAGGAAAATTCACCTTGGAACCATTCTGTTACTTTGTTTGGCTACTTGAGAGGAATGATAGTTTCTTAAACACAACAAGACAACCATTGTGATAGCCCCTAATATGGAGGAAATTCCAGAGATCTAAGCAGTTGAAGGCACAGCATCCAATGGTGGAGCACTCTATATCAAGGATGTTCAAGGAGTAGGAATTCGATTCATGTAGATATTGTGGACAATTACAGAGAAGAGGAGGGGGAAAAGCCATGGAATGATTTGGAAATAAGGATGAGAATTTTAAAATCAAGGTGTTGCTTGACCGGGAACCAATGTAGGTCAGCATGCACAGGAGTGATAACTGAACAGGACTTAGTTCAAATAAGGTCACTGATAGCAGAGTTTTGGATGACCTTAAGTTTACAGAGGGTAGAATATGGGAGGCCACTTGAGAATACATTGAAATAGTCAAGTCTAGATGTAACAAAAATATGATGTGGAGATGCCGGCGTTGGACTGGGGTAAACACAGTAAGAGTTTTAACAACACCAGGTTAAAGTCCAACAGGTTTATTTGGTAGCAAATGCCATTAGCTTTCTGGGCGCTGCCCCTTCGTCAGATGGAGTGGATATCTGCTCTCAAACAGGGCATACAGAGACACAAAATCAAGTTACAGAATACTGATTAGAATGCGAATCTCTACAGCCAACCAGGTCTTAAAGGTACAGACAATGTGAGTGGAGGGAGCATTAAGCACAGGTTAAAGAGATGTGTATTGTCTCCAGACAGGACAGCTAGTGAGATTCTGCAAGTCCAGGAGGCAAGCTGTGGGGGTTACTGATAATGTGACATAAACCCAAGATCCCGGTTTAGGCTGTCCTCATGTGTGCGGAACTTGGCTATCAGTTTCTGCTCAGCGACTCTGTGCTGTCGTATGTCGTGAAGGCCACCTTGGAGAACGCTTATCCAAAGATCAGAGGCTGAATGCCCGTGACCGCTGAAGTGCTCCCCCACAGGAAGAGAACAATCTTGCCTGGAACAGAATATGGCGCTTGACTCATTGATCGACAGTTCCGACGCGCCACAGCGAAAAACCGCACCGACCTCCTCAGAAGACAAACACGAGACATGGTGGACAGAGTACCCTTCGTCGTCCAGTACTTCCCCGGAGCGGAGAAGCTACGGCATCTCCTCCGGAACCTTCAACATGTCATTGATGAAGATGAACATCCCCACACCCTCACTTCTTGCCTTCAAACAACCGCACAACCTCAAACAGACCACTGTCCACAGCAAACTACCCAGCCTTCAGGAGAACAGTGACCACGACACCACACAACCCTGCCACAGCAACCTCTGCAAGACGTGCCGGATCATCGACATGGATGCCATCATCTCACGTGAGAACACCATCTACCAGGTACATGGTACCTACTCTTGCAACTCGGCCAACGTTGTCTACCTGATACGCTGCAGGAAAGGATGTCCCGAGGCACGGTACATTGCGGAAACCATGCAGACGCTATGACAACAGATGAATGAACACCGCTCGACAATCACCAGGCAAGACTGTTCTCTTCCTGTGGGGGAGCACTTCAGCAGTCACGGGCATTCAGCCTCTGATCTTCGGATAAGCGTTCTCCAAGGCGGCCTTCATGACACACGACAGCGCAGAGTCGCTGAGCAGAAACTGATAGCCAAGTTTCGCACACATGAGGATGGCCTAAACCGGGATCTTGGGTTTATGTCACACTATCAGTAACCCCCACAGCTTGCCTCCTGGACTTGCAGAATCTCACTGGCTGTCCTGTCTGGAGACAATACACATCTCTTTAACCTGTGCTTAATGCTCCCTCCACTCACATTGTCTGTATCTTTAAGACCTGGTTGGTTGTAGAGATTCGCATTCTAATCAGTATTCTGTAACTTGATATTGTGTCTCTGTATGCCCTGTTTGAGAGCAGATATCCACTCCATCTGACGAAGGAGCAGCGCTCCGAAAGCTAATGGTATTTGCTACCAAATAAACCTGTTGGACTTTAACCTGGTGTTGTTAAACTCTTACAAAAATATGAAGCAGGGCTTCAGTAAAGTAAAGTTTATTTATTAGTCACAAGTAAGGCTTACATTAACACTGCAATGAAGTTACTCCGGCGCCTGTTCAGGTCAATGCACCTAACCTGCACGTCTTCCAGACTGTGGGAGGAAACTGGAGCACCCGGGGAAAACCCACGCAGACACGGGGAGAATGTACAAATTCCACACAGACCAGCTCCCTGGCACTGTGAAGCAGCAGTGCTAACCATTGTGCCACCGTGCCGCCCCCAGCAGATGAGCTGAGGTCAGGATGAAGTGGGGGATAGTACAGACATGGAAAATGGCAGACGTAGTCATGATGTAGATATATGGTTGAAACCTTATCTCAGGGTCAAACATGATACCAAGGTTGTGAGCAGTCTTGTTGATTCTCAGGTTGTTGCCAGGGAGACAGATAGACTCAGTAATTAGAGAGTGGAGTTTGGACTGAGGTCCAAAGACAATGGCTTCAGTTTTCCCAATATTTAAATGGATGAAGTTTCTGGTCACCCAATACTGGATTTTGGGGTAATCAGTCTGATAATTTAACAACAGAAGAGGAATTGAGAGAGGTGGTGGTGGGGTGCAGCTGGGTGTCATTAATAGACATGTGAAAACTAACACTGTGATTTAAGATAAGAAAAATAACTAAACGCATCTGTAATTAGAGGGACATTCATAGAAATCATAGAAACCCTACAGTGCAGAAGGAGGCCATTCGGCCCATCGAGTCTGCACCGACCACAATCCCACCCAGGCCCTACCCCCACATATTTTACCCGCTAATCCCTCTAACCTACGCATCCCAGGACTCTAAGGGGCAATTTTTTTAACCTGGCCAATCAACCTAACCCGCACATCTTTGGACTGTGGGAGGAAACCGGAGTACCTGGAGGAAACCCACGCAGACATGAGGAGAATGTGCAAACTCCACACAGACAGTGACCCGAGCCGGGAATCGAACCTGGAACCCTGGAGCTGTGAAGCAGCAGTGCTAACCACTGTGCTACCGTGCCGCCCCTCAAGAGGAATTTTAACTGGGAGCAAGATTTGGAAGTGGTAGCTGGTGGGGGTGGTAGGGTGGTGATGTTGGGGCAGAGGATCAGCACTAAACATATCCAATGTTGGTGGCATGAGGCCAAAATAATGTTAACTGCCAGACCACAGCTACATGTTAGTGAACAGCTGTCTGGCGAAAATGGGCTGAATGTGCTGGCTATAGGCCGCAGCAGATATTTGATAAGCAGGAGGCTGCAGATCAGAACCATAGGAAGACTAACAACAAGAGAATAAGTTGCAGGGAATGAGTTTCAGGATGAGCTCTTCGGCAGAAAGGAGAAAGCTGGCTTGGAATAGTGGGGCAAAGTTTCAGGTAAGCAAGACCCTAAACATTCCTTGTGTGAGCTCAAGGAAAACTGATAATCTTCCTGGCCGACAAGGGAAGTAAAACTTTAAGGGAGCGATTCTTCTAGCCCGCTGCGCTGCTCTAACACGGCAACGGGCCAGGAAACATCAGCGGAGGCCTTTTCACAGGCTTCTGGCTGGGCACCGGGGCCTCCACGTATCTCCACAGCTAAGATTTTGAGCGTCATCAGCTCCATACTGGAAATCGGGGCTGCGGGGTGGGGGCATGGGACTGCCGGGGGGGCGGGGTTGGGAGATCGGGGCTGCCTGGGGGAAGGGTGGGGGGAATTCGGGTTACTCCCATTTTCACATGAATTGGGGACATAGAATTGTTTTGGGAGAATCCTGGCCTAAATGTTCTCTCCTGTTCCAGATCCTCTTCTCACAGTCTTCACCCATGAATAAAGCTACAGTGCCTTCCACTGTCAGGTCGAAGTTACCCTGGCAGAGTGAGCCTGTTGGTAGACTTTAATCTGCATATTGAAATAATCTTGCTCGCTTTGGGCAAGGCACCTTTGGCAAATGCTCTAAAGAATAGATTAAAATCAAGATTGGTGCAGAGTAGGCTTGAAATCAATAGACGAGTAACCCGAAGCATTTCAAAATCACCCCCCTGTCCTTTAATCTGTTAATAAATGTGGGACATAGATTTATCTTCGGGGAAAGGAGAGCATCAGACCTCTGAGGGACATTCTGGGAGCAGAGTTCAAAATGTGAACAGCTGATTGCTGTGTAAGTCCTGCTGAGTCATTTCAATCTATTAAAGCAAGAAGGTAATAGGGAAGGCAAACGCAAAGCTGACTTTTATTTAAAGGGGTCAGAAATATAAAAGTAAAGAGGTGTTGCTGCAACCGTACATGGTAATGGTGAGGCCACATTTAGAATTGTGTGTACAGTTTTGGTCTCCTTATTAAGGAAAGATATATCATTGGAGGCAGTACAGAGGAAGTTTAATAGGGTGACCCTGGCTATGAGGAACTGCCAAATGAGGAAATATTAAACAGGTTGGGTCTGTACTCTTTGGAGTTCAGAAGAATGAGAGGTGATGTTATTGAAACATATAAGATTTTTAGAGGGTCAGACAGGGTAAATGTTGGGAGGATGTTTTCACTCATGGGAGAGTGTCAGTACAGAGGGCACAGTCGCAGAATAAGGGGGTGCTCATTTAATACGGATTTGAGTAAAAATTTCTTCTCTCAAAGAGTGGTGAATCTTTGGAATTTTTTATTCCAGAAAGCTGTTCAGGCCGAGGTCTTGAACATTTTAAAAGCTGAGGTCGATAGGTTTTTAATCAATAGGGGAGTTAAGGGTTACGGGGAGAAGGTAGGAAAGTGGACTTAGTGAGTGTTAAGTGTAAGGGCGGCATGGTGGCACAGTGGTTAGCACTGCTGCCTCACAGTGCCAGGGACCTAGATTCAATTCCGGCCTCGGGTGACTGTCTGTGTGGAGTTTGCGCATTCTCCCCATAGGTGCTCTGGTTTCCTCCCACAGTCCAAAAGATGTGCAGGTTAGGTGAATTGGCCATGCTAAATTCTCCCTCAGTGTACCCAAACAGGCACTGGAATGTGGTGACTAGGGGATTTTCACGGTAACGTCATTGCAGTGTGAATGTAATCCTACTTGTGACTAATAAATAAACTTTAACTTTAACTCCCCGTGTCTGAGTGGGTTTCCTCTCACAGTCCAAAGATGTGTGGATTAGGCTGATTGGCCGTGATAAATTGAATCCAGTGTCAGGGGGATTAGCAAGGTAAATCTGTGGGGTTGCGGGGATAGGGTCTGGGTGGGATTGTTGTCGGTGCAGATTCAATGGACCGAATGGCCTCCTTCTCTACTGTAGGGATTCTATGAGATCAGCCATGATCTTATTAAATGGCGGAGCAGAGTCAACGGACTGAATGGCCTACTCCTGTTCCTATTTCTTATGATCTTATTCTTAATTTTCTCACTGGGTGTAAGCTGTATGTGGATATCAGATTGATGAGAAATTTAGATCTACTTATATATTATATATTGCAACTTAAAGAAACAAATTGTATTCTTTGTAAGGTCATACTACAGTTGCAAAATTTGGAATAGATAAATATAGTCCAACAATTGGCTAGTTCCTTCTTGCTGGAATATTTGTTCTCAGCAATCTTTAGATCCAGAAGCCCCATTGGGGAGGTGTCATGTCCTCAGTCACTCCTCATGCAATGCTAACTAGTACTAAATCCTCACTGATGGTCAAAAATGGGAGATAGAGATACCTGGAAGCAAAATGGAGTTGGTCTTTCAATGCCATATTGGCCAAACTCAAAATAGAGTGGTAGGGATGGGGCAGAATGGGCAGTCAAGTGGGGTCCTGACCTCCCCAATTATTTTGAGTTTGGCCAATATGGCATTGAAAGATCAACTCCATTTTGCTTCCAGGTATCTCTATCTCCCACTTTTGACCTGCAGGTTTGGCCTGCAAACCTTTGCAGTTCCTGCTTCAGTGATGGACTCTGTAAGGCTATATTCCCCAGTTCTCAACTCACTGCTTTGAGACACTGATCAGACATGATCCGCATCTACAACAGCACTCAAGACCTCAACACTATCCAGACAAAGCAGTCCAGTAATTTGCCATCTTATTCATTAACATAAACATCCACTCCCCACACCATCAAAATAGAACAATAGCAGTGAATACTACTTGGAGATATGGCAGCATTCCTTTGCTGTCACTGGGTCCACATGTTGGAACGTACACATAAGTTTAGCTACATAGATTGCAGTGGCTCAAGAGAAATGTTTACCATTACCATCTTAAGGGTAATGAGGGATGGGCAAGAAATGTCAGTCTAAGGTTTAAAATGATTAAAAAATTGAATTTCTCACTTTGGAAAAGTGTACTCTTCTAATGCACATCTTCCCATCAATGTCCTCATCGGATTTATGTTGTCTATATATTCTTTGAAGGAGGAATAATATCTTGAATCCTCAAATCCTCCTTCAATCTCCTTATCTTCACATCATGCTTCTCCACCTTTTACAAAGATAGGTCCATAGGGAATATCAAATCCACTTCAGAGAAGCACTCGCTGTAGGAGGCGGTCAAAATATTCCAGTGGTTTCAGTCCCACAGGAAATCAGAAGCAAGTCTAAGGTTGATTAGGTTCAGTAAAAGAAAATTGCTTCAGAAAAGTAATTCTCAACTTCAGGCTCCAAATCCCTTCACTTCCACCAATTTCAGTGATCCTGGCAATAGCTGTGCCTTACATTCCCTATTTTAACATAGCCAGTGCACTGTATGCCTAAATATCAAAACTTGGAGGCTGGAGTGTTAGTGGCCCCTTTTTAAATTTATATTAATTGGATGCATAAAGATTTGGCAGGTGGATTTTGGGAAGAATCAAATCACATTAGAAATCACATTAGAAATTTTTGGGACAAATAGTGGAAATAACTTGCGCTCAACTGAGCCTAGTTTTAAACTCTGGTAATTATGTGGAACTTTGGAGCCAATAAAACTGCAGATGATCAATAGGATGAATATATCCAAATTTGTCTGACTAAATCCAGTGGCATATAAATGTAAGTAATGTATGCTTTTTAATAAGGTGTGAAAGTATTTGTTTATTAAAGCTGCTGTACATTTTTCTATATAAAGCCTCTCATTAGGAATCCATTTGCAACGTGTGGCATTGTATCTCACAAGTCCCAACTTTAGAAGAGTGGAAAGAGAAAGATGAACAATAAAAATTAACGAATAATCAGTGCAGATCTTTTGCATGTGGCCCACAACTGATGTTTCCATTTCTTGAAAGCAGTGCTGCTTTCTTCTCTGGCAGAAATCAAATTACATTATAAGCCTCTTACAGTACTTCCCTTCAACTTCCTGTCTACACATAAGCCCTGAATTTAACATGATTTAATATAATGAGAAATCTACACTTGTAAGTGATGAATATTAGAAATAATTTCTAGCTTGCAGAATTTGTAAACATTTTGCATGACTATCTTGAAATGATAAAAATGTTCATTTTGTAGGTTTTATGTGCCGATGTTGGAATAGAGGATAACTGTACATATGACGCAACTATTTTTGAAGATCATAGCCATTTCCAATCTGGATTTCAGGAAACTTTCATTTATCTTAAAATGAAAGATGAACAAACAAGATTTTTCAGTTGTTATTGTCAGTATCATGACTGCCCCAATCCTGAGTAAATTTAGAAGCATCACATCAATAGCCATGTGCCTGATGAAAAAGTGGTTGAATTTTATTATCTTTCTGTGGGATTAAGGGTACCATCAACAGCATTACTATTGCAATGCTGTCCCTCATGGGCATTAACAATTGCCCATTGACAGCAACGATACCAATGTCTCACAATCAAATAAGGAAAGAGATAAAACATTTTACTAAGATCCAGTCTATTTTTAACTCTGGGATTTGAGAACACATTTGCTCTTTCAACTCAGCAGTCTTGAACCAGAAATTGATTGCAGCTACATTCCCACCTCATGCAGACAAATCGAGTTTTGCCAGAGTTTCAGATATTGCCTGTTTCAAAAAAAGAACTTGAGGATTTTTCTCGTTTTTGATTAGGGGTATTTTCACTTAAAATCAGATTTTCTCACTCTCATTAAAAATACATAGGCAAGATATTGAAAAGATGTAATTGTTGCAATAATGTTTTCTTCAAAGAGTTCATTTATCATTTATATCAGTTAATTAAAACAAATCTATGATCATTCTATTCTTTAAAATGAGACTCTTCTATATGATTTTAAAATCCTTTGTCCCCTCTCCCTAGTTGCCATCTCCCTGGGAAGTGATATTGAGAATATTGTTTTAAATCCCCCACCAATGCCTAAACCTAGAAACATGGACCGAATATTCCTTGCCACTGTAACAAAATCTGACCATTGAGACTTCTGGGTAACCTTTCCATCATACCTCCTCTAAACCTCATCTCATCCAGGGAACATCTTCCAGTGGTGATAAATTAGGAGTTCCAGCAAATATAAGCCTGGACACAAAAGGTAGATATGGTGCTAAGAAATACTTGTAGATAGGGCGGCACGATAGCACAGTGGTTAGCACTGCTGCTTCATAGCTCCAGGGACCTGGGTTCGATTCCCGGCTTGGGTCACTGTCTGTGTGAAGTTTGCACATTCTCCTCATGTCTGCGTGGGTTTCCTCCGGGTGCTCCGGTTTCCTCCCACAGTCCAAAGATGTGCGGGTTAGGTTGATTGGCCATGCTAAAATTTCCCCTTAGTGTCCTGGGATGCGTAGATTAGAGGGATTAGCGGGTAGGATATGGGGGTAAGGCCTGGGTGGGATTGTGGTTGGTGCAGACTCGATGGGCCGAATGGCCTCTTTCTGTACTGTAGGGTTTCTATGGTTCTATATGGCGATTGGGGTTTTTGGCATTTTTTAATGAATGTTTTTCAGTAAAGAAAGCAATTTGATCACATGAAGTTCTGGTCTCCAGTAAACTTGGACTCACTAATGTGAATGATTGCCCGCTTTAGAAATTTTGGCTGATGTCCAAAACAGCAGCGAGAAGACTTTCAGCCTCAAATAAGGAAGGCAACACCTTACTTGAGGATTTAAAGCCACTCTTAATGTCCCTGGCCTTGCTGCCAACCTTTTTGGTTCCTTTGGTTTGTGGGATGGGAGATTTAGGGATACCTGTTCCTGACTGCCCACCTGGTATACTTGCAGCAAATGAAACAATACATTTCCAAAGGGCCAATGCCATGTTTATGCTATTCCAAGCACAAGCTCTCATTTTCTATTTTGGGGACACTTACAAAATCCTTGGACAACATATGGGGTGAATCAACATCACTGTTGTCCATTGCTTTCTGCCCTACTTTGTACTCAGGAACAGAGCCTTTGCCAGTAATATAGAAGAAGGATGTCAGGGCCTTAATATTTTCATTGAAATGCTTTTAATTGAATTAAAAGGAAAGATGCAGCTGCTTGCATCTTGGTCCTGGCATTTATTCTGGCATTGCCAATTAAATCTACCATAGTTGCTCGGATCAATGGGAGGATTAGCATTGCATTAGCATGAGTATAGTTGTGTACAGCATGTGCTGTGTTTGCTGATCTTGCCCATTGTGTTACTAAGCCTGCTGCCTAGTTGCACATGATGAAATCTATTTCTTCCACTGCTGCCTATTCACAGCATGATACTTGACTCCATTGAAGTTTTCATCTTGCTTTACATCCAACAAATCCTTGTTTCTGCAGGTGACGTTTATATTTACAAGTCTGTAACTCAGTTATCTGGACCCTCGATTGTTTTCAGAATGAAAGGCATTTTTATCTGAACAGGTTATTAGACTGACTCACAAACTCTCAACAGAAGTCTGGATCCTATCTTTCAATCATTTTGGCTTGAATGGCCCTCCCAGCAATTCTATTGCTGCCTGCTTACTGTCAGGATCAGATGCAGATAAACTTTCCCACTATGTCGAGGTGCAGGGAAGGACTTCTTTCAATCATAATTATTGATTAAAAATATTTGTATCTTGTTATCTTGTCATCATAGCCAAGACAGAAGCAAACCCAGGACACTAATACAAGGTGCTGAATGTTATCAACTTAGTCCCTGACAAAATGGCAGGACCATTACCAAGGTGGGAACTTGTTTGTTTGATTAATTGGTGGGTTTTGCCGCGGCTCTTTCACCCATTCTGTCTGCCCAAAGTACAAACACCTGTGGTAGACTTGACTGGCACAGGATGTAGAAGTTGTGGTAGCTTTCAGACGCATGTATGAATAATGAACCTACTGTGGTCTCAAATGATTTGTACATTGAGGGTGAGAAATCCCTTCTGGTTGACAAACACTGCGGGATTAACTGATGTTGCTTTGATTGTCATACAAGTACAGTCAATTATTCCCTGAACCTGTGGAAATCCATCCACTGCGACAAAAGCAAGAGCTCGACTGGCCTCATCAGTGTCATAGTGCACAATTTGGGACATTTTGCACATTCGTGGCCTCTGTGAATTGGGAGATGGACTGATGGGCTTCAAGTTGGGAAATCCTGGCAATGAACCCAGAAGGTCCCTGAAAGTGGCTGGAGGCAAAGAAACTCAGGGCTTCAGTGACTTTGACAGCCACCGGCAGTACCTGCCCACCTGGCCCTCTTGGAAGGAAACCTTGTTACGAGAGGCTTTGATTGTCAGCGGCTAGCAGCCCTGAGAACCAAGGCCTCCTGAGCGTCCAAAGAACAAAGAACAATACAGCACAGGAACAGGCCCTTCGGCCCCCCAAGCCCGTGCCGCTCCCCGGTCCAGGATTGAATCCTGAATCCAGGATCCCCGCCCAATTTTCCAGACTATCTACATCCTAATATCCTATCCACCGAGCTGTCCCTCACAGCTACGATGCTTTGTTCATCACAACCTATTAACTCACCCCCACCCCCCCATTCCAGACCATGTGATCTCCAGGGAGAGGCGAAAACCCAGAGTGAAAACCCCAGGGCCAATATGGGGAAAAAAAAATCTGGGAAATTCCTCTCCGACCCCCTGAGGCGATCGAAACGAGTCCAGGAGATCACACTGGCCCTGATCAGAAAATGCTTCCCAACCCTATTCATTTCCACTTCTGCTTTACGAACACCATCTGAATTCCCTGCCCCCGAGACAGGTTCCCAACTATCCGCAGTCTCGCTCTGTACTGGCACCAGCAAGATGATCATAGAATGAAGCCTTGAAACGAGAAACAAAGAACAATTTTTCTCCTTTTACATTCCTTTTACAGGAATGACACGCTGCATCTTTTGCAGGATATTCTTCCTGCCGATGTAGCCCTTTCCCACCGCACTGAAACTACTGAGTAATGGTAGCTACCACAATCTCCTCACTCTTTCCTTGTTTTTGAGTAGGTGTGCTGCTACTTCTATGTCCTGAAAACTGCACTGTATCTTCTCTATGAAATCTCCCTGTCACACTTCGGCCTGCCTTGTTAACTGCATATCCATTGATAGTGTTAAATCCTCCTTTGGCTACAGAAAATCTGATAAAGTCTCCTTTAAGACTCCTAAAACATTGAGAACCCAAAGTTATTCATCTTTCAGGGTTCCATATTCACAGTTATTAGCCAGTTGATATAAATCATTAATGAAGGAATGTCACTGTTACTTAATTTATATGCTGTCTGACCATTATGTCATCTGCAATAATTCCTATGATGTAGAGAAGGATATTGACCTGCTCCTGGCTAGACTTCTCGACTAGTCCCAGAGTGCTTCTGTACCTGTAAACCTACGATATCTATTCTGCCACTTCTCAACTTCATTCAGGTCTTCCACCTGTTCAAAACATTCTGGTAAGGGTAAGATTTTTTCCATGGCTTTTCTTCACTTTAGCTTTTTTCCAACTCTGTTGACATTTAGTCCAATGTAGTTGTTTTGCTTGCTGCTTTTTCTGTTGCTGGGCTGTTCACTCAGTGCTTTTTCCATTATAGTTACCACCATCACCAACTGTTACCATTGTGAGGCTTAGCCGAGGTTGTCCTTGGTTAGGATCGAGAGATCCTCATACACCTGCCACCCTATCCCTGCGCCCACTTATTTCATCTACCTGCTGCCCTACTCCCTTACACACATACCTCATCCACCCTACCATCCTACAGTCATACACCAACAACTAAAAAGCTGTTTAAATATTTCTGAACACTTAACAGAATATAGCAGCTATTGCCATTAAAATCTGCCTTGCCCTCACAATCCAACACTAAGAGGAAGCAGTAAGAAGTCTCACAATACCAGGTTAAAGTCCAACAGGTTTATTTGGAATCACGAGCTTTCAGAGCGCTGCTCCTTCATCACTCACCTGATCCATCCACCGCGACAAAAGCAAGAGCTCGACTGGCCTCATCAGCGGCGCTCCGAAAGCGCGTGATTCCAAATAAACCTGTTGGACTTTAACCTGGTGTTGTGAGACTTCTTACTGTGCCCACCCCAGTCCAACGCTGGCACCTCCACATTACGAGGAAGCAGTTAGATTGAAGGTGCTCTCTGCATTTCTGAAGAAGCCAGGATCAGAAATTTTGTCTAAAAACCTGGTGCAGCGTTAAATTTTTCTGACTTACGTTTGTCTCACTGTCATCCAAGAAAGAGTTGTGCTTAGTTTTTTTTATGTTTTATGTTTATTGTCTACGATGTGGAGATGCCGGCATTGGACTGGGGTAAGTTTATTGTCTACAACAGGAGATGCAGAGCATGTTACAGAGTTAAAATACACTTATCATTTCCGAGATCAAATCAGTGAAATGCAAGTATCTCTAAGATGTGGACATTGTCAACATGATTTATTGCTGATTCTGGTCCAACTCTTTTGTTGAATGAAACAATTAAAATAAATTAAATGAACTGAGGGACAAAGTTAAAAGGCCAGTCCCTTACAGGGGATCTGCCTGAAACAAAACCAAATCACTGGGGGGAATTTTCCCATCCTGCCCACCACGGGAATCATAGCGGGTGGGGGCGGACCATGCAAAGGTCTGTAGACCTCAGATAGGAATTTCTGGTTTTGGAAAATCCCACCCACTGATTCTAGGCCAAATCACTGGCAGTCTCTATCAGCGACAAACGGGTTGTTAATGCATGATCAAGGTGATTTCTGACTGGAAATTGCTTAATGTTAAATTCTGAGCTTTACAAGCGAGAAAATATGCAATGTTGCAGCACTCAAGTTCCCTCAGCATAACAGCAGATAACTCACCAAAAATAAATATCAAGGAATAATCTTTTCCTCTCATGGTCACCACACTTAGAAGCTATGTTAGCTTGTTCTTCTCTATCAGTTTAATAGATGTTGGACTTCATCTTACAATCACATATCGTTACTGCTTTACAATTTATTTTTCAGACTTTGTAAGTCCATGGGGGAACTAGATCAAGTGTCAGTTTTTAATGAAGTCTGGAGGGACTCAGTGCTAAAATTGCCCTGTCAGTCTACTATCTACCCGTGCGTATATTAAAATGTCAGTAATAACACTGGATAATTTAAAAGGCAAATGACAAGCAAGTGAGAATTACTTGATGAATGTGATATATTGGCAAATCCAATGTTGGTATTGATTTTTAGCTTGCTCTGTGGTTACTGAAATGGAAAAATAAATTTTAAGTTATTTTAATGAATAAGTTCCACAAATTTTGATGTCTTAAGAGCAGATGAAGTAAGAAGACAGTGGATTATAGTTTTTAGGGGATGCATGGGGCAAGTAGGTCACACTGTGTGGAGGCTGCAGTATACAAATCTTTAAGATGAAATATGTTTTCTGTAAAATAGCTGCAAAACTATATGGATCATAAGAACCATGTAACACTGGCCTCCAAGGCTACTTATTCCTCACAGCCTCATAAGCTTATGTCTGGAGGACCTCCTGCCCGCTGAGGCTTTAGGGCACTTCTCCTTCTTTCTAAATCTTCCACCAACATCTCCAGTTCACTGTCATAAAACCACAAAACATGCTGTCTCACATAATCAACCATTTCCCAAACAATCACATCTTTGAAATTGCACTCTTTCACCAACACTCCTTACAATTTGTCACCTATCTAAGCGTTATTGGCAAATTTGGATGTGTGTGTGGATTTCTATCCTGCCTTCTAAGTCATTAAGGAATGCAGTGAATAGTTAAGATCCCAACACAGATCAGTGGGATACGCCAGTTGTCACATCTTGCCAATTATCCCGACTCTCCATTCTCTGCTCAGTCAATTCCCTAACCAGATAAATAAGTTACTTTCAATTCCACATGCATCAATTTTATTTACCAGTACCTTATAAAACCTTATAAGGCACTTTATGAAATGCCTTCTAGAAATCCACAGGAATACGACCCATAGGAATTCCTCAATCCAAATCCTTAGCTGCTCAAAAAATTCAATCAGATTTGTCAGGCTTGATCTACTCTTTATAAACCCATGATGGTTCTTTCTGAACAGGTGGAAACCTTCAAAGTGTTCAGTAACTCTATCCTTAATTATCAATTTCCCGATAACAAATGTCAGGCCATAATTCCTCAATTTTCTTCTGTCACCTTTCTTAATTAGCAGAGTGGTATGCATAATGTTTCCAATCTAAAGGAATGGCTCCCAAATTGCGAGAGTTTGGAAGATTATAATTAGGACATCTCCAATGCTCTCACTGACTTCCTTCGAAAACCTGGGATGGAAACCATCTGGTCCTGGTGGTTTATCACTTGTTTGTGCCGTTAATTTCTGTTATTAATTACTGTTATTTTGCTTACGTTTATTTTGTTGAGTCTCTCTTACTCATTCAATAATAGTTTTTTGCGGTTGTCTGGCACGCAGACTGCTTCCTCTTCGCAAAATACTGGTGCAAAGTAATTATTCAGCATGTTCACCATTTCCATATTTTCATTGACAATATCATTGTAATCCATTTTCTACGACCTGCATTGCTTCTAAACATCTTTTTTCTCCTCATATAATTGTAAAAGATATTGTTTTGATTTTAAATCATTTTGAAGTTTCTTTTCATTTCCCTTTTGCAGCTTTTACTGTCCGCTTTGTCATCCTGTGTTGCTCTTCATATCTTTCCCATTTGTTGTGATCAGGTTATATTTTGCATTTTCGTGTGCTTTTACTTTTAGTGTTATGTTGTCTTTTATCACTTTAGCTATCCATGGCTGTCTTTTATGGTAAGTTGAACGCTTGCCCTTAACGGGTATAAACTAGTTCTGTATAACATTAGATTCTTTTTTTGATCTGATCTTTTGTCATTTTAACCACTAACAGATTGCTCCAGTTTATTGTGTACAGTCTCTGTGTCATCCCATTGAAGTCAGCCATGGCATTACTCTGGGCTGGAATTTTACATTGCCATTTTCAGGCACGCAGCCAGCCTGTAAGAATGTGAAATTGTGGGAGAAGATGTCAGACGTGTGCCCTGCTGTCATCATGCACTCACGTGATATTTCAGCTGATGGATGCATGTGGCAGTTGGCCAGTTGCAACTATGTAGATGTAGATGTAGTAGCTGTGTTCAATGTAGATTGACACGCTTGGAAAGTGGCATTGCTTTAAAACCAAAAATCCTTCCTTTCAATGCAGCTAGTGATGTGATTTTACAATTGAACAACCAAACAGCTGGCAGGTCTTTCTCAAAGAACAAAGAAAATTACAGCACAGGAACAGGCCCTTTGGCCCTCCAAGCCTGCACTGACCATGCTGCCTGATTGAACTAGAATCCCCTACCCTTTTGGGGACCATATCCCTCCATTCCTATCCTATTCATGTATTTGTCAAGGCAAATCGTATCTGCTCCCATTACCTCCCCCGGCAGCGAATTCCAGGCACCCACCACCCTCTGTGTAAAAAACTTTCCTCATATATCTTCTTTAAACCTTGCCCCTCGCACCTTAAACCTATGCCCCCTAGTAATTGACTCTTCCACCCTGGGAAAAAGCTTCTGACTATCCACTCTGTCCATGCCCCTCATAATCTTGTAGACTTTTATCAGGTCATCCCTCAACCTCCGTCGTTCCAGTGAGAACAAACCAAGTTTCTCCAACCTCTCATCATAGCTAATGCCCTCCATACCAGGCAACATCCTGGCAAATCTTTTCTGTGCTCTCCACATCCTTCTGGTAGTGTGGCGACCAGAATTGAACACTATATTCCAAGTGCGGCCTCACTTGCATTGTTTTTCTCAAAGGTTCCCATGTCATAAAATTGAGGCCGATGTACATAAATCAGTGCGGCTGTGATTTTAGATGGACCGAAGTTCCACTTGCTGGTAATTTTGTATAATTGGGCTCTTGCTCACAACTTCACAATAACAACACTTTCTCTTTTATAATACTTTTAACATTGTAAAATACCCTAGAGACAAACATGTGCTACAGAATCAAAACCCTAAAGCTGTTGCCTTATCCCAGTCACCATGTTGGTTCCTCATGAGGCTTTAACCCAGTAATAGAATTTCACAAAATGACCCCAGAGTTGATAATGAATACTTACGTTGGTTGGATGTTTGTTGAAAATCCTCAAAATTCTTTTAACTCTTGGACTTCTGCACTTTAAATTAAATAAATCAATTTCGAACATAGGACGGGATCTTGAGCCCGTGTTCTCTGTCCGCAGAAATGACAGCGCGGGGCTCAAAATGTGATTCTCACCGGCGAGATCGCGTTTTCCGATTTTGAGCTGACCTCACCTTTGGAGTGATGTGGAACAAGGCGGGGAAGGACGGGAGCCTAATTTGAATGCATCAACATATCATTAGCGAGCACTCACTCTGGATGTTGAGCCTGCACTGAATATTCAGCTGGCATTGGCGTGACATGTAGTTAGCACCATTTTTAACAGGTCTCCCTAAGCGTGAACCTGATACTGTCACCTCCAAGAGGGATATCAGAGGTGAGCACTCAAGCAGCCATTATTTCTTGGGTAGTCCAACATGCAAGGAACAACAGGACGAATGCTGGGATGCACAGAAGCGCAGCTTGGGGCCAGGGGTAAAGGTCACTGGCACTGTCAGGGGAGGGGGGAGTTGAGGGGTATGTGTGGGTCACTCAGAGGTCTTACTTTCCCTTCATATTGGGTCGCCCCTTGCTCCGGGGGATGTTCTGGCTGCCCATCAGGCATCGCTTCCCGTTTCCTCCATGCTGGTTAGTGTTCAAACAGTAGCTGAGTGGGTGCCCTTCTTTGTTGGGAGCTGCAAACTGCATGGGAGGCAGCACAACAGAGAGGCAATACTTGGTCCAACTGTGAGGTCCTGGGGTCATGCTTTGACAGTGTGGGGGTATCAGTGATGGGGAGTACTCTGCCTCATGACACAAAGACCCTCTCACTTGGGTTGAGGGCGAATGCAGTGAAACCTACAACCCTCACTCTATCAATGGAGTGAGGCCACAGGGGCTTACTGGACAGGAAGTTCAAATCCATTTCTCTGCGAACTCTGACTCCCAGGTCCAGCAGAGAGAGTGCTTTGATTGCTCTCATACAAGGCTACTTAACTGCACAGCATTGCAGACCCCCAAAAAATGTGGCGCCATTCAGGAATGACAAGGGATTCCACTCCCTCAATGTCCAACTTATCTGCGACCAAACAATATGCTTTATGCAGGTGTCTGCTTGCTTCCCGGGGAGTGCCCATGACAGTTATATCTTGAGCTGCTCACAAAGTCCAGCTATCTTTGAGAGAGAGTGGTGGCTATAGGGAAGGTTCCTCAGGAACAAGCGGTACAACCCCACTCAGAAGGTGGCTGATGATGCCAATGCGGAAGCCACAAACACCAACAGATACGATGAGGCTCAGGCTTCAATGCGCATATTAGTGGACCATGTGATTGGACTGTTGAAGATGCGGTTCCAGTGCCTGGAGTGGTCCGGGGAGTGGGTGGGTGGGGGGGGCGGGGGGGAGGGGGCGGTGTCCTACAGTAAAGTCTCCTGCATTATTCTGGTCTGCTGTACTCTCCACAACCTAGCACTACAGAGGGGAGACAACTGAGACCTGGAGGAGATGGGCGAGTGCTATCTCCTCAGATGAGGAGATATTGAGGAGGGCAGTGGGCCTGACAATGCCAAGGAGGAGGAAGAATGCTGGGCGGAGGACAGGGTGAGAAAGGGCCGTCAAGCAAGGGATGCCCTGAGTGCCTCTCGTTTCGGGGATGAGCGGGAGTAACAGGGGGTGAGGCCTCCCACAGTGGGTGATCAAGCTAATGATGTAGTGCCAGTATTATCTAACCATTTGGTTGCATGTTTTCAATGGCAGTGGGCTGCAACCATTGGCCTGACTCTGCAGGAGAATGATGATAAATTCAGTGAGGACAAAGCAATGCTTCTCTCATCCTCAGCGATATGTCTGACACCTGCCTAACCGAGAGCTGCATGTGCCATGCCAATTTATGGGCGCATCATAGGGTTCATCATAGCTAGAATGGGGCGGCATGGTGGCACAGCGGTTAGCACTGCTGCCTCACAGCACCAGGGACCCGGTTCAATTCCCGGCTTGGGTCTTTACCTGTGTGGAGTTTGCACGTTCTCCCCGTGTCTACATGGGTTTCCTCCGGGTGCTCTGGTTTCCTCCCACAGTCCAAAAGATGTGCTGGTTAGGTGCATTGGTCTTGCTAAATTCTCCCTCAGTGTACCCGAACAGGTGCCAGAGTGTGGTGACGGGGGATTTTCACAGTAACTTCACTGCAATGTTAATGTAAGCCTACTTGTGACACTAAATAAATAAAAAAGAATGATAATCTCAGGTACTGCAGCTCCCTCTAAGTGTGTGGCCAGGTTTTCACTTTCATCTTACCCCGACGTGGACAAGCATTCAGCACCTCGACAGCCCCCTGGCCTCTGCCACTCAGGTGAACAGATGCAAAATTGAACAGCTCTAGTCCGGACGGATGGGTGGGGGGAGCAGGATTTGCTCCTTCCATGAACGGGGTCCTGGGAAGGGTGGTCAGGGGTTGGAGGGGTGGAATTGCCTGCAGCAGAGCTTCTTTACTCTTTCCTCAATGTGAGAGAGACATAGCACAGCCATTCTCATACTCCACAGGAATGAAGCATTGTGTGTGTGCGTGGATTTGTCGAGCTTGGCAGCATAAAATAACAGGATGGAGGTTTTGTGAGTGAACTGAGTGATATATTATTTGTAACTATATACAGTGGTGACTTCTCTACACTAGTGTCTACTTTCACCTGTGCCAACTAAGTGCCTATCACTTCTTAATCTTCCTCATCCTCCCAATACGTCTAGGTGCTTCCCCAGGATCTGCTGCTGAGATTGAGGAGGTCTGCATTTCTGTGCATGGAAGGGCCATTTCTTGATTCTGCAAGCTGGCTTTAATTTTTGAACTCAGGTGACCCTGCAATGGAGCTTTACACTGGGTGAGGCAGAGACAGGGAGACCAACCATTCCAAATTTTATGGGATCATCTCGGCATTTTCCTTGCTATCCCAAGTCCCGGCTACATGGTGGCACAGTGGTTAGCACTGCTGCCTCACAGCGCCACAGATCCGGGTTCAATTCCTGGTTTGGGTCACTGTCTGTGCGGAGTCTGCACGTTCTCCCCGTGTCTGCATGGGTTTCCTCTGGGTGCTCTCAGAGGGATCCCCACCCAAAGCAGGCCCCGCCCCCTAGTCCCCACCTCCTAGTCCCCACTCCTAATAGACCCCACCCTTTTGGCACTGCCCCATGCCTGGTGGGCAGTGCCAAGGTGCCCCCTGGGCATGGGCACTTTGCCCCTTGGGCAGTGCTAGAGGGCACAGGCTGGCACTGCCAGGGTGCCCATGCCCAGAGTGCAACCCCCCACCACTCGACCTCCGGAGGGGCCCCGATTGCCCCCAGTCACTCCAATGGGGTTGGGACGCTAGCTCCCCGAAAGTGGGGAGCTATTGTAATCCCCGCTGGAGTGAAACACTCTGGCGGGGTGGGAGATGTTAGCGGGCGTGGAGAATTCAGTCCCGGGCCTACTAATAGCATTTAAATAGTATGTAAAATACTATTTAAATACTAGTCCTGCCTTCTAGCTGATTTTCTGCACCGTGCAGGCGCTGCCGGAAATCCGGGCCTGGGAGACGCAAGTGCGGCGCGAACGCTCACGGGAACTCTGCGAATCGGCCAACGTGCGGTTCTTCTGGCCCACTGCGCTCAAAACTTAGCACAGTGAGATGGGAGAATCGCAGCCTTGATCTTTCTTGACCAACAATGAAAAGGATAAGATTGCCTCCTCAGAGACCAAGGTGGCTCATAAACCTCTGTGGCAGTCCTGGAAATTTGATGAGTTGGTTGCTTCACCAGAACCATTCAAGAAGACTGAAACAGCTCTGCTAATGCCTTTACAGAACAGTGAGTGCTTTGGGAAATAGGGGCCATAACATGATAACATTTTATCTTAAGTTTGAAATAGTTCATTCCGAAACTAGGTTCTTAAATCCAAACAAAGGAAATTATGCAAGTATGAGGGACAAATTGGCTATGTTGGATTGGGAAAATATATTATATTGACAGTAGACAGGCAGTGGCTAGTATTTAAAGAAATATTACAAGGTCTTCAATAATCGTACATTTCTCTAAGACACAAAAATCGAACAGGAATGGTGACTCAACCGTGGCTAACAAAAGGAGTTAATAATGATATTAGATCAAAGGAAGAGGCTAATAAAATTGCCAGAGAAAGTGACAAGCCTGAGGATTGGGAGTAATTTAGAATCCAGCAAAGGAGGATGAAAAACTGATAAAGAAAAGGAAAAGTGTACATGACTGCAAGCTACTGAGAAACATAGAAGCAGACCATAAAACCTTCTTTAGGCATGTGAAAGGAAAAGATTAGCAAAGACAAATGTGGGTCTATTACAAGCTGAGGCAGGAGAATTCATAATGGAGAATAAAGAAATGGCAGAGAAGCTAAATAATTACTTTGTGTCTATCTTCACGGAGGAAGATACAGAAAATCTATCAGAAATACTAAGGAATCAAGGGACTTATAAAAATAAGGAGCTGAAAGAAATTAGTATTAATAAAAGGTAGTACTCAAAATTAATGAGATTGAAAGATGATATATCCCCTAAGCTAGATGGGCCACATCCCAGTGTTGAAGGAGGTGGCTGAAGAGATAGTGAATTCTATAAATTCTAGAAAGTCTGCTGCAGATTGGAAAGTAGCAAATGTAATCCTTCTATTTAGGAAAGGAGGGAGAGATAAAATGGCAGCAACCATAAACCTGTTAGTTAGACATCGGTGTAGGGACAATGTTAGATTCCATTATAAAGGACACTTGGAAAATGATATCAGTGGGCAGAATCAACACAGATTTACGAAAGAGAAATCATGTTTGACAAACGTGTTGGAGTTTTATTGAGGATTTCATTTGTAGCATAGATAAATGAGGATAAGTGGATGTGCTGCATTTGGATTTTTGATGGCTTTTGATGAGATCCCACACAGGAGGGTCATAGCAATCATACCAACCCTACAGTGCAGAAAGAGGCCATTCGGCCCATCGAGTCTGCACCGACCACAATCCCACCCAGGCCCTACCCCCATATCCCTACATATTTACCCACTAATCCCTCTAACCTACGCATCTCAGGACTCTAAGGGGCAATTTAGCATGGCCAATCAACCTAACCCGCACATCTTTGGATGTCGGAGGAAACCGGAGCACCTGGAGGAAACCCATGCAGACACGGGGAGAACATGCAGACTCCGCACAGACAGTGACCCAAGCCGGGAATCGAACCAGGGACCCTGGCGCTGTGAAGCAGCAGTGCTAAAACCACTGTGCTACCATGCTGCCCAGGATGAAAACAAAATTAGAGCACATGGGAATGGGGATAATATACTGGCATGGATTGCAAATTGGTTAATAGAGAGAAAACAGAGAGTAGGAATAAATCAGGTTGCAAGGCAGTTACTAGTGGGATATCACAAGGATCAGTGCTTGGGCCTTATCTATCCACAATCTATATCAATGATTTGGATGTGGGGACAAAATGTATTATTTCCAAATTTGCTGATCACACAAAACTAGCTGGGAATGTGAGTTGTGAGGAGGAAGCAAGGAGACTTCAAGGAGATTTGGACAGGCTGAGAGTGAGCAAAAACATGGCAGATGGAATATAATGTGAATAAATTGAAGTTATCCCCCCAAAAAAACAGAAAGGCAGGATATTTCTTAAATGGTGAGAGGTTGGGAAGTGTTGATGTTCAAAGTGACCTGGGGGTCCTTGTTCATGAGTCACTAAAAGTTAGTGTCCAGGTGCAGCAAGCAATTATCAAGGCAAATGGCGTGTTGACATTCAGTGCAAGGGGATTTGAGAATAGAAGTAAACATGTCTTTCTGCAATTGTACAGTGCCTTGCTAAGAATGCACCTGGAGTATTGTTGCAGTTTTGGTGTCCTTACTGAAGGAAGAATATATTTGTCATTGAGGGAACGCAACAAAGGTTTACCAGACTAATTCCTGGGATGGTACAAATGTCTTATGAGGAGATGATTGAGGAAACTGGGCCTGTATGAGAGGTGATTGAATTGACAAGGTAAATGTAGATAGGACATTTCCCCTTATGGTGAGTCTAGAACCAGGGGACACGATCTCAGAATAAGAGGTAGGCTATTTAAGACTGAGGTGAGGAGGCATTTTGTCACTCAGAGAGTGGTGAATCTTTAGAATTCTTTACTCCAGAGTGCTGTGGGACCTCAATCACTGAGCATGTTCAAGAGAGGAATTGATGGGTCACTGGTACTAATGACATCAACAGATATGGGAAAAGTAAGGAAAATGGTGGGGTTATGCTGCAACTGTACAGGACCTTGGTGAGACCACATTTGGAATATTGTGTGCAGTTCTGGTCACCTCACTATAAGAAGGGATGTGGAAGCGCTGGAAAGAGTGCAGAGGAGATTTACCAGGATGCTGCCTGGTTTGGAGGGTAGGTCTTATGAGGAAAGGTTGAGGGAGCTAGGGCTGTTCTCTCTGGAGCGGAGGAGGCTGAGGGGAGACTTAATAGAGGTTTATAAAATGATGAAGGGGATAGATAGAGTGAACGTTCAAAGACTATTTCCTCGGGTGGATGGAGCTATTACAAGGGGGCATAACTATAGGGTTCGTGGTGGGAGATATAGGAAGGATATCAGAGGTAGGTTCTTTACGCAGAGAGTGGTTGGGGTGTGGAATGGACTGCCTGCAGTGATAGTGGAGTCAGACACTTTAGGAACATTTAAGCGGTTATTGGATAGGCACATGGAGCACACCAGGATGATAGGGAGTGGGATAGCTTGATCTTGGTTTCAGATAAAGCTCGGCACAACATCGTGGGCCGAAGGGCCTGTTCTGTGCTGTACTGTTCTATGTTCTATGGTGTAGAGTAAAAGATCAACTATGATCTGTTTGAATATCGGAGCAGGTTCGATGGGCTGAATGGCCTACTCCGGCTCCTAATTCTTATGTACCTATATTTCTATGTTCTAAAGTAAAACCTTGCCAAAGTGTTAAAAATTTGGTTGAGTGCCAAATTCTCTGGTTCAGCTGGTAGTGGGGCATACAACACCGGAGAATTCTGGCCAGAATGTAGGTTTTCTAGTTTCCCACTCGGCTGACGACAAGCCAATTATTATTCCAGTAAGAAAATGCAGATTGAACGAGTAGGTATTATCACCTGAAGCCTTCAGTGCATCCATTCATCTACAGTTGTGAGGGAAAGTCAAGTTGTAGATGAAAGGTGCTAACATCTTTCAGAACATTGAGAAGAAGTATCTGTAAACACAAATCATGCATATTCCAGAACTGTTTATGAGGTACCATAGCCTCTTCATCACTTAGCTGACATGGTCAAATCATTGAATAATTTTTGACACTGGTTTGCAGTGAATGTGATGGTGGAAAAGCACCATTTTGTGATGATACTGTGCTTTTAAGAAATGTATTGATGTCACGTTTCTTGTAAGGGTTATGTTTCAAATTCAGCTGTTTTACAAGGTGCCAATTTGTCTGGGAAAACATGCAGCTCCATGTAGATTGAAAATGCAGATTAATGACTGATTTTAGCTAATGGTATGTTTGTCTGAACAGAGTTAATGTATTTGTGTTTACTTAGGTTTCTCTTGGGGTTTCAGAATAGAATTTTGATTAGTTTGATTGACAGAGACTTGTGTTAATGGGCAGAGCAAAGCTGCAGGAGAGACAGTGGCCGCGGTTCTCCATCGCAACCCGAAACTTTTCTGGCAGGTCAAGGTGGGAGATGCGCGTCGCCGGCCTTGAATTGGGATTTGCGCTTGCACCGGGAATGCATGCACATCTCCCAGAGCCAGTGAACAGTCGCTGTTCAGACCACGCTGGAAACTGGCGGGAAGGCAGGTAAGTAATTTGAATCTTTTAAAAATATATTTTAAATATGTTTATCAGATCATTATCAGGAACTTTCAGGTCCCGATTGAATCTCTCATCCCACCAGGAGTACTTCATTCTGGTGGGGTTCAGACTAGCTCCCCATGTTCGGTGAACTAGCGGCAGATCCCACCGGAATGAAGGGGGAGCAATCGGGGCCCCCCAGGGGGTCGAGCGGCAGGGGGATGATGCCCCTTGGCACTGCCCGAGGGGCAAAGTGCCCATGCCCAGGGGGCACCTTGGCATAGCCCATCAGGCATCGGGCAGTGCCAAGGGGGCGGGGCCTATTGTGGGCGGGACCTAGGGGTGATCGGTGGGAGTGAGGGGTCCTAAAGCCATTCTGCAGACAGATCGGTCTGGGATGGGGGGAGGGCAGTGATTGGGATGGGCTGGGGGGGTGGGTGGTCTGCCGGGGAGGGCTGCCTCCAGAGGAGGGTCTGACCCTGGGGGAAGTCAGCAGGGGGGGGGGTGGGTCTGCTGGGGTGAGGGGATCGTCACTGCTGGGGGGGGGTGGGCAGGGCTGGCCCGGGGCCATGATCGGGACCTGGGGGGGCTGGAGGGGCAGCACTGCAGAGATCCCGGGCTGGCCAGCAATCGGGCTGGCCAGCAAACAGGGAGTCTGATAGATCGGGACCACTGCGCATGCGCAGAGTTCCAGAACTGTCAGACTCTGGCACGAATAGACCCCGCCCCCTGTGTTTTTAATGATATTCACGACTGGGACCTCTGCAGTGCACAGAGCTCGGCGATTCAGGTGAGAAGCTGAACTGACAAAACAGTCGGGATTTAGAACAGTTTTCCCACCAATTCAGCACTTTTGGGAGAATCGCCCCCAGCGTTTCAAAACAGTCAGTTTCTGCCTGGTCCTGAAAGAAGCAAAAGGTCTCTTTCTCTCTCTCTCTCTCTGGAGGTTGAGGTTTGGGGTTGTCAGGAGACAGGTGTCTTTTAGTCTCTCTCTCTCTTTCTCTCTCTGGAAGTTGCTGTTTGGGGCTATTAGAAGACAGGTGCCTCTCTCTGTCTCTTTCTCTCCAAAGGTTTTCAAAAAGCTCTCAGTCTGTTTACAAGTACAAGCACGCAATCCTGGGTTTTTGATAACTGATTTTGAAGAGGAGTCTATAAGAGAAACATTGCTTGAATTGGAACTCATCGGGATAAATTAGCAGTTAAGAATTGTACCTTATCATGTTTAAGCATTGTTCAAATGTTAAATGTTAAGCTAATTCATTTGTTGTCGTTAAACTGTGTTGTTAAATAAAGTTTGTTTTGATAAAAGCTTCCCAGTTGTCAGTAGAATCGCTCCTGGAATGAATCATCATACCCTCACGTTAATGCCAAAATAGCAAATAGTTGGGGTCTAGTCTAACTTCATAATATATCTCAAGGTTTCTGATCCATACCCTAAAAATTTCCATGATAATCTCCTTTCACCCTCCTTAGATGTTCTCTTTCAATGGGTGCCTGTATTCAGTACCAAATGTTTTCTCCTACGTTAATTTTAGGTTAAGATATTTTAGACCCTAGGGAATGAGGATTTACTTGCAGGCGTACTTTTAGGCAACTTCAGGAATTAGTTCACATTTATAAATTAGTGGCCTGCTCCTTTAAGTTACTGTATTGAGCTAATTGAAACAACAAATTAGGAGGTTCCATTTGCCCAGCAATGAATTCCCAATGGCAGGCGCCACTACACGCAGCAGCCCATCCAGAATAAATAAATGCGTCTGACCCTGAAATTGTGATGGGGTCAGTGCTGAGTCACAGCAGGACTGTACATCTCATCCCACTGCACTTCTAGTGCAAAAACCATTGCACCAGACTACCCAGGGAAAGATACCAGAGTAAGGGTTTAGATTTCATGAACAGTGGGTGAGTTCAGGGACAGAAAAGGACGTACCAACAGGACAGCCTTCACCTGCACTACACTGGTACAATATACTTGAGTAGAATGCAGAAAGAGCAATGCGTGGGTTTAAACTCAAATGGCAGCGGGAGGTTAACATAGAATTGAACCATAAAATAAGTATATTGAAGATAGGGAATTTGTGTAGCGTGAATGGTACTTGCTATTTGTTAGCCCAAGCCTGGATATTGTTCAGTTCTTGCTGCATTTGGACATGGACTGCTTCAGTATCTAAGGAGTTGTGAATGGTGCTGAACATTCTGCAGTCATCTGTGAACATCCTCACCTCTGACCTTATGATCGAAGGAAGGTCATTGATGAAGCAGCTGAAGATGTCAAATGCTTTGGCCATATTTACCATGTGGTATGGAGGCTGATCATGCATACACAACCTGACCTAGCTGTATTTAATCAAGCAAGTGGGTGACAGGTGGGGGCCTTCCCACCTTCCCACCACAGCCCTGATTAAGTCAAATGGGAAGAAAGCCCATGGGACAACCTTCTGATCCCACCACCATATAAAGCCTTTAGGTGGGAAATTAATGCCCACTTAAGGGCCTCATCCCATCACTGCCGGTATTCACCCAGCAGTGAGCGGGGAAAGTGCCATGCAGGGAGCCTGTAAAGCAAACCCTCTTGAGTAGCTTCTGGGTTCCCGGGGTTGGGGTCCCTCACTTTCAGGCATTCAGTGCCTGATCGGGGATCCAGCAGTTGGGAAAAGGGGGGCTCACTGGGAGTCACCCCCCACCCTTGCTGCCAAGGAGGCCTGTCCACCCTCCCTCAGGAACCCCATCCTGTGAACCCCCTCTCATGATCATTTGCCTGTTTCCTGGGACCCTTGGCGCTTCTGGGTCTGGACTGGCAACAGCCACCCCCCCTGTGGTGCTGCCAAGCAATGAAGCGCTGCTGGCCTCTGATTAGCTGGCTGCTTTCAACAGGCAGGATTTCTATCCCCAGAGTCCTTGATCCAGGGGGAATGCTCGCTCCCGCCCAGTTAACTGTTTGATACTTCATTCCACTTGCTTTCCTGACACAAGCTGACGAGGGCTCTCACTGGTAGCGAGATCACCATCAGCTCCATTACATACTGTCCATTAAATCTGTTTCTCTCTACAAATTCTGCCTCATCTGCTGAGTTGTTCCAGCATTTTCTGTTTTTATGAGAAAATTATGGAAGTTTGATGCAGTGGATAAAGACACACAAGGCTTGTCCTTTCTGATTAGCACCATTTTAAAAAAAAAAGTTACCCCCACAACCAATTTTCAGAACAAAATGCCCTTGAGCAAAATAAGAGCTTTAGGTAACGGGAGTGAGTCAGAGTGATTCCATTTCTTTTGAGATTTCTACAATAAATGTCTGTGAACAAACAGTTCAAATATTCACTTTAACATAGCCTGTATTAGCATTGTGACAAGTAGGATTAATAAGCGCTCTATTCTTTTTTTAATAAAGAGAGCACATGAAAGGAAGATGGACTAGATACAAGTTAATTTATTTCAATTATTCACGTCTCAAGATTTAGGTTCTGCATGAACTGATTCTTCTGATGTCGTCCACAGTTCCCATCTATGAGTAGCTCCACGAAAATCAAGATCAGCATTCATTTGATAGATTCCCTCAATAGCTTAGTTGCCTGATACGGCAATGAATTATAGGGTGGAATCTTCCCTGGTGGTTAGGAGACACAACAAGGAGGAAACTGGGAATTAGTGTGTTGGGTAGTTATAAGATCATAAGGCTTAGGAGCAGAAGTAGGCCATGGAGCCCATCGAGTCTGCTCCTCCATTCAATGAGATCATGACTGATCGGATATGCTAATCCTCAACTCCACTTTCCCACCTTATCCCCGTAACCCTGGGTTCCCTTCCTGATTAAAAATCTGTCCATCTCAACCTTGAACATACTTTTAATGGCTCAGCCTCCACAGCCCTGTGGGGTAAAGAATTCCACAGATTCATTCATTACCCTCTGAGAGAAGAAATTCTTCCTCAACTCTGTCTTAAATGGGTGACCCTTTACTCTGAGATTATGCCCTTTGATTTTAGGCTGTCCCATAAGGGGAAACAACCTCTCAGCATCTATCGTGTCAAGCCCCCTGAGAATCCTATATGTCTCAATAAGGTTGCATCTCATTCTTCTAAACTCCAGTGAGTACAGGCCCAAACCTACTCGACCTCCCCTCTTATGAAAATCCTTCCATATCCAGGACCAGCCTACTGAACCTTCTCTGGACTGCTTCCAATGTCAGTATATGTTTTCTTAGGTAAGGAGACCAAAACTGTTCATAGGTGTAGTCTATCTAGTGCCTTTTTTGTTTTAGCAAGACTTCGCTATTATTATATTCCACTCCCTTTGAAATAAAGGCCAACATTCCATTTCCCTTCCTTATTACCTGCTGAACTGGTATGCTAGCTTTTTGTGATTTATGCACGAGGACCCCCAAATCCCTCTATGCTGCAGTTTTCTTCAGTCTTTCTCCATTTAAAAAAATATTAAGCTCCTTTATTCTTCCTACCAAAGTGCATAATTTCACATTTTCCTACATTATATTCCATCTGCCAAGTTTTGCCCACTCATTTAACCTGTCCATATCCCTCTGTGGACTCTTTGCATCATCCTCACCATTTGCCTTCCCGTCTATTTTTGTGTCATCTGCAAACCTGGCAACAGTACGTTCACTTCCCTCGTCCAAGTCATGAATATATATTGTAAATAATTGTGGCCCAGCTCTGATCTGCAGTTACAGGTTGCCATCCTGAAATGCCCCTCTTACCCCAACTCTCTGTCTATCAGTTAGGCAAACACTATCCATGCTAATCTTATCTTATTTTGTAGCCTTTTGTGCAGTGCCTTATCGGACCCTTTTTGAAAATCCAAGTATATTACACCTCCTGGTTCCCCTTTATCTATCTTGCTCATTACCACCTCAAAGAAATATAATAAATCATTGGGCATGATTTCCCCGTCATGGAGCCGTGTTGACTCTGCTTGGTTATATTATGTAATTCTAAATGCTTTGCTATGACGTCTTTTATAATAGATTCTAATATTTTCCCAATGTCAGATGTTAAGCTAATTTGCTTATAGTTACCTGTTTTTTGTTTCCCTCCCTTTTTGAATAAGATGTTTCATTGGCAGTTTTCCAATCCTCTGGGAGTTTTCCAGCATTTAAGGATTCTTGGAAAATTATTAGCAGTGGCATCCACTATTGCTGTAGCTACTTCCTTTAAATCCTAGGAATCAGCCCACGTGACTTTGGTCCCATTAGTTTCCTTAATACTTTTTATCTCGTGATAGTTATTGTATTTATTTCCTTCCTTCCCTTTTGCCCCTTGATTATTTAATATTTTTGGAATGCTATTAATATCTTCAACCATGAAGACTGATGCAAAGTATGTATTTAATTCCTTTACCATTTCCTGGTTTCCATTATTATTTCCTCAGTCCCTTTTTCCAAGGGGCCTATATTCACTGTGGCCTCTCTCTCTTCCTTTTTAAAAAAGCTCTTCCTGTCTGTTTTTATATTACTTTCTGGTTTACCCTCTAGTTTATCTTCTCCTTCTTTATATTTTTTTGGTAATCTTTTGCTGGTTTTCAAAACTTTCCCAATTCTCAGGCATGCCTACCAGCCTGAGCCTGGAAATGGCAAGGAACTAATTAAACCCATTTTTAGGGCCATTGGGGATATCATTATGGTGTGGCCAGAATCTTTCCAACAATGAATGGATCTCCAGTGAGGCTGGGATCTGGCAAGTAACTGGAGGCTGCCTTCCGGTGGCAGGCCAGATGCCTCCTATAGAGCCACTGACATAGGACGACCACAGCCACAAACTACCCCGTGGAAAGGCTCTTCCTTCACACTGATAGCCTGACAGCTGTGGCCCAAATTGAATGTTAAACGTTTAGAATGGTGCAAAGAGTGCCTCAATTTTGAGGTGCCCTAGCGTACCTCAGCATTGTCCACCTCTCCAAGTGAGGCTGCCGACAATCCAGAGCTTTGAGGTTAGGGACGGGATAGGCGTTTGATCCTGCATCGTGATTTCAAACGATATATAATTGGGCCTCCCAATTAAGTCCGGAACAAACCCTCAATCTTCAATTGGACAGTGAATGCGGAGGCAACCTCTTAATTGGCTGTTGCCTGAATGATCGTCATACTCTGCCATCAAATGACACTATCAGCATTGGGGTCTTGCAGTTGTTCCTGACTGAATAACATTTTCGGAGATGCTAAGATTCCACTCATAGGGAAAATAGGCTGAACTGTGATGACCCCGAAAATCAGCTGAGCACCAGACACAATCCTGACTGATATAAGCAAAGCACTGGGTGGCTACAGATCTGTCACTCAGTGTGAATCAACAATGCCAGGAGAAAAGGAGGGTGGGATGTGAGGGAAGGAATTAAGAAAAAAACTTACAAAACAACATTAAACAAACTGAGTGTGGGTTATCATTGGTCACTGGATTATCTAGTGTGGATATCATTATGTGTACTGTGCATTCACTTGCTACAAGGCTGTTAGCTAATTCAGATTGTGCTTCTTTTGTTGTTTATGCAAGAGGCAATTGATTGCAGGAAATGCACATCAAGCAGTTTCTTCTTTCACCTCGATATATTTCTAATCAGTTAATGGCTCCTATAGGGGAGACTGGGAGCCCCTCAGGGGGCAACATTTCTTTTTGCTGAGCAAATTGGATTTAAACAAGCAAAAAGATAGGCAGATAAGAAGCAGATGCAAGGCCCAATGTGCTTGTGCTGAGTAGGTGAAAATAGTTCAATATCTTGATGCAGGATTTGAATGCTTGTCCCGACCCTAACCTCTCTTTGCCAATCCAAAACAATTATTTGTGAGGAAGAGTTATCACTAAAATGCACATCACCTTCTTTTTGTACATTGAGTTCTGTACAATTAAGCCTTTTAGTTCATTTTCTGTAGCACGAACAGAATCGTTTTTCTCTTGGTCCTTTTAGCTAATTCCCTATACACGACTATTACTATTAAACTTACTACAGCCCATATATATCTTTATAAGTGGAACATCTGTATCATACAGAAATTTCAGGGAGCAGGAATTTGAGAGACAAATCTCTCTTAGCAGTGTGTTTAATATCAAGTGAGTCATATAGCTTTTATATACACTTTGTTATCACTAGGCAATTATTTTCAATAAACATGAATTAATCAATCATTTCAGTTTCAACTCCCCTGAATTCTGAATAGTATTATACAAATCAATATCCTCCTTGCACAGAACCCTCTCGGTTAAGGAAACTATTTGTTTAGCCAAATAGACTTTAAATCTATCTACCGAAGACTTAATGAATGAACTGTTCAGGGTAGATTTGATGGACAAGGCTTTGTAGAAGATTTTAGAATACATTCTTATCATGACCTGCAAACTCCATCCTTCTTTGTTTTACTGAGAACTCTATTTTTCCTACTGACAGCATGAGCCTAAGAGAGGAGTTGCGTGTTCAGCTGATTTGAATAATTATTGCCTTAAGGACTGAGAAAGCATTTGCAATGCGGATCTCAATTGAGACACTACATTGTGGAAATAATCAGCTTAATATTGCTAAATAATAGAAAAAAAATACACTCACTATGTTTGCTTAAAGATGGATAAACAAGAATTCTAAATGGAAAATAATGGATCTACACAAGACTATGATCTGAACATAGTTTTGTTGTATAATGAGAATGTTTAATATAAAGTCAAGTTAAAGATGTTTATAAGGAATAGCTTAAATTTACAGTATACATAATGAGAAATTCTACATGGACCCTGATCTCTATTAATATTCTCTTTGTCGCTAAACCAAGAGTTTTAATTTCTTTTAGTTTTATGATCCATTCCTTGAAAGATGTTTCAACAACGGGACACATTTTCATGGTCTTTAACTCACAGGAATGGGGAGGTGGTGATCCAAGAACAGCTATGTGTTATAAACCATATAAACCATTTCTACTCCTTGTACAGCCATTCCCATTTTTACTAGGCCTTCACAGGGATGATGCAGGTATGCACCTCATCAACCCATGCAAATCAGTGTCCTATTACATCAGTACCCAATGGACGGATCATATACCATGTATGGTGCCTGATACCAGACATTGAGTTGCCTGATCAGAGCTGCCTGCAGGCTATAGTATAAGGGTCTGGCACATACAGGGTTAATGTGGGACTGAGTACAGTACCACCCACACAGTGACGTAAGAAGACGCATGACCCAGACCCAGGGGTCAGTGTGGTGTTGAGCAGAGAAGGGTTAAGACCTAATCGTGGAGATAGATCTTAACCTATACCCTTTCCCGTATGTGTGTAAATAGCTCTCCTTGTTAATAAAGACATGCAGTTAATCTACAGAAGACTATGAAGACTTCTTTAAGACACACAATTCGTAACCAACACCTTCCCAACACAGACTATTGAGAAAAGGATGGTGCACATCTTGGAGGAAGATACATGTTCCTTCTAGACACACAGAAATCTTTCAGCCTGCAGTCAGCCCATTTGTGTGTTGCCTCTCCTCCCTTAATATTACTTCTATTTATGATCCATGGAAGATTTCAAACCCCCTGCCACTCTCACCCGCACAATCACAACTGCTCTTTCAGAGAGTCGATGCAGATTTGATGGGCTGAATGCCCTCCTTCTGCACTGTAGGGATTCTATAATTCTATGATGTTGATGGTGAACTGTCTTTGGTTTACACATTCAGAGTTTGCCACTCATCATCAAATGTTAATGAGGTCTATAGCCCTCAAAATGAGGGCATTAAGCAAAAAGATGATTGCAGAACTGCTGCCTTCTGAAGATTAATGTCGACCCCAGTATGTTATTAAAAGAGTTCAATAGACAAAAGATTGCTGCAATGAGATTGACTATTTTCAATTTTTTGAGCTTGTGCTAATACAGGCTACTTTAACATCATTCCTCTTCGTACAATTGAAATGGGAGAGTGTAATTTGGATTTAGTCTTCTAAGTTTAATAGCAGTTAAAACATGGAAATATTTCCATTCCATGGGACAGCTAAGCTAAAGGAGATGTGGATAAAAATTGCCTGTAAAATTTGTGCTAAAAGTAATGCAGTCGTATTTCATGTTTAGAGGTAAACAGAAAAGGTTTCAAATAGCAGAAATCTGAAATAAATACAGATTATGCTAGTAGGACAGAGCATCAGCACCTCAAAGAGAAAAGATAAGTTAATAGGTCTTTGATGAAAATGGAGTATTTTGTCCCTGGTTTATTAGCTTTCCTCTTTTATGTTGCCTTTGAGGTTAAAGTAGATTTCTTGAAAGCCTAATTCGGCTTGCGGACTGTATGTTTCTCAAGGAAAGTCTTCTTCACTTCACCAGCTCTAATTACAATTTTGCTGACGTGTTTGCTTTGTTCCAGTGGCAGTCAAAGTGAACTATTGGTTAAATATATTGGGATTAGTCTCATAGATACCACATTTAACTTCAGCCCTGGAAGGAACAGAGAGAGATATTGGGCTGAATTTTTCAGGACCCACCAAGGTTGGGAATTGGGATGGATATGACTCAAAAGTATCGATGCACTTGGCATGCCGACTTTCTGACCCCATTCCTGGTGCTGGCCGTTTTTGCCATGGCAAGTTTGGCGCCGGCAAGGCTACGCGAGCCTAGAGGCAAGTAGCAAATTAGAATTATTAAGAACCTTGTTAAGCATTCTGGAAAGAGGCTGACTGGGATTTTGCAGAGATGCCGGCATTGGACTGGGGTAAACACAGTAAGGAGTCTAACAACACCAGGTTAAAGTCCAACAGGTTTATTTGGTAGCAAACGCCACTAGCTTTTGGAGCGCCACTCACCTGACGAAGGAGCAGCGCTCCGAAAGCATTTGCTACCAAATAAACCTGTTGGACTTTAACCTGGTGTTGTTAGACTCATTACTGGGATTTTGCAGTCAGCTTCAAGTTTCCTAACATGACATTAATAGGATTTATTAATATCGTAATAACTGCCTGGAGGTGAGCACCCAGCAGCAGGTCAGGGTGCGAGTGCTCCAGACAAGCCTGAGGGCTTCCCTGTCTGCCTGGGTTTCCGTTCAGGCAAAGATTGCCCTGTAGCGAGGCTGTTCCCTCAATTCCCACCCTGTATAGTGGTGGCCTGGCTGCTGAATCTGTTTTTTATTAAAACAATGTTGGTGACAGGAACCTCTATGTTGAAGCATCCATTGTTACTCTTTATTCCACCCTACCTGTTCATCACAAGCTGGAAAGCCTCTGATTGGTTCTTCAACTCTGGGATCCTGTCCACTGCTAATTGGGTGGTTAAACTGTCTCCGGTCCAATTGAGGGTAAGACTATATGAAAATCCCAAAGAGTGACTGCTCTCTCCCCAGGAGCAACTTTGGGACCCAGGAACAGCCCAGGCTCCTGTTACCCAATCTCTGGAAGGAAAATCCAACCCATTCACTTTGAATGTGCTGGGACCAGAGTGAAATCTGGACTGCAAGCACCCTTAATTTTTTAGATCATGTCGATGTTTGATAGCTTTGAGCAATTCTAAAAGTTGTATATTTGATTTGCTCTGTTGCAGGTTATACTTTATAAGAGATAAAAGTAGGGCCCAAAAATCGTACCATCAATCTTCTCAGAAAGTATTTAAGATCCTATGAATCCCATAACACTGAATATTTGATTTTGTAAACTAGAAATATTGAGCTGGATTTTCCAATGAACATTAAGACGCCAACATTGGACCCATATGAGGGTTCCAAGCCTTCCAATGCTGCCCGGGTGTTCATCAGTGCACTGGAGAGTCAGCCTCCAAATTGTCCGCCTTCACACGCACCATCCTATTAAGCATAGCAGATGGGATCTCAATGTTGCAGGCCCAATCAGAGGGCTGACAGTGATGTAGGCCAGAGGCCCCACCCAGAGAGGTGAGCAATGCCAAGGGAGGGCAGGCAAATGTAAAGGCTCCTCAACATGGAGGTGTTACCAGGCACAGTGTCAGTAAGGCCAATGGGATGAAGGGGAAACCATTTCATAGGCCAATTCAGTCTACAATCTTTCATCCCCACAGGCCTGTCTGTGGGATATGAAGACTCTGGTTCTGTTGGCCCTGACTCTACTCTGTCACAGGGAGGGTGCATCGATTGAGCAGCACATTACACAATGCGAGGGGCTACTCTGATGTTTGTTGAAGTACTGGCACTGGCTCAAAATGGCCCCAAAGCACAGCCTTATTGGACTAATTAACTGCCCACCTCTGTGGAGTGAGCAACCGACCCAACTCCAAGCCTTTCCCTGACAAAGCTCCCAAAGGTGAGAATGAATTGGGGAGCTGTCTCGACACAGCCCCCCACTATTTTCCTGGCCATCTGGCCTCAAACCCCAGCCCAGTATAACCATTAAGTGAATAACACATATCATTAGGATCTAGATAAAATACATTTCCATAGAACATTTAATTATTGAGTTGACTAAATGCACAAACGATGAGATATTAATCAATCAAGTATATTTTTAGCAAAAAGAGCAATGAGATCGGGCATTGTTAAAAATTGTAACCTTTTTTATATCGTTCTTGAAAAATAAGTGACCTCTCTGACAGAGTGTAAATCTAGATCTGGACAAGTTATTGGAAGATTGCAGAGCTGTTTACCTCATAATGAAGCTTCTCTGGCAGCAGACTTTGCTCAAATAGAAGATTTGCCGATGATTGCTAATTGGGAGGAATTCTCATAGGCTCTGACCCATGTTCCAAATAATAACTACCAAACTGGAGAACAATTCAATGGCGGTGTTTTCATGAAAAACGAGTTGAAAATTGTTTAAGGGCGCACATTATTATATGTAAATTGTTTAAAAATGTATCAGATCCCTAATGAAGGGTTATCAGACTCGAAACATTGGTTGTATTCTCTCTCCACAGATGCTGTCAGAGCTGCTGAGATCTTTCAATAGTTATCGTTTGTCTGGATGAAGACAGAGCTACGTCAGGACAGTACCATCTCTCCAAACACCAGCTCTTATGCATGATTAATGCAGAGGCCGCATCTTGATACTGAACTCCGAGAATTCCATCGGATATCAAGATGCAATGATCCGTAACACAACAGCGTGGATGCAAACCTGAAAGTTACATTAGCATTGTACTCACAGAGAGTGATTCAGCAATATCACAGTGTGATTATTGACAAACACTCATTACCCTGCATTCATTGGAAGCCCAGGTTTACGTCCTGCATCGCCTTGGCATTTGAGAGAGACCTGGCCCAGTCAACTTTGACACAGCAGCCAATGATAACTTTGTCCCTTCATATATATTGATGAGCACTCAGATCTTGCTAAGCGTGGGTTTCCTCCGGGTGCTCCAGTCTCCTCCCATAGTCCAAAGATGTGCGAGTTAGGTGCATTGGCCACGCTAAATTGCCCCTTAGTGTCCTGGGATGTGTAGGTTAGAGGGATTAGCGGGGTAAATATGTGGGATCCGCAAGGTAAATGTGTGGGGTTGTGGGGATAGGGCCTGGGGTGGGATTGTTGTTGGTGCAGACTCGATGGGCTGAATGGCCTCCTTCTGCACTGTAGGGATACTATGATATTATCACTTTCATACCATTATACACCTCCGCATTGCCCATATCACAAGGTTCAATATTTCCTATGAACTCTAAGACACTGATTGCAGAGGCATGTACTGACATCCATATCGATTGGCGTTCTGTGACCTAACATAGGGATTCCAAGCAGCAGCGCTAGGCAGCCTTTCACAAGCAAAGCAACACCCTCAGAAGCCACTGACCAGCAGCATCAGGATGATCACACACGTCTGATATCACACACTCATTTCTGTCTAGCAGACATTTCAAATGTCCGAGTGGAAACGGCTGCCATTACCCAGAGTCATGCATGGGGAGAGAGAGAATTAATAAAGGAATACTGTTCAGCCTTAAAAGTGTAAATGAAATAACGCTGCAGGGAGGCATGAAACGCTATGGTGCTTGACAACAATTAATACTTTAACCACAACCCCACAGTCATAAAATGAAGGCCATTGTAAAGTGCACTTGGGTGAAAAGACTCTAACGTGGCTCACAATAAATACTTAAAACATCCACAAAGAACAGACTTCAGTGCGGCAGCTTCAGGATAATCACTAACTTTCCATGAATAATTCTCATGAGGGCACATAACGTGTGCCCTCAGCTCAAGGCTTACAAGTGCATTGTTCAACCATTATATTCATGCAGGGACTGCCTTTATTCATGTCATTGCTGTAGAACTAAAGGTGATTGACTGAGATGACATTCAGTGAGACTACATGCACTGAGAGACAAGATGGGAGATAATTGGGTGCCAGGGAACCTGGTACTCTTGAATGAACATGGGACATTGCATCATGTCAATGAGCCTTTCAGTATCCTGAGACTTTGAGGGATAAAAGAAACATATATTTATAAAGGTGAAAAGTATTTATAGCAATTGAACACCCATGCTGCCAGTGTGCATTCAGAACATCTTAATTTTTCTAACTCTGTTGCTATGTCTAGGTGACATCTGTAGCAGAGGTGGAGGCAACCTGCTGACTGCTTTTCCCTGTTGTCTGAGATAACTTTGGCAGGTCTCCTCAGGCTGCCCGAGATCTGGATGTTCCATAGTGCCTCGTGCTCTGGAGAAGGTGCATCCTCCTCATCCTAACCTGCTGAAACTGAGGGAGGTCACAAGCAAAGGTTATTTGGAGCAGTAGGCCACCCTTGGAGTGCCCGAGGTGGATAGCCCTAGGGAGTCTGACTGACGCTTCAAACCTTTTGGTTGACCAAGGGTCCATCCCTAACTCATTGAGGAGAAGGAGCATCTGGAGGGAGGTTGAGAAATCTTACCCTCTCTCACCCAGCCACTGCTGGATTGCTCCCATGGTGAGAGTGAAGGATTGCAGAAACTGTGCATTCTGATGCGCCTGGAGTTCTATGGAGACTTCAATGCATTCACATGCCAAAGCCATAACATCAGACAGAAATTAGACCGACTCCTCCATCTTTCATTCCAGCCTATTGATGAACTCTGACAACTCTGCCTGATGCTCCTTTGTCTGTTTTTACATTTCCAACATTTTTCTTAAGGCCGATCGCAAAGACTCATCATTGATCTCTGGCTGTGTAGGAGCCTGGTCTCCAGCAGTCCTCCAAGTGTCAGAAACTTTAGTTGTTACTGCCTCCACCTGCTACGGACACGCCTTGGTGAGGTGTTCACCAGTTAGTGACCCTGAGCCTACTCTAGAACTAGTACTCACTGAGGTGTGTGTGTAGGGGAAGGTGCAGGTGAATGCATTGACAGATCTGCATCTGATGGTTCCTGAGTATCTTCATCGAAGGTGGTTTGCGGCTAAGTGGTCTAGAGGATGATAGGGACCAGGCCAGAAACTCCGAGGTATATTGTGCAGTAAGCCTAGACCCCAAATTTGGCATTTGATTTTGACATTAGGGTGAGCATTAGGTGTTCTGATCCAGGTATGATTCAATTGACCCACTAGGAAGCTTTTATCAGAACAAAGATAAAAGCAAAATACTGCGGATGCTGGAATCTAAAAAAAAGCAGAAAATGCTGGAAAATCTCAGCAGGTCTGACAGTATCTGTAGAGAGAGAACAGAGCCAATGTTTTGAGCCTGGATGACTCTTCATCAGAGCTAAGAGCAAAGAAAATCAGAAGAAGTTTATACTATGAGGGTTGGTGGAGGGCTGTATTTGGACAAAGGAAATGTAAATGATGATGAAGAAGGCTGAGAAAGGTGCCTACAGTGTCCATAAAGTGATCAGAATGTGTGAATGGGAGAACAGATTGTTAAGGGACTGCCTGAGGAATGTGGCAGCTGCCCTGATGTGGGGTGGGCTGGGGGAAAAAATGGAGAGCGAGAATAGAGAAGTGGAAAAATGGAAGTGAGAATGAAGGGTGATACTTTGCTGAGATTATTATCTATCAAAAGAAGAACACAGTTAGAATATAACAAAAATAATTAACATAACTTTTACCAACTAAAATACTTAAACATGACAAAGTATAATTCTTAACAGTTAACTAGCTCTATTATTCCAATTTAAAGCAATATCCCCATAGACATACTCGCCGAATTCTACCACCCCACCCACCACAGGAATTGGAGCGGGTGAGGGGCAGACAATGGGAAGGTCCGTTGACCTCGGGCAGGATTTCCAGTCTCGGGTCAAGCAAGGCTGTGAAGCCCCGTCAACTGATTTGGTTTGATCTATTGCCACATGTACTGAGATACAGTGAACTGTATTGTTTCTGATATGCTATACAGGCAAAACATACCGTTCATTGCATACAAAGGGGAAAAGGAAAAGTATAGGGTGCAGAATATAATGTTGCAGCTACAGATAGGTTGAAAAGAAAGGTCAGCTTAATATGTGATAAGACCATTCAAAAGTCTGATGGTAGGAGGGAAGAAGCTATTCTTGAGTCGGTTGATATGTATTTTCAACTTTTGTATCTTTTTCCCAACGGAAGAAGGTGGAAGAGAGTATATCCGGGGTGTGTGGGCTCCTTGACTATGCTGACTGCTTTCCCAAGGGAGCAGGAAGTATAGATGGAGTCAATGGATGGGAGGCTGCTTTGTGTGATGGTCTGGGTTACAGTCACAATCCTATGTAGCTTCTTGCGGTCTTGGACAGAGCAGGAGCCATACCAATCTGTGATACAACCAGAAAGAATGTTTTCTATGGTGCATCTGTAAAAATTGATGAGAGTCATAGTGGACATGCTGAATTTCCTTAGCCTTCTGAGAAAGTAGAGGTGTTAGTGAGCTTTCTGAACTGTAGCATTGGTGTGGAGAGTCCAGGAACTTGAAGCTTCATCATCGTTGATATAGACAGGGACATATCCTTCAGTACGTTTCCTGAAGTCGATGACTAGCTTCTTTGTTTTACTGACATTGAAGGAGAGATTATTATTGTCGCACCATTTCACCAAATTCTCTATCTATTTCCTACATTCCGTCTTGTCGGTGTTTGAGATCCAACCCACGACAACGGTGTCATCAGCAAACTTGAAAATGGAATTGGAGCTGAATTTGATCATATAATCATAAGTGTATAAGGAGTATAGTAAGGGACTGAGGACACAGCCTTGCTGGTTGCCAGTGTTGAGGATAATCACGGAGGAGGTGTCGTTACCTATCCTTACAGATTGCGGTCTATGGGTTAGGAAGTCGAGGCTCCAGTCACAGAGGAGAGAGCAGAGACCTAGGCCATGGAGTTTGGAGATGAATTTTGTTGGAATTATGATGTTGAAGGCTGAGCACTAGTCAATAAATAGGAGTCTGACATAAGTGCTCACTTGGTGCTAGAATTCCAGCCTTTTAACAGTTCTGGACAGAGATCCAGGCAGCAGTTTTCAGAGAAGGATATATCCTCAAACAACAATACATCAGAGAAGTAAACCTAGTCTCTGGCAGATCCAGCTCTCCAGATTTCAGAGACAGAAAGGGCGACCACTCTCTCTGCAGCTTCCAAAACAGCAATTCTCAGAGAAAAATCCATTCTCATACAGCAGAGTCTCCAAGAAAGAGACTTATTTCCTGGCAGATTCCAGTCTCCAACTTCAGAGAGGGGAAAAGAGAGGCACTGCTCTCTAACAACTCAAAGCAGCATCTAAAAAACAACAAATCTTGAATTCTCAGTATAAGCCTAGCTCCACCCAGTCTTATGACCTTACCTGTCACTTAACTTAATCAAATCCAACTCTGCAAAATCCCAGGGGAACCACTAAACCAATGGAACAGCATTAGTCCAGGTTAAGACAAACATTCTAGCAATTAAAAGCAATTATGCTGCTACAGTAACAATACAGGCTATTGTATAGAGACAAAACAGCACTGGTAATTTAAAAAACTGCTAAAACAGATCTTGCATAAGGAACATGACAAATACATTTCCTAAAGATACAGTATCGCCACAAGGAGAATGTCCTTTACCTTTTCTTGCTGGTGGTTGGAATAGAAAAAAGAGATAATTAGCGAATGACTGGGCAGTTTTTTATACTACAGGTCACTCACAATCATTGTCTGAGTGTGGCTGACATTTATTGCATGCATCCTCACTGCTTGTTTGGGGAAGCTGACTTTTCCTTCCTCACCAGCCAACTGAGCAGCCTATTGCTCGAACCAGGAAAGGGTTTTCAACTTTAGGCTCCCCCCTCCAGGCTTCTGTTGTGGGCTATCTTGTCTTCCAAGAGTCAGTTAGCTCAGTTGGCTGGACGGCTAGTTCGTGACGCAGAGTGACACCAACAAGGTTATTCATGAAGGTCCAACCTTCTCAACCTTGCCCCTCACCTGAGGTGTGGTGATCCTCAGATTAAATCACCACTGTTCAGCTCTCCCCCTCAAAGCCTATGGTCATCTGGGTCTATAGCGACTTTACCTTTACCTGCATTGGATTGACAGTGAGCAATTATAGATAAAAGAGAAGCTCAGAAGCATGTATGCCTGCTGTGTGTGCTGAGTCCTCTCCAGTTAGCAATGAGGATGCTATTTGTACAGGATCTTACATGAATTGGTAATGTTATAGTGGGTGGCAGGCATCTGATGCTGGTGTCCCATCTGGTAGTGTCAGCCCTATGGACTCCAAACCTTGACTGCCTGATGCCTCTAAAAGAATTTGAAATTAGAGTGAGGAGAAGGTTCACTTACCCTGATGGAGTGGATCTGATCAATCATCCATTTCCCGCACTGTGTGGTGGTCCATTTTTGTAGCCCATTGGTGTTGAGCGTAGCAGGTAAGACAGACGAACTTAGGGCCTTAATGCTTACGAGGAATTTGGATGTGGTTGCGGTGACAGAGACTTGGTTTAAAGAGGGACAGGACTGGCAACTGAATATTCCAGGGTACAAGTGTTTTAGGCGAGACAGAGGAGGGGCCAAAAGAGATGGGGGAGTAGCAGTATTAGTTAGAGAGCATATTACAGCGGTGCAGAGGGAGGACAATTCAGAGGGGTCGTGTAACGAGTCACTGTGGGTGGAGCTCAGAAACAGGAAGGGCGCAGTCACTATGTTGGGGGTATACTACAGGCCCCCCAACAGTCCAAGGGAAGTGGAAGAATGGATATGTCAGGAGATACTGGATAGGTGCAGGAAAAATAGGGTTGTTGTAGTGGGAGACTTCAATTTCCCTGGTATAGACTGGAAATCGCGTAGGGCTGGGAGTCTGAATGGGGAGGAATTTGTAAAATGCGTACAGGAAGGTTCTTTGGAACAATATGTAGACAGCCCGACAAGAGAGGGGGCTATACTGGACCTAGTACTGGGGAATGAGCCCGGTCAGGTCTTCAAAGTTTTGGTAGGGGAACATGTGGCAAATAGTGACCACAATTCTGTTAGCTTTAGGATAGTGATGGAAAAGGATGAGTGGTGTCCCAAGGGTAAGGTGTTGGATTGGGGAAGGCTAATTTTAGTGGGATTAGGCAGAATTTGGCAGCTGTTGATTGGGAGAGGCTGTTTGAGGGTAAATCCACATCTGGCATGTGGGAGTCTTTTAAGGAACAGTTGTTAGGGCTGCAGGATAGGCATGTGCCTGTAAAAAAGGATAGGAAGGGTAGGATTCAAGAAACGTGGATAACCAGGGAAATTGAGGGATTGGTCAAAAAGAAAAGAGTGGCGTACGTTAGGTCTAGGCAGCTAAAAATGGAGGGAGCTCTGGAGGAATACAAAGAAAGTAGGAAACAACTCAAACGAGGAATTAGAAGGACAAAAAGGGGTCACGAAATGTCCTTTGCAGACAGGATTAAGGAGAATCCCAAGGCATTTTATTCATACGTTAGGAACAAAAAGGTTGTCAGGGAAAAACTCGGACCTCTCAGGGACAAAAGTGGGGAATTATGCTTAGAGCCCAAAGAAGTAGGGGAGATCCTAAATGAATACTTTGCATCGGTATTCACAGGGGAGAGGGATGTGTTGACTGGGAGTGTCTCGGAGGGGAGTGTTGACCCAATAGAGAAAATCTCCATTACAAGGGAGGAAGTGTTAGGTTTTTTAGGGAATATAAAGACTGACAAATCCCCAGGGCCTGATGGAATCTATCCAAGGCTGCTCAGGGAGATGGGAGATGAAATCGCTGGGCCTCTGACGCAAATCTTTGTCTCGTCACTGGACACAGGTGAGGTCCCAGAGGATTGGAGGATAGCTAATGTGGTCCCGTTATTTAAGAAGGGTAGGAAGGATAACCCGGGAAATTATAGGCCGGTGAGATTGACGTCCGTGGTAGGGAAGTTGTTGGAGAGGATTCTTCGAGATAGTATGCGCATTTAGAAAGGAATAAACTCATTGACGATAGTCAGCATGGTTTTGTGAGAGGGAGGTCATGCCTCACTAACCTGGTGGAGTTTTTTGAAGAAGTGACTAGAATGGTTGACGAAGGAAGGGCCGTGGATGTCATCTATATGGACTTTAGTAAAGCGTTTGACAAAGTCCCTCATGGTAGGTTGGTGCAAAAGGTTGGATCTCATGGGATAAAGGGGGAGGTGGCTAGATGGGTGGAGAACTGGCTTGGTCACAGAAGACAGAGGGTGGTAGTGGAAGGGTCTTTTTCCGGCTGGATGGCTGTGACTAGTGGTGTTCCGCAGGGCTCTGTATTGGGACCTCTGCTGTTTATGATTTATATAAACGATCTGGAAGAAGGTGTAACTGGGGTGATCAGTAAGTTTGCGGACGACACGAAAATGGCTGGACTTGCAGATAGTGAGGAACATTGTCAGAGGCTACAGAAGGATATAGATAGGCTGGAAATTTGGGCAAAGAAATGGCAGATGGAGTTCAAACCAGATAAATGTGAAGTGATGCATTTTGGTAGAACTAACATAGGGGGGAGCTATACGATAAATGGCAGAACCATAAAGGGTGTAGATACGCAGAGGGACCTGGGTGTACAAGTCCACAGATCCTTGAAGGTGATGTCACAGGTGGAGAAGGTAGTGAATAAGGCATATGGCATGCTTGCCTTTATAGGACGGGGCATAGAGCATAAAAGTTGGGGTCTGATGCTGCAGTTGTATAGAACGTTGGTTCAGCCGCATTTGGAATACTGCGCCCAGTTCTGGTCGCCACACTACCAGAAGGACGTGGAGGCTTTAGAGAGAGTACAGAGGAGGTTTACCAGGATGTTGTCTGGTATGGAAGGGCTTAGTTATGAGGAGAGATTGGGTAAACTGGGGTTGTTCTCACTGGAAAGACGGAGGATGAGGGGTGACCTAATAGCGGTGTATAAAATTATGAAAGGCATAGGTAGGGTGAATGGTGGGAAGCTTTTTTCCAGGTCGGTGGTGACGTTCACGAGGGGTCATAGGTTCAAGGTGAGGGGGGGGGAGGTTTAACACGGATTTCAGAAGGACGTATTTTACGCAGAGGGTGGTGGGGGCCTGGAATGCGCTGCCGGGCAAGGTGGTGGAGGCGGACACACTGGGAACGTTTAAGACTTATCTAGATAGCCACATGAACGGAGTGGGAATGGAGGGATACAAAAGAATGGTCTAGTTTGGACCAGGGAGCGGCGCGGGCTTGGAGGGCCGAAGGGCCTGTTCCTGTGCTATATTGTTCTTTGTTCTATCCTCCCTGGCCGGCATGGTCAGATCTGTGGGCTTCCTACTCCCATCCCAAGGATGCAGATAGCCTGGAGGAGTTTCTTCAAGGAGACCTCGCTGAGTTTGGAGGGCTTTATGTATTTGGTCGCCATGGTAATCCAGGCATTCTTCGCACACCTGGACTTCAGTGAGTGAATGTGTGTGTATCTAAATACTGCGCTAGGACCTTTGACCCCATGAGTAAACGGCAGGGCGGATGAATCACTACTCACCCAGCCACGAGATTGACCAAACTCCTTCCTGATGCATAATTAATGAGCTGAAAATCAGAAGATCTGGCATGGAAACCTGAGTCGCTGTCAGAGGGAATCATGTGGACTTTCCTGCTGACTACTGCACTTAATCCCCGAAGTGGAAACTTCTGCCCTCAGTAGCTTCCTAAAAGGTGCTAGCAGCTAAGTGAGAGTCAGTTATATCCTTCAGTGGACAGGGGTGATGGGATTTAATTGATTTAGTGGCTGGGAGCTTACTGAGGAGGACAGCAAAGACCCAGACAAAGATTTTGAAAAATTCAGCACCCATCTCCAGCTAAAATCAAATCAATGGATTTACCATTATGAATCCCAAGGCCTCAAACAGGAATTAGGCAAGCCCATTGATAGCTTTGTAACAAGTTTAAAAATGCAGCTAGAGAATGTAATTTCAAGGACATAGATGAAAGGCTGCAAGATCAACTAATTTGGGGTTCTGCATGTCCTGAAGTACAGAAAGTGCTAATCAGGAAGGACAAGCTCACAAAATCACCAGCTATAGATGTTGCATATTCAGTAGGCCTGTCATCAAGAGTTTCTGAGGCTTGTAATGTAGAACATTAACTTTTCATTGATATTGGTTTCATCCAAGCTAAAATGTGACTCCATGCTTGCTTCTACACAAGTCTCTGTCCCTCTATAACTTCCTCTAGTCTCAGGTCATGTGTCTCTTTACATTACGCAGTGGGTGGCATTGTTCCCAGTCCCACATTACTCTGTGCTATACCACATATCCTTATGCTGCAGTAGACACTGCCAGACCACATGAAGCCATAAGCAGACAAATGAAAGCACTGACTACCTAAAAGGTTAGCCTTCACTTGAGCCAAGAGAAAGGCAGCAGGGTTGATGCAGTGCAGCAGCAACAAAAGAAGGTACACCAAACAGAGAAAAGGATGTGCAGGAACTGTGGATGACCACATGAATTCATAGACAGAAATGTCCAACATATGGATTAATTTGCAGAGCTTGTGGAAAAGCCAATCATGAGGAAAGATGCGTAGAATAAAAGAAGTAGGTGGTAGATGAGGCCCCTGAGTCAGAGGAACTAGGTGAATGGGCAGGAAAAGAAACTGAAACATCCATACCCTGGAACATGATGGTGATTCTGAGAACACAACAGATAAAGGGACCAAGCAACTGCTTGAAATGGCTGGAATCGACAATTCCTAGAGAAAAAGAAATTCACACATTTAGATCAGGAAGAGGGTAAGAGAAAAGCCTACAACAATAAATCAGAAAGTGAAGATTTATACCGGAGCACAGAGTAACATCATCCTGCCAGCATTATAGCAGAAGAACGTTTCTGAAAATTTGGAAGGAAATGGTTATCTGAAGAAAGGTGTTCTGAAACTGAACATTGTCATGCTGGTAGCATACGGGGCAACTGAGATTCGACACATGGGAACAAACCAAATCAGAGGGACACACAAAGGTAAAAATGTTAATTGCATGTTCTACGTTAGATGGTCCTGCTATCCTGAGGTTGAGCCTTTGTGAAGAGCTGTAGATGATTTGAGTAAACCATGTGGTAAAAGAAGGCGACACTGAGGATTGAAGAGAGTACACCCATTGAAAAACGCCCTCCAATCAGATACAAAAAAAAGATCTGGTGCAAAGGCGCCCACAGTGTTTCACTGAGATGGTTAGATGCTTTGAAGGTTTTGAGTATCACATTACTATTGACTCAGTGAATAAACCAATGATTCAGAGTCCACATAAAGTACCAGTAGAACTAAAAGAGAAACTTGAAAGACAGCTAATAAATTGCCTGGATCCCAAAGACCTTAATCAAGCCATTAAGGTGGATCACTACCCCATTCCAACACTGGAAGAAATCACACCAGAATGGGCAGGGCAAACGTTTTCAGCAAGTTCAATGCCAGAAATGGTTACTGGAATGTGAAACTAGATGTGGAATCTTCATTGTTTATAGCATCCAACACACATTCTGGATGGTACAAATTCCTGCATCTATCATTCTGATTTTAAAGTGAGCCAAGGTATGTTACAAGAGAAAGTGGACAAGATGTACGGGGGATACAAAGGTGCAGTCAGCATTGCACATGGTATCCAGATATACGACATAGACAGAAAATACCATGACTACCTTCTACATTAAATCATAGAGAGAACCAGGGAAGCTGGGACCAAGTTAAACTCAGACAAATGCATTGTGAAAATGACAGACTGCCACTTCTTCAGAATAGTGTACACATGCGACAGAATCACGCTGAGTCCTGAAAGGATTGTGGCTATCTCTGGGTTGGAAGCCCCAAGAGATACAAGAAAGTTGAGGTGTTTCCTTCACTTGGTCCAAACCAGTAAGCAAATGAGGATAAACAAAGTCCATCTTCGACCTGCACCAGAACTGGAAAAACAGGAAAAAACCAGCAACAACACCAGAAACATCACCAGAAAATGAGACATTAATAGAAACAGCAAATATAACTCCTGCAAAGTCAGGGACAACACGCACAACATTGATGTGCAGCGTGCCAACTCACCACAAAGCTGTTTTAATGTAGGATTAATAGTTGTCTCCTCAGACATTTAAGCGATCTGGTGCACCAATGTTTGATGAGATCTTTGCAAATCCTATCCACTCCTCAGCAAGCATCAGACAAACTGATGTATATTCATTACTCAGGATTCTCATTAAACAAAGATTTGTGGTGGGAACATCTGGTATTTGGATATGTCGTGGGTGGGTGCAGGCTTTGCAATATGTGAAAGTAAAGTAACAAATTGTAAGCTAATGCTGAATTTTGCACAACAATGCCACAAACAGAAGTATAATGCCCTGATTTAAGTAATGTGGCTGAAAGACAACAATGTTGATTGCATCAGCAGTCACCAACAGCAAATGAACACTGGCAAGCAGGGATACTGGTGTTAGACAGTCTTATTATCAAGACTTATCTCAGTGAACTCAGCGATTAGCTGCTATCAATTTATCTTGTACACATTAGCAATCAGAGTATTATTAGTTGCTTTACTGGTTTAAGATTAGCTAACAACTACCTATGATCAACCTTTGCTGATGTTAGTGTAAACAGGTTGAATTTTGAATTTGAGTTTGCAGTGACTCATGTGGTGTCACACATTAGCCCAGAAATGTCATTAGCATCACAGCATTTTAGCTGTTTCTGTGTTTCATTGTACATGTTATTGGTCACGATGCAATTCCTCACGAGAACCATTGACCTGAATGTAGGCGTCACAGTGGTTGAATCAGGTACCTCTGGGATGGGGGGGATGGGGGTGGTGGGGCGGGTGGGGGGGGAGGGTCATATAAGTAGGAGGGTGAATCAGACAGGGGTGTGGGAGTGTGCTGAATTGAACATTGTGAATTGGACATTGCCGGAGTTTGGGAGGTTAATCAGACACTGTATAGGTGAGGGAATATTGACATTGCGGGGGGGAAAGGACATTGTGGGAGGGGAAGATATGGACGTTGTGGGAGTGGGGAGAATATGGCACATTGTGGGAGTGGAGAGATATGGAAATTGTGGAAGTGAGGGAAGTGGACACTGTGGGGGGGGGGGGAGGATATTTTGGGAGTGGGGGAAATATGGACATTGTAAGAGTTGGGGGATATGTGGACATTGTGGGAGTGGGGGGTATGGACATTGTGGGAGTGGGGGTATGGACATTATGGGAGTGGGGAGGATATGGACATTGTAGGAGTGGGGGGATTAGGACATTGTAGCAATGGGGGGGGGATATGGATATTGTTGTAATTGGGGGATATGGACATTGTAGGAGTGGGGAGGTATGGACATTGTGGGAGTGGAGGGATATGGACATTGTAGGAGTTGGGGGATATGTGGACATTGTAAGAGAGGGGGGATATGGATATTGTGAAAATGGGAGGGATATGCACATTATGGGAGTGGGGAGGACATGGAAATTGTGGGAGTGGGGGATATAGACATTGTGGGAGTTGGGAGGGGGGCATAAAGACATTGTTGGAGTGGGGAAAGATGGCCTTTTGTGAACTTGAGATATGAATATTGTGGCCTGGGAGTAAAGGGTACAGATCTTGTGGGAGGGGACAGTAAGGAGAAGGTGGACATTGTGGGGTGATGAGATATGGACATCATGGTGAGGTGTTTGAGTTGAATTGGACAGTGCAAATTGCAGGGCTTGGTCGCACAATCACTTTGAAAGCTTTTAGTGAATTGTCACCTTCTCTGACAACTCCATTAAAATTAGAGGTGGACGGGTTGGGAGTGAGTTTTTTTTTCCATGTTTCCCCTTAGGAGTTAAATTTCCCCAATGGAAGAAATGACAGTGAGAGATGTATCTCATTGCTGTTTGTGGGGGCCTGCTGTGTACAAATTAGCTGCTGCATTTGTCCTCAGTCTAATAATTACTACAATACAAAATCACTTCATTTGCTTTAAAGCATTTTTGGGCAAACTGAGATTGTAAAAGGTACTAAATAAATGTAAGTTCTTCTTCACATTCTTAACAAGAATCAATTGTCTTTTTGGCTTTCTTGGCACTTACACTAAAGCCAATGTAGTGATCGATTTGAGTTAATTTCACTGTTGAAATACTGTCACATGGAATTTTCCTAGGTTAGGGGAGATGGGTTCAAGTGCATGCATGGAGTTATACCCACTAAAAGTGATGTCAGATCGGGGTCCCAAAATCATCCCACCTTCGGCACGGTAGCACAGTGGTTAGCACTGCTGCTTCACAGCTCCAGGGTCCCGGGTTCGATTCCTGGCTTGGGTCACTGTCTGTGTGGAGTTTGCACATTCTCCTCGTGTCTGCGTGGGTTTCCTCCGGGTGCTCCGGTTTCCTCCCACAGTCCAAAGATGTGCGGGTTAGGTTGATTGGCCAGGTTAAAAATTGCCCCTTAGAGTCCTGGGATGTGTAGGTTAGCGGGTAAAAATATGTGGGGATAGGGCCTGGGTGGGATTGTGGTCGGTGCAGACTCGATGGGCCAAATGGCCTCCTTCTGCACTGTAGGGTTTCTATGATTTCTATGATTTCTTCCATAATTTATCCTAGTGGTCTTGAAGATGAGAGAAGTAGTTGTCAGGAAAGGTATTCAAATTTTCAATTAGGTCATTAGGTTGCGTTTTAATCAAGCATTTTAACTTCATCAGCCAGTACACCTATTTCTCAAGCTGTCAGCAACTTGCCAGAGTCAGCAAGGCGAGAGAACAGCAACTTCATGAAGCTTACAGGCTGGGAAGCCTTTGAACAGTGGAAACTGAAGAGCTGCATCCTTGCAGATAAGAGGCTGCTACTCAGAGAACTTTTTCTCAGGGTGTCTTTTCACTGGGTGACCATCAGAAGTCACTTCACCTTGCACTTCACTCACTTTCAGCTGCATTTCCCTCCTGCCAGTTATCACCATGCTATGAGATGGAGCTGGGGCAAGGCAACTTCTTGCGAGCTGTCCCCAGCACTCTAACTCCATTTTTTACTGCACCCCAGCTATGACTGTAACACTATATTCTGTACTCTCTCCTTTCCTTCTCCCCAATGTACTCTATGAACTGTATGTTTTGTCTGTATAGCGCGCAAGAAATGATACTTTTCACTGTATCCCAATATATGTGACAATAATAAATCAAATCAATTCGAAAAATAGAGCAAAATTCCTGACTTCGCCATTTTAATTTGGGTAGCTAAATTTGGCAGTATCAGGGAAATTAATCCTTTATCTAGTAAAAGGCAAAACTATCCCAAGGAAAGTTATTGCTCACCATGCACAACTAAATCAAGAAAGGCTGTGGAATATCAACCAAATGTTACAGCCCACGCTGAACATTCTTGGCCTGTTGCCATCTTTGGCATAACATTTCTATAGTCCCAGCAATGTGGGAACTATCACAGTCTCGGCAGTTCACCCAGTAACAACAAAATTCCAAAAAGAGCATGTGGGAAGGAGACATGACAATATTGGGAGAAAATGCAAGTTCTAACGCAACAGGCTTGGATTGTGAATGGTTCTGGGTAAAAATAAACACAGCAGTTGATGTTTTTTGGGTTTTGGTGTAATTCCTCGATTTGAGTGCTGACACAGAGTCTGTATTAAAACGTACTCTTTATTGAGTCACCGAATGATGGCAGGATCCAGACAGAACTATGGCTATGGTGGTGAATTGAGGGGTGACGTGAAACTGCCAACCTCAGCAGGTTTCCCCACCCTGCTGAAAATAAATCCCCAGGTTGCAGCCAGGTGGGTAGAAAGCAATAGGCCTCAGCAACTATAGAGAATGATTTAATGGGCAATTGCCAATAAATTACTGTTGTAAAGATCAACGTACTCCCTGTTTGTTATCAGGGTCCGTTATTTTGTTTATTATTTTTATTTTGCTGCTGATTTATTGCGTTTAATTAAAAATCTGTACTACTGAATGTTCAAATATTAAAATTGCTGCATAATTACTGCTCGTAAAGCAATTTTGAAATGAACAGATTAGTGTTGATGTCATGGAGAGTACTGTAGCGGGAAAAGGAAATTTCCTTCTAACCAAAAAATCAGTACCGACATGGAGAAATCCTGAACAAAATAATCAACCAATGTAGTAGAAGCGTCAAACAAAAAAAATCCACAAGGAAGATAGACACATGGTGCCCAACAAAGATATTCAAATACAGAAATCTCTGCACCCCTCCTCCAACCGTTAGATTCGGACTCAGGCAGGAAAAAAAAAGTCAAATCCCCAGCTACGAATATACTAACAATTTAAACAAAATGGTGCAATCAGCATTCTCCAACCTCACCCGTGGCTGGGATTATCTGGTCCCACTGCTGTGAATGGAGATTTGGCTGAGCGCCAAATTCTCTGTTCTCACTGGCAGTGATAGCTGGGCATGCGAGACCAGAGAATTCCAGCCAATGTCTTAGCTGATCCTCCAGGAAAAGATTCAAATTCCTCCTGCAGGTTCAGATTGTACCTTTCGCTTCCAACATGCTGTAGCCATTGCAACATATTCCCTTACAGGGAAAATACCACAACAGATGGCCAGCAGGCACCTAGAGGTGGATTACATGGAGGATTAAGCTCCTTGCATTACCACACAACAGTACATAAAATAAACAGAGAGTTGAATTATTTTATTAGAGCTGTAATATTTTCTTTTTGTTAAAGATAATGGCATGCTAGTCTAATTTGTAGGATTTGATAAGTGATACCACAGGGATTATCTGTAAACTACGGCTCAGTTAGTAGCACTCTTACTCCTGATTCAGAAGATTTGAATTCAATTCCCACTGCACCACAAAAATCAAAGCAGATGGTCCACTGAATGAGTGCCGAATTTAGATGTTCACCAACAGGATTGTCCAGTCCCGTCAAAAGTCAATGGGTTTTTGGCTGGCTTTCCAAATCTCCTCACAGTAGGCCCTCCCTTGACGGGACTGGAAAATCACGGCCCAGGTGTTAAACTGATTTCCTGCCTGCCCTCTCAGATGGATGTAAACAGTGCCTATTTTGAAGCAAATTTATCCCTCAATCAATATTACAAAAACAGGCTATCTGGTCATCATCACAATGCTCTTTTGTGGGGTCTCATGTGAAAACTGACTGCCTGTTTCCTGCAGTACAACAGTGGCTACACTTCAAAAATATTTCATTGCTATGAAGCATTTTGAGATGCCAGATAGTCATGAAAGATGCTCGATAAATACACAAGTCTTATTTACGTTAGGGCCCCAACTATTCACTCAATTTATTAATGACGTAGAAAGCTGCACATCCAATTGGCTGATGACGATAGGTGGAATTGTAGGCTGTGGAGATAGATTAAGTGAATGGGCAAACCTTGGGTAATTGGTTTCAATGTTGGCAAATATCGGATCATGCATTTTGGACTAAAATGGATAGAATAGGATCATTTCCAAATGGTGCAGTGAAAATCCAAAGATACTTGGGGATCCCTGCAGATATACAGATTGAGAAAATAATCAAAATGGCCAATGGAATGCTTACCTTTATATCTAGAGGACGAGAATACAAGGGAGGAGAAGTCATGCTTCAGTGATACAATTCCCTGGTTAGGCTGCACCCATAACACTGTAATTCTGGGTACCAGACCTGAGGTAGAATAGACTGACTTTGGTGTGAGTGCAGTGTAGATTTACCAGAACAACATCTAGGGTGGAATTTTCCTGTCCCAGAAATCGGAGCGGTGAGGGGGGGGGTGCGGAAACCATGCAACCATACAAAGTTCTGTTGGCCTCGGGTGGGATTTTCTGGTTTTGGGGCGAGCGTGACCAGAAAATCACACCCCTAGACTTTAGGTTTAAATTAAGAGCAGAGATTACACAATCTAGTGTTGTAGTATGTGGATGTTAGAAGCTTAAGGGATGATTTGATTAAAGTATTCAAAATATTAAGAGAAACATATAGCATAGACAGTGAGAAACTATTTCCACTGGTTAGGGAGTCTTGGTTCAGGGGCATAGTTTAAATGCCAGAGCTTTCCTGAGTGAAATCAGGACACTCAAAGTTTGGTAGAGATTTAGAATTCTCTTCTGAGAACAGCAGTTGGTGCTGCTAAAATATGAAAATCATAAATTTCTGTTAATCAAAGGAATGGGCAAAAGTGGGTATATAGGGTGTCAGAGGCAGGGGAGTGACGCAGAATAATTTCTTCCTTTTTCCTTCCTCTTGTCTGGTCGAAACAAGATATATTTTAGAGAAGGGTGGAATGCTCCAATGGCCCCACTGTCGGAAGGTTTATTGGTGAGCCAGGAGGGTGGGGGTTGTGGATGGTGGGGGGTTGGAGAGGGGGGCGGAATTCCACAGGAATCCAAAAATTGTTATTTTGGAGGCCAGCATGAAACTGATATTCATCCCACTAATGTGACACAGATGAAGGCCTGACAGGTGTGGCTTTTGCTACCAAATAAACCTGTTGGACTTTAACCTGGTGTTGTTAAACTTCTTAAAGAATTTCCCCACCAGGCCCAATTCTCTGCAATGCCACCAGGAAAACTCACTGGTCCAGAACACATCTGAAACAACATGACATGTAGACGTTGTGAGTAACCTGAACAATTCCTGGGGCTGCCTCTGGAGTTCAGGTTGGAGGCCGCAAGCAACCCTGAATCCCAGAGCACCACAGCTGTGGGTGGGTGAAGGGTCTACAGGTAGATCTTCCAGATTCAATGTCATCAAGAAGGTCTATTTCCAGCCAGGATGTTCCTGCTGATCCATCTTTTTTTTCAGAGGTCCATCTTCTTTCTTCAATAGTGGGTCACTGATTTTAGGCATCTTTTCAGCATGACACCCAGATATGATAACACACGCCATACTGCCCACTCGCACATTTAAAAGTGCAACTGCCTTCACTCTGAAGCAATTTTCATCCCTGAGTTTTCTAAAGCACAGCTATTGGAATTTATAAGATTGAGTGGAGTTCTTTGGAGAGGTCTGGTATCCTTTTGGGATTTTTAAGAGTAAACACATGAATGTGCATAAAAGGTAGATGAGATCCATTGAACTGTCAAGCTGTCAAGTCATTTAAATCTGCTGATCTTTAAATTTTGCAAAAAAAAAGCCTGCTGTGTCTCTAAACTGAAAAAAAATGATGTTTGCAATTTCTACAGCTGTTTGTTATTGTAAGCTTAAGGGTTATCATTATAGTATTGGTACTGCTTCACTACTTCCACAACCTATCATTATCACAGTAGGGGACCCTATACGTTCATAGTTTGATCAATAGCTCCAGAAGGTTAGTGGATTATTGTCTTTGATATAAAGTTAAAGCACATGGGATTGCAGGTAATGTCTTGAAATGGATAGAAAGTTGTTTAACAGATGGGAAGCAAAGAGTTGGCATAAGTGGGTCTTTATCCGATTGGCAGTCAGTGACTAATGGGGTTCCGCAGGGACTTGTGCTGGGACTCCAACTGTTCACATTATATATTAATGATTTGGAAGGAACTGAATGCATTATCTCCAAATTTGCAGATGATACAAAGTTGGGTGGGAGGGTGAGCTGTGAGAAGAATGCAGAGATGCTTCAGCGTGATTTGGATAGGCTGAATATGTGGGCATATGTATGGCAGATGCAGTATAATGTGGATAAATGTGAGATTATCCACTTTGGCAGCAATAATAGGAAGACAGATTATTATTTGAAAGGGTGCAAATTGAGAGAGGTGGATACTCAGCGAGACTTTGGTGTTCTCGTGCATCAGTCACTGAAAGTAAGCACACAGGTACAACAGGCAATAAAGAAGGCAAATGGTGTGTTGGCCTTCATGCAAGAGGATTTGAGTATAGGGACAGGGATGTTTTGCTGCAATTATATAGGGTGTTGGTGAGGCCATACCTGGAGTATTGTATGCAGCTTTGGTGTCCTTATCTGAGGAAGGATGTCCTTGCGATAGAGGGAATACAGCAAAGGTTTACCAGCCTGATTCCTGGGATGGCAGGTCTGGCATATGAGGAGAGATTAAGTCGGTTAGGATTATATTCACTGGAGTTTAGAAGAGTGAGAGGGGATCTCATAGAAGCTTATAAAATTCAGGATAGATTAGGTTAGGCAGGATAGATTCAGAAAGAATGTTCCCAATGGTGGGAGAGTCCAGAAATAGGGGTTATATTTGAGGATAAAGGGTAAACCTTTTAGAACTGAGGTGAGTAGAAATTTCTTCACCCAGAGGGTGGTGAATGTATGGAATTCATTACACAGAATGTCGTTGAGGCCAAAACATTGTCTGATTTCAAAAATAAATTAGATATAGCTCATGGGGCTAAAGGGATCAAGGGATTTTTGGGAAAGGGGGATCAGAAATTGAATTCGATGATCAGCCATGGTCAAAATGAATGGCAGAACAGATACGAAGGGCTGAAAGGCCTACTCCTGCTTCTAGTTTGTATGTATGTATGGGGCTGTGAATACCAATGTTTGTTTTTATAGTGGATTTAGTATTTGAAGGGATTTATATATATCAAATAGGCTTTGATCAACAAGGGCATCTTTTTAATATAGTAAGGTCTACAATTGATTCTTAGAATTTTATTTTATTTCATCTCAGCATCGCTCTTGAAGTGTGCCCATGATGGATACTGGGTGAGTTGGCATGAAAGTTGTAGGGACAAAGGGTGATGGGTGGAGGAGTTATGGGTTGGCATGAGTTGGCACTAAGTTGGTATAGGGATTATAAGGAGCCATGGAGATGAGTGGGAGCTATAGGTTGGCTTGAATTGGTACTAAATTGGCATAGGGAAGTTGGGAGAGCTGTCTCACAGACTAGTCAAGCAAAAGCCTGACATAGTCAGACTCACTGGAGGAGAAGGATCCACAAATATCCCTATCCTCAAAGACGGAGGAACCCAGCACATCAGTGCAAAAGGTAAGGCTGAAGCATTCGCAACAATCTTCAGCCAGAAGTGGCAAGTGGATAATCCGGAGGTTCCCTGCATCATTGATATCAGTTTTCACCCAATTCGATTCACTCCCCAAGATATCAAGAAATGACTGATGGCACTGGATAATGCAAAGGCTATGGGCCCTGACATATTCCAGCAACTAAAAATTTGTGTTCCAGAATTGCTGTGCCCCTGGCCAAGCTTTTGCAGTATAGCTATAACACTGGCATCTCCCCAGCAATGTCTAAAGTTTCTCAATGGGAATCAGGGAGATAACCCTCCATTGGTTGGAGTCATACCTGGCACAAAGAAAGATGGTTGTGATGGTTGGAGGTCAATCATCGCAGCTCCAGGACATCACTGCAGAGGTTCCTTGCGGTAGTGTCCTAGGCCCATCTATCTTCAGCTGCTTCAGCAATAACCTTCCTTCCTTCATGAGGTTAGAACTGGGGATGTTTGCTGATGGTTGCACAATGTTTAATAGCATTCCTCCCTCTGTGACTGGATTCTGAACTCCCTAACTCACAGACCACAATCAATAAGGATAGGCAACAACACTTCCCTCCATGATCATCCTCAACAACGGTGCCCCATAAGGCTGTGTCCTCAGCCTCTTACTATACTCCTTATACACCTATGATTGTGTGGCCAAATTCTCCTCCAACTCGATTTTCAAGTTTGCTGATGACACCACTGTTGTGGGTCGGATCTCAAACAATCTCCGTGACGGAGTACAGGAAAGAGATAGAGAATCTTGTGAACTGGTGTGGCAACAATAATCTCTCCCTCAATGTCAACAAAATGAAGGAGATGGTCATCGATTTCAGGATGCATAGTGGAGGACATGCCCCTGTCTACGTCAATGGGGATGAAATAGAAATGGTCAAGAGCTTCAAGTTTTTATTGTGTCCAGATCACCAACAACCTGTCCTGGTCCCTCCATGCCGACACTATACTCAAGAAAGCCCACCAATGCCTCTACTTTCTCAGAAGACTAAGGAAATTTGGCATGTCCGCTACGACTCTCACCAACCTTTACAGATGAACCATAGAAAGTATTCTTTCTGCTTGTATCACAGCTTGGTATGGCTCCAGCTCTGTCCAAGACCGCAAGAAACTACAAAGGGTCGTGAATGAAGCCCAGTCCATCACTCAAACCAGCCTCCCATCCATTGACTCTGTCTACTCTTCCCACTGACTCAGAAAAGCAGCCAGCATAATTAAGGACCCCACGCACCCCAGACATTCTCTCTTCCACCTCCTTCCGTCGGGAAGAAGATACAAAAGTCTGAGGATACGTACCAATTGACTCAAGAACAGCTCCTTCCCTGGTGCCATCAGACTTTTGAATGGACTTACCTTGCATTAAGTTGATCTTTCTCTACAGCCCAGCTATGACTGTAATACTACATCCTGCACTCTCTCCTTTCCTTGTCTATGTACGTTATGCTTTGTCTGTATAGCACGCAAGAAACAATACTTTTCACTATCTACTAATACATGTGACAATAATAAATCAAATCAAATCATTCTCAACTCCTCAGAGAAATAGTCTATGTCCAAATGCAGCAAGACCTGGACAATATCCAAGCTTGTGCTGACAAGTGACAAGTAACATTTATGCCACACAAGTGCCAGGCAATGACCATCTCCAATAAAAGTGAATCTCCATCACCCCTTGACATTTAATGACTTTACCATCACTGAATCCCCCACGACCAACATCTTGGGGGATACCATTGAACATAAACTGAACTGGACTCACCATACAAATACTGTGGCTATCAGTGCAGGTTAAAGGCTAGGAATCTTGTGGTGAGTAACTAACTTCCTGACTTCACAAAGCCTATCCACCATCTACAAGGCACAAGTCAGAACTGTAATGGAATACTCTCCACTTGCTTGGATGAGTGCAGCTCCAACAACACTCAAGAAACTCGACACTATCCAGGACAAAGAAGCCCATTTTATTGCTACATCTTCCACAAACATTCACTCCCTCCACCAATGACAAACATTGGCAGCCATATGTATCGTCCACAAGATGCACTGCATGGGCAAAGTTCCTTAGGCAGCACCTTACAAACGCACGACCACTACAATCTAGAAGGATAAGAGCAGCAGATACCTGGGAACACCACCACCTGGAGGTTCCCCTCCAAGCCATTCATCATCCACACTTGGAAATAGATCGCCGTCCCTTCACTGTTGCTGGGGCAAAATCCTGGAAGTCCCTCCTTAACAGCCATGTGGGTGCACCTAACCACAGGGACTGCAACGATTCAAGAACAGCTCATCATCATCTTCTCAAGGGCAACTAGGAATGGGTAATAAATGCTGGTCTAGCCGGTGACACCCACATCCCATAAATGAACAAAAAAGGGGGGCTATAGGAGAGTGGATAGAGGAGCATAGTTAGCATGGAGAATATGAGTGGCTGTGGGGGTGGGTGGGGGCATGAAACAGCATGAGGTGGTATGTTTGGGGCATAGGGAGTGTAAGGTGTGAGGAGTGAGGGCTAGAGTGCTTTACTGTTTTTATTACAACTGGGAAGAAGCCCCAAAGCACCATGGTGAGCTTTTTAAATAGTCTGCCTGTGCTCGTAAGCAGCTCCTGTGGCTGCTTCTGGACTGTTTTGAGTGGTGGTGGTCCTGACTTGCTCAATTGGAGTGAAAATCTGACTGTTCCTGGCAGTTTCTCCCGAGTTGGGTTTGCGGGGACCGGAAATTTCTTTACTCTGCCCACCTGACCCGGGAGGGAAAATTGGAGTGGAAATCTGAGACATCCATTGTATTTGAGCTTTTGTAAATATTCAGATAACAGTACCTGTAAATTCCACAATCTTGCATCCTGATACTGCTTCAGTGGAACGTCCTCACAAGAACATTTACATTTTAATGACTTTCCAAAGGCATGTTCGGACATGAATTAATCCTTGTCTTTAACTAAACCACAAAAGAAGTCACCTGACCGTCTGGAATCCATTTTCTCAAGGTAAACTGTCCATATTGCATGCTGTCTTTTACAAGTTAAGTGTCCATCTCCCTAATATGTTTTACAGTGATGCATCCGTGACAGTGGTCACAGATCAGCATGATCTTATTAAATTGTGGAACAGATTTGAGAGGATTAAATGGCACAATCTACTCCTATGTTTCAAATCTGTATTGATGGAAGCAGAGCAATTACTTCAGAAAGAAACTGACCTTCAAAATGAGATGAGTTACTGACATCTTATTGCATGTCACATTGCAGTAGAGCCAAACTGGAACTTCTTTCTAAAATAACCAGTACCGACACTTTCCCAACTACAAATCTTCAACATTCAGAAACACAACAATCATGCTGTCAACCCAGATTTAAACAGATTTGTGATGGAGCACTGCATAGGTTCTACCTCACCAACCCTAAAGTTACATTTAAAACACCTTTTCTCTGTCGCTCCAGATTCCTTTACTCATAAGATTAAAATGAGTGGTACGGGGTGGCTAGAATGCAGAAAGATCTCTCCACAGCCATTCAAACATTTATGAACACAGTTAATTTTTGCTGCAGTAACTTCTTTGCAGTGTTAATGTAAGCCTTACTTGTGACTAATAAATAAACTTTTTAAAAAAGTTTTACTTTTATAGAAATACATTTGCAAAGTCGTTGTTGACTAGATGTCAAAGGATTGAAATATTCAGTGGGACAGCCGCTGAGGCTGATGCTTAACAATCCAAATGGATACATTATCCATTTGTTTTCCTTCACACCCAACAACCAGCAGGAGGGGAGGATAGTGGTGAATGTGAACTAATTACATGCAGTCAGGCAAAATCCCCTGAAAGACATTCTTAGCTGGGCAATCTATCATTGCACTGCTGCCGTGTAACAGAGGCATCTTGTATTTTTATAAATTTTAATTTTACTGCCCACATAATACAGTCATTCATGATAAAGTCATTTATTTGTATTCTCAGGATTCACTAGGAATTTCAAAATTGTGTCTGGTCTTTGGTGTTGTTGAAGCACAAGTAATTTAATCGAAGAAAGCAACAAATAAAGACACTCTTTTATTTATACAGCACTTTTCATTACCGCAGGATACCGCATAGTGCTTTATGGCGAGAGAAGTACTTTTGGAGTGTAGTAACTGCTGTAAGGTAGGGGGGGGCGCAACAACCAATTTGCCCACAGCATGACCCCACAGGCAGAAATGAAAGAACTGTTATCTGTGGTTGAGGAATCCCCTGCTCTTCTCTGAATAGAACCATGGGATCGTTTCTATCCACCTGAGAAGGCAGTTGGGGTTTTAGTTCAATGTCCCATCCATAAAATTTCAAGAGGCAACCCTTTGAGCTGTCGACACCCATGCCAAAAAAAATCAATAGGAGTACTAGGCAAGAAAATTCAATATTCAACGCAATGATATGATGGATTTTAGAAAGAAACAAAACAGAAGCAGATTCAAAATGGAAATAAACGCAAGATGATAATCACAGACATTAGTCTGATCTCCTTAATTAGGATGAGTAGTCAAAAAGTAGTTACAATTAAACTAGATATCAAAGTTAAATGTCAAATTGCAGCACTGTTTGATGCAAAGAATGCTCATGCAATGACAAAGGTTATTAAAATAGACAATTGAATCATGCTAAAGCATTCCAACACATTACGCATCTGAACAAAACTCCAGGTTATGTGGAAGAACTTTCACATATAAGATAGAAGCTTGATGTTCATGTCTAATGGATGGAAACATAGAAATAAACAGCAAGTGAAATATGGAAAATAGATCACAGTGTTGCCCAATAGGCAGACTTACAAAGTGACTTAGACTAAACTAATGAACTACATGAGGTGCCAGTCCCGTAGCTGTGCCTGAAGTGGTAAAACTGAGTATTGCTTCATCCTCTAGTGTGTTGCCCTCCTCAGTCTCTGAGCCTTTGGGGCTTTGTTGAGTTTCTGGACCTGAGGTGGAAGAAATGGACAAGGATTTGCAGTTAAGGACTAGGCTAGTTATATTGACTACTCAAAGCAGATGCAGCTTGCCATGCAAAATGGTGAGATTACAGTCAGAAGAAAAAGAGAATAAGGTGGTCAAAAACCATATGGACAAGTCCTACAGCCTCAATGGTAACTTTGCTGTGACTATGTCCCCATACATTGTATCCATGATGTTACGAGTGGATGAAGAGGGACAAAGTGGCTCCCCTTTATTCAGCCTCCTGGGTTGGTTGCAACAGAGTTTTTTTAAAGATTTATTTTCCCCGTGGATGTCTTTTTGAGTCCAAATGTATTTATATTTTATTAAGGAGTCATTCAAACCAGGTTATCAAGCATCAGATCAAGCCTAAGATAAAGTGCAATGCCTTTTCTTGCCAGCTTGTGTTGAGTGTCTGTTGGGTGTATCCTGGCTAGCTAAAAGTTACCCATTGTCTTGACAGAATGACAGTTGCTTAAAGTTCAGCACTGTACATTTTAATGTCCCCCTCTCAAGGGGCCCTTTTTGAGATGGACTTGACACCCCCAGGTGTGAAATCCCATGTAGTATAACTTGCCAGAGAAGTAGTCAACTCATAATACTAGACATCAGATATCTACTGGCGGTAGATATTTTTGGTCAGTGCCTTTTAAAAAGGACTTTTAAAAAGGTCCTTGTTAAACAGTTCAATATGTTTTTGGTTAGCAGGTGAAGTTATTGGTTGATCTCACTCAGTCACAATTTTCTGTCATTGTGACAATGATATTGCCTTCCAATGGGGCAGTGTGTGAATGGATGCTCACTCTCCTGTCCTCACCATTTCCCTCAGGTCGTGCTTTGAGATGTGGTAGAGCTGTGACAAAGTGAGTCAAGACAACAGCAGCTACAGAGTGCCAGTCACAGCAAAGGAGATTCAGGGACGTATGCTGCTCTGATTGGAGGAGATTTGGTGTAGTTGGTTGAGGGATGGCTTGTGAGACATCCTGCCTGCCCCACCAGGTGAAACATTGCAAAATCCCCCAATGCATATTTAATGAGGCCGGAGTCGCATTATGTAGCGCAAATTCTGAGTGGCCTCCGTGGCGGGAAACACTTCCTGTCCCCGCCTCTAACACGGGTTTTAGTACCAGGAGGGAGTATTCCATTATAAGACGGAAGCCATGGAGACCCTGTTGACAACAGTGGGACCAGAAGATCATGCCACTGACCAATGGTGGACCATGGATTGCACAGAAAATACCACTCTTAATATTTTTTCTCTATTTCTGTTGTGACAAAGTGTATTTACTGTCATGCATATCGCAATCACTTAAATTCCACAGTCACATTAAGGCCATAAGATTTACGAGCAGAAGTAGGCCATTTGACCCAGCATGGGGTGGAATGGTGGCACAAGGGGTGGCACGGTGGCACAGTGGTTAGCACTACTGCCTCACAGCACTAGGGACATGGGTTTGGTTTAGTCTTGCATGATTGTCTGTGTGGAGTTTGCGCGTTCTCCCCGAGTCTGGATGGGGAAGGCTATAAAAACAAACAGAGGATAACAAAGAGAGAAATAAGGAAGGAGAGGATCAAATATGAAGGTAGGCTAGCCAGTAACATTAGGAATGATAGTAAAAGTTTCTTTAAATACATTAAAAACAAACGGGAGGCAAAAGTAGACATTGGGCCGCTCCAAAATGACGCTGGTAATCTAGTGATGGGAGACAAGGAAATAGCTGAGGAACTTAATAAGTACTTTGCGTCAGTCTTCACAGTAGAAGACATGAGTAATATCCCAACAATTCAGGAAAGTCAGGGGGCAGAGTTGAATATGGTTGCCATCACAAAGGAGAAAGTGCTAGAGAAACTAAAAGGTCTGAAAATTGATAAATCTCCGGGCCCAGATGGGCTACATCCTAGAGTTCTAAAGGAGATAGCTGAAGAAATAGTGGAGGCGTTAGTTATGATCTTTCAAAAGTCACTGGAGTCAGGGAAAGTCCCAGAGGATTGGAAAATCGCTGTTGTAACCCCACTGTTCAAGAAGGGAACAAGAAAAAAGATGGAAAATTATAGGCCAATTAGCCTAACCTCAGTTGTTGGCAAAATTCTAGAATCCATCGTTAAGGATGAGATTTCTAAATTCTTGGAAGTGCAGGGTCGGATTAAGACAAGTCAGCATGGATTTAGTAAGGGGAGGTCGTGCCTGACAAACCTGTTAGAGTTCTTTGAAGAGATAACAAATAGGTTAGACCAAGGAGAGCCAATGGATGTTATCTATCTTGACTTCCAAAAGACCTTTGACAAGGTGCCTCACGGGAGACTGCTGAGTAAAATAAGGGCCCATGGTATTCGAGGCAAGGTACTAACATGGATTGACGATTGGCTGTCAGACAGAAGGCAGAGAGTTGGGATAAAAGGTTCTTTCTCAGAATGGCAACCGGTGACAAGTGGTGTCCCGCAGGGTTCAGTGTTGGGGCCACAGCTGTTCTCTTTATATATTAACGATCTAGATGACGGGACTGGGAGCATTCTGGCCAAGTTTGCCGATGATACAAAGATAGGTGGAGGGGCAGGTAGTATTGAGGAGGTGGGGAGGCTGCAGAAAGATTTAGACAGTTTAGGAGAGTGGTCCAAGAAGTGGCTGATGAAATTCAACGTGGGCAAGTGCGAGGTCGTACACTTTGGAAAAAAGAATAGAGGCATGGACTATTTTCTAAACGGTGACAAAATTCATAATGCTAAAGTGCAAAGGGACTTGGGAGTCCTAGTCCAGGATTCTCTAAAGGTAAACTTGCAGGTTGAGTCCGTAATTAGGAAAGCAAATGTAATGTTGTCATTTATCTCAAGAGGCTTGGAATACAAAAGCAGGGATGTACTTCTGAGGCTTTATAAAGCACTGGTTAGGCCCCATTTGGAGTACTGTGAGCAATTTTGGGCCCCACACCTCAGGAAGGACATACTGGCACTGGAGCGGGTCCAGCGGAGATTCACACGGATGATCCCAGGAATGGTAGGCCTGACATACGATGAACGTCTGAGGATCGTGGGATTGTATTCATTGGAGTTTAGGAGGTTGAGGGGAGATCTGATAGAGACTTACAAGATAATGAACGGCTTAGATAGGATGGACGTAGGGAAGTTGTTTCCATTAACAGGGGAGACTAGGACGCGGGGGCACAGCCTTAGAATAAAAGGGAGTCACTTTAGAACAGAGATGAGGAGAAATTTCTTCAGCCAGAGAGTGGTGGGTCTGTGGAATTCATTGCCACAGAGGGCTGTGGAGGCCGAGACGTTGAGCGTCTTCAAGACAGAAATTGATAAATTCTTGATTTCTCGAGGAATTAAGGGCTATGGGGAGAGAGCGGGTAAATGGAGTTGAAATCAACCATGATTGAATGGTGGAGTGGACTCGATGGGCCGAATGGCCTTACTTCCGCTCCTATGTCTTATGGTCTTATGGTCTTATGGTTTCCTCCCACAGTCTAAAGATGTGCAGGTTAGGTGGATTGGCCATGCTAAATTGCCCCTTAGTGTCCCAAGATATTTAAGTTAGGTGGATTAAGCATGGTAAATACATGGGGGTACTGGGGTAGGGTGGGGGGGGGGGGGTTAGGCCTGGGTAAATACTCTTTCGGAGGGTCGGTACAGACACAATGGGCTGGGTGGCCTCTTTCTGCACTGTGGGGATTCAATGATTCTAAGTCTGCTCCACCATTCAATGAGATCATGACTGATCTGATATGATAATCCTCAACTCCCCTTTCCTGCTTTATCTTCATAAGCCTTGATTCCCTTACTGATTAAAAATCTGTCTATGTCAGCCTTGAACATACTTAACAACTCAGCCTCTAAAGAATTCCACAGATTCACTACTCACTGAGAGAAGAAATTTCTCCTCATCTCTGTCTTAAATGGGTGACCCCTTACTCTGAGATGATACCCTTTGGTCCTGACTCACCCATGGTGGGAAACAACCTCTCAGCATCTGCCCTGTCAAGCCCCTGAGAATCCTATATGTCTCAATAAGTTCAACTCTCTAAATTCCAATGAGTACAGAAATGAGTACTACTTAACCTCTCCTCATGAGAAAATCCTTCTATTCCCAGGATCGACCAAGTGAGCTTTCTCCGGACTGCCTCCAATGCCGCATTAATAACTTGAAATTAATTTTTTATAAATATCAACTGTATATAGCAATGGAAGTAAAACAGCCCCAGAAACAAAAGCGAGGAAATTAGCTTTTGAAAACAGATGCCTTTCAAGCAGGATTAAACAATTGCTTCTTAATTAATTTGATCCGGCACAATTGCGAAATAGTTCCCAAGGGATATGCAATAACATAACTTTGATAAAAAAAAGTACATTAGTGCATTGAGGCCTCATCTGGGCTAAAAATGATGATAGCTTCGCTTTCCCGTCATTAGCGATGATGCTTAATCCTGTGCTTTGAATAATAAATCTGTAATTAAGACGGCGCTTCTGCACTACATTTCTATGGTGTTTACTCTTAGCTTCATATTGAATGCAGGTCAATGCAGGCAATTTTACTCAACAGGCTGCTGTATCAAAGGGTTGCTGCCATCTGGAAGACGGTCACTGAAATTTTGTTAGGGTTGTAAAGAGAGATAAATGAAACAGTTGCACACTGTGCTGATTGGTATGTATTATCCGAGGCCCATTTTTGAGTTGGAAATATGTGCAATCTGGATCAATTCAGCTGTGAGATAGCCTGTGCCCAATGCATGCTATGCAGGCCACTGCTAAATTTTTCAGGCCTTTTTTTTCAGATCCCCAGTCCTTGAACAAAGGTTAGGCCCCTTGCATATGTTAGTTAGGGGCCTAGCACATATTGATGAATCCTTCTGAAAAAAATTGCTTCCAATGAATGGAGCAGGTGCTCAGAATTCTTTAGCAGAAGCTGTGGCCGTCATCAAAAGGTATGTTTTTTTCGAAGAATGCAAATTAAGAAAAACTTCCTATCGAGTTAAAGGAGCAGAAATGCTCCCCCACACTCAAAAGTTATCACAACTTTTCCCCACCCACTCCGAATCCCCTCCCCTGACTTACCTTGTGCATCTTCAATGTCATTGCTACCCTGTGGTTTAGGAAAGAAAATTGGGAGATGTGTTAAAGGGGCTGCCTATTCCTTGTCTGTCACAGAACTTTTAAAATAAGCAAAATACTGCAGATGCTGGAATCTGAAATAAGAACAGGGGTTGCTGTGGAAAAACTCAGCATGTTTGCCAGCATCTATCAGGAGGGACACAGAGTTAATGTTTCATAGACTCAGAACTGAAAGGAGAGAGATTGTAGAAACTGCAACAAAAAGCAGCAACTTTAAGAACTAAAGACAGATGGCCTGGTGTGAGGTGGCAGGGGGATATTTTGCACTCAGGCAATACATGTATGGAATATTTTTTTAAAAGTACCTTGGCCCCCGGTCCCTAAGCATTGACACCATGAGCAGTGCCATGGGAGATCCACATGCGTCACTATAAGAGGCTTACTTCAGAAGCTTTCCCATCTCCTCGACTGCCTTCTCATCATCAAAAGCCAATGAGCTAACATTTCAGTTAATAGCTTGCTAAACACAATATAATCTTCATCTCACTTAACGAGATGGAGAATGTACTTGCCAGCAGCTGTCCTGAATTTCTCTAATCTCTGCTCATTCTATCATCGGGAACAGCTGTCAAATACAGACAAATTCTCAATAGGTGCTCGCACTGGCTTATGCTTTGAAATTTGAAAAGCTGCCAGAGGTAGCTGCATGCCACATCACAGCCATTTATACGGTGTGGAATGTATTGGCGTTTCACTGGGTACACTATGACAACTGTTATTGTGTTAATGTCATTTTTTTCTTACCGTGCAAAAGTGTGCTCATAAGTGTATCATTTTGCAATGGTTAAAGAGAAAAAAAAATGATACCAGTATAAACGACACTAACAACAAATATAAAGAAGCAATGTTGTCTGTAACTTGAAAAATGGCTCAGGATATTCAAGGGTCAAATTAATATTCATTTTTGATGAGTAATTTTCTTACAATGGCTTCCAAATTACTGGGTTATGACAGTATTACTGAACAATTTCACCTGTTGGATTGTTACAAGCTCCCGACACAAAGATTTTTGTGAAAATGGAAGTAATGATTTTATTTACTTTCCGTTACAATATACTGCAGCCTTTCGATGGGTGATGGAATTAAGCTACGCTGCAACAGGTTTATGGCCATGAGCAAATTACTTCAAATTGATGAGCAACTATTTTCTTAAACTCAACAAAGCTTGCAAAGAAATCCATTATTCACGTTACAAGGCTAAGAGAAACCTATTTGCACTGGAAATTGGAAGGGAGTTGGTGGAAAATGATGCATCAGTTCCTCTCATGATATTACGAGATGGTAATTGGTCTTTAGTGGAATCACTTTCTAATTGGGAAACGGGGATGAAAATTAAATTTTATGGGGACATAACGTCCTACACTTGACCTTCTGCCTGTGTTGCAGGAGCTGCCTCTTTGGTAAAAGCCACTTTGCAGGCACCTTGGGCAGACAGGAAAACAAGAAACAGGTCCCCAGCTAATGAGGGATTTCATACCTGCACTCGAAACTGGGTTCCCCCGAGTGGAGCAGGCATTGGCCTTAATCTGTTCAGTTTTGTTTGTCACAGATACAGATGTGAGTACTTTTTCATAGCACTGATGCACTTACCGGCTCTGCAGCACTCTTGAGGACCACAGCAATTGTCCCCCTCCTCACTCCCCACGTTCACATCCCCCTACCACCTGCCCCCCCCCCACTTAACCCAGCCCCTCTCTCCCCACCTCCTCTCCGTTCCCCCGTCCCATTTCCACCCCCATCTCCACCACCCCCCCTTCACCACATCCCCTCCTTCAGCTGAATATGCAGAATGACAGCTGTGATCAAATTCAGTTAGTTCAATCAGTAAAAATGATCCTTGCCAAATTATATCAAAATAATTAATTCACTAAATTATTCCAGATCAGTAGCTTCTCCTACTTCATTTAAATAGAATAACTCTGCAGCTAGGGCATAACTTTTTCTCCTTAGTCTCAGTGATGCTTCTCTGCTTCATTGTGTCTCTCTCTCTTTATTTTCCACTCAACAGCCAGAGGAAGACCACAGGGTTTTCCAATAGCATAAATGGGAGAAGGCTTTTGATTATCTAGACAAGCTAATGACTTATTTCAGCACTGTTCCTGTAGGTGTTATGGTGATTTTTGATATGATAAAATGAGATTACCAGAATAAAAACATGCCAGAAAATAATTTCACACAAACATTTATAATGTAGAACTATGAGGGAAAAACACTGTGAAGTCCTTGGGAAGAAACAATGACATATTCAAACGGAAGCATCAAAATTACTATACGTGCTGTTAAACATGGATCATTTTTTATTAGTTCTCTTACTAGTAGACTTCCTCTGCTGGTACATGCGTATATGGTAGTCTCAAGTGGTCAAAATGCAAAAGACAAATTTCAATATACTACAATCACCTCAGAGGCTCTCCCATTTGTTTGCTGTAAAGTCAATGTAAATGGCAAATTTGCTACAAACGTAGGCACTGAACCCACATTGTACAAGTCTGTGGTACAAATGTTAGAGGCCAGTATATTGCGCCAGCCTAAAGCCAATTATATGAACAAATTAAAGAAATAACAAATCAGGCACTCTTTCCCATAAAAGAAAACACTGTGCTTCAATGTGCAGTTGTTTTTACAGATGTTCCTTTTAAATATTAGCCATTTTAAGTTGATGTGGCAACTAAATATTGCAGAATGTCTTCAACAGATGAAAACAGAAAATAAATGATGGGGTGAATGTTCATCTCAACTTTCTTCATTCAAGATAGCCCAGTGAGGAAATTCAATCTGTTCAGAATTGAAACACGATTGCACTGTTGGAAGCTGATATTAGAACCGTAAATACATCTATCAAATCACTCACACCTGGCAAGATTCTGGTTTTGCAGTTCATTCATTCAATACCCAATCTCTCATAGTTTGTTAATGAATGTACGTCAATAACAGATTGTTTCCCCTAATAACTTGGTATGCTGACATTTTCATGATGAATTATGCTGTTGATGTAGCGCAGTTAGGTGAAATTACTTCATGCATACAAATAATTTAACTGCTGGTTTCTCATCTATTAAAACTGTCTTTGGCCAAATTGGTTTAAATGAATGATTAGTTATGCTATTAATCTGCCCCTCCCCCATGTATAATGTGATCACATATCAAAAATCTTTAAATACGTAGTTGGAATAAGTCTAAATCTATGAAATGATTATATTTTTAAAGGAAACAGTGAGTTAAGTTATTGTCAGTATGTTTAAAAGGTATAGCTGTGAAATTTGCTCTGTGGTACTCTGGGAGGCTGTTGGACAATATTGACACAAAGCACTAATCTCTTCCACTTTCTTCCACCAGTCTCTTTCCTCATCAATTACCGTGTCATAGAATTCATAAAATCATAGAATTCATAGAATCCCTACAGTGCAGAAGGAGGCCACTCGACCCATCGAGTCCACACCGACAACAATCCCACCCCAGGCCACAGCCCCACACATTTACTTTGCCAATCCCCCTAACATACACATCCCAGGACACTATGGGTTATTTAGCACGGCCAATCAACCTGACCCGCACATCTTTGGACTGTGGGAAGAAACCGGGGCACCCGGAGAAAACCCACGCAGACACGGGAGGAACGTGCAAACTCCACACATATTTTGAGGGGTGATAGTGCGGGCATCATGTTAAGGCTGCTAACCCTCCAGGATTGGCCTGGAGTCTCCAGCAATTGAAGATCAATCTCCAGGACACAGATATGTGCAACCCCAGGAGAAAAATCATCAGGATATTAAAAGAAAACGTTTTTGTGGTCATCTTCTTCGAATGTTGGCTTTACCAGATACCAAAATATTGAAAAAAAGGAGGGGGAAAGCCTCTTTGGTTGACAGTCAAGCATCATCCAATTGGATAATGAGCCTTTATGTTTTCAATTGGCATTGGAAGACAGTGCATCACTGGATGGATGTGTTGGCCAACTTATGGCTGGAGTATGGGGGAAAGTCATGTGATGAAACCTGCAGAAATACATTTTAATCACAGTTGGCAGCCCTATGTCCATGCATGCATGCACCATAAGAATGTAGAGTAAGCAGACATCAGTCAGCATCTAACACTGATTTGATGCACAACCTGCCATTTTCAATTGTGCCAATCCTGTCAACATTCTCCCTTAAACACACACAGTTAAACATGAGGGACAGCTCACTAGTGTGATTTAGAGGCATCATCATCCAACTTTCACCTGAGCTTTTTTTGGCTTTCTATTTGCTGCTACAGTGTTAGTGGATTTACTATGTTGCTGGGAGAGTTGACAGAAGTTCTTTCAGTCGGAAGAGAGTGGTGCTGGACCCTTTTGTAGAGGAAGAGGAGGGGGGCTCTTATTAGAAGGCTGCATCATATGAGGATGGGCACTTTTTGTAGACTGCAGCAGTTTGAGAAGGCAGCTCACCACCACCGTCACAAGGGCAATTAGGGATGGACAACAATTCACCCGTCTCAAGAAAATATAATTTTTAAAAAAGGTTTGCTGATGATACAAATTTAGGTGGGAAAGTAAATGGTGAGGAGGATACAAAGAGGCTGCAGAGGAATACAGTCAGGTGGGCAAGTGATCAAGAAGATAAATGGAAAACAATATGCCAAAGTGTGAAGCTATCTACTTCAGAAGGAAAAATAAAACAAACACAACATATTTTGAATGGTGAGAGATGGGAAATGTTGGCATTCAGAAGAACCTTGTGATTGAATCATTTAAAGTTTACATGCAGGTACAGTAAGCAATTAGGAAGGCAAATGGTATGTTAGCTTTTATTATAAAGGGATTAGAATGCAAGAGTAAAGTCGTCTTACCACAATTATACAGGGCATTGATGAGGCCATACCTGGAGTGCAATGTACAGTTTTGGTCTCCTAACCTACTTATCCAAATGGATGGAATCTTTGAACTTCTTGCAGCATTGCATCCAGGTCCTCAGGGTCAAAGTCAAAACATTGGCCTTTGTGATGACACACTCCCACTGTCTGGAGGGGGTCCTGATCTGCTGTGGTGAAAGCTCCTCTCTCCTCCTTTCCACCTCCTGGATAAATCCCATTAGTGCTACATCTGAGAACCGAAGAGCCTTTCTGGCCTGCTGCACCATAACTCCAGTTTGTTCCTGCTTCACAAGTGTTTCCAGCCAGCTTCTGTATAAGGAATGAGGTCTTGCTAACTTGGGCCCCCTGTTCAGCAGGCAGACACTCAGCAATGCATTCAGTCCTGTTACCTGTCTGTATTGGTTAAATGAGCAGGAAGAACAAAATGTACATGTTGCCTGCAAAACTTACAGCAGGTGTAAGGTAATCGCACATCGCAATACCCATAGCCACTAACAGACCTAACAAATTTCAGCCCTATACATTTAACTAATGTTAGCTTTTTGGTTCTTCAGCTAGTTCTTTCACTATATAACACTATTTCTCTCCACCATATATCCGTCATTTGACATTGCCAATCCTAGTAACAACTGTGGTCTATTGAAATGCAGAGCAGGCCATGCTCCATAATAAATTTGGCTTCTGCTTGACAGCATTGGGATTCTTTTTAATCTGATCATGCTCCATGAAAGCCTAAGTTATATTATCAGGCCAACAGTGCTGTCAGAAAGCCTGCTGAGAAAATAAAATGGAATGATTTCAGTCATTTGCTTATCATTGCTTTTGACTTTCAGCAACCAGTATCCAAATGAAACAGTAAGACAGATCTGTCGCTACTATAATATGCGTTACCTCCATTTGCCTGTATAACAAAAGTCACTTCACTACATAGAACCATGTAATGTTACAGCATTGGTCATTCATTCAACCTATTAAGTTCCTGCTTGTGCTTTTTTTTCTCCACAAGACATATTGCCCAATCATATTCTCCTGTTCAATCCTAGGACCATGAGAACATAGGAACATAGGAGCAGGGGTAGGCCATTCAGCCCATTAAGCCTTCTCTGCCACTCAATACGATCATGACTAATCATCCGTTTCAATGCCTTTTTCCCATGCTATCCCCATTATCCTTTATGTCATTGGTATTTAGAAAGCTATAAATCTCTGCTTTAAACATACTCAATGACTGAGCTTACACAGCCCTCTGAAGTAGAGAATTCCAAGGATTCACCACCCTCTGAGTAGAAAAAGTTCTAATTTTGCCCTTATTTTGAAATTATATATTCCCCAACCAGGAGAAACATCTTTCGTGCATCTATCCTGTCCATCCTTTTCAGTATTTTACAGCTTTCAATAAGATCACCTCTTGTTCTTGGAAACTCTAGAGAATACAGATCCAGTTTGCTCAATCCCTCTTCATAAGACCGTTCTGCCATCCCCAGAACAAGTCTGGTGAACCTTTGTTGCACTCCCTCCAAGGCAATAACATCCTTCCTAAGCTAAGGGGACCAAAACTGCATACAGTACTCTAGATGGGGTCTAACCAAGATTCTATACAATTGAAGCAAACGTCGCTACTCTTGAACTCAAATCTTCTTGCGATAAAGGTATTAGCCTTCTTTGTTGCTTGCTGCACCTGCATATTAGCTTTCAGTGACTTATTGTCGAGGACAACCAGGTCCCTTTGTACATTTGCACTTTCTAATATTTTCCATTTAGGAAATACTCTGCACAGCCGTTCCTCCTACTAAAGTGGATAACCTCACATTTTTCACATTAAATTCCATCTGCCATGTTCTTGCCCACTCACTAAGTCTGTCAGAATCCTTTTGAAGTTGCTTCGCATCTTCCTCACAACATATATTCCCACATAGCTTTGTGTCATCTGTGACTTGGAAATATTACATTTGGTATCCCAAATCATTGATATATGTTGTAAACAGCTGGGGCCAAAGTATTGATCTTTGTAGTACTCCGCTAATCATAGCCCATTTCTTCCTACACTATTTTCTGCCTGTTAGCCAATCCTTAATCCATGTCTGTATATTATCTCCTATTTCATGTATTATAATTTTACTTCCTATCTCCTATCAAAAGTCTTCTGAAATTCCAGGTATACTACATCCACCAACACCCCTTTATCAATTTTGTAACATCCTCAAAACACAACAACAGGTTTAGAACATAGAACATAGAACATAGAAAGTCACAGCACAAACAGGCCCTTCGGCCCACAAGTTGCGCCGATCACATCCCCACCTCTAGGCCTATCTATAGCCCTCAATCCCATTAAATCCCATGTACTCATCCAGAAGTCTCTTAAAAGACCCCAACGAGTTTGCCTCCACCACCACCGACGTCAGCCGATTCCACTCACCCACCACCCTCTGAGTGAAAAACTTACCCCTGACATCCCCCCTGTACCTACCCCCCAGCACCTTAAACCTGTGTCCTCTCGTAGCAACCATTTCAGCCCTTGGAAATAGCCTCTGAGAGTCCACCCTATCCAGACCCCTCAACATCTTGTAAACCTCTATCAGGTCACCTCTCATCCTTCGTCTCTCCAGGGAGAAGAGACCAAGCTCCCTCAACCTATCCTCATAAGGCATGCCCCCCAATCCAGGCAACATCCTTGTAAATCTCCTCTGCACCCTTTCAATGGCTTCAACATCTTTCCTGTAATGAGGTGACCAGAACTGCGCGCAGTACTCCAAGTGGGGTCTAACCAGGGTCCTATAAAGCTGCATCATTATCTCCCGACTCCTAAACTCAATCCCTCGATTGATGAAGGTCAGCACACCATACGCCTTCTTAACCACCTCCTCTACCTGTGAGGCCAATTTAAGAGTCCTATGGACCCAGACCCCAAGGTCCTTCTGATCCTCTACACTGCTAAGAGTCTTACCCTTGACATTATACTCCTTCATCCCATTTGACCTGCCAAAATGGACCACTACACACTTATCCGGGTTGAAGTCCATCTGCCACTTCTCCGCCCAGTCTTGCATCCTATCTATGTCACGCTGCAGCTTCTGACATCCCTCCAACCTATCCACAACACCACCAACCTTCGTGTCGTCGGCAAACTTACCAACGCATCCCTCCACTTCCTCTTCCAGGTCATTTATGAAAATGACAAACAGCAAGGGTCCCAGAACAGATCCCTGGGGCACTCCGCTGGTGACCGACCTCCATTCAGAAAAAGACCCATCTACAACCACTCTCTGCCTTCTGCAGGCAAGCCAGTTCTGAATCCACAAGGCAACAGCCCCTTGGATCCCATGCCCTCTCACTTTCTCGAGAATTCTTGCATGGGGGACCTTATCGAACGCCTTGCTGAAGTCCATGTAAACCACATCTACTGCTTTTCCTTCGTCAATGTGTTTAGTCACATTTTCAAAGAACTCCACCAGGCTCGTAAGGCACGATTTGCCTTTGACAAAGCCGTGCTGACTACTTTTGAGCATACTAAACTTCTCTAAATGCTCATAAATGCTGTCCCTCAGGATCTTCTCCATCAACTTACCAACCACTGAGGTTAGACTCACCGTCGATAATTTCCTGGGCTATCCCTATTCCCTTTCTTGAATATAGGAATGACATCCGCAATCTTCCAATCCTCCGGAACCTCTCCCGTCTCCATCAACGACACAAAGATCATCGCCAGAGGCTCTGCAATCTCTTCCCTCGCCTCCCACAGTAGCCTGGGGTACATCCCATCCGGTCCCGGCGACTTATCTATCTTGATGCTATTCAAAATTTCCAATACATCCTCTTTCTTAATGTCCACATACTCAATCTTTTCAGTCCGCCTCAATCCTGTAGTACAACCACCCAGGTCTTTTTCCACTGTGAATACCGAGGTAAAATATTCATTAAGCACCTCTGCTATTTCTTCTGCTTCTGTACAGACTTTCTCACCTTCACCTTTTATAGGTCCTATTCCTTCACATCTCATCCTTTTACTCTTCACATATTTATAGAACGCCTTAGGGTTCTCCTTAATCTTACCTGCCAAGGCCTTCTCGTGACCCCTTCTGGCTCACGTTTTGTCGAACGTAATTTCCCATTCATAAATCTATGTTGACTATGTCCAATCAAATCATTTTTATCCACGTGTCCATTTATCACATTTTTGGTAATAGGTTCTAACATTTTCCCAACCACATTCCCTCCTTTCTTAAATAGTGGGATCACATTTGCTACCATCCAATCTGCCTCACTCTCCCTAGTCCCTTGGATCTCTAATTCTGGGAGATTTCTTTGTATCTTCCTCAGTGAAGGCAGACACAAAGTAATCATTTAGCTTCTCTGCCATTCCTCTATTCCCCATTATGCATTCTCCTGACTTAGCCAAATGTTTATTTTTTACACAACTATAGAAGCTTTTACGGTCTGTTTTTATGTTTTTCTAGTTTACATTCATATTCCAATCTCCCAGGGGTGACATGGTAGCACAGTGGTTAGCACTGCTGCTTCACAGTGCCAGGGACCTGGGTTCAATTCCCGGCTTGGGTCACTATCTGTGTGGAGTTTGCACGTTCTCCCCATGTCTGCGTGGGTTTCCTCCAGGTGCTCCGGTTTCCTCCCACATTCTGAAAGATGTGCTGGTTAGGTGCATTGACCTGAACAGGCACCAGACTGTGGCAACTAGGGGAATTTCACAGTAACTTCATTGCAGTGTAAGCCTTACTTGTGACTAATAAATAAATTTTACCTTTCTTTATCAGTTTCTTGGACCTCCTTTGCTGTATTTTAAGATGCTCCCTATCCTCAGCTTTAGTAATATTTCTGACAAATTCATAGGCCTTTTCTTTTAATCTTATGCAATCCTTAATTTCCTTTGTTATCCGGGGTTGACTGACTTTTCTTTTTGGGATTTACTGCCTTGAAGGAAAAGTTACATAATAGTTCTTCAAAAACTATTCATTGCGTATATACCATCAGACCTTTTAATGAATTTCACAATCCACCTCTGCCAATTTTCCCCTCATAATTACCTTTGTTCAAATTTAACATCCTAGCTTCAGATTGAACTCCCTCACTTTCAAACATAATTTAAAATGTTATTATATTATGATCACTCATCCCTAATGGTTCTTTTACAAGGTTATTAATTAGGCATTTTTCATTACGTAATACTAGATCTAAAATAGCCTGTTCTCTTGTTGGTTCCTCAATATACTGGTCTAGAAAACCAATCCCAACACATTTCAGAAACTTGTCCCTCACAGCATTAAGTGCTCATTAGGTTTACCCAATCAATGTGCAGATTGAAGTCACCCATAGTTATTGTATCACCCATGCTAAACATATCTCTAATCTGCTTATGAATACCATGCCCCACATTACCACTACTGCTTGGTGGCTTATAAATAGCACTCACCCAAATTATTCCACCCAAAAAGATTCCACATTTTGTTGTTCCGATCTGAGATCCTCTCTTATTAATGTACTGATTCCATCCCTTATTATCAAAGCAACACCACTTCCTTTTCCTTTTTGCCTGCCCTTCTTCAATCCTTGGAGTTGGTTTATTTTGCCTGAAATACAGTAAGAACCATATGTATGCAGGTAAACAAGGTTTCTACCGCACCTTCAGTTCCAAGAGACTTACTTCAGCTTATATTTATTTTCCTTATTCTTACACCTAAAGTGTTCTGCTTTTACCTATTTATTCTTCTTCTCAGCATTCACAGCCCCCATTACAATTTTTTATATTTTCCAATTTGGTGTAATCAGGAAATGTGAATACTGTTTCCTCCATTTTCAAGTTCAATATACCGATGTACACAGTAGTTGGTCCCTGTGTAAACACCATCCACGCAACTTTCCAGGCATATCTAGCCTTTGCTTTCTCTCTCCAAACTTTTCTCCATAGCCCCTAACGTCCTTGTGTAGTTTTTGTCTTATGTGGTAACTTATCAGATGCATTGTGAAATTCATATAAACCGCAACTTTTAAATTTCCTTTATTCCATTTGTTCCAAAGAATATTGCAATTAGTCAAGTAGCACCTACACTTTATAAATCTGTACAGAGTGGCCTGATTGACTCATGGTTTTGCCAGGTGTTTTCTACATTCATGACATTTCTTTCTGCATTCACATCTGCAAAACCTTCTTTGCCTCCAGATGGTTCTAAATGCACACTTCCACAACCTCACAATCTTTGACCTTCCATTTGCCTCAATACCTCTGTTGCTATGGATTTGATTATCCACTCCTTATCTATTCCCTCACTCCACTTCACCTTTAATGCCCTTGTCCTCCGCAAAGGCTTCACTGACTTCCATCTTGTGTTGTTTTCTTTTATACATGGCCAATGTTCACTATCTCAAATGCAAGAGCAATGAATGTGAGCATTATCTGTGCACCTGGTCTAGTCATCCATTGCCAAATCTGGCTGGACACCATCAAGCTTCATTGCTGATATTATAAATGATCTTTTTCTCCTCAATTATTGCTCCCTTCCCCATCAAAACTATCATCATCATTTCCCTCCTTGAAAGAGACACCCTTGGCCCTCTGCCCTTAAAAACTATTGTATCATCTCCAACCTTCCCATCCCCTCCCAGACCATTAAATATATTCAAAAGTAAGTTACTGTGGACGCTGGAAATCTGAAATAAAAACAGAAATACTGGAAATACTTAGATCAGAAAACATTTGTGGAGAGAAGTTGATCACCTAGACCTTTGACCCCACGTTGGTGTGCCCGACCTTTAAAAATGCCTGCCATAGCTTGGATTTTTGGTCAGATTGGGGAGTGGCTTGGGTGAGCTGAAATAGCAGTCAGGACAGGTGACCCCGGAATGAATGCAGAGGCTGCCGGTGCAGAGGCTCAGTGTTTAAATAATTAAAACAAATAATAAAACTAAAAACATCTCCTCAAACCTCATTTCCCTCATTCCCCCACATATTCTCTTAACCCCATCCATACCAGCCAATGCAAACCTATGCCCCTCTACCTACTCCCCCATGGCCTCTCACACCCCCATACTAAACCATGCCTCTCTACTCACCTCCATGGCCCCTCATACCACATGCCAACTTAGTGTCAACCCATACCCCCCACACACCACCCTTTTCCCTTACTCCCTCCATGACAACTCAACTAATATTGTTGGACACTTCCTTAGCAGGTTTGACAGCATTGATGCTTCCTGGACAACTGGACAGTTCCTTGACAGCCTGACTGTTCCTTGACAGCTGGAGAATTCCTTTACAGCTGTACAGTTCTAATAAGTTTGTTTGCAAAAAAAGTGCAGAATCATGTTTAATTCTAACAATCCCAAGCTCTCCCAGACTCCCATTCAAAGGGGTACCTTGTATCCTGGCTATTCAAAGAATCCACTAACTTCAGGACTCCTCTTACCTGCTCTGTTCTGAACTCTCTGGAACACAGCTAGGGTTCAAAAATCAGAAGTCAGTGGAGACAGCTCATGAGTTAAATGGCTAGCTGCCTCTGCAATTTAGGCATGTGTAAACTCCAGTCTGACTCCAGTCCCACCTCTACGAAAACGGGAAATATTGAGTTCGGGAGTGGAACTTAGAAATTTCAGCCATTTCTGGGTTTTTCACCACAGCAGGAAGGATCTTCATTGTGGTGAAAATCTGGGTCAACGATTCAGGCCGATGACCTTTCATTAGAATTGGAAAAAGGGTGTGATGGGCTTTAAGAAAGTGTAAGGGTGGAGGGGAGAGTGGGGGAAGAAGAAAAACAAGACCTTTGGCAACATCATTTGCTAATTATGGGTTGGGATTCTAAACATTTGCTAATTTCATCAAGTCCTAGCTTTATATCATGCTCTCAACTCCTCCACTACCTCGCTGGCATCAATATGAAATAAATTTGCAATGTGCAGCGTTTCTTATGGAGGAAATATTTTTGTGCATTATGCCTCATGGGTAGATTGTTATTTCCTTCAACCATTTTTTAGGCAATTGGCTATTAAGAAAAAGAGTCAAATGTCCATATAAGTGTGCGTACACATTTATGCAAATATACTGAATAAAATAGACAACTGAGAGATTTTTCAACCTAAGAAAAGACCTGAGAAAATCAATAAATGACATATGGGATGTCAAATAAAGCCAAATAACATCCCCAAGGGAATAAACACCAAATAATCTCAGTCTTCATTTCTGCTGCCAAATAATCACAGTTCTTGGGAGAAAGCTCTATAAACTTGCTGGATTTTAATAACTGGAACATTTTGAGACTTATTTGCAATAATTATTACATCACATAAACTGTCTAAATGCCATACTTCGATATTTCAAAAAATCAACAAGGCATTAATTAATAGGACTTGGAACAGATTACACTATTACATAAATGTATATATTTCAATCTGCTATTTCTTGATTACATTGTCTTCTCTCCTCTACCCAATTGTGACTTTTAAAACAAACGGCACTTCTAATAATGCAGATTGGAAAATGTCGGTGTTAAACACCTTAACAAGCTAAGTAAGATTAATTATAATAAATATTCTTACGAATTCATGGGTGCAACATTAGAAGTGTCAATGTTTTATCTTGAGAATTTATTGTTCTTTAATCATCTAGATAAGGTAACCAAAATGACTTATGAGCAAGAGGAAATTGTTGATAAGGAAAGCTTTTGTGATATTAATGATCCAACATGAAGATACAAATATCTGGATTGATATTTTCAAGCACTACCAAGGCTCACTGAGAGTAGTCTTGCTGAATGGCTTTCCAGCCGGAACAATAAGGTGAAGATATAATTGCCACTTTCATGAAGGCCTACTGTTGATTTAGGAGGTAAGCTCCCTTTAGTATTCATATGATGTTTATTTTAGGATAGAACTGGGTTGAAGCATGGTTCTGAAAGTCTCTGATCAGTATTACATTCAATAGAGTCTTTTTGGCCATCTACAGCTCACCAATTCAGCAGTCATGGGCTCTTATTCAGTCTCCAAAGCTGTCACTGTCTCACCAGTGAACCACATTCTCTTTGCAAATTCAGTAACCCTTTAAAGCAAGTATATCTCAGACTGGAGAGGGGACCTTCAATCCGACAGGACTGACCTCCTTCTTTTCTGTGATGAAAAGAGACCACAGGGTGAACACATGCTCATTGTTCATTGTTGCTGATGTAAGTGTTGGACACATAGTAGATGATGAACCAAATTTTTCTCCCAGTGGCAATCTTCATTGCAGGTGAACTTAAGCACACACTTTCAATGGATTTTGCCTGGAACACACAGTAATTTAGAGAGTCAGAAAAGTGCCCTCTATGCTGTAGCTGTGTGAACAGGACAAACAACTGTGCATCACCTGAAGCACTCTGTTATAATTCAGGTCAGAAACTCTAAAGTGTTTTATGAATTCTGCTTTGATCATAAGTTTTGCCCTTAGAATTTGGCTAGGGTAAGCATTCTAGAATGAGCAATAACTTTTACCAGTTACAAACAAAAAACTCATAATGTTGTATAACCCTTAACAAGTATACGGAATGTTCCAATCAAGCAAACTTCCGTATACAAAACCCTTGCCACAGGTTTAGCACAGAAAATACAAATGCTCACGTGATGCTGAAAATTAGTCCTTTGATTGGAGAATTGAAACCCTGACTTCCCAGCCTTGTAACCTCTAGCAGCCCTCTTGATATACATGCGGATCAGCTTGAAGTCAGAACAGCTTCCTAAAACACCAAGGAGAGAGAGACTCTAGGCAAGCCAATCATCAACAGCAGAATTTTCACTCCAGGAAGGCCAGGAACCTTGCTTCCAGCTGACAATACAATTTCCAAAACCAGGGAGAGAGAGAGAAACACTTTGTTTCAGTCTGCCTGCTGCCCCTTTTAAATAAAAGGACATTTAACAGTGCCATCAGGAAACCAAAAGGCCAGCTTACAAACTGCAGAGAAAATGATTTTTTAAAATCTTAAAGGTACACTAGCGTCACAACTCAGATTGATAAATTGTTAATGAGCAGCACAAGGTTTAAACCAGGAATTGTCAATCAGGATATTACATTTTTAATGTCAATTTAGATGTAAAATTGAAATAAGGGAAAAAGATAGAATTAAGATAGAGATAAAAGAAACAAGGAAGATGTGAAAAATTGTTTTTTTTTACTTTTTTATATATCCAACAATAATTAAAATCTAAAGGATTGACTCTGCAATTGTAAAGGGTAATTTTCAGGGCCAGAGAGGTTGTTTGGCAACAATTAAGACTTTTTAATTACCATTTAAAAATTGCTTACACTGAAATGGTCAGGCCCTAACTTTTCTTTTTGTAAGTTTAGTTCATACCTATGAGGCAAGAACAGCAAATTCCTGCTGTTCAATGTATTAGAATGGAGACAGCCAGAGAAACTTTTGGATGAATTGTATATCTCAGACATTTGGATTTCTGCAGTTACTAGAAGCTGCTATCTAATTTCTGCATAAATAGCAGAGCTTGCTGTTAGCCTCATCATTATTTCTACAGCAAAAACTTGGCCCAATATGCTGTGTTTCATAATGCAGCACACACACAATTTTAATCTGATAAAAGGTCAAACATCATTGCCTAGTGAATGAATGCAATTTTCAGTGCATAAACCAAGTCATATTTCTACAATCTTCAATATTTCTCAGAAACTACATGGCTGGTCTGCTGTGGCCTACTGTTAATGGGCAAGGTGTCTTGTTTCTCTATTTTCATCACCAATGCCCAGCTGCCATCATGAAAGCTATTCTTATCCTCAATGAAAAGCAATCCACACTGCAAGAGAAGGAATTTTACACTCGGAACCGATGGCTGTAGCACAGTGGTTATGTTGCCAGGCATAAGATTTTAAAGATTTTTGTTTCGTAAGTCTGAAAGAATAATATTTACTTTTATACTGATTGATATTTGCATAAGAACGATCAAGTTTTTTTCACCCTCCACTTTCACATCACATAAATGTGTCAAATTGGCTCAGTTGGTAGCACTCTTGCCTCTGTGTATTCTTTTTATTAAACACAGGTCAGGAAGCTGAATTCATAATTCATCATTTAAGCTAACATCAGAACATAAGAACAGGAGTAGGCCATTCGGCCCATCAAGCCTGCTCTGCCCGTCAGTTAGATCATGGCTGACCATCGACCCCAATGCCACTTTCCTGCACTGTTCTGTATCCATTGATACCATTAGTCTGCAGAAATCTGTCAATTTCTGTCTTGAACATGCTCAGTGATTGAGATTCTGCAGCCCACTGGGGTAAATAATTCCAAAGAGTCACTGCCCTGTGTGCAAAGAGATTCCTCCTCATCTCTTAAATAGCCTGCCCCTTATCCTGAAATTATGCCCTCTGGTTTTAGACAGACTATGATGTGGAGATGCTGGCGTTGGACTGGGGTAAGCACAGTAAGAAGTCTCACAACACCAGGTTAAAGTCCAACAGGTTTATTTGGTAGCACAAGCTACAAGCTTTCAGAGTGCTGCCCCTTCATCAGGTGAGTGGGAGTTCTGTTCACAAACAGGGCATATAAAGACACAAACTCAATTTATAAAATAATGGTTGGAATGCGAGTCTTTACAGGTAATCAAGTCTTAAAGGTACAGACAATGTGAGTGGAGAGAGGATTAAGCACAGGTTAAAGAGATGTGTATTGTCTCCAGCCAGGACAGTTAGTGACATTTTGCAAGCCCAGGCAAGTCGTGGGGGTTACAGATAGTGTGACATGAACCCAAGATCCCGGTTGTGGCCGTCCTGATGTGTGCGGGACTTGGCTATCAGTCTCTGCTCAGCGACTCTGCGTTGTCGTGTGTCGTGAAGGTCGCTTACCCGAAGATCAGAGGCCGAATGCCTGTGACCGCTGAAGTGTTCCCGAACAGGAAGAGAACAGTCTTGCCTGGTGATTGTCGAGCGATGTTCATTCATCCGTTGTCATAGTGTCTGCACGGTCTCCCCAATGTACCATGCCTCGGGACAACCTTTCCTGCAGCGTATCAGGTAGACAACGTTGGCCGAATTGCAAGTGTATGTATCGTGCACCTGGTGGATGGTGTTCTCACGTGAGATTATGGCATCCGTGTCGATGATCCAGCACACCTTGCAGAGGTTGCTGTGGCAGGGTTGTGTGGTGTCGTAGTCACTGTTCTCCTGAAGGCTGGGTAGTCTGCTGCGGACAATGGCTGTTTGAGGTTGTGCGGTTGTTTGAAGGCAAGAAGTTGGGGTGTGGGGATGGCCTTGGGGTGAGATGTTCGTCTTCATCGATGACATATTGAATGCTCCGGAGAAAATGTCGTAGCTTCTCCGCTCCGGATGAAGGATACTCTGTCCGCTGTGTCCCGTGTTTGTCTTCTGAGGAGGTCGGTGCGGTTTTTCGCTGTGGCGCGTCGGAACTGACAGACTAGCCAAGGGAAACATTTTCACTACATCCAGTCTGTCACACACTGTAAGAATTTTGTTAGTTTCAATGAGGTCTCCCCTCATTCTTTGAAACTCTAGCGAATACAGATGTATCTTCAACCCTCCTCATAACTCAAACTTGCCATCCCAAGGATTAATCTGATGAACCTCCGTTGCACTCCCTCTTGGACAAGTATATCCTTCCTTAGATAAAGGACCGAAATTGTGCCTAATACTCCTGGTGTGGTCTTACCAAGGCACTATACAATTGCAGGAAGACATCTTTACTCCTGTACTCAAATCCCCTCACAATGAAAGCTAACATGCCATTTGCCTTCCTAATTGCTTGCTGCACATTAGCTTTCAGTGAACAAGATACCCCAGCTCCCTTTGAACACCTGCACTTTCCAACCTTTCAGCATTTAAGAAATATTCTGCCTTACTTTGGCAGGCCAGGCACCTTCTTCTGCATATTCTTCTACATACAGTGGGTTGGAAACATTTGTGTGCACTATCTGTCTTTTATGGTTGTTGAACATTAGATGTAGCTTTTGGTATCATGGAGGGTATTCTGCAATTCATTCACATTACTGACAAAAATCTGCACAGCTCCACTTGTGAAGTCGACTTTTCTCAGTCTTCTTTGCTGCACTTTGATTGATTTCTCCAGTTCTACTTAGTTATAACACAACCAACTTCAATGGACGTGCATTGAGCATATTAAGATCAAATCAAGTCTTTGATAAAAAGGAGGAAATCTAGGTCATCTGAGACAGAAATGCTCACATTTAAGAGACACAATTTGGAGAGCAAAAATTGCAGCAGTGTGATCTAAAATTGTCATGTGTTCAGTCTTACAAACCAATTAAAGTGATGAACAACCCTGCAGAAATTATCCGTGGACATCAAAAGTAATCAATTCAGGTGTAAAAGTGATGAGTGTGGGAGCAGCATAATCCCTTAGTGAGGCTGTTGCATTAGACATTCATCTACTATTCCTATTTTGAGGAAATAGCTCTTAATTAAGACAGGATGGAGATTTACAACTGTTGCTCTTCCCCCTGAGGGATCTATAGGGCTGATGGTTCTGTTGAAATCCAAAATTGCAATAATCAACTTGCCAGGGTGTTAGTAAACCAACAACATATGAGAATACAATTTCAGTGTGTGAGAATAATGCACATTAACTCAGTACATGAACCAGATTGCACCATATGTCGGACCGATGCAGAACAAATTTCCTCCTACAGGCTGTTACTGGCTAAGACCAAAACAGGTCAGATTTTATGAATAACAACCACAATCATCCTGCTACTAGATTGACAACCGGAAAAGGTGTAACTCACATATCCCTTTGTGATTTAAATGTTTTTTTTTAAGATAGTGTTCCTGTAATAAAATAAATTGACGGATCATGGATTTATGCAGCTGAATTTTCAGCAGACGGGCCTACTCATGATTTTACCCAGTCCTCAATAAATATGGTCATTCTGCCATGTAGTCGTGATTACAAGCTGATACTGGAAGCGTACAACTGTTAAACCATTACAACTAGCTGGTAATTTTAGAGATAGAGATCATTCAGTAAAAGAGCTTCAAGATTGGAATTTTATGCCTTGGGAATGAGCTTCTGGTATGTCATAACACATTTGAAACTAAAGCATGCATAGATCACATCTTTTCCAAATTCATCCAAGGGGTAAAAATACTTTTACAGATATGAACTGACTTCAATTGTTTATTTAAAACTAAGAGATGGGAGGTCATTTGACCTGCTGAACATGCTCCTTCCCGCTGATTGTGCAATCTTTACAATATTGTAAATTATCCTTAAATTATTCAGCCCGCTCAAAAGAATATTCAAATTTAATGTGAATTGCTCCGTGACACCAAACATAATTAGAGAGAGTTTTATATTTGGAATCTTTAACTCAATTTTCAGTAATAAGTATCAATTTATGCTACAAGGACATATGAAAGAAGAGCAGGAATAGGCCATTCTGCCCATTGAGCCCATTCTGCAATTCAATAAGATCATGGCTGGACTTCTGCATCAATTCTATTCTACTGCCGTATCCCCAAATCCCTTCATTCCCTTTAGTGTCCAAAAAATCATTGATTCCAAGCTTAATATACCACCCAACTGACCATCTACAGATCTGTAAGATAGAAAATTCCAAAGATACAAGACCCTCTGAGTGAAAATAATTCTGCCAACAGGCCTTAAGATTGAAAGGCGATCTTTGGCAATCAGCAGTACTTGGTGTCAAATCTTGCCAATTAAGCCAATCAAAGATGGCCGTCCATCCCCAAGAACAGTCAGCCTATCAGGGAACCAGCAGCTCAACAGCCTTATCATCATCACCAAGAGCACTGACCACTGCTGGGGCTGTACCTGCTGAAGCCAGGTGCAGTGAAGGGTGGCACCCTCACAACCAGTTCAGTAGGGGCTAGGATCACTGGGTCCAGACAGGCAGGCACGGTGAGGGGAGTGAGCGAGAGCTGATGATAGCTGGTGGTGCTGTTGCTGCAAGCGGACCCCCTGTGGGCCACAGAGTGCCCAAAACGATACCCCCACCCCTCAGCAAGGAAGCTGTCGGGATTTATTTGGCAATCTCCCACCATGCCTGTGGCCTCCCAGCTGCTGGTCACTTAAGTGGTTCTATTGGGCAGGAGGGCAGTCTGTCATCTTCCCTCGCTGGCAAGATAACCCAGCAGCAAGAAGGCAATGGGCACATCACCTCCCCACCCACCTTCCTGTGTTCTATTATGGGTCCCCCAACCTCTCAACCCATCCCTAAAGAGCTAGTAAAATCCAACTCACCTTCTCTACACCTATCCTGTCAATCTTCCTAAGAATGTTATATATTTCAATTCTGTGCAATTAACCAATATTAAAAATACATTTTCCAGCCATGCTAGTGACGATGCCTACCATTGGGCAGGCCTGGAAAATTCTGACCAACATTCTGAATACAATTGAAGAACAACCTAATAGAATGATAGAATATAATCATAGAATCCCTACATTGCAGAAGGAGGCCATTCGGCCCATCGAGCCTGCACTGACAACAATTCCACCCACGTCCTATCCCTGTAACTCCATGTATTTACCCTGCTAATCCCCCAGCACGAAGAGGCAATTTAGCATGGCCAATCAACCTAACCTACACATTTTTGGAACAAAAATAATTACTGAATTCTGATGTGTTCAAATGCCACCAGTTTGTGCTTAATCCTTTGAGAATTGTAAAAGGAGCTTTACACTGATGCTTGCTGATTTTTATGCTTACTTAATGCCCATTGGAAAATATCAAGATTGCCTTAAAAGTGTTATGATACATTATTAAGTTGTATTTCCTCAGCTGATTATCAGAAGGCGTCTGACTTCCACCAACTGCGTTAATTATTAGCAGCAGCCAAAATCAAATAGGTAGAACATTATTTGTGTTCCATAATCTCTCCTAGATAGATTAAATTAAATTCATGGCCCAATAAAACACAATGCTAAATCTGCTTGTCAGGACAGTGACTTCCTACCAATGCTTTTCTTCTCATCACAAAAGGAAAGCTTCCATTGTCAATCCCTCACTTCTATAATCTGGAATGTAATTAATTATTGAGGACATGGGACATCATGATTTAACTAATGGCGAAACTGTCAGTACTCAACTTCATTACCGTATAAAACTAGCAGCAACAGTTGCCATCCACACACGCATAATTAAATGTGGAAATCAGGAAGTTGCTGTCACTGATTCACTGTTCTCCCACAAAGGTATATTGTTGCAGTCTTCGTATCACCACAGGATCAGCACAGAATCATGATCTGATGTGAATTTCAACTTTTAAAGTACTTCCCTCACAGGAAAAGCCAGTGAAGTTATTAACACAAATGCAAAATACTGTGGACACTGTGTGGTGGACCTCAGTTGTGCCTTTGTCCTATATGGACCACCGTTGTGTGTGTTTGTCATACCTGGACACACCCCCTTCCAGTTTGGTTCCTCCCCTCGGCACCTAGTATAAAGGTGGCTGTCTCCTCCCCCTTGTTCAGTCCAGGTCGATTATTTGTTGGGATCTGCTCATGATTCTGTTGTGAATAAAAGCCTACACTTGTATTGGCACACCGGTAGTCTTTCACCTTATTGATAGCGCATCACACTGGAAGTTTGAAATTAAGACATGGAATTCTGGGAATGTTCAGTGATTCTGGCAGCACCTGCGGAGCGAGAAACAGTTTCATCTCTATGACCTTTCATCAGTTATTTCAATTCCATTCTATTAAGCTTTGTTGAATGAAAAGTAACTGAGTTTTTAGTGGCTGTTAGAGAAATTTCAAATAATCAGGGATTTAAGACACTAATAAAACTATTAGCACTAAGTGAAATGACTCTAGATCAGACTTACAGACTAACAGAGGTACTGTCTGCATAAAGACACATATAATCACAGTAAGAGATTTAAACAAGTATTTATGATTTAAATATGTATTTTGGATTTTAAAATGTATTTCAGATGTATTTTTTAAATGGTCTGTGCACTTTAGCCAAAAGCAGGCTGCCCAACAGCATGGTGGGATGAAGACTTAGTGAGACCAACCGCATTCTTTGGAACAATAAAACCACAGAATGTGTATATTCTTATCAGCATAAGTTATGGACAGTGTGGATTCCCAAAGCCATAGTATGAATAGAGCTGTTCAATTTGTATTGATAAGACAGTGCTTCTCAGACATGGGAATATCAACTGTCTGACTCAACCACTGATGTCATTGAGAGTTAGTGACAACAGCACTTTGAACTCTATATCTAAGCATCAGGAGTTGCTAAGCGACAGGGGGAAGAAGCATCCGGATTCTACAGACCATTGAAATCCCATGATGTCAGAGGATAGAATGTAATTGGCTAAGGTATATGGCAACTGTTAACAATGACTAACGGGAAGGAGGGAAAAGCGAACTTGAAAATGTATAATTGTCCTGATGTATTGTAACTTCAGAGTGTTATTGAAAGGCTCAGGGCCTTCTCTTCAGAGAGGTGTTGGACTGCCCAATGCTATCTCTCCCAGCAATCGTTGGTCAAATAAAGATACATCTTTAACCAGGATACTGATTTTGCGAGTCTTTGAAGTTTCGGCATTACATTGTCTCTGAAAAAAAATCCCAACAAGTGGCATACTGATTCATGATCACTAATGAATAAACTCTCTGGCCTTGAGTGAGGAGTCTCATTTGGCCAGAAGAACATTTAGAAACTATCTTGAAATCTTATGGTCCCACTGACAGCACCACTATGGATGGTGTGGGTTTCCCAGAGGAGAGGGGTGCATTCAACAGGAAACCCCGTTGACAACAGTGGGACCATAAGATCCCGCCACCAGCGTGCAGTGCGCCACCTCCCACCACACGAAGCACGCTGCGGAGAGGGAGAAAAATCTGACCCAGTTTGCTTTAAAATAACATAATTTTTATTTTAAAATTTGTTATTAATGGGCTGGATTTCCTGACCTTTCCCACCAGTGGGAAGACGATCCCCAGCTTGGCAGGATAAATGAGCCAAGAAAAATGCTGTAGTCATCAGCGGGATCTGAAGATCCCGCCGGTGACCAATGGCGAGCCACCCTCCGACTTTGGAAAACATGCCGCTGGGGTCCAGAAAATCCCACTCAATATTTCAGTTTGTACGTTAATCCTATGTCCAAGTCCCAACTTCATTCTAATCTCTCTAAACTGATCAAAATATCAATTAAAGTCCAAGCTTTTCAGTTCCTGCTTTGCTGTCTGTTGGAATTTTGATTAACTGCTCAGCCTGTTTGATGATTTCACTGTTGCTGTGCCAGACACACTACCAGATAAATTGCCACATCAGAGTAGGAAATATCAATGACTACAAACCTGTTAAACTTTGCAGTTGTTTTTTTTAAGATCAACAGTAAGTGCTGCACCTTCGCTACCGAAGGCAAAATCAAATGTGCTGGCAGACAAACAATCCTCCAGTTTTCTGTACTACCAGCTAAGTAAGTAGGATTCCACCACATCTCATACTACTTCAGTCAGCCATGCTGACTTACTTTGCACAACATGCAAAACTTTTAAAACATTTATTCGTGAAGTTATTTGTAGAAGCAAGTAATGTAAGTGAAACGTTGAACCGAAAATCTGGAAACTCTTCACAAGGCATTCATAAAAAATATGCCATCAAGAAAGTTCCAAAATCCAAAGATGTGCAGGTTATGTAGATTGGCTATTTAAATTGCCTCTTAGTGTCCAAAAATGTGTAGGTTAGGTGGATTAGCCATGGTAAATGTGCGGGGTTACGGGGATAGGGAGGGGGTGGGCCTGGGTACGATGCTCTTTCGGAAAGTCAGTGCAGACTCGATAGGCTGAATGGCCATCTTCTGTAGGGATTCTATGGTTCCTTATAGGAATTCAAATCAAGATTTCTAGAGAAGAAATAATAAATTGCGTTCCTTAGCGATAGCAGAATACGATGATCAAGTTAAATATGTTTTGCAGAAACTAAGTTATCTTATCTCACTGTACTGCAGCATGATAAACTGAAATTTTCACTCAAAAGTTATCTGGTTTTCTATACTATTTTGAAGAATGTCGACTTGCTTTGAAAATTGGCTGAAAATGGCACAATACTACAAGATATAAGCACAAAGGCATACTGATTATCACATGGAATGTTTGATGAGAAACACTCCTGTACGTTGATTGGCAATTTGTCACAATTCCAACAGACAATTATCTTTCTACATGTTCCATTCTGTAGTGTAGCAAGGTAAGGCTCAAACCCCAGTCAGCGAACTAACAAAGGTTTATTAACAGAACAACTATACATATTACAGAGCAAGATAAAAGTTCTTAAACTCCATGGGCACAAAACTCCGACTGGAACATGCCTGGGGAGTCTGAATGAGTCTCCAACCCTGTTCCCGATTGGACAAGCGAGTCACATGACCCTTTCAGGGACACTCCCCTTAAAGGGCTAAGACACCAGACATTCACATTGGTTCTAAGTAGCTTGATTGACTTATTTCTGAATAAGTAACCAACCTCTTCCCTCCAACCTGACCTAATCAGTGCATTAGAATGTCAATATACTTTGTCCCCACCACGGTCAAAGCAACTCAGATATCTCATCTCTGTTATGACTTCCATTTAAAGTGTCCTATTTTAAACTTTCTATATAAGGTTAAGCAAAATATGAAAAATCAAAGACATCAAATTCAATTTTTAATCTCAGATAGGTGTTCAGTAAATGATTCGGATGTGGAAAAGATTGAAAGGGTGCAGAGGAGATTTACAAGGATGTTGCCTGGATTGAGTGGCATGCCTTATGAGGATAGGCTGAGGGAGCTTGGTCTTTTCTCCTTGGAGAGACGTAGGATGAGAGGAGACCTAATAGAGGTATATAAGATGTTGAGAGGCATAGATCGGATGGATTCTCAGAGGCTTTTTCCTAGGGTGGAAATGGCTGCTACGAAAGGACACAGGTTTAAGGTGCTGGGGGGTAGGTACAGGGGAAATGTTAGGGGGAAGTTTTTCACACAGAGGGTGGTGGGCGAGTGGAATCGGCTGTCGTCAGTGGTGGTGGAGGCAAACTCAACAGGGTCTTTTAAGAGACTCCTGGATGAGTACATAGGACTTAATAGGATGGAGGGTTATAGGTAGGCCTAAAAGGTAGAGATATGTTCGGCACAACTTGTGGGGCCGAAGGGCCTGTTTTGTGCTGTAGTTTTCTATGTTTCTATGTTTCACAAGGGTAAAGATCTGTTTGGGTATGTAAGGGGTGGTGAATTCTCACACTTTTCTCGTGGACTCTCTCAATCACAAAATGATAAAATGTCATGTGTGCAAAACGGCAGCTGCAGGGGAATTATTAATTGTTGAATAAGCTAATGTTCCAGCAGAAGTGATAATGCCCCTATTACACCACTTAAACTTTGATTACAACTGATGTAATTTAAACTGAGCAAAATGTTGTGGGCGGGCACTGCTGAATTAGTAATCCCTAGGTTATTGTTTTCTAACCTAAATCTCAACCTGGTTCAATCACTTACGAGAAACAAAAAGAATTACGTGATAATATGTCATCCATTTCAGTAAGTTGGTGTGCAAAGGCCATCTTTTATATTGATGAGAAAAGAAATGTGCTGTCAAAATCTTTTTGCTTTGCACTCGGGACAGTTGCAAGAAAGCCAAATTTCAAAGAGAATAACAAATTACACTGCATGAGAGAACAGGCGGATAGTTTGGCGGGTCAACTCTGATTGGTTGAGATGTTGCCATGGTGAAACACCAGGGAGCTACTGTCACCCATGCTTTTGTTTAATCAAAAAAGGTGCAATGTCTGGACATATTCCTTTTGCCTGCAGAGGACAAGTCCCTACATAAGAATATATGTAGCTTCTGACAAGCATAAGTGATTTACTTTGTGAGCACATCTGATAATCTTTGAGGCCATCACTTTTTGGATCTGTAAAGTGCCCAGTCTAATTACCCTGGAAGGATAAAGCATCTTGAAAATCTGAGCAGCAGGTGAAGCTAGCTGATTCACACCTCTCCTATGCAGTCACAACATGAGTAGAGCTTTTTACTAACAGCACGCTGCTCTCAAGCTAAAAAGACATTCTTCCTACCACACAAATTAATTTCAGTGCTGGTGCGATGTCAAGGATATAGCTCATTGGCTCCAAAGACTGGAGGAATGCGTCAAATAGCTTGTCCCTTCAGCTGTTGGCAATTGGTAGAATACTGACCATACTCACCCAACCCATATTTACATCAGAACATAGGGGCAGAGTTTTACGATCTCATTGCGCCTGTTTTGCCGTGGGAAAATGTCATATAATCGGGCGCGATGTGACTAGTGGGAATGGCACCCGTTTTCGCACCCATTCCCATTTTACCAAAAACGTCGGCACGATCGGGAGTCTGCCCAAAATGGCCAAAACATAAATTTGCATTTTTTTTTGTTCATCACAATGTCATTAGTGAGCTTCACTCCCAATCATCCCAGCTCATCTGCCTTAACCACCACGTTCGCTGCAGCCAGATCGGTCTGGAAAACACCTCCTCTATAAAAGTCACATTCAGGCGCTTGATCAGTGAGGGTGAGCGAGGAGGTAAGTCTCCGTGTTCAATCTGCTCCGTGCTGCTCAGAGGGGGTTGTTTCATGGTGGCCATGGTGCATTTCAGGTCAGGGGGCTGTGAGTGTGTGGGGGGGGGGGGGGGGGGGTGCGGTGTGGGGAGCTGTCTTTGCTCATGGGGTCCAACCTCGGACTCTCAGCACGGACCCGGCTCAGAGCGCTGACCTTGGGTTTTAGAGTTGATTCTGGGTCCTAGTGCAGGCAGCAACAAGTGCTGTCACAGGTGGGGGATGGGCTAGAAACTCTCTGGTGGCAGTGCTGCAGCCCCAGGACTTGCCAAGCAGCACTGTCTGTGGCCACTACTGCATGGGTTCTGGATGTGTGTTTGTGAGTGAGGGGAGGTGAATTTGGGGGGCTGTGTTGCCATTCTGAGATCTGGGGGGGGGGGGGGGGTGTGGGAATGTGGGAAGTGTATGTTGCTGGGGGTCTGTTATGAGGAGTGTGTGTTGCTGGGGCTTTTTGGGGGGCATGGGGAGTGTGTGTTGCTGGGGCTTTTTGGGGGGCATGGGGAGTGTGTGTTGCTGGGGCTTTTTGGGGGGCATGGGGAGTGTGTGTTGCTGGGGTTCTGTGGGGGGGTACAGGGAGTGTGTGTTGCTGGGGGTTTGTGGGGGGGGTATGGGGAGTGGGTGTTACTGGGAGGCTGTGGGGGGATTTGGGGAATGTGTGTTGTTGGGGGTCTGTGTGGGGGAGTATGGGGAGTGTGTGTTGCTGGGGGTCTGTGGGGCAATATGGGGAATGTGTGTTGCTGGGGGTCTATGTGGGGGGATATGGGGAATGTGTGTTGCTGGTGGGCTGTGTAGGGAGGTATGGAGAGTGCGTGTTGCTGGCCTGGGGGCAAGCAGAGTTCTTTAACCTCTCCATCTGTCTCTCCCCTTCCCCAAATTCCAAACCCCCTTCAGATTGACGAGATGGCTTTTGCGATGCAATCGATTGATCTTGCTGTTCTTTTGGTTGCTGCTGGAGCTAAGGAGGAGAAGCAGGAGGATGAACTGCGGGCAGAGGAGGCCCAGGCTTTACCACTCACAGTAGTAGAGGGAGATGGCCACCAGAGGCAGGATATGGCCACCCTTCACCCCAAGCAAGAGAAGGAGTGAGATCCCAGCAGTTCAGCATGCGTGTGTCCTTCCAGCAACTGTCAGATATCGCGTGCCATTGACAGCTTTGCCTCCGAAAGGAGAGAGTGCAATACCTGTGACCTGTGCCATTTGTTGCAGGACCTGGCACCTGAGGGCATGGGGGGGGGGGGGGGGGTCACCCAGTCCCGGTGGCTGTGAAAGTGATGGCCGCCTTAAACTTTCACACCACCGAGTCCTTCCAGACCGCCAGTGGAGACCTTTGTGGCATTTCCGAACCATCCATCCACAAGTGTGTCAAGGAGGTCACGCATGCCCGGGCTGGCTAGTATATTAAGTTAGACATGGAGCAGGCCCAGCAGGAAGCCCGGGGCTGCAGGATTCGCGGCCATCGTGGGGATGCCGAATGTGCAGGGGGCTATAGATTGCACCCACGTCGCCATCAAGGCCCCAGCGAAGCATCCAGGAAGATTCATGAACAGAAAGGGCTTCCATTCAATAAATGTGCAATTGCTGTGTGACCATCAGATGAATATCATGCATGTCTGCGCCAAACACACCAGCAGTGTGCATGGCAGCTTCATATTGAGAAGTTCTGATGTCCTGGAGGTCTTTGAGGAGGACCCCAGGTGCAGGGATGGCTTGTGGAGGACATGGGGTACCCGCTTCGGACTTGGCTGATGATGCCTGTGTGGAGGCCTGAGACTGATGTGGAGACCCGATACAATAAGGCCCACGTTGCCACCCGTTCAATAGTGGAGTAGTGCATAGGGCTCCTCAAAACGCAGTCCAGATGTCTGGACCGCTCTGGCGGGGCCCTCCAATATAGCCCCCTGATATCGTCCCGCATTGTGGTGGAGTGCTATGCCCCACACAACCTGGTGCAGCAGCGAGAAGACCTTTTGGAGGAGGAGGAGGACGTGGAGGCCGACCGGGATCCTGATTGTCATTTTTGGAATGAACTGGTGTGTACAGGATGCATGTTTCAATCAGCTTCAGGTGGGAGGTTTGATGGAAGACAATCCGATAGATAAGCTTCTCTTTATTTTTTATTTTTATAAAGAGCAGGATTGCTTCCCCAGGCTCCCCAAACCCAGATTGAGATGCTGCTGCTCTGGTTTTTCCCTCCTGTAAGGAACCTTCCAAGAAATCTCCCTAGTTTTGATCTAGAATTGTTAGGTTGCCTTGAGCGCTCAGTTTCCCTCAAGCTGATGCCAACAAAGCCTCACGCTCATGGTGGATCACATGTCCTGGTGGAACTATTGAGCAGCTGGCCAACCTCCCAGACACTGCTCTGGGGGACAATCTACACCAATTTTTCATTTACTGATCGCCAGTGTATGATGCTTAAGATTATAACAAGTAGATATCATTATCAGCTTAGGCTGATTTGAGTTATTGCCATATATGAACTTTGTTTTTATTCACTGATGGGATCTGAGTGTCACTAGCTAGGCCAGCATTTGTTGCCCATCCCTAACTGCCCTTGAGAAGGGGATGGTGAGCTGCCTTATTAAACCGCTACAGTCCATGTGGTGTAGATACAACTACAAAAGTGTTAGGGAGGGAGTTCCTGGATTTTGACCCAGCAACAGTGAAGGAACAGTGATACATTTCCAAATCAGCATTGTGAGTGGCTTGGAGGGGGACTTGCATCTTGTAGATGGTACTCAGTGCTGCCACTGTGCATCGATGGTGGAAGGAGTGAATGTTTGTGAATGGGGGGCCTCATACTCACACTTCCATTCCCACTCCCCCAGTACCATACTGCCTCTTATAAGCTAGTGCAGTATAATAGTGTTCTCATTTGGCAAAACTAATTCATAGCCATTAGATTGAAGATATATAAAATCAGCATACTTGAAGTTTCACTAGCAGTGTTATTGTATCAACTTCAGTAAATCGGATTACACTGTCGTATCTGATTACCATCAGCAGTAAAACCCGCAGACCTCACTGATTGCTGCCGAGCATGTAAATTTGAACTAATTTCAAATGAAGGAAAGAAATGAAATATCACTATTTACTCCCAAATTAGGAGCATTCAATAAAACTGGTGACAAAATGAATTATGTTTCAATACACTCGTTAACCAGAATGTGAAGATTCTTAAATCCATAAAAAGTGTTTTTATGAATACTGTAATATATAAACAGAATGTTGTTTGCTAACTACTGTGTCTTAGAGTCGAATGTTTGAGACATGACTGCTTTCCCAGATAAACAATGACCATGATGGAGAGTGAAACAGTTTTCACTTCTGCATTGAGGAGCAAGAATCTAAAAGAAGACTGACATGAGTAGGATACAGCAGGTAATTCACTCTACTATATCCATAAACTCAGCAGGGCTCCACCAACATTTTCACTGTGACATTCTCCTTCCCTGCACTCACTCTTAGTGACAGAGGGTTGCCTTTGTGCCAATTAGTGTCAATACTCTGTGCAACAGTCCCAACATGACTGGGAATTAAGTAAAGACAGGCATAACACCTTTTTCCTTTTGCCCTTAATTCTTACAACAAATGAAATGATTGTTATTGTCTGCTGAATTTATATCCAGCTTGCAATGGTGAAATAAATTAATAAATGTATTCTAATTTCCCTGCCTGGTGGATGAGAGGATAGCAGTGGAACCAGACTAAATATTCAAATGTATTTTGAAGCAGGTTGCTCGGATTTGAATGCAGTTTATCTGGTATTCTTTGCAGATATCACTGACAGAAGAACGTGATTAAACTCATGAATAAATCACCGTGGTATTACATGTCATCACAGACTTTAATCCAAGTATTTATTACTAATTGCTATTCTGGTTTATCTACAAATTAAGGCTCATTAGGAGCAGATAAAGATTTCCAATTGTATTTGCCTCTGCAGATGCCTTTTTAACATAAAGCATTGACAATTATCGTGTTACTTAATTTGTGTCCATCAGCACCCTTCACAAAGATTGATTAGCGTAAATTAATGAAAATTAAACCACTTGAATTAACAGATCTGATTATGACTGGAGCATTTGTTGATGATTGCTTTGGATAGCTCACGCTTAGCTGAAAAAAAAATTAACTTTGGTTTTTGAAATTAGGCATATTACACTCACGATTAAATTGAATTAAATGAACAGACATAGGCAGCTCTAATGAACATAATCTTCCTATTAGCTTTATTTTCATGTTTTTCCCTTTATTTTCCTCCTGCCTCTTTGCATTTTCATGCTATTTCCTACTTGAAGAAAATATTGATCAAATTACAACAGTGAACACTGAGTTCGCCTTGGGCTAGGAATCTTTCCTCTGTAGCATACAAATATTGCTAAATAGTTCTTGTGGAAAACTGTATACAATAAAGTGAAGAAACTGGCATTAGACTGCAGTGCATGCAATCCAGTTCCTGCCTAATGGTGCCACATTCAGTTGTTTTCTTTCACCCCCAACACTCTGGTTAGGTTGCTTGAATTCATGTCAACCCAGAACAGCAAACAATGAGGCAGCTCAGCTGTAGGTGATGAGTACGCTGGTGTAAAATCATTTTAAAAAATATAAAGGTGTTTCAGTAAATGCAACAACACATTGGATTTCTAACTGGGAGAAATATGAATTCCTAACCTAGTCTTCCTTGGCAAGAAGCCCAACTGGAAAGGAACATAATTTATTACAGAATGCAAAGTAAAACCACCACTGTGGTGCACACACACCAGTAGTCCTGCCTGGGACCATACTTCAGCAGGCTCACTCCTGGGCCTGCCTTATAAAAGGCTCAAGTAATGAGTTCCAGCTAGGCAGGTCACTGCCTGTTACCAGGGGAACTCATACTCAACATGCCCCCCAGGGAAATCAATCAGTGATTCCCCCATGGACCTTGTGGGGGTTATCACAGCATTCATACACAGGTTTCTCCCAAGATGGTTTGAAATTTCTGCATGTGGATCAAAACGGAATCTTGTACAACAGGAGGAGGATTATATGTACAACCTTATAGGCCCAGTAAGGAGTGGTTTTGAAGGTGCCACTCATATATCCACTGCTTATCCTGTTGTTCAGTTTGCCATTGGAAGACATTTATAAACCACTTGAAATTTTATTCTGATAGTTCATCACATAATCATCTTAGCATTGCTGCCTCACAGCACCAGGGACTTGGGTTCGATTCCAGCCTCGGGTGAGTGTCTGAGTGGAGTTTGCACGTTCGCCCCGTGTCTTCCAGGGGCTCCTGTTTCCTCCCACAGTCCAAAGATGTGCAGGTTAGCTGGATTGGTCAGGTTAAATTGTCCCTCAGTGTCCAAAGACGTGTAGGTTAGGGGGATTAGTGGGGTAAATATGTGGAGTTACAGGGTTAGGGCCTGCGTAAGAAGCTCTGTCAAAGAGTCAATGCAGACTCGATGGGCTGAACAGCCTCCTTCTGCACTGTAGGGATTCTGTGATAATCCCTTCACTGTTCCAATAAATTATTATTCTACAAATTTTGGAGAAGTGAAGCTTAATTTATAAACTTAATTTATAAATTAACTTCTAATGAAATTATTTTCAATCCATTCCTTTTTTAACCAATATTTGAAAAGCATAGAGTTGTAAGAGTACCGTTTTACAACAAGACGGACTCACCATAGGTGGCAATAAAGAACCCTGGAAGTTCATAGGATTGAAACTGGACCCCATGAAATCTCATGGTATCAGGTTAAATGTGGGCAATAAAACATCCTGTTGATTACCACCTAACACCCTCCTTCAGCTGATGAATGTCGAACTTCACTTGGAAAAAGCAGTGAGGGTCGTGAGGGAACAGAATGTACTCTGGGCTGGGGACTTCACAAAACTTTGTTGTGTAATTGTTCAGTGTTTGACTGTTTATGAATGTTGACTGTTCTCTGTGCTGTGCACTATTGTAGTTGTAGTTACCAAGAAAGAGAAACTGAACGTAAATTGGTAGCTTCAGACATATTAAAAACTTTTTTTAATGAAGTGCTGTTTTCACATAAAACCTGCTGTATCCTTTATGTATTCATTCTTGGGATGTGGCCTTCATTGGCTAAGCCAGCATTTATTGCCCATCCCTAATTGCGCTCAAGAAGGTGGTGGTAAACCGCTTTCTTTAACTGCTGAAGTCCATCTGGTGTAGGTATGCTCACTTGCCAAGTCTCCTTTGACAGCACCTTCCAAATCCATAACCTCTACCGCCTAGAACCGGGATAGGAGGCACATGGAAACATCACTGCCTGCAAGTGGCCCTCCAAGTCATGCAGCATCTGGACACTACGTGTATGTAGCCCTTCCACTCCTGTGAAAATCTCAACGTACCCCATTAATGAGCTACTCAAGCACCTTACCTGGCCTCCATCAGGGATCAAGTGGGATCTCAAATTCATCTTTCTTTGTGCTGGTGAACATGACCAGCACTGGAGGTGATGCGGGAAACTGGCACGCCAGCCAGTATTTTCCTGCCCTAGCTGATTCCATATCTGCCCCTGGGAGCCCACAATCTCAGCCCTGTCTGTCTTCCATGACAGAGAAATGTGTGTTTATGATATCATTCCGTCTTTGTTTCAAAAAGGGTGTGCAGAGATGACATCAGATTACAGAAACATAAACTGAGGTTATTCTTTGTTATGTCCTATTCACTTCTTAAACTTGCAGGAGATAACTTTTCTATTAAAATTGCAACTTAAATGTTTCTTGCCTTAAAGCAAAAAAAAATTGCAAGCTTAAAGGCATCACTTCTTCTTAAGGATATCAATCATTTTACTCTCCAGAGGTTAAAACAATATTTGCTAGACATTTTTCTATAGTTCATAACTGATCTGAGGTCAACCTTCATATTCTTGTGGGTATCCTCAGATGCAAACCTTTTGAAATTGCTTTCTTTAATACCCCTGTGCTAGTCAACAAAGCTTAAGACACATTTCACCACTAAAAGTATAGTAATAGAGACTACAAAACATCAAGCACTTCTCAAGTATTATTAGTAAGGAATGCAATTCAAGCGATAAACTCCAACGATACCATTCCTTAAAGTAATGTATTATCAGGTAAGATTTCCACAGTTCTCCCAATTGTCTGCTGTAATTTTGTTGCCCTGGGATTTCTGCTGAAGTTACAATCGGAGAATCCACACTGGATTTCCAGGTGTGTTCATCATAGAATCATAGAATCCCGACAGTGCAAAAGGAGGCCATTCGGCCCATTGAACCTGCACCAACAACAATCCCACCCAGGCTCTATTCCCATAACCCCATGTATTTATCCTGCTAATCCCCCTGACACTACGGGGCAATTCAGCATGACCAATCAACCTAACCCCCACATCTTTGGAGTGTGGGAGGAAACTGGAGCACCCAGAGGAAACCAACACAGACACGGGGAGAATGTGCAAACTCCACCCAGTCACCCGAGGCCAGAATTGAACCCACAGAATTGAACCCATGTCCCTGGCTCTGTGAGGCAGCAGCGCTAACCACTGTTCTACCGTGCCGCCATCTCAGAGAAGCTCAATATCTTAATTTAATTACTCTTTATGTAAATGTAATTCTAGTCATCCTACATGGACTGGAATTTGAACAACAGCTCCTGACATTTGTGGTACTTCCACCAAAATCGATTGTATTCTGTTGGATACAGAAGACTTGGCTGGGGACTAGCAAACTACGGTAAGTGAGTCTGAGTGACTGGAAACTCTTGGTCTTATTTGTGGCCTTTAGGATTTAAGCCAAGTAATTAACTATCAGGTGATCCGAGAATGAAATTGAGTCCTGGACACAGACTGGTGTTTGGACAAATTGTAAATGTGAATTGTCAGAATAAAAGGTTGTGGATATAGTTGATTGTTTATAAATATAAACAGTCTGAGATCCTGGCTAAAATACAATCAAGACCTTTACGTAAAGCCTAAACCCCCACATTTTGCAGAGCGAAGCATTAGCGACTCAGAATGCCTTTGGAGGGAAGAATTGAGATTTCCATTCCCCTTCCTGTGAAGAAATACTTCCTGAATCACCCTGAACAGCCTACCTTTAATTTTGAGGTTATGTCCTCTTATTCTGACTCCCCCACAGAGAAAATTGTTTCTCTCTATCTAACCAATCAATTCCTTCAATCATCCTAAACACCCCAATTTGATCACCCATGAATCTTTTGCATTCAAAGAAATACAAGTTTAGTGTATATGACCTGTCCTAATAATTGAATATGTTAGCAACAGTACTCTTCTGGTGAATCTATGCTGCAGCCCCTGTAAGGCCAATATATCCATCCTGAAGTGTGATGCCTCAGTGGATCAGTGCTCTGCAGCATCCTGTTTGATTCCTGCCCTGATACATGAGCTGAGTGGAAGGCCAAACATCCTGTGTGGAATTCAGGTATGTCGGTGGCAGACTGGGAATTGGGTGGCACTTCTTTTCACGGAGGGAATGGTGGCTGCCTGAAATCATGTGGCAACTGGCCAATAAATGCAGTGGAGGCATGGCATCTGGCCCATTATGTGGTGGGGTGGGAAGGAAGTCTCTGAACCCACCATCAGATGATGGGGTTGGAGGAACAGATACCATTTTTAAGCAGCACCCGATATGTCTGCAATAGCTCCAAGGCAGCAGCTTTAATATCGCAGAGCCAGACTGGAATCCAACTCCCGAACAGATCTCCAGACTCAGCCTTATTCCATGGCACTGAATCCCAGGATCATCCGACAGTCTTCCACACCCAGTCTTGTTTATTCTGATCTGTTCTGTGAGAGGTGTCGAGCAGGAAAAATCCACATGGCTCAGAGTAGATAAAGGGTGGCCCATTGTTCAGCAAAGTCTCCCTGCAGGTTTCTCTCCTGACTGCCTGAGAAAAGTGGGAAGAGTTCTTCCCCGCTGATGGCATGATTCTAAGCCTGAAGTAAACCTGGACACAGATTGTAGTGGAGGTTAACTGCCTTGGGGTCCACAGGTGCACCAGCATGCAATGTAAGAAGAGGGCCAATGACCTCCTCACACTGCCAGGGTGAGTATGATGTTGTCTTTTGAACAATGTGGTTCTCATGAGGACAAGAAGCAATGTGAGCAGGTGGGTGAAAGAAGTGTAAGGCACAACATCAGATGCACTGTGAGGCTTGGATGTATGAGAGTGTGGAACTGCAGATTCATGCTTCCATCATTTTACAAGTGCCATGAAAGTGGAAGCGTCTGCAGGAGAAATTGACACATAGTGCCAAAGGATTTGCAAAGATGGGTGAGGAGTGCCCAGCTTAAGGACACCCACTGAGGAGGAGGCATTGGAATTGGCCAGGCAGCAGGGCGGCTGAGTAATTACAGACACTGAGGCTGGAGTTTAGAAAGAAAAGTGAGGAGACCTCGAGCTTAATGTCGTTCATTGGGCAGAATGGAGACAGGTAGCAGAGAGGGATGGGAAGAGGGATTGTGAAGAGCATGAACCCAATTCTTGGTGTTCTCCATTTCACTTTGGTATTCTAGAGGAATGGTCTGCTCCATTACATGTGACACTGCAGCCCATCTCTGGGGAGGAAAACATTGAAGCTCAGAGGGTGAAGTGTCACATCTTTTCCCTGCACTCTCCATCAGTGGGAACGCATTTGCATTTAGAATCAGGGTCACAGTCTGGTGAACAATCAGAGCCACGCTTTATGGAGCAGCTGATGGAGGCTGTGCCAACCATGAGCCCTGACATTTGGAAGACTGTTGGACACCAGCCTATGCTGATGATGGAACTCGGGTCTCAGTCACACAAAATCCTCCAGAGATGAAGCGACAGGGAGGGGAACATCTGGCAGAGTTGCCAGAGCTTATGCGCAGCCAGATACAGGTGTTGGAGGAGCTCATCCAGGCCATGAGTTCCATCATTTCTCAGGTGTGCCAACACATAGCTTCCTCCATAAAGAGGTTGGCAACCATCATGTCGAGCCAGATTCAGGAGACCACTCAGTGGCTGCCGGATACTTGCTCTGACCTGTATGTTGTCACTCTAGTCATGGGTTGTATATAGTAGTGAGCCAACAAGATGGGAAACAAGATCCCTAGATAGCCCTGCAGATGTCCTTCCTCCTCGGTAGTCAGGGATGTATCTGCATACTGAGAAGAAGGAGCTACACCAGCCAACTGCTTCCAAGACTTCTCTCAGGGTGTTCATGGGGAAAGAATCTGCTCCTAAAGCCCTCAACCAATAACCCCACTACCACCAGTAAGCAAGACTAAAGAGGATGTATCTGCACCTATTCCTTGCCCAGGGAATTGTCTGCTAAGGTCATCTCAGGCAATGGGGCATCACACTCAGCAGCCCGTCTCCACTTTAACCACAGATGTCTGGGTGGCACCACATCATAGTGATCTTATGTAGAAGAGAAAGTGCATGTTGATGTGTCAGGGTGGCACAGATGTTCAAACATAGTATGACATTCTATGTTAGTTTGTGACTAAATGGTCTTGTTACTTTATTCATGTGTATTGGATGATATTATCATGTCCTGGTTAGCAATGTAAATATTTGAAGTATAAGTAGCAATCTCATATGGGTAGGTAGAGCCATGTCCTCTCTATGGTTGGGGTGGCAAGAATGGAATGGCTTGTTGACAGACAATGGTGGCTTGCTCACAGAGGGGCTGCAGAGGTCCTATCCATGTAAGATCTAAAACATCCGGCTTGTCAAAGGAATCATACCTACTGGAATCTGGTATGAATGAGGAATCTGTCTACTCTGATCCTTCCTCCCTATTCCCCTCATCAAATGAGGAGTGCAGCTGTCATCACCAGGCCATCTCACTCTGCTGCGTGTGGTTTACCTGGAGAGTAGATGATGATAATCTTGGAGCATCTCTGAGGCACATATAAGAGATTGAGTCTGGAGCGATCCAAGCAGCAGAAACTCATTTTGCACAAGCCAATGGTCTGCTCAATCATTTCCTTTATGGATCAACAGGACTCATTGTAACACTCAACTGCTGGAGTTTGAGTGGGCATCACTGATGTCATCAGCCAGGTCTTGAGTGATGTCCCTAGGCAGCACGGTGGCACAATGGTTAGCACTGCTGTCTCATAGAGCCAGGGACCCGGGATCAATTTCACCTCGGGTCACTATCTGTGTGGAGTTTGCACATTCTCCCAATGTCTGCGTGGGTTTCCTTCAGGTACTCTAGTTTCCTCCCATAGTCCAAAGATGTGCAGGTTAGGTGGGTCAGGGGGATTAGTAGGATAAATACGTGGGGTTACAGCGATAGGACCTGGGTGGGATTGTTGTCGGTGCAGGCTCAATGGGCCGAATGGCCTCCTTCCGCACTGTAGAGATTCTATGATAGATGCCCATGGCTGAGAATTGTTTCACAGAGGCATGCGAAGAGCCTTGAATGGATGGGACACCTAGGAATGGTGAAGGATGTATATGAATCATGAGAGCTCCCTGGGAACTGAGCACACACCTGGAGGATTAGTCTCGTTTAGTCACAGGCCAATTTTACACTAATGGAGTGAAACCCTTTTCTGTTTATGAAAGTTGCAGATTGGTCCCATGGTGCTCTCTGATCACCACATCTGTGCAGTCAGTAACCCCCTGCATCTGTGGGAAGTCTATGATGGCCCCTTCATCCACAGATCCTTAGGCCTGGCTCCCTGGATCTGTTTTCTATCAAATAAACACTTTGGCTTTTTATATAGGGCATTTGTCACATCTTTAATGCGGCGATGAGAGGTACCTCGGAGATCCGTCTACATCACCTATGGAGTCCTGGCATTGAAGTTTGATGCCACCATCACATTCAACGTCACTGGCATTGAACTCCTTCTGAGTTCCAGGAGCAACAGATCATTCTTTGGCAGAACAGGTTAGTATTGGCCTCCCATGACATTCTCAATCATCGCTGGTATTGGCCCTCAGACATTTGGAGGTAGTTGTATATTCTGGGACGAGCCAATTCAGTGCTGCTTGATAGCACCTTCCATCACCTACTGATGATCGAAAATAGACTGCTGGGGCAGTAATTAATTGGATTGAATTTGTCCTACTTCTGGTGGACAGGTCATACCTGGGCAACTTTCCAAATTGCTGACTAGATGCCAATGTTGGAACTGTACTGGAACAACTTGGCGAGAGGTAAAGTCTTCAGTACTAGTGCCAATGTTATCAGGGCCCATAGACTTTGCATTATCCAGTACTTTCAGCCATTCTTGATATCGCATGGAATTAATCAAATTGGCTGAAGACTTGCATCCAAGATAGGTCATCCATGAAGTGTTTTGTCACTTATAAAGAATGAGCAATACAAGCACAAACACACAAAACTGCTTCTGAGCTCAACTGCCCACCAAAACAGGAAGGCCCCTTTTATTATTTTCTACACAAAGGAGAAATGCATCTGAGCCTCCATCTCCAGCACACCCTACTGGCAGGTTTTATATAGCACTTTTTAACTAAAATGTCCTGTTACAAAAGCATAAACTTTAGACACAAACATCACATCTCCCCCTTTAGCTAGCAAAAAGTCGGTCAGGTGGTTTGCAAATTTGTTTTGGTCTAGGAAGGAGTATTGGCTGAGGTATCTCAGTTTGTTTGCTTTGAAATGGAAGGTTCCACTGTTCCACTTGTTTCTGTTCAGGTTCAGTTGGATCTACAGGTGCTACAGGTTCATTAGTTGAATCAAGTTGAGTTTAACCAACTGGAGCAGATGTTTCCCAGAAATTTTTCTCCAAATTTCCAGATGATCCCTGGAAATTTGATTCTTTGGATTTGATTTCTCTAATTTGGTCTGTGTGAATCTTCCAGGTCTCACAGGAAGTTTCAACATCACCTTTTCTGATCAAGTTGCCTTGAATCAATCTCCCCTTTCAAATCCAGATACAGCAAATCCATTCTGGTATGCAGTCATCTTCCAAACGTCAGCTCAGCAGGAGATACACCTGTGGTTGAATGTGGATTGTTACGGTATATCATCAAAAAGTTCTTCAACTTCCGATCTGTTTGTGTCCTTCCCTTCAATATGGCCGTTTTGAACGTCTGAAGTGCCATTTGAGATGATCCCTGGAAATCCAAAGAATCAAATTTCCAGGGATCATCTCATTTGAGAACGGATGGTAAGACAAGCTTGATCCCATTATTTTTCAGGAATGTTTGAAATTTGCATGATGTGAACTGTGTGCCTTGGTCAGACACAATTTGATCTGGCAAGCCAAAAGTAGTGAACACATTCCGGAGAGAATCAATGGTCTTTGTTGAAGTAGTTGACTTCATGGGAATAACTTGAGGCCACTTTGTGTGAACATGCACCACAATCCAGAATGTATGTCTGAGAAGCGGTCTGGCTTGACATGAAGTCTCTACCATGGGTGGTCTGGCCAAGTCCAGGATGCAATGGGGCTGTTGCAGGTACAGGAGAGGACTTCATTCTTGGCATGGAAGGCAGTTACTGACCGCACTGTTTCCAAAGATTCTAAGCCTGATTGATAGCCTGCGGTTTCTTCAAAAGGAATCCTTTTAGAGTGATTGGAGTGAATGTCAACATTGCAGTTAAGATCAATGGAGGTACTTGAGGTGCATTTAAGCATGAAGGGAAGTGAAAATAAACACAACTGTCAATAGAGGCCTCTCTCAAAGTGCTGAACTTTGAAATTGACAGAGATCAAGGCTTTCCAGTAACAGGATTTCAAAGGATTCAGCTTGCTAGGAAGTATCAGAAACTTGCAATCAAAGCTGTGTGCATACATTGAGGCTGAGTGCACAGCTGTGCAGAATGGAAGCCCCCAGGTGAAATTGACATTTTCTCTCTGGCAGAGAACTTCAAAGGGGTCTGCTCTCACCTACAGCTTCGTACAGGGAGAAAGGGAAATCTCTGTTGCAGAATGGAGCACTGCAGTGATTTAAAAGCCAGTTAGGTGACCAGGGGGTATGAAGATTAAAGTGACCTGGCCACTTCAAAATGTTCACAGCTGGCAGGCAGGAATGCAGATGGTGATCACAGGGCTGCCTGAAATTACCATGATGTGGAGATGCCGGCGTTGGACTGGGGTAAACACAGTAAGAAGTTTAACAACACCAGGTTAAAGTCCAACAGGTTTATTTGGTAGCAAAAGCCACACAAGCTTTCGAGGCTCTGAGCCCCTTCTTCAGGTGAGTGGGAATTCTGTTCACAAACAGAACTTATAAGACACAGACTCAATTTACATGGTTGGAATGCGAATACTTACAACTAATCCACGGGCATTCGGCCTCTGATATTCGGGTAAGCGTTCTCCAAGGCGGCCTTCGCGACACACGACAGCGCAGAGTCGCGGAGCAGAAACTGATAGCCAGGTTCCGCACACACAAGGACGGCCTCAACCGGGATATTGGGTTTATGTCACACTATTTCACATAAACATTTCTGCTTTTTTCCTCCTGAGTCTTTATCATGCGATCCTAGAATCAGAATTTATGTCACACTATTTGTAACTCCCACAGTTGCGTGGACCTGCAGAGTTTCACTGGCTGTCTTGTCTGGAGACAATACACATCTTTTTAGCCTGTCTTGATGCTCTCTCCACTCCCATTGTTTTGTTTCTTAAAGACTGGATTAGTTGTAAGTATTCGCATTCCAACCATGTAAATTGAGTCTGTGTCTTATAAGTTCTGTTTGTGAACAGAATTCCCACTCACCTGAAGAAGGGGCTCAGAGCCTCGAAAGCTTGTGTGGCTTTTGCTACCAAATAAACCTGTTGGACTTTAACCTGGTGTTGTTAAACTTCTTACTGAAATTACCATGCCAGGGGAGATGTTCAGATCTGTCAGGGCTAGAAGGATGTGGAGATGCTGGCGTTGGACTGGGGTAAACACAGTAAGAAGTCTAACAACACCAGGTCCTCAAACCTGTTGGACTTTTAACCTGGTGTTGTTAGACTTCTTACAGGGCTAGAAGGGGCAGTCCAGCCACAAGATTCCCATCCCAGCGGAGAGTTGCTCGGTCATCACTTGCCCCAGCCTGAGCCCGCCCAATGTGTAGGACACTTGGGGGACCCTTCCTCTGCAATCTGGCAGCGGCAAAGGGGCAAATGGCCACTGTACCTATCTTAGGCACATGACCTGAATGGAGGACTTGAGTGGGAGTCTGAGGGGAAAGGGGTGGGGGGGGTGGGGTGGGGTGGGGGGGGGGGAGGTCACTCTCATGCTTGCATCATGCAGGTCGAGGGTTTATCATTATTTGTGGGTGGGGGGTGGGGAGGATGTTTCTCTTTGCTGAGGGGTTGGTGGTCCTCCTCTGGTCAGCATGGGGATACAATTTCATTTTTTGGGGGGAGGAGAACCTGTTTCCAATCGCTTTCTGAACAATAGGACTGGCTGGCAGGTTCCCCTAAATGACCTCATTAGCATCTTTCAGGTGGGTAAATCCCACCCGACAGATGCTGCCAGTGCCAGTGGGAATGTCTCCTAATTAGCTGAGTTGGCTGGATGGCTGGTGCGTGATGTGGAGCGATGCCAACAGCACAGGTTCAATTCATGCACCAGCTGAGGTTAATCATGAAGCCCCGCCTTCTCAACATTACCCCTTGCCTAAGGAGTAGTGACCCTCAGGTTAAATCACCACGAGTCAGCTCTCCCCCTCAAAAGCCTCTGAGACTTTAGCAACTTTTATGACTTGACCCCACAATCGCAAGGAGCATTGTTTAGAGATATTTCTACAACTCTATACCCTGAGAAATTCTGACCAGTACTTGTAACAGTGGCTCACCCAGAAAGCATGGAATTGTGCAACTTTCTCTTTAATTTCCCTCTGTTACAGTAATTAGTAGAGAAAAGTATCTTTTTGAGGCATAAAAGGTATGAATTGAGTTAAAACAATTAATATAATGAGTTTTAGGTTTGCAAAGTATGCATCTTGTTGATAAACTTAAATATATATTATTATTATGTTTTACTTCGCTTGCACACTATACCCTACATCCTTTCTCCGTATGTGCCGTACAATAAAATATAGAGTATGGAACATTTGATTATATATTTTAGTAAAGAGTTAAGCATCTAGAAGATAATATCCAGCATCCAATTGATCTTCAGAAGACTAAGATGGCTTCTGATCTTCTTGGCTGCATTGCAGTACATGGTGGTGTATTGTGTAGTTCTGTTGTTTGACAATCACAGTCACTGGGAGCAGTCTTTCAAGCAGAACCTTTATTATTTCTGCCTCTGTTTGGGGAAAAGGGTAGCCTTATATTCCTGAATAAATTTCAATATCATTGCTGTTTTCTGTGCCTCCAAGATCAGCTCTCTGGATAGCAGTCAAAATAATAAGAATTAACATTTTAAGTCCCCTCTGGGCATCTTTTTTCCTCAAGAATGCTGATGGCCAGTTTGCTGGCAAGGAAAGTGAAAGACAACAGAAATCCTTTAGTGCCAACCTTGTGTGCTGAATAGCTGTCACTAGACAGATGATAATGATGGTTTTCAGCAGAAATTATAGAAACCTTTGACCAGCTCTTGAGATACAATTCAGCTGTTAAAAAGGAATAGCCTGATGACTTTAACCCATTGAACCCCTTTTAACACTCACAAAAATACATTTTCTTACTACTTCATGTCAACGACATGCTTTCTATAATTTAAATATCATGAAATGGAGTTTCATTATTTGTTAGTTGCACTCCTGCAGTTTAAAGCAGTGCTGTAATACAATGAAGTCAGTTTCCATGAAGGGAGAAATTGTTATCTGATGTAAACATTTATCAGATGACAGTGATCAGTAAATAATGCAAAATAACCCATTGCTTTATGGTGGACCACATATTCATGAGTTTAAATTTTGAAGCACAAATCGGCTATGTATAGAGTATTTGGATTTTTTCAGCAATCCAAATAATTTGTTGTATTTCTACCATTTGTGCTGAAGTGATAATATTGGAAATACGCTTGTTATGGTGACTTTCTTTCCAGTTACAGATTTACATCTTCTGAGTATTGTGAAGTACCATGAAGTCAGTGCTGCTGTTGACTGTTCAGCTGATATTTAAAATATTCAGGTGGGAAAGTAAGCAGCTAGTAAAACATTGTGTGACATGTCAGGGGAGAAGGCTAGCCATATATTCCTGTCATAGTATTGTGATAGCTTGTTAAATTTGAATAAGTCATATATATTTTCTGGCAAATGCAGATAACACAGACTGTCCACAGTGGGATGCTGAGAATTCAGTACTAATGCCCCTGGGGTAAGGTCCGCTGCTCAGTCACCACACCCCTCCACCCTCTCTCACCCCCCCTCCCACCCTTGTCTGCCTTTGACATCCCTCCCCCTTCCCACAGCACCTTCCCAGCACAGCTGATGAAGCACCACCTCCCAATTTTCACAATCCAAGGTCACAAATATTCCCTCCATGTGAAACAATTATAAAGTTTTACTTCCTTCTATGATGTGGAGATGCCGGTGTTGGACTAGGGTGGACAAGATGAGAGGTCACACGACACCAGGTTATAGTCCAACACGTTTATTTGAAATTACAGGCTTTCAGAGTGCTGCTCCTTCACCTGACAAAGGAGCAGCACTCCGAAAGCTTGTGATTTCAAATAAACCTGTTGGACTATAACCTGGTGTCACGTGACCTCTCATCTTCTTTCTATGTAATATACTGTTTTCGCTATTCACAATGCAGCCTGGTCTAGATTGAGAAGATAAAATGCAGACTGGGTGATCACTTTGGGGAACCCCTCTGTTCAGTCTACAAGCATGACCCTGAGCTTTCAGTTGCCTGTCATTTTAATTCTCCACCTTGCTCCCACTCCGACCTTCCTGTCCTCATGTTCCAATGAATCGCAACACAAGCTCAAAGAATCTCTTCTTTCTACTAAGTATTTTACAACCTTTTGGACTCTATATTTTCAGATCAAAGCCTCTGTCCCCATTTCTTTCTTTCTCTTTTCTGGTTTGGTGTTTTTTCTTTCTGGTTTCTCTTTTATCCTGAGCTTTCGGGAAGCAGCTATGCATGACTCTGCCATTCACAGCTCCTACAGACATTTTTTTTTATTTGTCCCGTCGTCATTTTCTTTGGCCTTGCACATGAACCCTTTGTCATTTAATTGGTCTTTCTCCAAACCAGCCCCCCCCCCCCACCCCTGCCCAACTCTATTGTAGACCTTGCCATCTTTTATTTCTTCACTTTTCCCAACCCCCTTCACTTGTTCAAAGACAATTACATTTCTAACTTTCCCCAGTTCTAATGATAAGTCACAGACTTGAAACAAACTCTGTTTCTCCCTCTGCAGAGGCTGACAGTATTTCCAGCTTTTTTTGCTTTTCTTTCAGATTTGCAGCATTTGCAATGTATTGTTTTTGTCCTTATGAACAATTGCTGGACCACACAGTAAGGTATTGGTAAAAGGATGATAAACTTTGTGCTTGAAATTCTGCACACTAGATGTGGTGTTCTATATAAAACAAGTGCTGGTATTGAAGCAACGATGCATAAACCTCACTGTGAGGATTTTATGAACACAATCATTTTGGACAGAACTCAAGCAGGTTTTGTGTTTCTAATATTCACATAAAGGCCTTGCAATTCTTGTGGTAATGATAATGGTCATGTAAAAGAATGACAACTTGGCCACATCTTTTAGATATTACAGAGATGGACTCTGGCATGAGTTAAACCAACCATGTTCAGTCCAATAGTCTTAATGGCTTTTGATTCTTCAAAAGAAAGAAATAGTTTCCTTTCTAGCCTGGCAAACATGGGCTCATTATTGCATTACAGGATAGATAGAGTTTGTAGGACAATGAGAGTGTTACACTTCTTATTATAATAATAAGATTTGAAAAATTCTCGGTTCAGGTGCAATTTCATGTCTGTGCTATGATGACTTTGCTGATAGAATGATTGAGCAAATACGGTCGCAAACATTGCGCATCATCATGATTGTGACCTGTGTGGCTGACCTTGCTACAACATCCTCACCCTAGTTCACATCTGGAAGTGACCTGTGTCACAGTCAGTACTGTGGTAACTGCGTGTGTTGAAAATCCTGTTCAGAGAGTCAATTCTGGTGATGATCAGGTCCAACTAATGTCAATGCTCTGATCTTGGATGTTTCCAGAACACTTGTACCATGTTCTCTTTTCCGAAAGATGCTAGGTACACAAAGCTCATGATAACAGCAAAGCTCAAGTAGTCTCTGTTCTGTTATGGGGGGGATTGGTAGCACAGTGTTTAGCACTGCTGCCTCACAAAGCCAGGGACCAGGGTTCAATTCCGGTCTTGGGTCACTGTCTGGTGTGGAGTTTGCACATTCTCTCCGTCTCTGTGTGGGTTTCCTCCGGGTGCTCCAATTTCCTCCCATAGTTCAAAGATGTGCAGGTTAGGTGGATTGGCCATGCTAAATTGCCCCTTAGTGTCAGGTGATTAGCAGGGTAAATATGTGGGGTTACGGGGATAGGGCCTGGGTGGGATTGTTGATGGTGCAGACTCAATGGACTGAATGGCCTCGCTCTGCACTGTAGGGATTCTATGATTCCCAGAAAGGGCGCCAAGCCTATTTGCATGGGATTGAATTTCTTCAATTGTGCCCTTAGTAATTTTCTGGGAAAATTTGTCCATTTAGTATTTCTGGGAAGTTTTTTGTATCTTTCTCCATGAAGATAAACACAAAGGGTGGAGCGTCACCTTGGGTGGGAAGAGCAAACCTGTCAGCTGCAATGCTGGCTTTTCCCACCATATTTTTGACATTTTGTCAAAAAGGATCAAGATGTAGGTCACACAATGTCATACTGGCAGAGCGGGTTCAAAGATCGGGGCACCATTCTTGAAGGGTGCCCTGATGTATAAAATAAAGATGAATTCCACCCCCCACCTCACCAGCCCCCTCCCCCGCCCCCTGCCAACACCACGGAACTCCTATCCCCGTCCATGGAACGCCCTCCCTCCCCTGTTGCCCACAAAACCCCCCTATCGCAGGACCCCCGGCTCTCCACCACAGAACACCCTCAGCCTCCCCCACCACAGAGTCCCCAGCACCTCCCACATGGACCCTCCCTGGGCAGTGCTGGGGGCTGTGCCTGGGAAGTGCCAGGGGACTGACCGAGCATGACCTTCTTCCCCCTGGGGGCTGTGCTCACCTGTGTGCCTCCAGCGGGTTCTGTTCGACAGATACACACCATGGGGGACCTGTGTGATTCAGTTACTTCATTGTCAGGGCAGGGAAATCCTGCCAGCATAAGAGTCAGTTTGGGTCTCCCGCTCGATTCTCTGCCCCCTCTGTTGTTTCAGCCCTTCCACCAAATGGGTGTGGAAAATCCCCCTCAACATATCTGTTTGGTTTCTCTGCCATTTCCTTCCTCACTATTATAAATTCTCTTGTCTCTGCCCGCAATGGGGCATTTGTCCTTGCTAAATCTTTCCTTTTTGCATATCTCGAGAAGCCTCTACAGTCCTTTTTTTATGTCTCTCACCAGATTACTTTCATATCCTATTTTCTCTTTCTTTATCAGTTTATTGGTCCTCTGCTAAATTCAAAAATGCTCCCAATCCACAGCCTTACAATTTTTTTGGCAACTTTATAAGCCTCTTCCTTTGATTTAATATAATCTTTAACTTCTCTTGTTAGCAACAACTGGATCATTTTTCCTATCGGGTTTTTGTGCCATAAAGGAATGTAAATCTGTTGTAAACCATATATTAATTATTTAAATGCTAGCCATTGCTTGTCTACCATCATACCTTTTAATGTAGTTTCCCAATCTACCACAGCCAACTTGCCTCTCAAATCTTCATAGTTTCCTTTGTTTAGATTTCAGATCCTGGTTTAGGATTGCACTAAGTCACTTTCAGACTTAATTCTGCATATTATAGCAACTATTCCCTAAGGGCTCCTTTACAAGTGATATGGGAGTGACTGCTCTTGATATCAAAGTGGCATTCGACCAGGTTTGGCATCAAGGAGCCCTAGCAAAACTGGATGGAACTAGGAAAAAAACTCTCTGCTGGTTTGTGTCATACCTGTCACAAAAGAAATGGTTGTGATTGTTGGAGGTGGATCAAATCAGCTCAAGGAAATCACTGCACGAGTTCCTCAGGGTAGTGTCCTGGGTCCAACCATCTTTAGCTGCTTCATCAATGACCTCCCTTCCATCATAATGGTCAGAAATGGCAATGTTCAATGATGATTGCATAATGATCAGCACCATTTGTGGCTCCTCAGATACTGAAGCAGTCCATGTCCAAATGCAACAAGATCTGAACAATATCCAAGCTTGGGCTGACAAACGACAAGTAACATTCGTGCCACACAAATACCAGGCAATGACGATCTCCAACAAGAGGGAATCTAATCATTACCCCATGACATTCAATGACATTATCACCACTGAATTCCCCACAATCAAAATCCTGGAGGTTACCATTGACCAGAAACTGAACTGGACTAGCTTTGTAAATACTGTGGCTACAAGAGCAGGTCAGAAACTAGGAATCCTGCAGTGGGTAACTCACCTCCTGACTCCCCAAAGTCTGTCCACTATCTACAAGGTACAGGAGTGTAATTGAATACGGGCAGTACAGTGGCACAGTGGTTAGCGCTGCTGCCTCACGGCACCAGGGACCCAGCTTGGTCACTGACTGTGCGGAGTATGCACGTTCTCCCCGTGTCTGTGTGGGTTTCCTCCGGGTGCTCTGGTTTCCTCCCACAAGTTTGAAAGATGTGCTGGTCAGGTGCATTGGCCATGCTAAATTCTCCCTCAGTATACCCGGACAGGTGCCAGAGTGTGGTGACCAGGGGGTTTTCACAGTCATTTCATTGCAGCATTAAAGTTAACATACTTTTGACTAATAAATAAACTTTACTCTCCACTTTCCTGAATGAGTGCAGCTCCAACAAAAAACTCAGCACCATCCAAGACAAAGCAGGCCATTTGATTGGTACCCGTTCCACAAACATTGACTCTGTCCACCACCGACGCACTGTGTCAGCAGTGTATACCATCTACAAGATGCACTGCAGGAACTCACCAAGGCTGTTCAGACAGCACCTTCCAAACCCAGGACCACTACCATCTAGAAGGACAAGAGAACACCATCACCTGGAAATTCTCCTCCAAGCCAATCCCCATCGTAATTTGGAAATATATCACCATTGATTTACTGCCTCTGAGTCAAAATCCTGGAACTTCCTCCTAACAGCACTGGACTGCAGCTGTTCAAGAAGGCAATTCAGCACCACCTTCTCAAGGGCAATTAGGGATAGGCATTAAATGCTGGCCAAGTCAGCAATGCCCACATCCCATGAATAAAAAAAGTAAGATGATTAATTATCCCTATCTCATAGCAAAATACTATCGCTGGAATTCTACTGCCCTGCCTGCCACAGAATCAGAGCAGGCAAGGGGCGGACAGTAGAAATGTCCATTGACCTCGGGTGGGATTTTCCGATCTCGATCCCATCCTATATCTAAAATTGCAAAATAACTTGTTCTCGAGTTGGTTTCTCAATGTACTCTTATGAGAAACCATTGCATGTACATTCAAGGATTTCATCCTCTACAGCTTTAGTTAGATTAGATTTACCCAGTCTGTATTTAAATTGAAGACCCCCATGATTACTGTATTGCCCTTGTGAAGTGCATCTCTAATTTCCTGCCCTACACTATCTCTACTTCTTCGATACCCATTCACAACTCTTACCAATGTCTGCTGTCCCTTGCTGTTTCTTAGCTCCACCCAAACTGATTTAACATCTCGATCTTCCAATTTAAGGCCCTCTTTCACTAATGTATTGATCCCATTCTTTATTAACAACACTACCCCACCTCCTTTATTAACAACACTACCCCACCTCCTTTTCATTTTTGCCTATCCTTCCCAAATGTTCCCCTTGAACATTCAGTTCCCAGCCTTGGTCACCCTGCATCATGTCCTGGTAATGGCAATTAGATCATACCCTTTTACTTCTATTCATGTTGTCAATCATCTACCTTTTTGCGACTACCGCATGCATTCAGATAAAGTGACTTTAATTCTCTCTTTTTATTATTTTTGCAATCTTTGGTCTTATCTGCTGACACAACCTTAAGTTTGTAGGTTTCTGTCCCTTCCTGCCACAATCAGATTATTAATTCTCTTATTGCTACCTTTCACTCTCGTCCTCTCCTCTCTAATTTATCACATCTTCCGTCACATGATCTCTCGCCCCCACTATGTTTAAAGTGCATTTAAACATGTAATTTCCCCATCTGAATAAAAGCTCACTTACTGTGGCTGGTACCTCTCTGTTCCCTCTGCCAAGTATTTGGCATTGACCTCTTGTGTGGATACACCTTTTTCTAACCTTGAAGGTTTTCAAGTCTGAATGGGAGGCACGTTAGATGTGTTTGACGGCACATCAGAAGAGGAAGACCATCACCATCCACGGCAGTGTTGACATAACGTGATAGGATCTGCCCATGCCCAGGAAGGCTATGCACAGAAGAGGGCCGAGGTCACAGAGTTTATGGTCAGAGGTTCAACTTCGTTAACTTCTTGGAACAGCAATGCTTCCATATTATATGTTGTTACATAAGGGGGTGGCAGACATCTGCAGACTCTGAAAAGACAGGTGACAGCCTGTACTTCACTGACACTAGAAAGGAAAAGAAATATCTGCTCCGTAAGGAAGGATAATTGAAACTTCTGCAGATCAATCTAATTCCACCAATTCTTTGTCAGACCTGGTGGCCGTACAATATCAGTACTTGAAAAGTAATAATTGCCCTCAGCTTCCTGCCCTCTGCGATCCTTGCAGGGTGCTACTGGAGACGCATCCAGGATCATTAATTGGTTACACAGAAATAAGGCAGATCACTGATGGATTATTTGCCAGACTCAGACCCTATGGTGACAATTGCCAGAATAAGCAGATATCCAATTCACCTTTCTGGCTGGACTATGATGTGGAAAAAATGTGAGATTATTCACACTGCAGGACGAATAGAAAATCAGAACATTTTTAAAGACAGAAGTTCATTTTCACCTTCACCATCAATATCTCGACCTTAGTTTGTGCTAAACATATTGAAGTTCCACGAGGTCCAAGGAATCATTTAAATTTAACAGTCCCAGACTTGGAGGGCTTGGATTTTCCTGTTCTTTTCCTTCGGGGGTCAGGGCAGGCCTTCCATTCATCAGCCTGATATTATTAAGCATTGATGGTAGCCTTGAGGAGTGGGGGGGGGGGGGGGGGGGAGGGGGGGAGAAATAGCCAATGCTACTGTAGGAGCTGAAGGGGTTAAAGCAGCCTGTTTGTTTTGTATTGTGGCTCAATGAAATGTTGGAGACTAGTTCAGAAGACTGTTCAGTTATCAGGTTTATAATCCAGCATTGCAGGGCCCAGCTTTTAGCACCAGGGAAAAAGGCCCACAAAGAATCTGGGGAAGAAGTCAGTGATGCCTCACAACCATTAAGGGAATGCCTTCAGGAGTCTTCACACTCTCTACTTCCTTCTCAAAGGCAGTGGCGGATTAACTACCACCCGGACCCCTAGGCTGAGCTTTAGTAAGGCCCCCTGACCTTGCCCCTTGCCCCCTGCCCCACCCTTCGTTGAATAGTATAAAGTGACGTTAGATAACTTATATCATTGTACTATGTATAATGTACATGTATAATATCATAAAGTTATATGAATCAATTACAGCCCTTTTATTCATTTATTTTTCATTTTCTTTACATTTGTACTTTAAAAAGCTTCCGTGCTTTTTGGTTTACAAAAGTGTCGATAACAGCATGTAAATCAACAGATCGAAGCATGCCTGATTCAATGTGCATGAGTGCCAGATGACTAAGTTTCTCATCGCTCATTGTTGAGCGCAAATAGATTTTGATCCTCTTCAGTGCCGAAAATGAATGCTCACCTGAACAGTTATGAAAATTTATTCACCCTTAAAAGGGTTAAACCAATTTTTTTTTGCTCTCGGGCCCCTCTCCTTTCCGGGCCCCTAGGCTTAAGCCTACTCAGCCTAATGGTTAATCCGCCACTGCTCAAAGGAGAAATGGCCCTCAACTGAAAGCAAGTAGATATCAACTCAATCCCACAATGTTTCTATTGCTTATCAGTCAGTGATCTCAGAGACTCATTTATGCAGCAGTAAAAGGCCAAGTTTGAAAGGGCATGAAAGGCTATGCACTGAGGGGAGCCGCAGTGGTCTTAAACTGTAAGAATCTGTCAGATTTGTTGTCAGTGAGATGTTTTCCATTGCTGATGGGAATATGTCCTAGAGTTATAGAGTGTTAGAGTAAGCATCTCCCTTTTTGATGTATATACTGATGTCTTTAGCGAGTATGAGCATGCACGAGTGACGTCACCGGTAGCACGGGCTTAGTCTTTAGAGAGGCCTGCGTAACCAGCTGCTTCCAGTTCTGAGCCCATGCTGTACCGTATTTTGATATTTTTATAAGTAAAGAATATTGACTATCACAGAGCTCAGGTAATTTTTGGGCATGGTAAATTCCTACAGGAAGTTTCTGCTAGACCTTTCAATAGTGTTGGCGCCACTGTATCTATTACTTCACAAAGAAACAAATGAAAGTTAGTGGTGGGTGGGGGGGGGGGGGGCAACACAAAAGAAAGCTTTCAAGGGCGTGAAAGCCCTTGATCAAGACAGAGAACTCACTCTGTCATGTGATGCCTTGCCCAGCAGTGTTGGGGCAGTATACTCTCATCTGATGGAGGATGGGTCAAAAAATTGGCTTTGCTTCCACATACACTGACAACAGATAAGAAGGAATATTTACAGCTAGGCACAGGAAGGTCTAACCATCATCTTCACTGTGAAACAGTTTCATCAGTACTTTTGTGGTCATTCATTCACTATATGTACTGACAACAAGCCATTGATGAGTCTTTAGTGAATACAGTGATGAGAATACAGCATTGGGCTCTCACTATGTCAGCCTACCAGTATAACAGTGTGTACAGGGCAGGGAAGGACAATGCAAATGCAAAAACGTTGAGTCAAAGAATAAAGAAAAAAGAAAATTAAAACACAGGAACAGGCCCTTCGGCTCTCCAAGCCTGCACCGACCATGCTGCCTGTCTGAAAAAACCCCCTATCTTTCCGGGAACCATATCCCTCTATTTCCATCCTATTCATGAGTTGTCCCCCTTTGCCAGACATGCCTACCAAGACATTATTTCCTCCAAAGACAGTTTTCTTGCTTGAGAGGCTTTCACATTCTCCAATGAATGCTAAACAGATTAAGCAGTGGACGACGGATCAGGGTCCTGTCCTATCCCTGGTGAAGAGATTCCTTATGCAGGGATGGCCTATGGTTATAAGGGATAATGAATAGAGACCATATGCAAAGCAGAAAGATGAGCTGAATGTGCAGGATGGTTGTGTCCTTTGAGGCTCCAGAGAGGTCATCACACCATTTGGTTGTTCACAAGTCTTGGATGAGGATAATGAGGTCACCCAGGTGCCTCCTGAATTAAAAGTTCAGCCAGGTCGTATGTTTGGTGGCCTAATATGGATTTGGACTTGGAAAGCAAGGTGAAATCTTGTTCTGCATATCAGATCAACTGGAATATGGGGCCACCAACACCACTGGGAGTGGCCTGATTGTCCATGGTCTAGACATCATGTGGACATAAGAGCGTAAGAACTAGGAGCAGGAGTAGGCCATCTGGCCCCTCGAGCCTGCTCCACCATTCAATAAGATCATGGCTGATCTTTTCGTGGACTCAGCTCCACTTACCCGCCCGCTCACCATAACCCTTAATTCCTTTACTGTTCAAAGATTTATCTATCCTTGCCTTAAAAATATTCAATGAGGTAGTTTCAACTGCTTCACTGGGCAGGGAATTCCACAGATTCACAACCCTTTGTGTGAAGAAGTTCCTCCTCAACTCAGTCCTAAATCTGCTCCCCTTATTTTGAGGCTATGCCCCCTAGTTCTAGTTTCACCCGCCAGTGGAAACAACTTCCCTGCTTTTATCTTATCTATTCCCTTCATAATCTTATATGTTTCTTTAAGATCTCCCCTCATTCTTCTGAATTCCAATGAGTGTAGCCCCAGTCTACTCAGTCTCTCCTCATAAGCCAACCCTCTCAACTCCGGAATCAACCTAGTGAATCTCCTCTGCACTCCCTCCAGTGCAAGTATATCCTTTCTCAAGTAAGGAGACCAAAACTGTACACAGTACTTCAGGTGTGGCCTCACCAGCACCTTATACAGCTGCAACATAACCTCGCTGTTTTTAAACTCCATCCCTATCACAATGAAAGACAAAATTCCATTTGCCTTCTTAATTACCTGCTGCACCTGCAAACCAACTCCTTGTGATTCTTGCACAAGGATACCCAGGTCCCTCTGCACAGCAATCTTTTACCATTTAAATAATAGTCCATTTTGCTGTTATTCCTACCAAAATGGATGACCTCACATTTACCAACATTGTACTCCATCTGCCAGACCCTCGCCCACTCACTTAGACTATCTATATCCCTTTGCAGACTTTCAGTGCCCTCTGCACACTTTGCTCTGCCACTCACCTTAGTGTCATCTGCGAATTTTGACACACTACACTTGGTCCCCAACTCCAAATCATCTATGTAAATCATAAACAATTGCGGTCCCAACACTGATCCCTGAGGCACACTACCAGTCACTGATCGCCAACCAGAAAAACACCCATTTACCCCCACTCTTTGCTTTCTGTTAGTTAACCAATCCTCGAGCCATGTTAATACATTACCCGTAACACCGTGCACCTTTATTTTATGCAGCAGTCTTTGGTGTGGCACCTTGTCAAATACCTTCTGGAAATCCAGATACACCACATCCACAGGCTCCCCATTGTTCACTGCGCATGTAATGTTCTCAAAACATTCCACCAAATTAGTTAAACATGACCTGCCCTTCATGAACCCATGCTGCGTCTTACCAATGGGACAATTTATACCCAGATGTCTCACTATTTCTTCCTTGATGATAGATTCAAGCATTTTCCCTACTACAGAAGTTAAGCTAACTGGCTTATAGTTACCCGCCTTTTGTCTACTTCTTTTTTTAAACAGTGGCATCACATTTGCTGTTTTCCAATCTGCGGGAACCACCCCAGAGTCCAGCGAATTTTGGTAAATTACCACTAGTGCATTTGCTATTTCCCCCACTATCTCTTTTAGTACCTGGGATGCATTCCATCAGGGCCAGGAGACCTGTCTACCTTTAGCCCCATTAGCTTGCCCAACACTACCTCTTTCGTGATAATGATAGTTCCTAGGTCCTCACCTGCCATAGCCTTCTTGTCATCAATTTTTGGCATGTTATTTGTGTCTTCCACTGCAAAGACTGACACAAAATACCTGTTCAATGCCTCAGCCATTTTCTCATTTCCAGTTATTACATCCCCCTTCTCATCCTCTAAAGGACCAATGTTTACTTTAGCCACTCTTTTTCATTTTATATATTTGTAGAAACTTTTGCCATCTGTTTTTATTTCTGAGCTAGTTTACTCTCATAATCCATCTTACTTTTCTTTATAGCTTTTCTTGTGGCTTCCTGTTGACCTTTAAAGATTTCCCAATCCTCTACTTTCCCACTAATTTTTGCCACTTTGTATGCATTTTCTTTTAATTTGATAGCCTCCTTTATTTCCTCAGATATCCATGGCTGATTATCCCTTTTTCTACAGTACTTCCTTATCACTGGTATATACTTTTGCTGAGCACAGTGAAAGATCACTTTGAAAGTCCTCCACTGTTCCTCAATTGTCCCACCATAAAGCTTTTGCTCCCAGTCTACCTTAGCCAACGTCTCCCTCATCCCTTTGTAGTCTCCTTTTGTTTAAGCACAAGACACTGGTATTGGATTTTAACTTCTCACGCTCCATCTGTATTTTAAAGTCAACCATACTGTGATCGCTTCTTCCAAGAGGATCCCTAGCTGTAAGATCATTAATTATTCCTGTCTCATTACCCAGTCCAACGCCGGCATCTCCACGTCATTACACAGGACCAGATCTTGGATAGCTTGCTCCCTCGTATGTTCCATTACATACTGTTCAAGGAAGCTATCGCGGATACATACATTCTATGAACTCCTCCTCAAGGCTGCCTTGATCAACCTGGTTTGACCAATTGATATGTAGATTAAAATCCCCCATGATAATTGCTGTACCATTTTTACATGCATCAGTTATTTCTTTGTTTATTTCTCGCCCCACCGTGATGTTATTATTTGGTGGCCTATAGACTACGCCTATCAGTGACTTTTTCTCCTTACTATTTCTAATTTCCACCCAAATGGATTCAACCTTTTTTTTCCATAGAACCTATATCATCTCTTACTACTGCCTTGATGTCATCCTTAAATATCAGAGCTACACCACCTCCCTTACCTTCCTGTCGGTTCCTCCGAACAGTCTGATACCCCTGGATATTTAACTCCCAGTCGTGGCCATTCTGCAACCATGTCTCTGTAATGGCCACCAAATCATAATCTTCACAATGATTTGTGCCGTCAACTCATTTACCATGTTTCGAATGCTATGAGCATTCAGATAAAGTGCCCTTATGCTAGTTTTTGTACCTTCTTTTTGAATTCTAACACTTCCATTAATAACATCTCCTGAGTTCGCCTTCCTTTTAACTTTTTTCCTGATTTTTGATGTAGTTGGAAACTTCTCTCCACATTTTGCCCTTGCTCCCTCCTTCTCGGACTCCTTACATAGGTTCCCATTCCCCTGGCATATGAGTTTAAACCCTCCCCAACTGGTCTAGCAAACACTCCCCCTTGGACATCAGTCCCAGTCCTTCCCAGGTTAACCCATCCAACTTGTACAGGTCTCACCTCCCTCAGAACCGGTCCCAATGCCCCAGAAATCTGAAACCCTCCCCCTGACACCATCTCTTCAGCCACGTATTTATCCGATATATTCTGTCATTTCTACTCTGACTAGCACATGGCACAGATAGTAATCCTGTGATCACTACCTTAGAGGTCTGATTTCTTAACTTTCCTCCTACTTTCCTCCCTGTATTCTGCTTTTAGGACCTCATCCCTTTTTTTACCTATGTCATTTGTACCAACGTGTACTACGACCACTGGCTGTTCGTCCTCCCCCTTCAGAATGTCCTGCAGCTGCTCCGAGACATCCTTGACCATAGCACCAGAGAGGCAACATACCATCCTGGAATCTCATTTGTGGCCACAGAAATGCCTGTCTATTCCCCTTACAATTGAATCCCCTATAACTATTGCACTGGCACACTTTTTACCCCTGCCCTCTGGGCAGAGCCAACCATGGTGCAACGAGTTTGGCTGCTGCTGCTTTCCCTAGAGAGGTCATTCCCCTCAACAGTATCCAAAGCCAGACATCTGTTTTGCAGGGGAATGGCCACAGGAGATTCCTGCACTACCTGCCTGTCTCTCTTGCTCTATCTGGTGGTCACCCATTCCCTTCCTGCCTGCGGAGTCTGAGCCTGTGGTATGACCACCTCTCTATACGTGCTATCCACGATACTCTCTGACTCGCGGATGCTCCACAATGTCTCCAGCCGCCGCTCCAGCTCTGAAATGCGAGCTTCCAGGAGCTGTAGCTGGAGACACTTCCTGCATACATGCTGACCCAGGGGACTGGAACTGTCCCCAGCCTGCCACATGGAGCAAGAGGAGCAAACCACGGCTTGGAACTCTCCTGTCATGTCTTACTCCTTTAAATTAAACTTTTGAAAGATGTTTTGTTTCAGATTATATCCAATTTTCTTGGGCCCTTCTTTCCTGCTCCTTGTTACTACCGAATATAACCTTTTCAAACTATAAACCACAGAAATTACACAGAAACATTGTTGTAGTGTACAACAACTACAACTACAATGCCAAGAGCAAAAAGAAAAAGAAACACTTACTGACCAATCAGCACTTTCTCTTGTAGCCTCTGCTGCCTGTTTCACCCAACTCTAAAAGCACTCCTCTCAGTCAGGCAGCACTCACCATGCAGTCAGAGCAGCACTCTGAGGCCTCTGTTTTTATAGGCACAACTTACAAAGCCCTGAAATTGGTTTTAACTAGTTGTACAAACAACCAGTCAAGTTCAGTTGAGAGTTGACTCAGCTGATTCCTGTTGCAGGAATGCACTGAAGTGCAACTTTTAACTTCCTAAATAAGAACTAATTTAGCTCACCCTGAAAGCAAGTTTAATGACTACTTACTTCCTTATAACTTACCACTCCCTGTTTTCACCCAACTCCAAAAGCACTCCTCTCAGTCAGGCAGCACTCACCATGCGGACTGCGGACTTTGCAGAGCTTTTTAATGGGTCATATGTTTCTAGTCATTTGGATGTGCATCCTATGTGGTTAGAAGTATACATCATGAGCAACATTACTGCCCTCATTACGATAGAGAAGTTACGCCAAGTTTTTGCTACTCATGGTTTACTGGCTGCTCTTGCTTCTGATAATGTTACAACATTTACAAGTGATTTGTTTCAAGAGTTTATGCAAAGGAATGGAATATGTCATGTGTGGACTGTGTCTTTTCATCCAGCATGAAATAGTTTAGCAGAGTGAGCAGTTCAGATACTGAAAGAAGGATGGAGGAGAATGGCAGGTGATATTTTAGGAACCAAGCTCTCACGGTTTTTGTTCCAGTATTGTATCATGCCACAAACAACAACAGGGCTCTCAGCAGCTGGATTACTGATGGGTAGGATGCCAAAGTCTCACCTGGATCTGCTACATCCAAATGTCAAAGTGAGAGTGGGAAGGAGACAGGCAGTGGCTCCTGTTGTACAAGGATTTTCAGTGGACTCTACTCCAGGAGAGGATGAGAGACATTCATTCACAAATGCTCAGCCTACTCCTGCGCTTACAGGTCCAGCTCAACTGAAACAAGCTTCACCAGTATCTCCTGAGTCACCAGTGATACTGCACAGGTCACAGCATAGTTGCAAAGCTCCTGAAATACTACGTATAGTTGAGACATGAGTTTCATTATGTTTCTTTCCTTCAGGGAGATTGAAATTAAGTGTTATAGAGAGTTATAGTAAGCATCTTCCTATTTGAATGTATGTGCTGATGTCTTTAGTGGGTATGAGCATGCGTGAATGAAGTCATCAGTAGCGCGGGCTTTCACAGATTTAGTCTTACCACGAGAGACTTATGTAACTAGCTGTCTCCAGTTCTGAGACCTTACTGTTCTGTATTTCAATATCCTTATAAGTAAAGAACATTGAATATCACAACGCAGCCGACTACCTTTTGGTGGCCAATTTACCACGTCCAAATTATATGGAACAAGATTAGGCAATATCTGAGTGAAGGAGTTGAAGAATGATTCCCCAGTTGCAATCTTGGAAATTGTGGAAGAGTTATATATGTCATCTAACAACGGATTGATAATGTCGCCTCTTGAGTCTGTGCTGACAGAACTCAATTAATGGAATCCACAGACCTTAATCAGCTGAAAGTATATTGTATGAGATGTTATGCTTTTGTATGAGGACTGTATCTTTAGACAGTGAAGAATGGATAGGGCCTGGAAACTGTTTACAGAGTCTGGTGATCCTTCCATCCATGCAACTGTCTTCTTAATGCTTTTTTCTTTTCCAAACCTCACACCTGCTTGTTCTTCCTCCACATCATCACAAAGTTCCTCAAGTTTCCAAAGACTTTCATCAAGTTGCTTCTTGATACACCCCTATTACCTTGAGGTAACTGCCATTACCTGTCATCTCAGGAAAGCCATGGTCTCAGAGGGACCAGTATCCTGCAGCCTTTCTTTTGCAATGGCAAACTGTGCTGTGGCGATGTCTAGAGATCCCTCATTTGAAGGCGCTGGAGAAGGCCTTAAAGTAGCAAGGCTACTGCTACTCGCCAGAGAAACATCTGTGCACATTTCTTGAAGCAATCTATTACAGGACAGATGCTTAGAGCTCCCACTAATTCATCACAGACCGAGTAATCCCAGTGACACTTTCCTGTTGAAGGAATTCATGGCACAGTAAAGGCTGTAATTGCAGAAGCCACCAATATTCTTAAAAGCTTTCCCCAACTGCTTGATGTTGCAGCAATCCTCCAGGCTATCACAGTCTCTGGGCTGTTCTGTTCTCCCTGCAATACCTCTGTATGTGTTGCAGATATGGGTTTTCATGTATAGTACAGTAAATAATTAATCCCATAATTACCACCAAATGTCCATAGTGCTGTTAAGGAAGGAGTTCCAGGATTTTCATCTAGCAACAGTGAAGGAACAATGATATAGTTCCTAGTTAGGGTGCTGTGTGGCTTGGAGGGGAACTTGCAAGAGGTGGGTTCCCATTCACCTGCTCCCCTTAGCCTTCTAGCTGGTAGAGGTTGCAGGTTTGGAAGATGCTGTCAAAGGAAGTTTGGTGAGTTGCTGCAGTGTATCTACTAGCTGCCACTCACCTGTGATGGAGGAAGGAAATGTTTAAGATAGTGGATGGGGTGTTGATCAAATGCATTTCTTTGCCCTGAATAGTGATGAGCTTCTTGGGTGTTGTTGGAGCTGCACTCATTCAGGAAAACAGAGCGTATTCCCTCACACTCCTGACCTGTGCCTTGTAGATGGTGGACAGGCTTTGGAGAGTCAGGAGGTGAATTACTGTCTGCAGGATTCCCAGCCTCTGACTTGCTCTTTTAGGTCACAGTTTTTTATGGCTAGTCCAGTTCAGTTTCAGGTCAATGGTGTTAATTTCAATGCTGGTAGATGATGGAAGAATAATACAGCAGCTTGTCTTTCACCTTCAGCAAGTTTATTCTACACACAGCTCAGTAGAGATACAAACTCCTTATGATTATCCCACACCAACTGTTCCAGTGTGTCCATTTATACTCTTGAAAGTTGAGCCAATAATCATCACCTGTCTTTAATAAGGCAATTAATCTTAACAATATGATTGCAAAAGCATGCACTTACTGATACATTGACAAATGGTAATCCCCCAGGATGTTGAATATGGGGTATTTAGCGATGGTAAGGCTATTAAATGTCATGAAATATTCCTTCGCTGTTGCTGGGTCAAAATCCTGGAACTCCCTCCCTAACAGCACTGTGGGTGTACCTACACTGCATGCCTTGCAGTGGTTCAAGAAGGCAGCTCACCACTAGCCTTTCAGGGACAATTAGGGATGGGCAATAAATGCTGGCCTAGTCAGTGATGCCTACATCCCAAGAATGAATAACAAAAAAATATTGTGGGCAGCATCACATATAACCAAACTGATGTGCACAGGCAGACCACAGCATTCCAGAGAGCAAATGACAGCAGGAAAGTACTCCAAAACTAAGTTTAAATGTTACAATACAATTGGTATTGCTATCTTGCTTCGTCATAAGAAGCCAGATAAGAATGCTAATGCAGTAATATGTCATTCAAGTAATAAATTAATAATATATGAGTAATTTATAATCTTTTCCAGTGATCTATTATTCAGGATATATTATTAAACTTTTAGTTGTTCAGTATTATTATATTGTTCTTTGATGCCACCATTAAATTCTTACATCATTTTAATCATGGGGAAATAGACTATAACTGACAAAACATTGAAAAAATGTGGCAATTGTCTTTAGTTCTTATCAAGACTGAAGAAGACATTTGGAAATATTACTTTGTTTTATACATTCATGAATTCAGGCAAAAAAATAAATTAATTTGATTTGAGTGACTGCTGAAAGTTGACTGACAGCATTCCCTTCCTGCTCCCAACAAAAAAAAATGAATCTTTTCAACTAAAGACTAAATCTCAATCATTATTGCCCTGGAGGCCATCAATACTTCCTATTAATATTAACTCCAGGAAGTCACTGTACTCAGCAAAAAAATCTATTAATATTATCTTCAAAAAGTTACTGCAGCCAGCAAAATTCCATATCTCAGTTAAATGAGAGCCTCATTTATAATGTCATACATTTTATATTCAGAATAAAAGGTCTCGGATGGCTGGACCAACAATGGGGTTCATCACAATCAGTATCCAAACAGGAACAAATTCATTGTTATTTAGTAATGTGGCATGGTTCAGCACTCTCAGCTTTCAGACTGAACTTAAGCACTAAAATTGTGGCTCAGGCTCCAGTGCACGACTGAGGGAGTGCTGCATTATCAGAGGTGCTATCTTTCGAATGAGATATTAAATTGAGCTCCTATCGGTCCATGCAGGTGAACGAACGCGATACCATGGCACCATTTTCAAGAAGAGCCTGGGAGTTATCCCCAGTGCTCTGGCTATTATTACTATCTGCCCAGTCCAGTTCATGGGAACTTGCTCTGTGTAAATTGGCTGCAATGTTTCCTGGATTATAACATTGACTATATGTCAAAAATGCTTCACTGGCTGTAAAGTGGTTCCTGACATCATGAAAGGTGATATATGTGCTAATCTTTCTTTTTAATAGAAATGACAATGAAGAAAATATGTTATTCAGTAGTATTACTGTTTCAAAGTGTTTAGTACTGTTTTACACTTAGTGGTCTCAAAACAACTCCCAAAAATAGCTCTTGTCCTTTAGGGTCTGGAAGCTTTTACTTGTTCCATAATTTATTAACACAGGGATGAGTACCTAAAAGGCTAACAATTATCTGACTTGCAGTAATCTTACTAGACTGCATATAGTCTTTTCAAAATGGAGATTGCCAAGAATTCAAATGTTTCTGCCTAAATGAATTAATATATTTACAATTAAGCATGAAAATGAACCTCAAAACAATCAGACTAAAGGCATAGGTTTTCTCTAATGTTACATTATTAGACAATCTGTAATGGGTCAATTAACCCTCAGAGAAATACCTTTGGATTAAATTTAACAGGTTTCCATCTATGTAGATTTCCCAGGGCATTGCTCCAGTCTGGTATCTTAAACATAGCTATAAAATGTAGCCTGTAAGGTGACACTTTGTCGCAGATTCTCTGTAAAGCAGAGAGGCTGGCAAAGCTTTCTCGAACACAACATTCTTCAATTTCTCTTGGAAGTAATCTCTCATGATTTTCTGGGATTGGCCCTAGTTAGATAGTCACGGCACAAGCCTGATGCTGTGAGCTCAGAAGCAGGTTGGGATGAAGAATTTCATGCATCACCAGTCTTCATAAAGCTGCACAGCCAATTGAAAAGATACAATCATCTAAAATTAAATTGCTGACATGGAGACAAAAAAATGCTTTTAAAATTATATAAATTATTTCACTATGTATGTCAACCTTTCCAAAAACCCCTCAGAAAACAAAAGTGCTTGGAAAATGCAGGGACTGGCGCATCCATTGAAGAAACAGCATTTAGTTGAGCCCCTTCCACAGAATGCTGAGGGAGGAGGGGTTGGCGAGCAATTGACAATCTTTCTGGATGTTAGGGATGGGTGAGTGCACAAGAACACACCAGGATGGCATTACTGGGCCTGTGCAAGTGAGATGCTGCCTGGTCACCCTACAAACTCTGACAGGTTCAGGGCCCAAAGTTCATCGGGGTCAAAGGTTTTTCAGGGCCAATATTTTTAACGGGGAGAGCTTTTTTGAAACAACCAATGCATCATTGTGTCATTCGGTGTAGAAAGGCTGCCCTCTAGCAACACATTGGTGAATGCTTATATTGAACCAACGACGGATTGTAATTATAGGAAAATGTTCTGGTTAATTAATCATAGCTAATACGTGAAAAATCGATTTCAGCTCTCAGGATTATCAGAAATTCTGGTTTAAATTACTTTAAAGACCCTTTATTGACCTACATAAGTCTGTGAGGAAACAGGCTTACTACAGGGAAGGTTGAGGGAATGGCCTGAGAGAAGTTAGATTATGAGAGTGTTTGATAGGATAGACATAAAGAAAATGTTTCCATTTGCAGGGGAGACCAGAAGCAGAGGACACAAATATAAGATGGTCACTAATAAATCCAATAGAGAATTCAGAAAAAATATGATTACCTAGAGAACGGTTCAAATGCAGAACTATTTATGAAAAGTACTTCAGACAAATAGCATGTAAGAGGAATTTAGACAAACAACGAGGGAGAAAAAGAATGTAAAGTTATCTTGATAGGGTTAAATGAAGAGGGATGGGAGGATGTTTATGTGGTACATGAACACCATCCTGGAGCTATTGGGCTGAATGGCCTGTTTCTGGCCGTAAATGACATGTAATGATATGTAAAAGGTTAGAAAAGACACATTACAGGCAGAGATTTGAGAGTTATTAAGGGGTAATAAGTAAATGGCCGAGAAACGAAACAAATACTTTGGGCGTGATCTTACTGCCCGTTCACGCCACACTCCCGCTGTAGTGAGGATGAAGAATTTGGCAGCTAGCCAGATCTCTGTTCACTGTGGCAGGATGGGAAAATCCCGTCGGCATGAAGAGTGGTAAGATTCTGGCCTTTGTATCTGCCTTCATGGAGGGAGATACAAGAAAATTTGGGGAGCCAAATTGAAGATCTGAAAGAAAATGGACAAAAAAGTAGTGCTGGAGAAATTAATGGGACTGAAAATTTATAAATCCCCTGGACCTGATGATCTATATCCCAAAGTGTTGAAAGAAGTGGTTCTAAAGGCAATAGATGCACAGTATGCATAGATGCACGGTAGCACAGTGGTTAGCACTGCTGCTTCACAGCTCCAGGGACCTGGGTTCGATTCCTGGCTTGGGTCACTGTCTGTGTGGAGTTTGCACATTCTCCTCGTGTCTGCGTGGGTTTCCTCCGGATGCTCCGGTTTCCTCCCACAGTCCAAAGATGTGCAGGTTAGGTTGATTGGCCATGCTAAAATTGCCCCATAGTGTCCTGAGATGTGTAGGTTAGAGGGATTAGCAGGTAAATGTGTAGGGATATGGGGGTAGGGCCTGGGTGGGATTGTGGTCGGTGCAGACTCGATGGGCCGAATGGCCTGTTTCTGCACTGTAGGGTTTCTATGATTTCTATGATTTCTATGAGATGCATTGGCGATAATCTTTCAAAATTCCCTAGGAGTGAATTTTACTGGGGGGTGGGGGGGTGGATTACCCACTCCTCCTCTGACCTAAAAGTCCATTAGCACTGTGCCAACCAGAAACATGGCTGTCTTGCAGTGATAATATGCTGGGGGCAGCCCTAATTAGAACAGAATGAGCTTCCACCTCCATCTCGGAGGAAGTACTGCCCAAGACAACTGCCAACCAATCAGATTGGTTGGCAGCTCTGTAGTCCCAGCAGCGCCAGAATCTAATAGTGGCCATTGCTGGGGCATTGCTACAGGCAGACCACAGAGATGAAGCAGTGACGGATCCAGGACATCAGGTAAGTTAGGGCTTTTAGTTTGGACTGCCAGCAAGGCAGAGACAGGAATGGTGGGATTGGGTTTTAGAAGCCAGAGGGTGAGAGAAAAAGGGAGCGAGGACATCTGATCTGCGAGAGGGATTGCCTCCATGGACAAAGGTGACCCCCTCCCTAGAGGAGATACCTTCTCTTTCTGCACAACAGCAGCTTGCACTGTGAAAGCTGCCAGGCTGATTGCCTTACCACTGCCTTCCCCAGCCACATGTAAAAATGCAGCGGAGTTGGAATGAGGCCTTACATGGCCATTAATTTGCCCAAGAGCAAGCAGGCTGCCTGACGGGTTATCTGACAGGAATGCATTAGGCAGGTCATCCATTTTATGAGCCACCTCACCTCAAATAAGCCAGTAGCAGATCATAAAATTCACTGTTACTGTATGTGAATAATTATGTTTTTGTTTAAACCTGATCATTAGACATTGTTCACCTATTGATAGGTACAACATAGCTGTACAAATCCAGAGGTTCTTTGATAACTAAGTAAGATGGTGGCATAGTGGTAATGTCACTGGGCTAGTAATCCAGAGGCCCAGGCTAATGCTGTGAGGGCATGGGTTCAAATCATACCGTGGTTGCTGGTGGAATTTCAATTCAATTAATAAGAGTCCGAAATGTAAAACTACTCTTAGTAATGGCAACCATGAAGCTGTCATCAATTCACTAATGTTTTCTAATGAGTTAAATCTGCTATCCTTATCTGGTCTTGTTAACTCTTAACTGCCCTCTAAAATAGCCAAGCAAAGGTACTGAAAGATGATCAACAAATGCTGGCCTTGCCTGTGGCGCCCACATCCCATGAAGGAATAAAAAAATACCCACGGCAGAATTTGTTAACAGGCCTTAAGGGCAATTCATATTGGACATTTGGCTATAGATTCATCATAATGCAAAGAAAAATTCCATTGCTATGTAACTTTTAAACAATACAGATATACCAATTAAAAAGAGCATTTTAGAAAAGACAATCATATTACTGATGCTGGCAGTCAGGTGAATGGAAGTTTTGACAATGTGGTCCAAGTGCAGTGGTGCCAGAACTGCTGTGTACATCTGCACTATCATGAACTGACTTAATGCCATGTGAAGACATTTACAGAGTATCTCATCAGTTCAGGCACATAACACATGGCCCACTGGTGAGCATAAGGGTGGAGAGGTGAAAGAATCCAGCAGGCTCATAAGGAGCTGCTACATAGCTGAGGCTATGCGTAGATCTTTCAATGAAGCAATTAAATCTGTTGCTGCAGAGGCTCTAGAAAGAGGAACAGGAACCCTTTCCAGAGAACTTTCTCCTATTTCTGCACGTTGGGGACATTTGCTGTTGCTATTCTCAACCTACCAGCACCTTCATTGGACAATCCTATGGAGTAGTAGTAATAGGAATGGATGAAAAAGAAATGGGTTTGGCTCAGTGTCCCAGCCAGCATTTACGTGTGGCAGGTGTGGAAGGACAGGCCAGTGGTGGTCCCAGCAGGGAAGCAGAGAAACAAATAGAGGGTGAGGTAGGGAGATAGGAGTGGGCACAATTGCTCTATTTTTCCACCATCTCCATCGCTGTACTGTCTGATTTTGGGTGGCACTTGCAGAAGAAAATTTAGCCTATAGTCACAATAATGTCCTAAAACAGAGATTATAAAAACTGTGAACACACCAACTATGCATTGCTAGTGTGAATGAGATTTGAGATAACTGGGATTCTATTAGGACTTCTTTATTTGTTTCATTTAGGATGCAGTAGAAGTTGACAGTTAGGAAAGAATGCACTGACAAGTCCTGATATAGGCTGCAAAAAATAGTATTGGTATCCCTCTAGACAATGAATGATGCACACTTTTGGATGTCTGTTGTGAATTCCATGTTTCAAGCATTTAAGTGAATATGTTATTTATGCACCTTAAGAATCTTGGTTACCTGCATGGTTGCACAGATATGTCTGGATGTGGGTTAGAATGATTTTCTATCAGTGGAACCTGCTGCCTAAATTGGTGACCTTCCTATGGCACATACAGATCGGTACATGAATAGTTCACCAAAGTCTTATTGATTTCATAAGATCCAGATTTACATGGCCTAACAAAGCTTCCAAACAGCTCGCACTTGACATTTGAGACACATTTCAAGATCCCAAACGTGGCAGTTCATGAGAATAGGGTGATAAGAGCATCAATGTTATTTTAATTGCACTACTGTCCTGTTGGCACCGTAAGAAGTCTCACAACACCAGGTTAAAGTCCAACAGGTTTATTTGGTAGCAAATACCATAAGCTTTCAGAGCGCTGCTCCTTCGTCAGATGGAGTGGAAATGTGCTCTCAAACAGTGCACGGAGACACAAAATCAAGTTAGAGAATACTGATTAGAATGCGAATCCCTACAGCCAGCCAGGTCTTAAAGGTACAGACAATGTGGGTGGAGGGAGCATTAAACACAGGTTAAAGAGATGTGTATTGTCTCCAGACAGAACAGCTAGTGAGATTCTGCAAGTCCAGGAGGCAAGCTGTGGGGGTTACTGATAATGTAACATAAATCCAACATCCCGATTTAGGCCGTCCTCATGTGTGCGGAACTTGGCTATCAGTTTCTGCTCAGCGACTCTGCGCTGTCGTGTGTCATGAAGGCCGCCTTGGAGAACGCTTACCTGAAGATCCAAGGCTGAATGCCCATGACTGCTGAAGTGCTCCCCCACAGGAAGAGAACAGTCTTGCCTGGTGATTGTCGAGCGGTGTTCATTCATCCGTTGTCGTACTGACAGAGTAGGTGAAAGTGAGAGGAGGACTGATCCATTTCAGAATTCTGCATTTACATGAAGCATTGCAGCTGATCCAAAGCAAGGAGAGATCTGGAAGTAGATTGTGAACTAAAAGAATCAATTCATTAAATAGAATCATAGGATCCCTACAGTGCAGAAGGAGGCCATTCAGCCCATCAAGCCTGCACCCACAACAATCCCACCCAAGCCTTATCCCTGTAATCCCACATATTTACCCTGCTAGTCCCCCTGACACTAAGGGGCAATTTAGCATGGCTAATTAACCTAACCCGCATATTTATGACTGTAGGATGAATCCAGAGCATCTGGAGGAAACCCACACAGACACAGGGAGAATATGCAAGCTCTACATAGACAGAGGCTGGAATTGAACCCAGTACCCTGGCACTGTGAGGCAGCAGTTGGTTGATTCATACTTTTAATTGGCAACACGTAAACATTTATTGATAATTTGTTGCAGGTAGGATGAAAAATCCCTATCACGGATGTTAGTTGTTTTTGTGTTGCTGTTTCTCTCCCAACTCCTCTTTTACTTTTCACACTGCCTGAAATTCCACTGTGGTTCTTCGGGTTTCTTGATGAAATTATGATGGCTGATTGGTAGAACCACTACAATTGATGTGCCTCCCTGCACCCCCCATGGGAATTACATTTGCCAGGGGCACATAAAATTCAGCCCTATCTTCATTAATGTCCTGAGCTCAGATAAAGGGTCATCCAGACTCAAAACATTGACTCTATTCTGCCTCCACAGATGCTGTCAGAACTGCTGAGATTTTCCAGCATTTTCTGTTTTTGTTTCAGATTCCAGCGTCTGTGGTAATTTGCTTTTATATTATTGGAGAGATGAAATCTGAACATTTACTGTGCAAATATTTTTTTCCAAAATGCATCAGCATCATTTATTCAGCTGAACGGAGATGGATTTTGTGTCCTTTCTTCTCTCTCTCTCTCCCTCTCTCTCTCACACACAAAGATGCACATTCTCTTTTTTGATTAAATGTGCTATGGACTTCATCTGAATAAAGACTTTATTTGCCCTCTAGCTTTTTAAAGCAACTAAAAAGAAGTTGAAGAAAAAGATCCCAATTCAGCTGACTAATGGTTTCAATGAATTCTGGAAAAATTGGGTTTACTGCACATATTCAGCTTGCACAATGAAAATTCAGTTCAGAGTCACAGTCAGAGCACAGTGTGGGCTCAAGCCTTTGGAAGAGGCTGAAGTTTCTGGCCAGAATTTTACCAACATGCCCATCCCAATTCCGGAGGCAGGCATGACTCAGAGGATGGCACTCTCTGTTGGCCTCAGGCAGGATCGTATGAACCTCGGACAGACATGCCGGTAAAATTCCATCCTTCAGTAAAAACTTCAGTGAAGGCATTAAAAGACATCAATACATATGATCCTACTATTGGGAAAAATAACATTTTTATATTTTTAAACATTATTTTGAACTTTTAGACACCCCCCAAAAATTTGAGTCCCTTGATGAAAAATGGTGGACAAGATATTTTTCTGTGAGTGTTTTGAGTGATTTATGGCATGAAAGATAATACAACTCAATTTAGTAGTAATATTGGGTAACTAGAAGTGATAGAGGCATCCATAGCCACCAGCTGGAATGGTCTGGTTGGGCTTGGCTTGGCTATATCAGCTGTGTCTCGGGGCTGGTAGGCACAGTGGTCATCACCCAACCCAACCCAACCCCAGCTCCAGCCTCCAGTTAGAACCGTCTACGTCGGACCACCTATCATGTTGCCAAGGATGCTGGCAACATGATAGTGCTGGCCTGGGTGCCAAGAGACACTGTAAAGAAGCTACTGCTGTTCGCCCAAGAGCAAGCTGGAGCCAGCACTAGCAGCCAGTCTCCTTGGCTGCACTTCCAGAAGCTTAACCTCTTCAGGATTTCCTCATCCAAGAAACACAAAGAAAGAAGCGTATCAGAATTATAGCTTATCAAACATTTGTTTGTCCAATCCTGGAGTTTGCAAGTTGTGTGGGGGATCCTTAAATGGTGAATGACATAAATAAGATTGAAGAGATCCAAAGACATGCTTCACTATTCTGCATAAATCAATGAGAAATAAACCAGTGTCACATCCTTGATCTAAAGATTTGGAATGGGAATCACTACAACAAAGGATGGAGAAAAGTAGACTGACCATGTTCTATAAGATATGGACAGTAAGAAGTCTCACAGCACCAGGCTAAAGTCCAACAGGTTTATTTGGTAGCAAAAGCCACTAGCTTTTGGAGCGCTGCTCCTTCGTCAGGTAAGTGGGAGTTCTGTTCACAAACAGGGCATATAAAGACACAAACTCAATTTACAAAATAATGGTTGGAATGCGAGTCTTTACAGGTAATCAAGTCTTAAAGGTACAGACAATGTGAGTGGAGAGAGCGTTAAGCACAGGTTAAAGAGATGTGTATTGTCTCCCACGACTTGTAACCCCCACGACTTGCCTGGGCTTGCAAAATCTCACTAACTGTCCTGTATGTCCCGAGGCATGGTACATTGGGGAGACCATGCAGATGCTACGACAACGGATGAATGAACACCGCTCGACAATCACCAGGCAAGTGTTTTCTCTTCCTGTTGGGGAGCACTTCAGCGGTCACGGGCATTCGGCCTCTGATCTGCGGGTAAGCATTCTCCAAGGCGGCCTTCACGACACACGACAATGCAGAGTCGCTGAGCAGAGACTGATAGCCAAGTTCTGCACACATGAGGACGGCCTCAACCGGGATCTTGGGTTCATGTCACACTATCTGTAACCCCCACGACTTGCCTGGGCTTGCAAAATCTCACTAAGTGTCCTATCTGGAGACAATACACATCTCTTTAACCTGTGCTTAACACTCTCTCCACTCACATTGTCTGTACCTTTAAGACTTGATTACCTGTAAAGACTCGTAATCCAACCATTATTTTGTAAATTGAGTTTGTGTCTTTATATGCCCTGTTTGGGAACAGAACTCCCACTTACCTGACGAAGGAGCAGTGCTCCGAAAGCTAGTGGCTTTTGCTACCAAATAAACCTGTTGGACTTTAACCTGGTGTTGTGAGACTTCTTACTGTGTTTACCCCAGTTCAACGCCGTTATCTCCACATCATGACTATAAGATATGGGCCAGGATTCTTCCAAAGAAATTCTAAGTGCTGAATTCACGTAAAAACTGGAGTAACTCCCGCTGGTATTTTTAGCGGGATTTTCAAAATGAATCTCCCACACTCTGTGCACTGCAGAGTGCCTCAGAGAGATTCACACTGAAAATCTGGGGGCAGGGCCAATTCCCGCTGGAGGGGCCAGCAGCATAGCACTGAGTGGGCCACTGCGCATGCGCCGATCTGTCATAACGGAGATCAGTGCATGCATAGTGGCCCCGCACTGCCGGCCTCCCGATCACTGGCCCACAGCAACCCCGCATCATTGCCACACAGACCCCTCCATCCCCCGAACACTGGCCTCCTGGACGTTTTTGGGCCAGCCTCGAAACCCCCATCCCCCATCGGCCCGCTGTCTCTATCTCCCCGCCCCCCTCCTGCAGTCCCATCCCTCCCTCCACCCCCCGCAATCCCGATGGGACCCCTCCCCACTGATTTCACTCCCATAGGCCCCGCCCAATGGGTTCTGCCCCCATCTGGCCCCGCCCAATGCCTGGTGGGCAGTGCCAAGGTGCCCCTTGGGAATTGCCACTTTGCCCTTTGGGCAGTGCCAGGAGGCCAGGCTGGCACTGTCAGGTTGGCAATGCCCAGAAGGCAATCCCCCCCATACCACCAACCTCTCGGAGGGTACTCCATGGCCCCCTTCACTCCAGCGGAGTCGGGCCACCAGCTCCCCCTTAGTGGGGAGCTGTTATGAACCCCGCTGGAGTGAACCACTCCTGACGGCTGGGGAGAGGTTAGCGGACCCAGAGACTTCAGTCCTGGGCCCACTAATGATAGGAAAGTTTAAATTTTAATATTTAAATCAGCTCCGCACCAATTTCCGGCACAGAGCTGACGACGCTGGAAATCCAGGCTCCAGAGACGCATGGAGGCCGTGGTGCCCAGTGGCGAACCCACTCAACACCCTCTGCTGGTGTCTCCCGGTTCGCTGCGCTAATCGCCCACCCCCCATGGAATTGAGAGAAACAAGTGCTTGCTTCGCTCTGGCAATGACAAAAAGGAGGTAGCCATCCACACAAACTACAAAGACCACCTGTTTCCTAAACAATGTATTAACAATCTTTCTGCCCAAGAACAATCCCACAATGCAATCAGCTGCCAAAGGAAATAGTCACAGCCTCCATCACTTGAAATCTTCAAGATCCATCTTTAGATTGCTGTCAAACTCTTCCAGGGGATGGTCGGCCCCTCTCCAGTTAGCAACCACCCTCCACCCCCACATCCACCAACCCGGAAAATAAACCATCCTAGGCACTTTTTCCCCCCGAGTCAGGTTTACATAGTCGGGAATTTCCCTGACTCTACACTTCTGACTTGGGAGCAAATATTCAGCTGGAATTTTACCACTGTTCACTGCTGTGGCATTGTCCCATCCCACCCCATGAATGGAGATTTGGCTGGCCATCAAATTCTCTGACCTTGCTGCAGCAGAAATGTGGCATGAACGGCAGGTAAGATAATTTCCTTTGTGTTTCTCTTTTTGGTTGCAAGCTGTCGTGGCGTTATGGTGAGACATGATTTTACATTGCTGGTGTATTTTTTATTTTTCATTGTTGGTTATTTGTTCGTATGTGATTTTTAATGAACAAGAAATATCCCCTCGGCAAATTTCCAAATGGTAAATAAAATTTTAATAGAATTGGATTTAACTAAATTACTACAGATAAGTGCAAACAATTCCCAGCGGAGCATCACCTAGTGGCATGACTGACAATGATCACAGGTAACTAACAGTTCAGTGGGGACATTTTAACACCTGTAATTTCCATGGGAATTATTCACATCTTGTGCTTCAATGAAACTGACTGTAAATAACTTAATTGTCATAGATGTGATCAGTGCTGGCACGTACTTAACAGGGGTCGGTCATCGAAGTGTGCACTTCTGTATGGCGCCTTGCCCACTGATAGTGCATATCAAAAACTTTGGCATGAAGTATCTACAATTTTCCATCTGTTAAAGTGAATGGGGGTAAAATGTATGGCAGCAATATGCCCAATGCTATACCATCAGCCAAAACTGCACCGGCAGAACAAAATTGTAAAATTACTTTCCAGAGAGTGTTCTGAATTACTTTAAATGTAAGTGCCATCTATGTAAAGATGATAAATTGCCTTATGGCTTAGGAATCTAAATTAAGAGGGTGTTATTTATCATTTTCATCTGCTGCTATTCTACCTGTGGTATAATGGATTAAACAATAAGTCATACAATATGAAACCTGAAGTGTATTTCCTGACTACACTACAAAAGAACCAATTAAAAAATCCATTAATTTTATTTTACAGGAGAATTGTATTATTTAGTTAATGTATAATTTATGGTACAGTGATTTTAAAAAATGCACAATTGAAATCCTTTACAAATATTTACAGCTCTGACTCTGGAAATGCCAGCATAACCACATATTTTGTGCTTTTGAAGTATAATTTTTTATATAAATATATTTCTTGTTCCTAGCCAACCAATTAACGTAAGGATGATGTCATGACATGTTATAGTCATGGAGTCATAGAGATTTACAGCATGGAAACAGGCCCTTTGGCCCAACTTGTCCATGCCGTCCCTTTTTTAACCCCTAAGCTAGTCCCATTTACCTGCATTTGGCCCATATCCCTCTATAACCATCTTACCCATGTAGCTGACTAAATGCTTTTTAAAAGATAAAATTATAGAGACAAATATAACCTTTTTACAAGTTTTATTTCAATCAATGTCAACTCGTGAATTGTGCTGAAACCTGTTTACTGTGACAATACAATTTTATGATCTTCAGATCTGAACTTTTATAGCAATTTTAATGATACTTTCATAATGCAAGATTAAATTCTTCTCTTTTCCTCCAGTTTCTAATCCTACTGAGGTGCATCTGAAAAAACATTGGAAGCTTCCCAGAACCATGTCCACGTGACCATTTTTACACGTGAACCTACAGCACGAGTCTCAACTGCTGTTGAACTACAGTCAGGTCTGAGACTGCTCTCATCCAATGCCCATAAACACAACCTCCCAACAGAGTCAATGGACAGCTATCGGGAATTCTGGCTCATATTTTGTTCTCCCTCTTGCCCATGGTACAGACATTTGTTTGTATGGCTACAGCTCCCTAACCACACTAACAAAATATTCACTACTAATTGAAGTATGAATGGAACTAGGAATTAAAGCTGTAGCTCTCCATGTATTTGTAAATCAGTAGCATAGTGGATCATATATCCAAATCATTAAGAAAGTCTTCCCTCTGACCCAAACCTATTCAAGTTAGATGTTTACCAAATGCAAAAGAGGGACATAATTTTGAGACTTGTATTGACAATCTAAAATGTTCAGCTGTTGATACTCAATAACATCATAAAATCTCAAAAAGGTGCCATTTTTATTCAATAATTACAGGATAATGTTTCTGTTAATGGCAGTGTGGCGACATTATTATATATTGTTACTATAGTGATGTTGCACTCCTAGTAGTAATGGAGCCAAACACTGTCAAAAATTTAAAAGTGTAGGTTTAGCTCCTAAAATAAACTTCCTTTAGGAGATATTTGATTATTTTTTTGTCTTGATTCTTTTCCGATCTCAGGCTGAAGAATTCAGTGCACATGAAGGAAAGAAGAATGCTCCTGGTTCTGGGTCCTGGGAAGCATATTAATGGAGATCATGCAAAGAAACCTTACAATTTTTGGCTGTGTGGGTCACTCTCCTCAAAAGCCATCTATGAATGCTGTAATGGCAGAGATTGCAGATTACATCAGTGTCTTCCATTTGCAGATCTACCTCCCAGATAAGGGAGCGTTCCACATCTTAAAGAAGCTTGCCAAGCTTATTGCCTGTTGTTATTGGCCCTGAAAATGTCCATGCATTCAATCCAGACAAGTCTATCGGTATCATGCCTACCAGTGCCCTCTATTGTTGACCTTGCTAGAGTATGTGGGAAGGGGGCATTGAGCCACAATATCAGGTACCACCCACCCTACTATAGGCTTTGGGAAGCTGGCCAATCCTCCTGAAATGACAATTTTGTGCCTCCATTTGCCCTTCTTATAAAGGAAACAATACTATTTTTTAAAATTTCATCTTTTGCAGGAATCCAGGGTGTTTTCGTGACCTCCCTTTGAGGCCCAGTTGTTCACCTCAGAATTCAGGTCGCTTCATCTCCCTAGGTGTACCAGCCTTCAAAAGTACATTGGGCATCTTTGAAACCAAGAAAGCAGGAACACCCAATATACGAGGTCCTCTCCATCAGCAACCTTTCTGCATCTGTAGCCTTGTTTCAGGAAGCTGGAAACTCTGGCTCCAAATATGACCGCTGGAAATCCTCTTGGTCTGGGGTCTGCCGTATATCGTCCCCACCATAGTTTGCAGCTAGACTCCCACTGCAATTAAAGCAAGAATCCACTGGGGGGCAGACAAGTAATTTCAGGACTGTTGGCTCTTTGTGGTGTTCTAGTACACTGAGGACTAACATACACATTTAGCTATGTACTCAGAGGTAATGTTTCTTCATCTTTAGGAGCCCCTTTATCTCTGTAGTGATATTACAAGACAGCCCATTTTCAGGTATGCCACATGGACAGGGTCAGCCTCGTGTGGATTATAAATACTGGCATGGTCCTATTTGGTCAAATAGCGGGTTTCTGTGCTGTAAATAATATGTGATCATTCATATTGTCAGGAACCTTCTCATTGGTTGTATGCAATGACATTAATAACCCCCAACTCCATCCACTTACCTGGTGGATTCGTTTACACCTGTTTCAATGCCACAATAACCAATTACATGACAGCGGACCGGCTCACAAAACTATCATCACTTCTCCCGTCTCCATTTCCAGGAAAAGGAGGTGGAAAATTAAAGTTTAAGGCTGGCACTGGAGCAATCACATCCAATTTCAAGTCCCTATAAAGTCTAGAAGTGCTACGGCCTTTTGGCTAAGGTCAAGTGTAGTATGGAGAGGATGCTGCACTTGGTTGAGGTCATTAGGTTACATTGAAGCTTCATATGTTTCATATGAAGCAATTTTTAAAAGCGGCATCTCGGCCTTTTGGCTAAGATGCAAATGAGCCCAAGTCTTGGAGGAGGAACCTCCCCCTTCTCCAATCAGCTTGGCTCATGTAGATCGGGCCCAGGACAGGGTGGTTTGGTCGTTTGCCCTGTCTTGTCAGCCTGGATCGGAAATGTCTCAACTTGTTGAGACTCTGAATTGGATTTGATTTGATTGAATTGGAAAAGTATAAAAAAAATAATAATAATTACTAGATATAATGAGACATCAGCACATTGGAGAGAGGCATGCAGATTGCCAATGTACATCTGCAGGCTAGTACCCATTTTTTCATAGCCCCTTTTTAGGTATATGTCTACTTTGCACTTTAACCTGGTGACTTTAACCTGAGACTTTAGCCTGGTGTTGTGAGACTTCTTACTGTACTTTGCACATTTGCAGCCATTTTTTTTTTTAAAATCCCATTGCTGATCTATAGTCCTGAGTGCTAAATGTCCTCTTCACTTCACCCCAAAGATAGCTAACTCCTGCTCTTTCTAAAATTTTTCCTATCACAATTTAATGCCCTTGTTTCTGCACTTCTTCATCTCTAGTTGGACTTAAAACTTTATCACGTTACATCAAATTATAAAGAATATATTTGTTTAAATTTTATTCCGGCACGGGCGGCACGGTAGCACAGTGGTTAGCACTGCTGCTTCACAGCTCCAGGGTCCCGGGTTCGATTCCCGGCTCGGGTCACTGTCTGTGTGGAGTTTGCACATTCTCCTCGTGTCTGCGTGGGTTTCCTCCGGGTGCTCCGGTTTCCTCCCACAGTCCAAAGATGTGCGGGTTAGGTTGATTGGCCAGGTTAAAAATTGTCCCTTAGAGTCCTGGGATGCGTAGGTTAGAGGGATTAGCGGGTAAAATATGTGGGGGTAGGGCCTGGGTGGGATTGTGGTCGGTGCAGACTCGATGGGCCGAATGGCCTCCTTCTGCACTGTAGGGTTTCTATGTTTCTATGTTTCCTTTCTCAGAGTTACAAAGCCAGTGTGCAGAGTGGACTGGGCAAGCCCTTAATCCATCTCCTTGCTTGCTTCAAAAACCAATTCAAATTCAAATTGAATCCAATTCATGGTTCCCACAAGAGCGATATCTAAGATCCAAGCTGGCAAGAAAAGGCATTACACCTAATCTCAGGTTTGATCCTATGCTTGATCATAAAGAATATGTCTTTATACTATTCACCTCAACTACTCTCTGTGGTAGCAAGTTTCACTTTCTCACTACTCTCTAGCTAAAGACATTTCTTCTGAAATTCCTACTTGAGAGCAAAGAATGATAACCATTAACCAATCAGAATGCAGAGGAAAATTGACGTCAGTGTTTTCCTATTCGTCCTAAATAAACGCTTCATAATTCTAAAATTCTGTACTAAATCTCCTCTCAGCCTTCTCTGCCTCACTGGGAGTAGTTCTAGTATTTCAGGTCTTACCTCACAAGTATAAGTTCTCAACCTTGGCAGCAAAGTCTTAAGGCTATGGTGTAGGCTTTCAATGGCCTTTCTTCAATGGGATATCTGAAACAACAAATAATGCTCTAACTGTGATCTAACTTAATTCCTTCTCGCTTCTCGGCCTTTTGGCTAAGATCAAGTGTATGATCAAAGCCAAGGGCTCGGATTTCGCAAGGAGCTATCGAGTTTCGATGGGGATTGTGGATTGAAGAAGCAGGCGTCGGACGACCGGTAGACGACCGTCTACAACACTTGAGCTCTGCTGCTACTGGTGGATCTTTATGCTGGTTTCAAGCCTCTGGCTCGGACCTAACGCCGGTACAGTAAGACTCAGTGTTTTCGAGCTATGGCTGCAGCTGCTCCGAAAGCTACAGGCCAAAGGCTGCCCAACACCATCCGGGTGAAGCCTTCGGGAGGAGGCTCACCTGTGGGCCGCGACTACCTCGTGAAGAAGGTATTGTTCGAGTGCTGCGGATTCCAAGCAGCAGACGTCTACGATGTGGCTGAGTACAGCAAGCCGCCGCACGTGGATGTCAGCCTCAGAAGCCTGTCAGGATGCGTCAAGCTCCTGACAGCGGTGAAGGAGAAAGGCAAAGAGGGGCCCCTCTCTATCCTGACGGCGGAGCCCCTGTTCACCATGCCGTCCCAGCGGAACCAGGTTATCACATTCCAAATGTATAACCACTACGTCCATGCGGCTGACGTGCCTCTCCAGGTACGTGGAGGTGAAGGGAGAGAGCGTGGACGTCATGGACCAGTACGGAATATGGACCTGTAAAAGGCAGGTGAGAGTCACCCTGAAGACTGACCCCAAGGGAGGCCTTCTGCACCCACCCTCCAATTTTGCCATTGGAGGGAATCGAGGCTTCCTGTACTACACGGGCCAGCCACGACTGTGCCGCAACTGCGGCAAAACCGGCCATTTTGCCACAAGCTGCAGTGTCACCGTATGCAGAAACTGCCTGAAGGAGGGGCACTTGACCGATGAGTGCAAAGACAGCAAATGTTGCAACCTGTGTGGGGAGACTGGCCATGTTTACAGAGTCTGCCCCAAGCGGAAGGTCACTTACGCCCAGATCACCGGAGGCGGAGCGAGGAAGGCGAGTGCTCCTGCCGCCTCAGGGAACAAGAAGCCCACCGCAAAAGAAGCTGTCACGGAGAAAGCTTCTGAAGCAAAGGTGGCCCCCCCAGTGCAGCAGGATGATGACACATCCACACCACCACCAGCAGAGGGCGCAGAGGACATGGAGCAGGAGAACGGAGATCCCGAGGGCCCCTGGCAGGTGGTAAAGTCAAAGTCAAAGAAAAGCACCCAGAAAAGGAAATCCTGCGCAGCTAGAGTCTCCAGGGGCGACGTCTCCTCAGACGAGGAAAAGAAAGCGGGCAGCCGACAAAGCATCAAACGGCTCAATAGAAAAGCGGCACGGGAACCACAACGGACTCGGACCAACGACCACAAAGCAGCCGGGGACCATCCAGCCGACGGATGCAGCAGTGCGGCCGAGGCCCCCCAAACCCCGGACAACAGGAACGAGGACACCGACGACGCCCAAGGCGGAGATCGGCCTGCAAGCCCGGCACCAACCGAGGGCTACACGACACCGACCATGTCACCCAGTCGTGGTCAGGGACCTGAGGCAGGGTCGGACTGCTACCTCAGCCCTGCAGCCCTGCAGAATTTCGTCAGCGCCACAGGAATGCAGCACCTGGAGGAGGCTGACTGAAGCACACGTAAGAACTGACAAACCTTTTAAACATTAAAATGTCTTTAAAGTTTGCATCTTTAAATGTTCGCAGCGTTAAAGATAGTCTGAGATGTGCGGCCAGCTTGTCCTACCTGGCCAAGGTCAAGGCCGACCTGCTGTTCCTGCAGGAGTGTGGAATACCCCACCTCAGCAACTACAGGCGCTGGTCGAGTGTGTGGTCCCACGGACCGTCCATCTGGTTGGGTGGGAACGACTGCCGTTCATCCGGCCTAGGCATTCTGCTGCGTGGAGGCAACTTCACCGTCTCCGAAGTTAAGGAGGTGGTAGGAGGACACCTCCTCGTAGCAGACATCACGTACAAAAACTGCCCTCTCAGGCTGATTAATGTGTATGCCCCTGCCGTCAAGACCGAGCGGCTGGCACTTTTTGAACAGCTGCCACTGCTACTCACCACCTCCAGGCCTATCATACTGGGTGGGGATTTTAACTGTATCGACGTCTTCAGCAACCAAGCAGACGGAGGGCAGTCTAGATACATGTGGTCGCGGCCAGACGGGTCTGTCCGCTCCAGGATCGACTTCATGTTTGCATCCCGCGTGCTCACGGTCAGGTCCACCGACGTCAAGCCGGTGTTCTTCTCTGACCACTGCCTCCTGCTGGCAGACTGTCAGCTGGAGGAAAACCAGAAAGTGGGCAGGGGGTCCTGGAAGCTTAATGTAGAACTATTGACCCCAGAGAACCTCGAGGAACTCAAAAGGGTTTACCATGGGTGGAGAACCGTGAAACCCTTCTTTGAGTCTCCATCGCTCTGGTGGGAAACCATCAAGGGCAACATCAAGAGATTCCTTATCCGAAAAGGGGTTCAGAAGGCCAGGGAGAGACGGGGGGAAATGTCCCGACTCCAGAAAAGCATGCAGGAGCTACTCCAACTGCAGTCGGTGGGGGTTGATGTCAAGGAGGACCTCCAGGAGGTGAAGAGCCAGCAAGCCTCGCTCTTTGCCTCGGAGGCCTCCAAGGTTATCTTCCGGTCCAGGGTCCGCTCCGTGGAGCAGGACGAAACGTGCTCGCGCTTCTTCTTCCAGAAGGTGCACAGAGAAACCTCTGTGATCACAAGCCTGAAGGAAGAAGAAGGCTCTGTAAGGTCATTGCAGTCTGACATTCTGAGGATTTGCAAATCCTTCTATGCCGGACTGTATGACCTAAAGCCAACAGACAGCACGGCCTCCTAGTCTTTCCTGTCGTCTATCACAGAGGTCTTAGACGACGGCGAGCGGGAGAGCCTGGACAGGCCGGTAGCTCTGGATGAGCTGACAAAGGCCGTCGAGTCCCTTCAGAAGGGTAAAACTCCCGGAAGCGACGGCTTACCGGCTGAGTTTTACTCGGCGTTGTGGGACTTGACGGGCCCGGACCTCCTGGAAGTATACGAGAGTATGCTTCTGGAAGGCAGCATGTCAGAGTCCATGAGGAAAGGCATCATCACCCTCATCTACAAGCAGAAGGGGGAAAGGGAAGAAATTAGAAATTGGAGACCCATTTCACTATTGAATGTGGATTATAAAATTCTGGCCAAGGTCATCGCCAATCGGGTCAAGTCTGCTCTGGGGTCAGTGATCCATCCTGATCAAACCTGTGCTGTACCCGGCAGGAAGATCTCTGATAGCCTCGCGCTACTCAGGGATACGATCGCCTACGTGCAGGACAGGCAGGTGGACACCTGCCTCATCAGTCTAGACCAGGAGAAGGCGTTTGACAGAATATCGCACAGCTACATGATGGATGTGCTCTCCAAAATGGGCTTTGGGAAGGGAATCCACAATTGGATCCAACTGCTCTACACAGACATCAGTAGCGCAGTTTCGATCAAAGGGTGGGAATCAGATATGTTTCAAATTAGGTCTGGAGTCAGGCAGGGCTGCCCTCTCTCCTCCGTCCTTTTTGTGTGTTGCATTGAACCCTTTGCCGAGGCCCTCAGAAGCGACCCAGGCATCAAAGGGGTTGCAATCCCAGGCAGCGGAGGGACCCAAGTCAAAGCCTCCCTCTACATGGATGACGTGGCTGTCTTCTGCTCGGACCCCTCGTCTGTTCGCAGGCTCCTTCGAGTCTGTGAGCAGTTCGAGCTGACATCGGGGGCCAAAGTCAACCAGGGTAAGAGCGAGGCCATGTTCTTTGGGAACTGGCCTGACACATCCTTTGTCTCCTTCGCCGTTAGGGTAGACTACCTCAAGGTGCTGGGGATATGGTTCGGAGCGGCAGGGGCATGCGCCAAAAACTGGGAGGAGCGCATCGCCAAAGCCAGACAAAAATTGGGATTGTGGGAGCAACGCTCCCTCTCCATCACTGGGAAGAACCTTGTGATCCGATGCGAGGTCCTGTCCGTGTTGTTGTACGTGGCGCAGGTGTGGCCTCTCCCCAAGTCCTGCGCAGCAGCAGTGACCCGGGCCATCTTCAAGTTTATCTGGAGATCAAAGATGGATCGTGTCCGGAGGGAGGCGATGCACAAATCTCCAGAGAACGGAGGGAAAAACGTTCCCAACGCCGCCCTCATCCTGATGGCCACCTTTGTGTGCGGCTGCATCAAGCTGCGTGTAGATCCTCGGTACACTAACAACAAGTGCCACTATTTTTTGAGGTTCTACCTGTCCCAAGTGTTGCGGAGGATGGGTCTGGCCACATTGCCGCGGAACGCTCCAAGTAGTTGGACCGCACCGCAGCACCTGTCCTTCGTGGAGAAATTCTTCCGGAAACACACCTTTGACCACATGGCTATCAAGCAGTGGTCAGCACGTAATGTCCTTGAGGCCCTGAGAGAAAAGGAGATGGCGGATCCTGTCGGATGGTTCCCTGAGCAGACTGTCAATGTCATTTGGCAGAATGCCTCATCACCAGAACTCACAAACAAGCACCAAGACCTGGCTTGGCTGGTGGTGAGAAGGGCACTCCCCGTCAGATCCTTTATGCACGCCCGAGGGCTCAACCTCACCGCACGCTGCCCTCGAAGCAGCTGCGGGGCTGATGAGACGGTCGCACATCTCCTTGTGGAATGTGCCTTTGCAAAGAAGGTCTGGAGTGAGATGCAGTGGTATTTGTCGCGGTTCGTCCCGAGCAGCTTGGTGACGCAGGACTCTGTGCTCTACGGGCTGTTTCCAGAGACGCACACCGAGACAAACATCAACTGCTGCTGGAGGGTCATCAACTCGGTGAAGGACGCGCTTTGGTCTGCCCGAAACTTGCTGATCTTCCAGCTGAAAGAATTGTCCTCGACCGAGTGTTGCAGACTGGCACATTCCAAGGTCCAGGACTACGTGCTCAGGGACGCGCTCAAGCTTGGGGCAGCCGCCGCCAAGGCACAATGGGGAAAGGCCACCGTGTAAAGCGTCTCAACCGAGGCAGACCGAGGGCCGGGTAACTGCAGAATACCCTCGGCCTGCGTAACTGTGTGCCAACCTGAAAAATAACGGCACACAGTAAACTCTGACACATGTATATAGTTTTAAGAAATGAAATGTAACGAAATGTAATGTTTTGTAAATAAGCACTGTATTGTACTGTAAAAATGATGCTTTTTTGCACTGTTTATGACTTTTGGATCTGTCATTTTGCAATGTTTTATTGGAGAGTTTTTTTTGTGAATAAAGTATATTTTTGAAATATTAAAAAAAAATTCCTTCTCGCTTCTCGGCCTTTGCATTTGCATGCATTTGCATGCATTTAAATTGCCTGAGTGGGCTGCACACCCAACCTTACCGGCACTTCCCCCTTTACCACTGCGTTCACCCATCCAGAATCGGTGCGAAACAGGCATGCTCCACAAAAGTCCGATTCGGGCGCTCCAGCTAGTGAGGAGGTAAGTGCCAAGCGTCCAATGGCTCTCTGCTTGAGATCGGTGTGGGGGGAGGGGGGGGGGTGTTGCAGAAGGTGGGTCCGACTGCTCTCTGCTTTCTTTTTATTCATTTGTGGGACATGGGCGTCGCTGGCAGGCCAGCATTTATTGCCCACCCCTAGTTGCCCTTGAGAAGGTGATGGTGAGCTGCCTTCTTGCATCGCTGCAGTCCATATTCTGTGGGTTGACCCACAATGCCGTTAGGGAGGGAATTCCAAACTTTTGACCCAGCGATTGTGAAGGAATAGCGATATATTTCCAAGTCAGAATAGTGAGTGGCTTGGAGGGGAACTTGCAGGTGATGGTGTTCCCATTTATCTGCTGCCCTTGTCCTTCTAGATGGGTTTGGAAAGTGCTGAATTGCTGCAGTACATCTTGTAGATAGTACACACTGCTACTACTGAATGTCAGTAGTGGAGGGATTGAATGTTTGTAGATGTGGTGCCAATCAAGCGGGCTGCTTTGTCCTGGATGGTGTCAAGCTTTTTGAGTGTTGTTGGAGCTGCACCCATCCAGGCAAGTGGGGAGTATTCCATCACACTCCTGACTTGTGCCTTGTAGATGGTGGATAGGATTTAGGGAGTCAGGAGATGAGTTACTCGCCACAGTATTTCTAGCCTCTGACTTGCTCTTGCAGCCACAAGGACTGAGATTGGTGGGGGGGGGGGGAGCGCTGCCACTCTGCCTGTGGAAGGGGGGAGTCTGCTGCCACTCTGCCTGTGATCAGTGAGGGGGAAGGGAGAAGTCTGCTGCCACTCTGCCCGTGATCAGTGAGCGGGAAGGGGGGAGTCTGCTGCCACTCTGCCTGTGATCAGTGAGGGGGAAGGGGGGAGTCTGCTGCCACTCTGCCTGTGATCAGTGAGGGGGAAGGGGGGAGTCTGCTGCCACTCTGCCCGTGATCAGTGAGGGGGAAGGGAGAAGACTGCTGCCACTCTGCCCGTGATCAGTGAGCGGGAAGGGGGGGGTCCGCTGCCACTCTGCCTGAAATCAGTGAGAGGGAAAGGGGGGAGTCTGCTGCCACTCTGCCTGTGATCAGTGAGGGGGAAGGGGGGAGTCTGCTGCCACTCTGCCTGTGATCAGTGAGGGGGAAGGGGGGGTCTGCTGTCACTCTGCTTGAAATCAGTGAGAGGGGAAGGGGGTGTCCGCTGCCACTCTGCCCATGATCGGTGGGGGGAAGGGGGGAAGGGGGCCACGATGGCGGGCGGATGGGGGGATAAGGGGGTCAATAATGTTGTGAGGGTGAGGCAATGTCTGTGAGAGCCAAGGGGAGGCATTATCAGGCCCGGGAGCGATGTGGCAGGGGAGCCGCATTCCATCATTTTTTTCTGCGCATGTGCAGTTGGAGGTGCCGATCAGAGTTGCAGGATTTTGGGCGCGTTAAGCCCCGCCCACAGGCTTGTGCAGCACAATTTGGATCGCTGATTCTTTTCTGGCAGAGTGCGTATGGGGCGCCTGAGAACGGGTCTAAAAGTCGGATCTGAAACACTCCCAGTTTCAAGTCTGCCCAGCACTTAGAATCAAAATGGTAAAATAGGGCCCAATGTGTCTCAATAGAGTAAAAGGAAAGACTTGCATTTATATAGTGCCTTTTGTTGTAATGTTGGAAAAGGAGCAACCAATTTGCACTCAGCAAACTCCCACAAGGTAATCAGCACCAGACAATTTATTTTTACGACTTTGAGTGAGGGATAAATATTCTCCAAGACACAAGTCTTCAAAATCATGCAATATTTTACATCCAACTGAGAGAGCAGGCAGGACCTTAGTTTAGCATCTCATCTGAAATGCCAGCACAGCACTCAGTGCTATAGTGATGTGTCAGACTTTTGGCTCCAGACATCTGGATTGGGACTTGAACCACAAACCTCTGACTGAAGAGCATGAATACTACAAATTGCACCACAGCCAACACAACAAAAGGTGACTCATCACAACACAAGGGTTACCTTATATAACTTATTGAAGGCTTTTGACACTCTTCAATACGTACTCAAGATGGGTGATCCACAAATCGCAATGATGGAATTAGGTCAGGTCACTAGATGATATTATACATTAAGTCATCCAGATCAATCATTTCTCATTTGGCAAATAAACTTAGTGTACTACATTCTATTGAAAGGCTTCACACAGATTCACCTGTGATTTTGCTCTGGGTTTATGAATCTGACTATTACTGACAGAGAGAAATAAGAAGGGGTGTTACCCCAACCACTTCTCACTACAGACGGGGAGGGGCGTCACATACAAAGAATATTAATGTAGGACTAATTTTAATAGTGAAAGGTATATGCTGCAATCTCTATCACCTAGAAGGACAAAGACAGCGAATGCATGGGAATATCATCACCTACAAGTTTCCCTCCAAGCCATACACCATTCTTACGAGGAATTATCTCAACGTCCCTTCGCTGTTGTGGGTCAAAATCCTGGAACTCCCTTCCTAAGAGCCCTGTGGGAGTACCAACACCATGTGGACTGTCGCAGTTCAGGAGCACCCTCCGTGCTCTCATCCCACATACTCCCAGCGTTGGAGATCTCTACTGCCTCATGAAGATACACAAGGCAAACACACCCAGCCGTCCCATCGTATCAGGCAATGGGACCCTGTGCGAGAAGCTCTCCGGCTATGTCGAGGGCATCCTGAAACCCATTGTACAAAGAACCCCCAGCTTTTGTCGCGACACTACGGACTTCCTACAGAAACTCGGCACACATGGAGCAGTTGAACCAGGAGCACTCCTCGTCACAATGGATGTCTCGGCACTCTACACCAGCATCCCCCATGATGATGGCATTGCTGCAATGGCCTCAGTGCTCAGCGCCAACAACTGCCAGTTTCCAGATGCAATTTCACAACTCATCCGCTTCATCCTGGACCACAATGTCTTCACCTTCAACAACCAGTTCTTCATCCAGACACACGGAACAGCCATGGGGACCAAATTCGCACCTCAATATGCCAACATCTTCATGCACAAGTTCGAACAAGACTTCTTCACCGCACAGGACCTTCAACCAATGCTATTCACTAGATACATCGATGACATTTTCTTCCTTTGGACTCATGGTGAACAATCACTGAAACAACTATATGATGGCATCAACAAGTTCCATCCCACCATCAGACTCACCATGGACTACTCTCCGGAATCGGTTGCATTCTTGGACACACGCATCTCCATTAAGGACGGTCACCTCAGCACCTCACTATACTGCAAGCCCACGGATAACCTCACGATGCTCCACTTCTCCAGCTTCCACCCTAAACACGTTAAAGAAGCCATTCCCTACAGACAAGCCCTCCGTATACACAGGATCTGCTCGGATGAGGAGGATCGCAACAGACACCTCCAGACGCTGAAAGATGCCCTCATAAGAACAGGATATGGCGCTCAACTCATTGATCGACAGTTCCGATGCGCCACAGCGAAAAACCGCACTGACCTCCTCAGAAGACAAACACAGGACACGGTGGACAGAGTACCCTTCGTCGTCCAGTACTTCCCCGGAGCAGAGAAGCTACGGCATCTCCTCCGGAGCCTTCAACATGTCATTGATGAGGATGAACATCTCGCCAAGGCCATCCCCACACCCCCACTTCTTGCATTCAAACAACCGCACAACCTCAAACAGACCATTGTCCGCAGCAAACTACCCAGCCTTCAGGAGTACAGTGACCACGACACCACACAACCCTGCCACAGCAACCTCTGCAAGACGTGTCGGATCATCGACACGGATGCCATCATCTCACGTGAGAACACCATCCACCAGGTACACGGTACATACGCTTGCAACCCGGCCAACGTTGTCAACCTGATACGCTGCAGGAAAGGATGTCCCGAGGCATGGTACATTGGGGAAACCATGCAGACGCTACGACAACGGATGAATGAACACCGCTCGACAATCACCAGGCAAGACTGTTCTCTTCCTGTTGGGGAGCACTTCAACGGTCACGGGCATTCGGCCTCTGATCTTCGCGTAAGCGTTCTCCAAGGCGGCCTTCACGACACATGACAGCGCAGAGTCGCTGAGCAGAAACTGATAGCCAAGTTCCGCACACATGAGGACGGCCTCAACCGGGATCTTGGGTTCATGTCACACTATGTGTAACCCCCCCAGCTTGTCTGGATTTGCAGAATCTCACTGGCTGTCCTGTCTGGAGACAATACACATCTCTTTAATCTGTGCTTAATGCTCCCTCCATTCACATTGTTTGTACCTTTAAGACTTGATTATCTGTAAAGACTGCATTCCAATCATTATTCTGTAAATTGAGTTTGTGTCTCTGTATGCCCTGTTTGTGAGCATTTCTCTACTCCACCTGACGAAGGGCCAGCCTGTTCCGAAAGCTAGTGGCATTTGCTACCAAATAAACCTGTTGGACTTTAACCTGGTGTTGTTAAACTTCTTACCGCAGTTCAGGAAAGCAGCTCATTACCATCTTTCCAATGGCAATTAGCGAGGAGCAACAACTGCCGTCCTTGACAGTGACATTCACATCGCATCGAGGATCAAAAAAAAGAGGGAATAAAATGTCTTTAAAAATCAGAATGCCATTCACACATACACCAACAAGTACATGAAAATAATAAAGTAACTAGGTAGAGGGCTGAATCAAACTGGTGTAGTTCTCCCTTTTTACCAATAGATGCTACTATTGTTCTTTGATTTACAATTTGCAAGCAGATTTCATTATAATTTTCTGTGTCACAAAATTGTATGTTTGTTATTTTGTGCAGTGATGCTAGTTTCAAATAATGCATCAGATTCTCCATTTTCCCTTCAACAATACAGCTTGATACATATTAAAACACCTTAGAAATCACAACTTAAATTTTCAAAGAGGACAAACCAGCCTTTACCCCAAAACAAACAATATTGCACCTTATGACAAGTCAAAATGTGAAGCAAAATCAGCTATCCCTTAAACAACAGCATCAAGATAGCTGTGTGTGGAGGAAAAATCATACGTGGAGTGGCTAATTGGGAAGAGCAGATTAAGCAAGAACAACAAAAGCAATTAATTATTGTGTGCTCCTTGCACATTTTGCACTTGAGCACAGGGAATAGTATGACTGAGATTAGGCAAGAATGAATAGAACAGCAGCTCCTAAAAGGCTACTTTTAATATTTTAGGTGAGCTATTGCTATCTGAGATCCCTCTACATGTAACGTGCACATGCCGAGGGATCTTATTTTGGGCCATTTGCCTTGCCAGTAGCAGCTGGTGGTCAATTGCTGGATGGAAGGAGAGTAGGAGGAGGAAGAGATTGTGAACTAGCAACTCACTTACCATTTTGGTGCAGCCATTCACTAGGCTAAATCCATGCCAGCAAAACAAGCCTAACACCTCCACCACTCAGAACAGCCCAGTTTCCCAGTGGGATCCTTAAACCTATGTCCTTCATTAATATATGCAACATGCCTAACTCCTATTTCAGGCAGCGACACTGGATCCCTGAAAAACGGCTTGGCTCAATATTGGGTCAGAGCAGGTATTCTTAGGTCCAGGACATTATTCCCTGAAAATAGTTCTCATTGAGCCTGTTTTACATTTGTTCCATTTCTACCACCCCCCCCCCTCCCCCCACCCTACCCCACCCCCCTCCACCAATTATATACAAGGAGATTCAAGACCTCTCAAGAAGCTAACACTATCATCTCAGAGGAAGTTGAGGTGACAATGCTAAATCAGAAAGTCAAAGTCATAAAAGTTCCTGGAATCATTGCTAAAGCTGTGAGTAATAAGATGAGCTTGTTAAACTTTAATAGATTCCATAGATGCTGTCAAATGCTGTCAACATATCAGCTATATGAGGAGTCTAAACATCAACTTCTCTTACCAATTTATGTGTCTCAAGCATTGACTTTTTTTATTCTTTCACAGGATGTGGGCATTGTTGGTTAGACAAGCATTTATTGCCCATCCGTAGTTGCCCTTGAGAAGTTGGTGGTGAGTTGTCTTCTTGAATTATTGCAGTCCATGTGGTGTAGGTACACCCAAAGTGCTGTTAGGAAATGATGTCCAGCAGTTTGACCTAGCGACAGTGAAGGAATGGCGACATAGTTCCAAGTCATGATGATCTGTGGCTTGGAAGGGTACCTGCAGTTGGTGGTAGTGTTCCAATGCATCTGCTGCCCTTGTCCTTCTAGGTGGTGGTGGTCATGGGTTTGGAATGTGCTGTTGAAGGAACTTTAGTGAGTTGATGCAGTGCATCTTGTAGATGTTGCACGCTGCTGCCAATCTGTGCCGATGATAGAGGGAATGAATGTTTAAGGTGGTGGATGGGGTACTGTGGGAGTTTTTCAAAGACCTATGTATTTTGCTGGCCTCATGCAGGAGATTTCTCTTTGTTAATATAGCTCAGCAAATACAAGGAACTAATTGGATACAGTAATTCTGGTTTGAAGACGTAGTTTATTGCCCAGGCCTGGTTTCAACCATGGAGGGAGAGCAATTCTAGACACCTAGAATTACTCTAATTACATTATTAAAATGTTCTGTAATTATACTTTTTCGAAAATCATCTGCCCACCTACTCTGTCTACCTCAATAGGGTGGACCAATCATGTTCATATGGATTATTTACTTTGGCCAATTACATCCTACTCTCTGGCAGCATGAGAATTCATTGGTCTGTAGAATCTGGAAGCTCCCATCTACTTGTCTCTTAGCAACTTCAGTTACTTAGGCAATAGAGTTCAAAGGTACCTTTCCCACTGTCTCTTAATTACGTAGGTCACAGAGTTCAAAAGTTCCCTTCCCACTGACTGCTAAGCATTTTTTTATCAGTAGAAATTGAATTGCCTCATTCATGTTAGTGTCTGGGAAGTATACTGATAAAATCTATGCTCTGTATTGGTCTTAAAGAATGTGGTTCATCTCGCTTAGCTTTCTTCCAATATTATGCCTTGGGGCAGTCTGTATTTGGCCAAGGTGTAAAGAATATTTTCAAAAATACATATTTAAAATCTCTAACAGTGGCTATATGTGTTTCTATGCACCTGTACCTTTGTAATTCCAGGTATGTCATACTTCTGTACTATTAAATTAGTCTATCCTGATTTTATTAGTCTTTTAGTACCATACTATCCTTATTTCCTCTAACAAATCCCCCCTCTTGGCCCTTGGCCAGCCCACGATTAGGCCACTAAATGGATGTTTTTCAATAAATATTCTCAAGTCTCGAAGAGTTATTTGGCATTTGGGATGCTCTTTTATTCACATGGACTGCCATTACTACTGCTGCTCCCTGTGTAGACTTGGCTACTTGTGCGCAGCAGCATTTGAGCAGGTACACAATTACAACAAATGCTAAGATCACAATAAAAAAAGAACACAATCCCTTGCAAGATTGATGTTCCCAGGGAGCCGAGCCAGCCTGAAGCCCAATCCCTGAGAGCAAAGGGTTGGACCTGCTTGAGTTTCTCCACGTCTTTTTTAGTCTGAACAGCTAGATCAGTTATGGATTCTGAATTATCTGTATGTATGTGCAACACTCTGTCCAATTACAGCACATGTTCCACCTCTGGCTGCCAAGCTAAAGTCCAATGCCAATTGATGCTGAAGTATCACGGTGCGCATAGCAATCATCTCATCATTGATTTCAGTAAGGGCATTGGCTGTATCATTGGCAATTTGTTTCAAAATTGAGATTATATTATTGTTTTCTTGCGCCAACCTCCTGATTCCATACCAGGGGAGCATCATGCCATAATAGCATTCTATTAGCATGATAGAACATCGATGTCTCATCAAAGAAGGAAGATGAGGCAAATGATAAATGTATGGGACTACATATCCAAGGTAACGTGACCCCTTCCATCTGATAGTGAACCAAGGGTATGCCCTATCCCCACAAATCCAATATATGCCGTTGAGAGTTGGGTAAGTATTGCTACCCTTGAAGCAATAAGAGACATTACAAGATTGATAATTACTATGTGGACTCATTCATAGTCGGCTGGTCCAGTTTACAGTGTTGTAACCTTCACTTGTGCCTAAGTTACTTCCAGGACTTTCCTTATTCTCAATACAATGTATCCCCTTTGGTTTCAGTATCATTTGTTTCAGGACGAAGCTAGGAGCTGGGTTTGATATGTTAAAGACAGGTATATATATACCTCTTCATGTGACCTAGCCTACCTGCACATGATTTACTGCTATAAAATTTTTCCCTGTCATAAATACTAGAAAATCCTGGTATTTTAAGTGAAAAATATCAGAGCAGGTAGACGGTAGGCATTTTATGTTGAACCATGTGGTATTTTGAATCACTAGTCTTTAGCATAGCTAGAATTTCATTATACAACAGGCTAATTATTTAATTTAATCAGAAAACTTGAACTTACCACTGACTGAGGATAGCATAAAGCGAGAACACTGCTTTTCTTGATTTATATTAAAAACCATGACCTGGGTGAAAAGGACACAATTTCAAAATTTGCAGATGATGCAAGACAGAGAGGATATGGTGGTATAGTGATATTGTCACTGGAATAGTAACCTAGAGATCCAGGATAGCATTCTGGGGACCCAGGTTCGAATCTCATCACAGCATGTGATCGAATTTTAATTCAAATAAAAAAAAGAAAATCTGGAATTAAAATCACCTAATGATGACCATGAAAGCACTGTTGACTGTCATTAAAAACCCAATGGATTCATTAATGCCCTTTGGGGAAGGAAATCTTGCCTGGATGTATCAAATCGCTTTTTAAAAATCTCAAAGGAATGGACAGACCAACCGGCATCGAGCTAGGCACTGGAAATGACAATGGTAAAGTCCTCTTTATTAATATTTGTCCCATACTGTCCTGTACTCACAGCACAATGTCCCAGGCACCACCATCATTCATCCGTGGGAATGTCCTGTCCCAGCGGCAGGACAGCCCAGCCGAGTTGGCGTTACAATTCTATACAGGCAGGAGGGAGTTTCCCTGGACTTCTCATTGACTCTTGATCCCATGAACTCTCATGGCACCAGGTCAAACATGGGCAAGGATATCACGTATGACCCCTCCCCCATATTGAACACCACGTGGAGGAAGCGGCAAGGATGCAGAATGTACACTCGGTGGGGGACTTCAATGTCCATCACCAAGAGCGGTTCAGTAGTACCACCACAGACCGAGCTAGTCGAATTCCAAAGGACATAGCTGCTAGGCTGGGTCTGTGGCAGATGGTGAAGGAATGGACAAGATGGGAAAACATACTTGATCTCATTCTCAACCTACTTGCCACAGATGCATCTGTCCATTACAGTATCAGTAATAGTGACCAGTGTACAGTCCTAGTGGAGACAAAATCCTGTCTTCACATTTCAGATACCGTCCATTGTGTTGTGTGGCACTACCATCATGCGAAGTGAGATAAATTTTAAACAGATCTAGCAACTCAAGACTGGGCAACTATGAGGTGCTGTGGACGATCAGCAACAGCAGAACTGTACTCAACCACAATCTGTAACCTCATGGCTTGGCATATTCCCCACTCCATCATTACCACCAAGCCAGGAGATCCGCCCTGATTCAATGAAGAATGCAGGGGAGCATGCCAAGAGCAACACCAGGCATACCTAAAAGTGAGGTGTCAACCTGATGAAGCTACAACAAGGGACTAATTCCATGTCAAACAGCATAAGCAGCAAGTGATAGACAGAGCTAAGCAATTCCAACAGGTCAGATCTAAGCTCTGCAGTCCTGCCGCATTCACCCATGAATGGTGGTGGACAATTAAACAGCTCACTGGAAGAGGACATTCCACAAAAATCCCCATCCTCAATGATGGAGAAGCCCATAGCATCAGTACAAAAGAAAATGCTGAAGCATTTGATACAATCTTCAGCTGGAAGAGCCAGATGATCCATCTCGGCCTCCTCCAGAGGTCACCAGCATCATAAATGCCAGTCTTTAACCAATTAAATTTACTCCACATCATATCAAGAAATGGCTGAAGACACTGGATATGGGTACTGACAAGATTCTGGAAATAGTACTGAAGACTTCTGCTCCAAAACTTGCCACAGCCCTAGACAAGAAGTTCCAGTATGGATACAACACTGGCATCTAGCTGGCAATATGGCAAATTACCCAGGTATATCCTGTACACAAAAAGCAAAACAAATCCAAGCCAGCCAATTACTGCCCCATCAATATAGTCTCAATCATCAGGAAAGTGTTAGAAAGGATTGTCAACAGTGCTATAAAGCGGCACTTGCTTGGCAATAACTGCTCACTGCTACTCAGTTTGGGTTCTGCCAGGGTCACTCCTCTCCTGAGCTCATTACAGCCTTGGTTCAAACACAGAGTTGAAATTGACTGCCTTTGACATCAAGGCAGCATTTGACCAAGTGTGGCATCAAGGAGCCCTAGCAAAAATGGACTCAATGGAATCAATGGAAAAATGGAATCAGGGAAATCTCTGCTTGTTGGAGCCATACTTATCAAAAAGGAAGATGGTTGTGGTTGTTGGAGGCCAACCATCTCAGTTCCAGAACATCACTGCAGGCAGTCCTCAGGGGAACATGCTAGGCGCAACCCCTTCTGCTGCTTCATCAATGACCTTCCTTCCATCATAAGGTCAGAAGTGGGATTGTTCACTGATGATTGCACAATGTTTATCACCATTCTTGACCCTTCAAGTGCTGAACAAGTCCATGTCCAAATGCAGCAAGACCAGGACAATCTCTAGGCTTGGGCTGACAAGAGGCAAGTAACATTTATGTCACACATGTGCCAGGCAATGATCATCTCCAACAAGAAAGAATCTATCCATCACTCCTTAACATTCAATCGCATTACCATCACTGAATCCCCCACTATCAACATCCTGGGGGTTACCATTGACCACAAACTGTACTAGATTAGCCATAGAAATACTGTGGCTACAAGAGCAGGTCAAAGGTTAGGAATCCTGCAGCGAGTAACTCAGCTCCTGACTTCCCAAAGCACGTCCACCATCTGCAAGGCACAAGTCAGGAGTGTGATGGAATACTCCTCACTTGCCTGAATGAGCGCAGCTCCAACAACACTCAAGAAGCTCAACATCATTACATAACCTCTTGTGTCAGAACATGAAGTGGAAGTGGTTGTCAGATCAAAGCAATAATGCCTTTACACAAGTCAAAGAAACGTTACTTAAGTCTGAAGCTCTCACTCACATTGATTCTACTTTACTCGTACAGTTAGCTTGTGATGCATCCCCTTATGGTATAGGAACAGTGGTCTCCCACATCATGACATCAGGTGAAGAAATACCCATTACCTTTGCATCGCGAACCTTAGACAAAATTGAAAGTAATGATGCCCAAATTGAAACGGGAGCATTAAGCATCATATTTGGAGTAAAATTCCATCAGTTTCTGTACAGGAGAGAATTTACATTGTTGACAGATCATCATCCATTAACAACCATTTTTGGGCCACATACAGGAATTCCATCATTTGCAGCGAGTAGAATGCAAAGATGGGCATTGCTTTTGTCTGCACATACTTACACCATTAAGTACCAACAGTCAAGTCTACATTGTAATGCGGATGGACTTTCAAGATTGCCACTACCAATATGGCAAATTACCGAGTTATATCCTGTACACAAAAAGCAAAACAAATCCAAGCCAGCCAATTATTACCCCATCAGTCTCGTCTCGATCATCAGTAAAGTGTTAAAAGGATTGTCAACAGCGCTATCAAGCGGCACTTGCTCACCTCTCCTCCACCCATTCACCCCCCCCCCCCCGCCCCCCACCACATCTTCATCGTCTCGGCAAGTGGGGGGTGGGGGGGAGGGAAGAAAAATAAAGACAATAAAGAAATAAAAGGTAGCGAACAGTCAAAAATTAAATGAAATGAAAACAAAGGGATTGAGGTGGGGTAGAGCTCATCATCTGAAGTTGTTGAATTTGATGTTGAGACCGGAAGGCTATAATATGCCTAGTCGGAAGATGAGATGCTGTTCCTCCAGTTTGTGTTGAGCTTCATTGGAGCATTGCAGCAGGCCAAGGACAGACATGTGGGGATGGGAGTAGGATGGTGTGTTAAAATGGCAAGCAACCGGAAGGTCAGTGTCCTGATTGCACACAGACCAAAAGTGCTCAGCAAAGCGATCACCCAGTCTACGTTTTGGTCTCTCCGATATAGAGGATACCACATTGGGAGCAGCGAATGCGGTAGACCAAATTGAGAGAGGTGTAAGTGAAATGCTGCTTAATCTGGAATGAGTGTTTTGGATCTTGGATGTAAGCAAGGAAAAAGGTAAAGGGACAGGTGTTACACCTTCTGCAATTGCATGGGAAGGTGCCATGAGTGATGGGAGAGGTGTTGGGTATAGTGGAGGAGGGACTAGGTTATCCTGGAGGGAACGGTCTCTGAGAAATGCTGACAGAGGGAGTGAAAGGAAGATGTGTTTGGTGGTGTCATCATGCGGGAGTTAGTGAAAATGGCGGAAGCTGTTCTCTACCTTTTATTTCTTTATTGTCCTTCTTTATTTTTCTTTCCCCCACTCTTTCCCCCTATTTTATCCCCCCTTTCATTACCTTTTCTCCCCCTTTGCTTCCCTTTTTCTCAATTTTACCTCTCTCCCACCCATCCCCCCCTCTCCCCACATCTTCTTCTGTCACAGTTTACCCTCTGATTTCAGCTTCTTTGCCGTTCGGCCATTCACACCTTTTATTTTCTCTATGGACTGCCATTAGCAGCCTTTCCCCTTGTTTTTGTGGCTATGACTCATCTTTCATTCTCTCGCCCTACAGTATAAATATCTCTCACTTTCTGTGCCTTTTAGCTTTGACAAAGGGTCATCTGGACTCGAAACATCAGCTCTTTTCTCTCCTTACAGATGCTGCCAGACCTGCTGAGATTTTCCAGCATTTTCCCTTTTGAAGAAGCTATTCAGTCAGTTTGGATACCATGAACAGCTGGTAAGCAATAACCAACCTCAATTTGTCTCACAGGAATTTGAAAGTGTTTTGCAAAAGAATGGTATTCAACCAATTACGTCTGCACCATATCATCCTGCTACTCATGGACTACCATGAAACATACCTTGAGAGCAACCAGGTTGGCTGATAAAATATCTTAACATATTCCTACTGGTGTATAGGAATACCGCACATTCCACAACCAACACTTCTCCTGCAATGCAATGATGTGGAGTCAACTACAATCGGCTTTCAATCTGTTGAAACCTCTGTAAACGAAAGAGATCATACGACAGCAACAACAAGGACAACTGGAAGGAAAGGAAAGCAAGGCAAAGCATAAAGTTTTCCACTAAGGACAAGGCGCTTTGGCTACAAATTACTCCACGGGAGAGAAATGGGTTCCTGCCATGATCCTTGCACGGACTGGACCTGTCTCTTATGCTGTCCAGGCCAGAGATTATGTTATCTGGAGACATGCAAACCAGCTGCTGGCTGGGAGAACAGATCTGCCGGAATCTGAACCTGCTAAGAATCTAGATTCAAACATACAAAGTCCTGACTTGAACCTTCCTACAACTCTAACACTGATGGAGACTGTTGAGGAAAGCAAAACCTCATCTACAGATCAGGCACCAAGACAACCGCTAGTGCCTAGGTCAACATGAGAGGTTACCACCAGTATAAAGAAAAGAATGCCAGAGGTTCACCATTAACTGTTCCAAGAGCGACAACCTCCAGGCCGCGTGACTTCTTAACAGTGACTGACTTACTGTTTATTGTTTTGAACTTTTTGAAGATGTTCAATTTAAGTGGGGGAGAAATGTTATGTACTTGTATTAATCCTTATCAGTTAAACTGAAGCTCTGTTGTGTTAATGTATTCATGTATTCACCGGAAGTAACGTCACAAGTTCCTAGCGCAGGAAACAGGCAGAGAAGAAGCAGCCATGCAAGAGAACACACACCTGTAAATAAAGCTCTGTTGATTTCAACCCTGCGTGTTACTTAGTCCAATATACAACAACAAGGAGGAAGCAGTAGTTTTACAGCATTTTTCAAAGAGAAGGCTGTTGAATGTCTGACAGGTTTAGCAGGCCACATTGAGTTGGACAAGCCTGCTTTAAATAGAAGGTAAGAAGTCTCACAACACCAGGTTAAAGTCCAACAGGTTTATTTGGTAGCAAATACCATAAGCTTTCGGAGGTGAAATAGAAGGTGCCAGAGCAGCGTTCAATCCAGCAGCACTATACCCCTGATTTATGCAGATAACATTGATGCATTTAGGGGAAGGCATGTTTAAAGTTACATCATTCAGCATCATTCCATTTTAACGTCACAAATATAATGCACACTTAGTGCCCTATTTTACCATTTTGATTCTAAGTGCTGGGCGGACTTGAAACTGGGAGTGTTTCAGATTCGACTTTTAGACCCATTCTCAGGCGCCCCCCTACACACTCTGCCTGAAAAAATATCAGCAATTCCAAATCGCGCAAGCCTGTGGGCGGTCTTAACGCGCCCGAAATCCTGCTGCTCCTATTGGCATCTCCAACTGCACATGCGCAGAAAAAAAAAAGATTGAATGCTGCTTCCATGCCACATCCCTCTCGGGCCGGATAATGCCTCCCCCTGGCCCCCACAGACATTGCCCCACCCCCACAACATTACTGACCTCCTTATCCCCGCCACCCCCTCCGCCACCCAGACTGATCGCAGGCCCCTCCCCCCTCACTGATCTCAGGCAGAGTGGCAGCGGACCCCCCTTCCTCCTCACTGATCACAGGCAGAGTGGCAGTGGACCCACCTTCCCCCCCACTGATCACAGGCAGAGTGGCAACGGACCCTCTTCCCCCGACTGATCACAGGCAGAGTGGCAACGGACCCCACCCCCCCCCCGCACCACCGATCTCAAACAGAGAGCTGTCGGATGCTCGGCACTTACCTCCTCACTAACTGGAATGCCTGAATCGGACTTCTGTGGAGCATGCCTGTTTTGTGCCGATTCTGGATGGGCGAACGCGGTGGTAAAAGGGGAAGTGCCAGTAAGGTTGGGTGTGTAGCCAATTAAGTCAATTTAAATGCATGCATGTCTAGTTATGTTCTGTTTCGGGCGCAGTCTTGATCGCATCCATTTTCGGGCCTTGGTAAAAGGGGAACCGGCATGGAGGCGGGTACGGATCGCGCTACCCACCTCACGCCCGACTTTACCAAGTTTTCGCACCTGAAACCTGATGATAAAATTGGGCCCTTAGTCTCAGGACTCTCTCTTTAGCCTACATAGCATCACATATGATGAGAAGATACAGTGACTTTTTTCTTAAATCTCTGCAGTAGTTTTATGTGAAGAAAATCTAACTCAGCAATATTCACAATGCGGCCCTCACTTGTCTTTCCTGCAGTCCCCTCGCCACCTCTCCCCTGCTTGCTGCCTCTCCTGATTGTCATTTCTCTCCTGTTTGATAACCTTCTGGTTCGCTGATCCTCCCACTTGCCAAACCTCCTGCTCACCAATCCTCAGAGGGTCGGGGAGAGGGAGGGAAGCAGCAAGTGGGAAGGCCAGAGAGCAGGAGGTTCAGGGAGGGGAGCAGCGACTAGGAAGGTTAGGCAGTGGGAGGGCCAGGGAGGTAAGAGGGAGTGTCTGGGAATGGGAAGATAGGGGAGGGAAATGGCACACAGCAGGGTGGCAAACGGGGCAGGGAACAAGCAGGAGGTAAGAAGAAAGAGTTTGCATATTTTCTTTATATTTTTATTTTTTTTAAGTTATTTCATTTTGGAATTTAAGAATGTACAATATTTCAATTTACAAAGCTTTAATGCTTTTCTTTTAATGAGAAGAGTCCTGCAGAACTTAACTATGACTTTACATTGTTTAAAGTTTATTTATTAGTGTCACAAGTAGACTTACATTAACACTGCAATGAAGTTACTGTGAAAATCCCCAAGTTGCCACACTCCAGCGTCTGTTTGGGTACACTGAGGGAGAATTTTAGCATGGCCAATGTACCTAACCAGCACGTCTTTCAGACTATGGGAGGAAACGGGAGCACCCAGAGGAAACCCATGCAGTCATGGGGAAAACATGCAGACTCCGCACAGACAGTGACCCAAGCCAGGAATCGAACCCGCCACTCTGCCACCCCAAGGGAGTTATCATGTGAAAATCTTATTCGCTTAAAGTTGTTTCACTTAAAGTTGAACTTTTCAGGAACATAACTGGACATAATGCATTATTGCAGAGTGTTATGAAAGTAGGTTGGATATAAGTAATTGCACTGGAAGGAGACTTGCGTGTAGTATACACAGTTGCACAGACCAGTTGGGTCAAATTACCTGTTTCTGTGTTGTATATTCTATGTAATTATCTGCAAATCATAAAAAGCTTATGATCCTCTCCACAGATAAAAGCAAAATACTGCAGATGTTGGAATCTGAAACAAAAATGGAAAATGCTGGAAAATCTCAGCAGGTTTGACAACATCTGTGGAGAGAGAATAGAGCCAACATCTTGGGTCTAAATGACATTTCGTCAGGGAATCCACAACCTTCTAATGTCAGAAGTTGGCAGCATGGCACCAGGACTTCGCCGCATTGACCCATTCACCATTGATGAAAATATTGCGGATGCTTGGGAAAAGTTTCAGAAGGAGTGGCACATTTACTGTGGTGCTGCCTTATCTGATAAGTCAATAAAGGTACCGTCCTATACCCTAGTAAACATCGTGGGCCCTGAGGCGATCGCAAAATTTGAGTCATTTGTTTTCCAGAGGAGGAACAGCTCTACACTCGAAACGTTGGCTCTATTCTCTCTCCACAGATGCTATCAGACCTGTTGAGATTTTCCAGCTTATTCTGTTTGTGTATGATCCTCTCCATCTGTTTTTCTTTTGTGTGCAGCATCAAAACATCCTTTATGCCCTGTGTTCTAAAAAAGTATTATATTTTTTGCCCTGATTTCCCCAAATTTTAGAATCTGCTGTAGCTGCAAATATTATGGACCTCAATTCTTTCCAAAACATAACCAATTTCCAGATTAAAACGTTGACAAAATAATATTGTGCTTCCAATCCTCTTTTACATATTCAAGCACCTTATTTGAGTCACTTGATCCAGCAGCAGTCAGGAAGTCTCAGAGGTGTTGAAATCTTGTTATCCGATTTGTGAAGTTAATTGTCAACTTTCTTTCTGTCTCATTCCAATAGTGTGTCAAGAATTAAAACTCTTCCTTTGAGAAATTGGAGCTGCATATCCACAACCTGTTAGACAACATTTCAAAGGATGGTTATTGTGCAGACTTTATGAATGCAATTATCATTATAGAATTGAATGGCACAGTGTGTTCAGAATACATATCTGCTCTCTAATATTGAAACTATATTTATGTGAATGAAGGAATTTTTAACCTCCCCAAAATGGGTGGGCTTGGATCTGGTGAGTAGTTAAAATGTAAAAAATCTCAAAATCAAGCCAAACCTGACTCAAACCTGCCCATTTTCAATTTTAACAAAAGTGTAATGATGACAGGGAAACCTTTCCCAGTTGGGTTCCATAGATATATTCGCTGTTCCAGCTTTAACACGGCCTGGCTGGGTTTCCTGGCAACTAAAGGGAGAAGAGTGTAAAAGTTCAGTGCATTTACAGCGCTGCTTGTGGGCCAGGAGGAGCAAGGATGCTCCTCCCAGCCCACTAAGAAACCCATTAAACTCCCTGGCAATTTGAAAACTTACACTGCAATCCAATGCCCATCCAATATTCTTAAAGACTACAGCCCCCTCCCTCCCACCCCTGACCACTGATCTAATCCTGGCTTTCATCCCACATCCTCCACAAGCCTTGGTGATCTTTGCCCCTCAACCCCAATCACTCCATTTCCTCCCATTGATCTCCCCTCAAGCCCCCAATCTCTCCAGGCCTTTCATCGATGTCCTTCCTGATACCTGATCTCTCCAAGCCCCCCATCAATGCTCCCTGAGCCCCAATTTTTTCCACCCTCTTCCCCACTCGCCTGCTGCAGTATGGTGACACATGCCAATCCACTTAACTACCAGCCACTCTCTCCATCTAACTGGCTGTAGCCGAGAAAGAGTCCAAAAATGATACTAAGGCTTTGCCATTAAATTCAGCGGGGCTTGAGGAAAATCAATTTTTCTGGATTTCCCTACCCCAAAACAGCCTCTCTGCTCCCTCCCTGCCCTCTTTGTTCATGTCAAAGCAGGTTCCCTGTGCCTGGATACCTGGGTTTCACCACATGCTCCAGAGTTTTAAGTACACTGATTATGATTCCTTTTTCTCGCAAGTTCCTTTCCAAAAGCCAGCCTAATTGACAGGTAAAGAGAATGCTGTGAGGAGGTTGCAAAGCGAGGAACAGGTAGGAGGCCTGCAGCTGTGGGAAGGTGTGTCGACTGAGTGGTGACGTGAGAAGATGATGACGTGGCTACAAAAGAGTTCATATGGTGAGAGTGCAGGGGTTTTCCCTGGGAGTGGGGGCAAAGCATAAGTGTTGTATGTAGCTGTTGAGCTCAGGAATAAACTACCTTTGTTGGAAGTCTTTGTTGTTGATGGTTCAGGGAATCCACAATCTTCTAGTGTCAGAAGTTGGCAGGACTTTGCCGCATTGACCTATTCATCATTGATGAAAATATTGTGGATGTTTGGGAAAAGTTCTGAAGGAATGGCATTATTACTGCAGTGCTGCCTTGTCTGATAAGTCAATAAAGCTACAGGCTTATACCCTATTAAACATCATGGGCCCTGAGGCCATCGAAAAATTTGAGTCATCTGTTTTCCAGAGGAGGAAAAAGAAGTCCCTGAGATAATCCTGGAACAGTTTGAGGACATTTTTCTCCCATTAAAAAATATAATCCTTGATAAACATGTGCTCAGTTCAATGAACCAAAGAACGGATGAGTCAGTACAATCTTACATGGCCACCCTAAAAATATTGGCAAAGAAATGTGCGTTCCGAATTATCATGGAAGACCTAATCAAGGACTGAGTAGTTTGTGGAATATATATTGTTTTAGTCCGCAAGCAGTTGCTATGAGGAAAAGATTTGACCTTTACAAGTAACCATCAATATCTGTAAGTTAAATGAGCAATCAGAGAAATGAAGCAGAGACTTTAGGTGGGAAACTGAGGTATTTGCAGAGGGCACCCTGCTGAAACCGCAGTGGCCAGTGCCAGAACAGCTTGTTTTCCATACGGTAAAAGATGCAACAAATATGGGAAATGAGACCACTTTGCCAAATGTTGCAGATCCAAACCACTACCTGCTCTAAGCTCTACCTGTGCTTAATGCTTCCTCCACTCACATTGTCTGTATCTTTAAGACCTGGTTGGCTGTTGGGATTCGCATTCTAATCAGTATTCCGTAACTTGATTTTGTGTCTCTGTGCCCTGTTTGAGAGTAGATATCCACTCCATCTGACGAAGGAGCAGCGCTCCGAAAGCTAATGGTATTTGCTTTCAAATAAACCTGTTGGACTTTAACCTGGTGTTGTTAAAACTCTTACTGTGTTTACCCCAGTCCAATGCCGGCATCTCCACATCATAGCTGTTCAATCCTCCAGGGATATCAGCATCAGTAAGGTGCATGAATTCAAGTTCAACCAAAACAATGAAGCCGCAGTCACCAACACCCTATAGCGACAGTGTTGACAATATCAGTGGAAAAGGTGAGAACTTCACCACCCTCAATATAATTAACAGTAACACTAGACTTAAAGTCCAGATTGACACTTTAGTGAAGGATAATGTACTGTCCAGTCAAAGGTTACTGGAAATAGACCCATATGCGGCACCAGGTCCCAGCATCCAGACACATCGCAGGGCTTATGGTGAACAAACTATCCACATCAAAGATCCACTACACACAGGGAAATTTTAAGTTCGATATAGTTGACCACTATTTACCACAGGGTTCAATCCTTTCTTGCCCCTCTCCCCAACTCTGTAACTGAGACAAAGCAAATATGGGTAGCCCTTTAAAATGTTGTCCTCTCACTGAATGCACAATAGAAAAACTTGACCCACCTTCGTATATATTAACTTTCAAAAAATAATAAAAACATTCTGAAAGCTTTGACAATTTAGACTGTACATTTATTTTAGGCATAGGATGAAATTTGCACAGAACTCTGTCACCAAAATAATTCTGAAAAAAATCTGTCTGACCATGTTGGTCAAATCCACTTAAATCTCCTCATTTGCATGTTGCAAACCTTTAGGCAGTGACTTACTTTGAATACAAGTTCAGAACATTGCTATTTGAATAAACAACAGAAGGAACTGTGTCACCTTAGTATTTTTTTCAAGCTGCCACATGAAACAAAACATTGCAATAATCAAGAACTCTCTTACAAGCTTCACTTGACATAGTATAATGCAATGGGAATGCTAAATGATAAGTAAAGCATGTATCCACGGAAACATACCTCTTCATTACATTTATTATATTAACTTAAAAGCCAGTGCACAATCTGCTCCCTAGTGTTTCTTTCAGAACTAGAGTACGATATATCATGTTGTGGGGTGGGCCCGCTGCCACTCTACATAGGGATCGCGGGTAGAGAGAGGGAAGGGGAGATTGGGACTGGCCATCGGGGTGGGAGGATTGGGGGGGCCAGGGGGACATCGGTGCTGGCCCAGAGAGGTCCAGGAGGCCAGTGATCAGGGGGGGAGAAGGGGGGGTAGGAAGGGCAGTGATGGGGAGTCGCGGGGCTGGCCAGCACTCAGGCTGGCCAGTGATTGGGAGGCCAGCAGTGCGGGGCCACTGCGCATGAACCGATTTCCATTCTGATAGATTGGCACATGCGCAGTGGCCCACTCAGTGCTATGCTGCCAGCCTCGCCAGTGGGAATAGGCCCCGCCCCCTGATTTTCAATGTGAATCTCGCTAGGGCTCTCTGCAGTGCTCAGAATGTGCTCAGATTCATTTTGAAAATCCCACTAAAAAACCAGTGGGAGTTACTCCAATTTTTATGCCAATTTGGCACTTAGAATTTTTTTGGGATAATTGCCCTCAGTATGTCTAACATCTGCACTTCAAAAAGTACATTCACAGTGACAAACCTGCTACAAACACAACAGTAACCTCCGAACAGGATGAGGATGAATTGCATGTAGCTGTGAGAGTAACCACAGCAATGCACCAAGAAACTTCACCAAAGGCATCAGAGGCATTGGAAGCAACCAGATACAGTGCCAAGGAATCACTGTGCTGGCCCTCCATGCACACCAGCATGGAAATGGAAGTTTCCAAATGTGCACCATGCAATGCAATCAAGCCGCATTAAACTATTGAGAGAGGCAAGGGAGGAAATTGCTGAGGCCTTGAGAGAAATCTTTGTATCCTCACTGGCTACAGGGGAGGTCATGATGTGGAGATGCCGGCGTTGGACTGGGGTGAACACAGTAAGAAGTCTCACAACACCAGATTAAAGTCCAACAGGTTTATTTGGTAGCAAATACCATAAGCTTTCAGAGCGCTGCTCCTTCGTCAGATGGAGTGGAAATGTGCTCTCAAACAGTGCACAGAGACACAAAATCAAGTTACAGAACACTGATTAGAATGCGAATCCCTACAACCAGCCAGGTCTTAAAGGTACAGACAATGTGGGTGGAGGGAGCATTAAACACAGGTTAAAGAGATGTGTATTGTCTCCAGACAGAACAGCTAGGCATGGTACATTGGGGAAACCATGCAGACGCTACGACAACGGATGAATGAACACCGCTCGACAATCACCAGGCAAGACTGTTCTCTTCCTGTGGGGGAGCACTTCAGCAGTCACGGGCATTCAGCCTTGGATCTTCAGGTAAGCGTTCTCCAAGGCGGCCTTCACGACACACGACAGCGCAGAGTCGCTGAGCAGAAACTGATAGCCAAGTTCTGCACACATGAGGACGGCCTAAACCAGGATGTTGGATTTATGTCACATTATCAGTAACCCCCACAGCTTGCCTCCTGGACCTGCAGAATCTCACTAGCTGTTCTGTCTGGAGACAAATTTCCATCTGTCTGAGGCGGCACGGTAGCACAGTGGTTAGCACTGCTGCTTCACAGCTCCAGGGTCCTGGGTTCGATTCCCGGCTCGGGTCACTGTCTGTGTGGAGTTTGCACATTCTCCTCGTGGCTGCGTGAGTTTCCTCCGGGTGCTCTGGTTTCCTCCCACAGTCCAAAGATGTGCGGGTTAGGTTGATTGGCCAGGTTAAAAATTGCCCCTTAGAGTCCTGAGATGCGTAGGTTAGAGGGATTAGTGGGTAAATAAGTGGGGGTAGGGCCTGGGTGGGATTGTGGTTGGTGCAGACTCGATGGGCCGAATGGCCTCCTTCTGCACTGTAGGGTTTCTATGATTTCTATGAATACACATCTCTTTAACCTGTGTTTAATGCTCCCTCCACCCATATTGTCTGTACCTTTAAGACCTGGCTGGCTGTAGGGATTCGCATTCTAATCAGTATTCTGTAACTTGATTTTGTGTCTCTGTGCACTGTTTGAGAGCACATTTCCACTCCATCTGACGAAGGAGCAGCGCTCCGAAAGCTTATGGTATTTGCTACCAAATAAACCTGTTGGACTTTAACCTGGTGTTGTGAGACTTCTTACAGGGGAGGTCTCAGAGGATTGGAGAATAGCCAATGTTGTTCCTTTGTTTAAGAAGGGTAGCAAGAATAATCCAGGTAATTACGTCAGTGGTCGGGAAATTATTGGAGAGGATTATTCGAGGCAGGATTTACTCCCACTTGGAAATAAGTGGACATATTAGCGAGAGGCAACATGGTTTTGTGAAGGGGAGGTCATGGCTCACTAACTTGATCGAGTTTTTTGAGGAAGTGACTAAGATGATTGATGAGTGTAGGGCAGTGGGTGTTGTCTACATGGACTTCAGTGAGGCCTTTGACAGGGTCCCTCATGGCAGACTGGTGCAGAAGGTGAAGTCTCATGGGATCAGAGGTGAGCTGGCAAGGTGGATACAGAATTGGCTCTGTCATAGAAGACAGAGGGTAGCAGTGGAAGAGTGTGTTTCTGAATGGAGGGTTGTGACAAGTGGTGTTCCTCAGGGATCAGTGCTGGGACCTTTGCTGTTTGTAATATATATATAAATGATTTGGAGGAAAATGTAACTGGTTTGATCAGTAAGTTTGCGGATGACACAAAGGTTGGTGGATTTGGAAATAGCGATGAGGACCATCAGAGGATACAGCAAGATATAGATCAGTTGGAGGCTTGGGCGGAGAGATGGCAGATGGAGTTTAATCCGGAAAAATGTGAAGTAATGCATTTTAGAAGATCTAATACAGATAGGAAATATACAATAAATGGCAGAACCCTTAAGAGTATTGACATGCAGAGGGATCTGGGTGTACAGGTACACAGGTCACTGAAAGTGGCAACGCAGGTGGAGAAGGTAGTCAAGAAGGCATACGGCATGCTTGCCTTCATCGGCAGGGGCATTGAGTTTAAAAATTGGCAAATCATGTTGCAGCTTTATAGAACCTTAGTTAGGCCGCACTTGGAATATACACTACCAGAAAGATGTGGAGGCTTTGGAGAGGGTACAGAACGGTTTTACCAGGATGTTGCCTGGTATGGAGGGCATTAGCTATGAGGAAAGATTGTAGAAACTTGGTTTGTTCTCACTGGATTGACAGAGGTTGAGAGACGACCTGATAGAAGTCTACAAAATTATGCGGGACATGGACAGAGTGGATAGTCAGAAGCTTTTTCCCAGAGTGGAAGAGTCAATTACTAGGGGGCATAGGTTTAAGGTGCGAGGGGCAAGGTTTAAAGGAGATGCAGGAGGCAAGTTTTCTACACAGAGGGTGGTGGGTGCCTGGAACTCACTGCCGGGGAAGGTGATGGAAGCAGATATGCTAGTGAGTTTTAAGGGATGTCTGGACAAATACATGAATAGGAAGGGAATAGAGGGATATGGTCCCCGGAAGGGTAGGGGGTTTTAGTTCAGTCAGGCAGCACGGTCAGTGCAGGCTTGGAGGGCCAAAGGGCCTGTTCTTGTGCTGTAATTTTCTTTGTTCTTTGTTCAAACAAAAGAGGTCCCGGAACTCCCATGATCATTTACAGCAGCCTAAGTCTTCAAATGGAACAGTTAACAATATTTAGTCTTAGTTGATTCATATTCCGGGTGGTATGAACTTGACAATCTGCCAAACATAATGAACGCCACAGTCATCATCAAATTCAAGACTTTTTTTCATATACAGAATCCCACAGAGACTCATGACAGACAACGCTTGCCAATTCAACTCCACGGAATTTCGGAACTTTGCACACACATAAGATTATCACGAGTCAAATGTCTGGTGGAACAGGCAATTTGCTTATCCAAACATCTTCTTGAGAAATGTGCACGAGATCGTACAGACTACCAAGCTGCACTCTTCAGCCTGCGAAGCTAACCACGACAGTGCCTGCCCTAGTCAGCACAACAACTCTTTTCCAGGTGTACCAGGACCACAATTCCCATTGCTATGACTCTGCTGCAGCCCAAACATGAAACCAATGTGAATGATGCCTTCGTGCAATGCAGATTGAGAAGCAAAATGCACTACAATCGATGCCCACAGACTTGATCTTTTAACAACAGGTCAAACAGTCAGGATCAAGACTACATTAGCAGTTGGCAGTGGTACACAGCCATGCCTGCAACTGAGCAGTCACGTGGTAGCCTCAGATGGTGCTCATTATGGACCCATTTGCCATCATCTTCTAAAGGTAATCGAACCAGCACCAATAGATGACATAGCACTTCAGTCATCAGGCCTATCGCACAGGCCGCCTACACCAATGGACTTGCAGACTACTCCAGAGCCAATGCAGTGAACCTTGCACACACAGAACACAGTGACAGAACATTCTGGGTCGCACACTAAGGACATCGGCCAGAAAAAGATAAGAACACCACAAACCGGCATAACCATACGCTCAGGCACCCAAGCAAACCGAACACAAGATTCCAAAACTTTATTAACACTTAGCCTAGACCTGGCTTTCAAATTTCAACTTTCTGCAACACAAAGTTGGGGAGGGGGAAGGAAATGCAAGGGGCTATGTATCAAATGCAACAGCTTAATCTGTGTTTCACTGTACCTAAATAGTTATGCGTTGTTGGCTTATTTAACTGATGTAGGCCGAATGGTCAGGTGAAAACATGATGATGCAGCTACAAAAGAGGTCATATGGTGGGAGCATGGGAGTTATTCCTGGGAGTGCAGGCAAAGCACAAATGTTGAAGTAGCTGCTAAACTAATGACTAAACTACTCTGTTGAAAGTTCTTGCTGTAATTTATTCGTGAACCCAACATATTTATCACAACCATCAACCTTTAAGCTAGGTATGACTCTGACCAGCAGAGAATATTTGCCAATTCCCACTGACTCTGGTTTTGTTGGGTCCCCTTGATGCCACACTTGGTCAAATGTTGTCTTGATGTCAAGGGCAGTCACTCTCACCTCACCTCTTGAGTTCAAGCTTTTTTTATCCATGTTTGAATTAAGGTTCTAATAAAGTCAGGAGCTGAGTGGTCCTGGCAGAACCTAAAATGAGCAACAGTGAGCAGGTTATTGCTAAGAAAGTGCCATTTGATAGCTCTGTTTATGATCCCTTCCATCACTTTATTGATAATCGAGAGTAGACTAGTGGGGCAGTAATTATTCAAGTTGGATTTGTCCTGCTTTTTGTGGACAGGACTTACCTAGACAATTTTCCACTTGCTGGGTAGATGCCAGTGTTGTAGCTGTGCTGGAACAGCTTAGCTAGGGGATGGCAAGTTCTGAAGCACAGCTCATCAGTACTGTTGCCGGAATATTGTCAGGCAATATCCAGTGCCTTTAACTGTTTCTTGATATAACATCAAGGGAATCAAATTAGCTGAAGACTGGCATCTGATAAGACCGAGATGGATCATCCGCTTGGCACTTCTAGCTTCAAGTTGTTGCAAATGCTTCAGCGTTATTTTTTTCCACTGACATGCTGGGCTTCCCCCTTCATTGTGGATTGGAATATTTCTAAAGCCTCCTCCTCCTGTGAATTACTTTAATTGTCCATCCATTTATGGATGTGGCATGAGTTTAGATCTGATCCACTGGTTGTGATATTGCTTAGTCTATCACACGATACTTATGCTGTTTGCCACGGAATAACCCTGATTTGTAACTTCACCAAGTTGCCACCTCATTTTTAAGTATGTCTGGTGTTTCTCCCGGCATGTCCTCCTGCACTCTTCATCTCTTCATTGCACTAGAGTTGATCCCCTGGCTTGGTAGGAATGGCAGAGTGGGGGCCGGGCCATGGGGCATTATACTTGAATACAATTCTGCTACTGCTGATGGCCTGCAGTGTCCCATAGTTGCCAAGTCTTAAGATGCTGGATTTGTTTGAAGTATACCACATTTATCACACTACACAATGGAGGGTATCCGCAGTGTGACAATGGGGCTTTGTCTCCACAAGGACTGCGGGGTGGTAACACCAACCGATACTGTCATGGACAGATGAATCTTCAGCAGGCAGTTTGGTGAGGATGAGGTCAAGTATGTTTTTTCCCTCTTGTTGTTCGTTACTAATTTAAACTCTTTTCAAGCATTTAGTATAACGTGACAAGCCAAAGACAGGAGTCGACTCAAATTCTCTTAAACGTCAGTTTATTTAACACTTTAGGTACCAAACTCAAACTTACAACAGTTGCAGCACTTTAGCTATTTAAACTTAACTCTTAACTGAACATTAACTCTAATTCTTTAACTGAAAACAGATACAATCCAGTTCAGAACAAAATGGCCAGGTTCATTCCCAATGTAGATTCTGTCCTCATGGTCCTTCTCTGAAGGTGTTCTTCAGAGCACTCTTGCGACAGTTGATCTCAGAGTTATCGCTGGAACATGTGCCTTTATCCTCAACTGTCCTAACCTTCCAGAAAATTCTGTGGCACTCAGCCAATGGTGTAACAAGAAATCAATCACATTGTCTGACCAGGCCAATGGAATTACTCACAGAAAACTCCATAATGCTTAGTTCAAATGTCACGTAGGTCACATTGCCTTAATCCATATATGGGTATGGCAGGAAATCTCAGCACCACAGAATCTAGTGTTATCCAACCATTCTCCCTTGTGTGGTCAACACAGGAAGTATCAGGTCACAGCTCTCAGTCCAGACCACAGCAACAGCAACTTTACAGCCTGCATCTGCTTTTAATTATAAGTTGACTAAAAATCCCAGCATGCTTAACTCTCAGTCAGCATTGCTCTATAAAGCCAATATTGCCATTATTGTTGTTAAAATCATTGTTGCAGTCATTCTTTCTCTGTCCACACTCTTGTTGGTTCCCTCACCACCTGCCACAGTCCTAGTCGAACAGCCTTTAGGACTCAGTCAGCTCGATCAATAGTGGTGCTATCGAGCCACTCTTGGTGATGGACATTGAAATCCCCCACCCAGAGTACATTCTGAACCTTTGCCACCGTGAGTGCTTCCTCCAAGTGATTTCAACATGGAGAAGTAGTGATTCATCAACTGAGGAAGGATGGTGCATGGTAATCGGCAGGTGGCTTCCTTGCCCATGTTTGATCTGATACCATGAAACTTCATGGTGTCTGGAGTCGATGTTGAGGACTCCCAGGGTATTCCCTCGACTGTATACCACTGTGCTGCCACCTCTGCTGGGTCTATCCTGCTGGTGGGACAGGACATACCCAGGAGTGGTGATGGTGGTGTCTGGGACATTATCTGTAAGGTATAATTCAGTGAGTATGACTGTCAGGCTTTTGTCTGTGGGACAGCTCTCCCAATTTTGGCGCCAGCCCACAATATTAGTAAAGAAAACTTTGCCGGGTCAACAGGGCTGAGTTTGCCATTGGTGTTTCTGGTGCCTGAGTCAATATTGAGAAACATTGGAGCAAGTCAATCACTGATGTTGACCGATGATACAATTTGTCTTCCAGGCAAGTTAATGAAGGGAAAATATTAATTGGAGGTACCAATGGAAGTTGTAAGCTGGCTCCATTATATAGAGTTAGATAAAGAATGATTAAGTGCAGAGTTTAAGTTGGAGTAGTGCATAAAATACCTAAAGCAGGAATTAATTTATCTTGAGGATTGACCTTGCTGGTTTGAAAATATTAGCCTTATTGAGGGTGTTGGAATAATCAATGGAAGTAAAAGAAACTGAGATGCTACAAGAGGAACATCCTAGATTGTCTCCTGACTGTGTGGTGACAAGATCTCAATTCCATAAAATCAGACAGGAAGAGGAAGAATCTTTGAGAAAAGGAGAGGAAGTGGAAATTCAGTTACCTAGTACTATTTTCAAAAACCTAAACAACAAGGAGGAAGGTTAAGAAAATGAAGCTGATATGTTTAGCCCATTTTCGTTAGTAGAAATGCAACAGGCTGATCCTGAGTTAAGAGAGCTGTATCAAACTATCTACTCATAGAACGAATCAGAATCAATACCTGAGTGTTGTCATTTAAACAACACTGTTAATGAGGAACTGGAGACCACCTCAGCAGATGAGGAATGGGCAGTAAGTAGTTCATCAGGTGGTAGTTCCATCTGAGTATGGTAACAAACGTTTATGAATGGCTCATGAAATTCCAAGGCAGGTCACTTAGTTATTAGGAAAACGCTAAAATAATGAAACATTTTTATTGGCTAGGGTTGCATAAAGATGTAGTGGGAAACCCCAATTAACAATTAAAACTTTCAATTCGATACCAGCTTTTGAAGCACCGTTTCACATGATTTCCTGAGGTGGTGCCTTAAGGGCAAATTATGGCAAAAGTGGTAGAATCAGATCAAGGCTCAAATTTTATATCACAAATATTCAAAGACATAATGAATACTTTGTGAATCAAACAATTTATCATCCATCGTCACAGGGAACATTAGAAAGATGGCATCAAAAGCTAAAGACCATGATTAAAACCTATTGTCAGAAATGTCCTTATGATTGGGATAAAGGGATTCCATTTTTACTGTTTGCAATCAGAGATGCCCCTAATGAATCAACAGGATCCAGTCCTTTTGAACTGATGAATGGGCATGAGGTGAGGGGGCCCCTTAAATTAATTAAGGAAAAATTTATAACACAAAGCTTTATCAAATTTATGAAGAAAGACACAGAGAAAAACAAGTGAGAGTTCAGCATGTGTCAGAGTGAAGACAGGGATTGTCAGCTTTCTGAGTTAAGAAGTAGAACAAGACTACTGGGAGACCGAGTTTAAGGAACTCGTGTTTACACTGCAGTTGAAGCAACGGTGAGTTTAAAGTGCAGTTTTGTGTGTCTTGGGGAGAGATATGAGTTGGGTGAGAAACATCAAGTAAATGATCTGAATGAAAATCATTTGCATATGTGATAGTCCTTTGTGTCAAGCTTGTGGTAACACTTTACTGGTTTATGTGCCTGTAAAGATATTCCCGGGTAAAGGAATATTGGGAATTTCATTCCTCTTTTTGTGTTCGTATTGAGATTTTTCAACCTTTTTGACTGGTGTAATATGATTCACTTTTCTTCATTAATACATATTTTATTATTTGTGCTACAAGTTCTTTAGCAGACTCCTGTGAATTTGTTCAGTAACTTTTCTCCTTGGTTTCTAAAAACATTAGAATCTATCAAGTCAGGTTTTACTCTGGAATCTGATTTGTCCAGTATTAATATCAGCAGTGGTCATAACAGTACGGTATTAGTACCTCACCCATGTCCTCAACCTCTGTACATGAATTCACTTTTCAGTTCCTAATTGGCCCAATAACCTATATCGTAACCAATATAGACCATGACCTCCAGCTCTTCAACGAACCCTCTCAGATTGTTCTGCAGCAATCATTTTGTAGCCTCATTATGTCCTCTTCACAACTTACTTTCCTACCTATCTTTGTGTCAATGGAAAATTTGGCAATCATCCCATCCATCCCTTCATCCAATTTAAAAATAAAAGGGATCACCCATTTAAGACAGAGATGAGGAAAATAAATTCTCTAAGAGGGTTAATAGAACATAGAACATAGAAAGCCACAGCACAAACAGGCCCTTCGGCCCACAAGTTGCGCCGATCACATCCCCACCTCTAGGCCTATCTATAGCCCTCAATCCCATTAAATCCCATGTACTCATCCAGAAGTCTCTTAAAAGACCCCAACGAGTTTGCCTCCACCACCACCGACGTCAGCCGATTCCACTCACCCACCACCCTCTGAGTGAAAAACTTACCCCTGACATCTCCTCTGTACCTACCCCCCAGCACCTTAAACCTGTGTCCTCTCGTTGTGAGTCTTTGGAACTCTTCCCCAAAAGGCAGTAGAGACAGAGTCTTTAATTATTTTTTAAGGCAAATTAAGATAGATTCTTGATAAGCAAGGGGATGAAAGGTTATCAGGGCAGGCAGGAATATGGAGTTGAGCATAAAAATCAGATCAGCCATGATGTTATTGAATGACGGAGCAGGTCAAAGGACTGAGTGGGCCTACTCATGCTGCTAATCAGTCAGCCATTAAGAAAAAAGGTCAGATTGATGTTTGGGATCTAACCCATCATCAGAACTGAAAACTCACTCCAATCATAATAGTTGCTGTGCATTTTCAGCATGTTTTTGTCTAAATTGTCTGGCAATTAGATAGCATCATAGAGGTTTACAGCATGGAAACAGGCCCTTCGGCCCAACTTGTCCATGCCGCCCAGTTTTTACCACTAAGCTAGTCCCAATTGCCTGCATTTGGCCTATATCCTTCTATACCCATCTTACCCATGTAACTGTCTAAATGCTTTTTAAAAGACAACATTATACCCGCCTCCACTACTGCCTCTGGCACAAAAGGAGAAATGGTGGCAATGATTTTAGCATTACAGTCGCCATAATAATTTGAATGTCGCATGTTTTCAATAGTTACTGACAAAAATTGAGCTTTACAATTTTCTAATTTTGGTTAAATTCACGAATGAAGGGGAGGGGGGTTGTATGGAGTAGATATTAAGAATACTGTGGTGTCTGTTGGCTTAGTTGGGTAAATGGCACCAATAGCGTGGTGTGGAAAATGCCAACAACACCGGTTCAATCTCCATACCTGCTGTGATAGTTCATTGAGGCCTGCCTTCTTACCTTACTCCATGCTTAATGTGAAATGGTACCCTTCAAGCTATAAACCATTGTATATCCCCGTTTCTAAATGGAGAGCCTATAAACCTTCATGGATTATTGCCACCGTTGAGCTTAAAGGTTAACAATTAGTGTCACAGGAGTTTGTTTTGCTAAAGATAACAAAATAAAACAATAAATGTAGCATTAAAAAACCACAATATTGAGTAACGGGGTGAAAGGAGTGAACACTGCTGCTGTCGGGGCTGCAGATGGCAGCAGCCGCGGGACAGCGCGAGACCGGGAGACCAGTCTTCAAATAAAGAACCGTTTAAGCGCGAGCTCCGGATCTGACCGGCCCGGACCGGACCAGACCAGGCCAGGCGCCGGCGGGTGCAGTACACACCGGGGCGGCTGCGGGCAAAGAGATGGAGGAAGAGGAAGCTGCTTCGGAATCCGTCCGCTGGAAACTCCATCAGTGCCCGCACTCGGCCTCCAGCTCGGGGCCGTCAGCGTGAGTCAGCGGCCGGAGCGGGGAGGGGGGGGGAGAAGAAATCCAGGCCCGACCCGGGAGCGGACTGAGAGAGTGAGGCCGGTGTGGGCAACTGGGCCGCTCCTGTGAGTATGGAGTGTCCGCCGTGTGTTTCTCCGTCCCCCGCGGGACCGTTACAGTGAGCAATGGGGCTGATATTCCGCTTACTCCGACACTAGGCCTCTGGTGGGGAGCAGGAGGCTCGCTGGCCGCTGGTTACCAAGCTGTGGATATTCATTAAGAACAACAGCCAAACTTCATCTATCCCGAGGCGGTTAGCTGGCGCTTTATTCTTTTTGTATAATAATTATAACCCCCCATCCACTCATCCAAGTTTATATTTTAGTAAGAATTATAATTACAAACCCCACCATTTACTCATCACAAGTTGATATTTTAGCATTTTCACATTCTGGTAAATTTTTGACTCGAATCTGTTGGAGTTTTGGACAAGATCCACTTTTATTTGAAGGTTGACCATTTTCGGATGTTTTGCCACAGCGAATATTGTTATTGCTTTAGAAGTTTCTTTCCTGTTCTAGCAAATGCTCGTGTAACAGAAAGGGTGTGCTTTGCTGATGCAGGATGTCCTGCACTCATCTTTTAAAAAGCTGTGGAATGTTACACTTCTCCCTGAAAGTTAACAATGTTTCTTATCGAATTTGAAAATATATTTAATTGTATATAAGTCTCCTGCATTATCGTGAATTGGAATCTACATTTTATTTCATAACATGGGAATTCACCAAGCTGAAACATTTCCATCTCTACTCCTGATTTAGCCAGAGATGTTTGTGCTCTGTCATCTTTTTGCGGCAGCTTTTCTACATCCATGAAATAGTGTGTATCTGCTCCCAAGTATAGCACGATTTTCTTAAGTTTTGTCACCAGTTTGAAATTTGCTGTCTGCCCTAGTATTTTTCCCCAATCAAACTCTACTGCTTTTCTAATTTTCCAAATCTGGCTACTGATCGATACATTCTGCTTTTTGAATATTCCTAGCTGGCTGCAGAACTGGACCTTGCTACTTACTGCCTACCGCTCTAACTGTTCTGGCACTGATTCCACAATGAACCTTTACGCCGCTGTAATAGCCCTGAACCAGTCCATATTCTAACAATACCTCCTGCCTAAGGCTTCTGATCTCAAAAAAGGCACTTGGGTGCTTTTCCTTTCTTGTATCAATCCCCAGATGCTTCTCAGTAATCATTTCCTATCTCCATTCATGTACTCATTTGGCTGCTCCTTGAGCTTCCTTTTGTCTTTCCATCTATTATTGGGACCTGTTCTGATACATCCTTGGATTCTAAAAAGCGTAATGCACTGGTTATGATTTCCAAAATTCCATAGATTCTAGATAGGTCCCAGCAGATTAAAAGTCAGCAAACATAACCTCGATTCGAGAAAGGATGAAGAGAGAAAACAAGAAACACGCAGGTCAGTTAATCTGACATTAGTCATCAGGAAAGTGCTGGAATCTATTATTTAGAAAGTCTTAACAATGCACTTAGAAAAGCATAGTATGATCAGACAAACTCAACGTGGGAAATCACGCTTGACAAATTTATTAGAATTTTTGAGGATGTAACTAGTAGGAGCTAATAAACATAGTATAATTGCATTCCCAAAAGTCATTTTGTAATCACACAAGTCAAGGGCTCATAGAGTTCTTGGGTAATCTTCTTTCTCCTTCTTAGGCAGTACCTCCGGAGTCGAGAATGATTTGCTTCCACACTAAAAATGAGTTCTCGGGTGACTGAGGAGTCCAATGCGCAACCAACAGTCTCGGTCACAGGTAGGGCAGACGGTTGGAGGAGTGGGTGGGTGGGGTGTCCAGTTGCCATGCGCTCCTTTAGCTGTCAGGCTTGGCTTCAGCTTGCTTTCGGTGATGAAATCCAAGGTTCAGATCCTTCCCAAATGCTTTTCCTTTATGTGAGGCAGTATTGGGCCAGGGATTCCCAGGTGTGGTGGGCTGTTGCACTTTTTCAAGGAGGTTTTGAGGGCATTCTTGAAATGCTTCCTCTTGCCCTCCTGGGATTTGCTTCCCGTGTCAAAGCTTTGAGTAGAGGACTTGTTTTGGGAATCTTGTATCAGGCATGCACATGATGTGGCCCACTTAGCGAGTTGATTGAGTATGATCATTGCTCCGATGCTAGGGATGTTGGCCTTGGTGCACCTGCCAATGAATTTGCAGGATCTTGTGGAGGCAGCACTGGTGGTACTTCTCCAAGGTTTTGAGATGCCAGTTGTGCATAGTCCACTTCTGAGATATAGGAGTGGATATCACTACTATTCTGTAGACCATAATCTTGGTGCTCGGTCTGAGGTCCTGGCAATATATTAGCATGGATGGATGATTGACAAACAGGAAGCAAAAAGTAGGGATAAATTTAGATATTTTCACATTGGCAGGCTCTAATGCTGCAAAGATCAATGCTGGGGCCTCAACTATTTACTATCTATATTAATGACTTCAATGAAGAGACTAGAGTAATTTATCCAAGTTTGCTGATGATGCAAAACTGAGTTGCAAGCAAGCAGTGAGGAGGATGCAAAGAGATATAGACAAGACTATATGAGTCTGCAACAAGTAGATTGCCAGATGGAGTGTATTGGTGTGAAAGTGTGAAGCTATTCATTGTACCTGCATGCTAATTGTGTGTTCCTTTAATGAGTAAATCCAAGTGTCTCTGAAAATCAACATTTAAAATTTACACGTCTTTTAAATAATGTCCTCTTTTTAGGTCAAACCAAACCAAGTAAACAAACTCAGATTAAATCAGGACAAAGTAAAAGGGGCAGCTCCCCAAAAAGGAGGGGGAACAGCCCGAACAGAAATCAAAGTACAAAGGAAACTTAAAAACATCAAATTAAAATGTGATTATTAGGGTCAATAATGCACCCCAACCCCTGCGGTGCCCAGCGGGCGCGGAAAGCATCAACCTCGCCCGTGGACACCGCATGCTCCCTCTCCAGGGACACCTGGCCGTGAACGTAGCCGCGGTAGAGGGGAAGCATAATGTCCAGGAGGTAAAATGAGGAATCTGCATTGGAAACTCTTCTGTTCAGAGTGAATTGGACAGCAGGGATTTCCAAGAGACAGCTTAAGTTGTGAAGTGCTAACTCTCAAGAGGGCTTTGCAGTCTGCCTCATCGAGAAATTCTGTCCAAATAAAGGTCAGTTCAGATATAATCACTCCACATACTTCAGCCTCATCGATATGCCTTGTGGATTTAGGACCAAGTGTTTCTTGTAGCATCATGGTGGCCTTGACTGTAAGCCAGATAGCGCAACAAGATGTGCACTGTGCCAGCTGCTCTGGTGACATCCAGCCACTTTTCCACCATCTAGTACATCCCTGATTCTGGTGACCATGTCAGCAGGGCCCTTTCCTCCACCAGTCACCTGAAATTGTGCTTGAGGGGATTTAAGGGGATGCAAACACGAGGGAAAGAGGAATAGGGGGATAAGGGGGTAGCATGAGCGGAGGTAATTTGTACTAAAGGATCTTCGTCTTCTGCAGTCCCTCAGGACTGAGGATGACTTTCTTCCACTCGGGGGTTGTAGGTACTGAGGTTTCTAATAGTCCAATGCTGGATCACACTGCCACAAGTAGGGCAGGTAATGTTTGATGAGGTGAATAGGTGGGATGCTTTGATTTTGGAATGCTCCTTCCGAGGTCAAGCTGTTTGTGCTTGACCTCTACCTGGGCCTACTGGAAACATTTGTAATGTTTGGTACCTTTGTGGTTGCTTCTTCTCCAGCATAGGCAAGAGATTCCCAAGTATAGGTGGGGATATGGAATTTTTTTTCAGGGAGACTTTGAGGATGTCCCTGAAATGTTTCCTCTGCCTTCCTGGTAACCACTTGTCATGATGAACCTCAGAATAGAGAGTTTGTTTTCGGAGTATTGTGTCAGGCATGCGTGATCCTTATCAACGGATCTGCTATACTCCCAATACAAGTGCAAACTGGGATCAAGCAAGGTTGTGTCATCACCAATGTTCTTTTCCATCTTCCTTGCTGCAACACTCCACCCATCTCCTTGAAACTCCCCACCAGAGTGAAACTACAGGACCAACGAGAAACTAATCAACCTGTGTTGCTTCTAGTCCAGAGCAAAGAGCACCTCAGCCTCTGTCAGCCTGCTCTGTTGCACAACACTGCCCCACTCACCCCCGAGAAGAATATTTGTTGACAAAGACTTGAAACTCAGCACCAAGCTCATGGTTTGCAGGTCTGAAGTGCTATCTGCCCCCTGTATGCATCAGAGACATGGACAACACACAGCCAACATCTTAAATCCCTGGAGAAATACCACCAATGGTGCCTCTGCAAAATCCTGCAAATTCAATGGTAGATAGACATTCGAGTATCAGTGTCCTTTCTCAGGCCAACATCCTAGCCAACTAAGTTGAGCGAGCCCCATTGTCTGTATGGATACAAGTCTCCCAAGCTAAAATATAACTGTTTGACGTAACTACATATTTCTGCTTAATCTCTTTTAGTAAGGTATTTCAATTAACTGAATCAAATGCTTTGATCAGTAGATGGAAACAGTGAAGAGTTCCTGATATTCTCAACATTTTGGGGATTTTTTGTCTGACAGCAGAGACTATGTCAGAGGTTCCTCTGGAAGGTCTAAAACCACACTCTTTTTGAGGGCTTTGTCAGCCACAGCAAGTAGGCAATTCAAGACAAGGCATGTCAGGATTTTCCCTACTGTGGGCAAGAGAGAAATACCTTGGTGGTTTCCACAGCATGATTTATGCAGCAAAAGCAAGTACAACGATATGATTATTGGGTCTGGTTGGCAAAAAACCATCAGTCCTACCAGATCCTGTTTTCTCAATTCTTGAGTCCAGCATTCCAGGGAAGGACAAAGGAAATGCTTTAAAGACATTCTTAATCCCTCCTTGAAGGGCAGTGACATTGACCTTAGTGACTGACTGGGAAGAGCTTGCTGTCAGTCATTCAGAATGGTGACTAGTCCATTGTGTTGCATCTTGCTTTGAGGCTCAACACCTTAATAAAGCAGCAGATCTGTAATAGAGACGGAAAGAAAAGGAAGTAGATGCTGCACTCAGGGCATCCTGACCCATGTGCCCAAAGATCTATGGTTCAGGAATCTGCCTGCTCAGTCTCATGAAGGCCTATGACAATTCACGACCCTGAATAGACATCATTCACTATTTCATGGGGAGTTTCTGTCATTAATTTTATTTAGTAATACTGATTGTAGATTTATAGTGGTTCTACCATCATCAAGGAACTATTACTACAGAATTGTTTGGCTGGCGCAACTAGATTGTAGGTGCCAGGAGCAAAATCAAATGGAACACTTCCTTGACATGTAAAAGCAAGTATGATATTGCCTTGTCTGGTTGAAGAATGGGTCTTTGAAATTAAGACTTTTCAATTGGTGTTGTATTTCCCAAATGGACAATTAAAAGTGCAACAGGAAGTAGTTAAGTGAAGTAGTTAAGTGAAGTATCAACTTTCACAAAAAATATCTAGAATGCAGTAAATTAGAAATAAGATAAAATGAAATTTAAGATCCTAACGAGCAAGAAAACATGTTGGAGAATAGGCCCAGCAGACTTAGTGTTGGTTTCATATTACACCACAAGCGTAAATATTCCTGATATGAGTAATATTGTTGGTTTCAATGTGCATACCTGAGCCGAAAGTTATCAATGGCTAGACTAGCCTTAAGCATTCAAAAGCAATCTAAAGCTTTAGGTGCAAGCGTTATTTTTCTTCTCCCCCCCCCCCCCCTCAACTTTTGTACACACCTTTTGAATATTGTCTTTCAAACAACAGGGTGAGGAATCTATTGGGTTTATTATAATATTTGACAGTAATTAGTGTTAATTCGGTTTCTTTATTTTCTGTGAAATTCCTAACATTGGATGAATTGCTCCTTAATTTTTTATTTTAAGCTCACAATATAAATTAATGCTAGTGATTAGTTCTTTACAGCTCTTTACTTTCAGATCAGTGACAAAGTTCAACATTTAAAAAATATATACATATTTTCTCTATAAACCAATTTTGAAGATTTCATCTTATGCTGAAAAGAGAGTTCTTTTCTACCACTAAAAATCCAGTATTTTGAAAGTTGCTCATCGTGTATTAAATGAAGAAGACCAGGTGGAAGAAGAGGATAAGCATTACAAATTAAACTTGTTATTGAAAAATTGACAAGTTCAGAGTGGAAAAGGCAGTTATTTTTAAAAAGGGAGTCAAATATTGAGGACAAAAGGGACAATGTTTGATTAAGAAATTTTACACTTGATTTATAAAGAAAAATCAAGGTTTACAATGTAGTTCTCCCTCACTTTTGAGTAACTGAAAATTTACACAAATTGTCAGGATTAGTTAAGGCGCATAATCTGCCTTGTAATCTTAATGCTTTGAGGTGGTCTGTGCACGATTTTCTCTTGATTTTAATGGGCCATAACTTCTGAACTCCCCAGTGTCACATTGGGGAGATACCCCAAAGATGTGCTGGGGAATCCCTCTCAGAAGTTCACACTGAGAGTTTGCACAGCAATTGCCCTGGCCCTCCTCGGACCTTCGATTTCTTCCGTAAATTGGTCTCTTCACTCCCACTCTTCTGCACATTGACTCTGGGCCTCAAGAATACACTGCAGTGCCTGGATCTCGCCTAGTCTGAATCGGAAGGTTGGGTGAAACAGGCTGGAAAAAAATAATGCAAGTAATCCAATGCTGATTTCCACTCTGAGGAAATTGCGGCCCAATGAAACTGAGCAGACTTGAATTTAGACTTGCGGACTTCGATTACCTGTTCACCATAATATAGTCAGGAAGGTGGGGGAAGATCAACCAAAAATGGGCAAACCTGTTTGCTGTTAATTTTTAAATGTCTCTGTTACCCCTTTGTTCTGAACCCCTTTGTTCACCAGTCTTGAGATGCCTAGCTGTTCGCTACTTAGTTGGGGTAATATTTACAGTAGCTAGTAGGCCAACCTATGGTTATATATTGTATTTGAATTCTTTCCAAATTATCTGCATATGTTTAGTCCAATTTCGGATTAGTAAATGTTAGTAACTATTAAGTTAATTTCTTGTCTGACACATTGAATGACTAGTTGATTATTATAAATTCTAGTCATACTTTAAACCTTTAGGAAATTGACTGTACCCTTGAAATTTGAATAGCTTTGTTGCTTGAATTCTGGGAATATTGAATTTTTTTCAGTGAAGTGTCTTTAACCCGTTCATTACTGTTCTCTCTGAATACAACATGTTTTCAGATTGGATGTGATAATTACTTTAAAAACTGAATCTGTTCCCATCTCTAGTCCTGTGGATTCAAGTTTCAAGAGCAGCCTACACAAGGACATTTATTTTTAATTTGGCAGTTTTTTGATACTGATAGGTTTTTGTAGAAGTTGTATAAAGACAGCAATAAAGTAAAACCTGCATATTTAAATATAAAGCAGATATTGTCTTTCAATGTGTCTTGTCTTACTACAATAGTAACAGGGTTTTGGTGAGGTCCACAACTAGCCAGGTGTTTTTGCTGACAGCCTGCTGCCTAATGACTCATGCCCTCATTCAGCAGCTGCCTGCTAGTTCCTTTTGTTGTTGGCATTGTTGCTGCACACCCCTTGTTAATACACATGATGCCCAGGGCAGACCTTGGTTGACATCAGTGTACTTGTCTTAAGAGGCCCCAAGACCTGACGTGGGATAGAAGTTGGTTTGCATCTGCCTCAGAAACTAATTGTGAACTGGATGATCTCTTATTGGCTAGAAACATGCTTTGGTAATAAGGGAAAGCATAGACATTGTTGGTCCATCTGTTCAGCTATTCATTGTTCTCACTGACTGCCTGGATGCCTGCAGCTCAAAGTGTATACGGATTTTTTTGTTAACTGCAACATAGAATCAAATGTCTGTCTGCTTTTCAACTAATGTAAGTGATAGAAATAACATTTTTAAAAAATGATAGTTGTACTTTCTTGTGCCAGGACAGTTTATATTGGTAAATATAAGCAGAGTTTATGTAGTAAAATAAGTACAGAATTTAAGAGCATCATGATGATGTAGATGACTTCCTCTTACTAATTTTGAATTGCAGCCTATCTAATATTTGGAAACTTTGGTGTCAGAATGGTTCTATAGTTGCAATATAATCCACCATTTTAAGCAGTTAGTTAAACTTGAATTTTAGAAAAGCTGCAAACTATTCTGTTGGAACAAAATTATTGAGAAGAAACAACTAGAAAGCATTTTTATTGTCTCTGACTTTTGTATCAATAAAATGTGTTACAGAAAATCTACAGTTTAGTAACCTTAGTGAAAGATTTAGGCAAAAATATATGAAGCTTTATTTTCTTTTTGTGCAGGCATTTAATTGATAAATAATTGTTTTATGTTTCAAAAGTAAATAAAACCAAAAATGGCTAGCTAGTCAACTTCTGGAAAGAGAAAGAAAAGTTTTTTGCAAATGCCCTTTTTTTTATGGATACTAACTGATTGATTCTATATTTACAGCATTTGCTGCTTTTTTCCAGTTTTTGTACTGCTTCATTTAATTTGTACAAAACAAAGGGGTGCTAAGTTATCTATTACCCTTTTTGGTTATATTGACCTATATTTGTTGCAGCAAAATGCATTTTTTTGTTATGTTCTTTTGTGCAATGCAGCATACTTTGTAAATACAATATAGGTTGTGGCTAGGAAGGGGTTAAAATACATTGCTATTGTGTCCATACGTGCAGCAATTAATGCAAACTTTTCAGTGAGCAGACCACCAGTTGCTTGCCTTCAGCAGCCTTCATGGACATCTGGTGGTCCTTTTGCATTAACCAGTTCATTTTATGCAAGACCTTTATTCTTTTTCAGATTCTGATTGCACAAATTATTGTTAGTTTTTAATTTTAAAATTAGCAAGGGATTTGTAATGTTATCGACTTAATACAGTAATTTGATGGCTGCTACAACACTGCGTATGGTATGTACAACTTACTATCTGGAGTGTATTCTTCTGTTATACAAAATCTGCTTCAGTAGACAAAGAAGTGCAGAAGAAAACTTGGAACTGAGCAGCCATCGTGGTAGCATTGCTAATAGTGTAACAAATAATTTCTTAATTGTTACTAACATTTACATGAATTCCTATGTTCACCATTTAATAGGTATGATTAGTCACTTGGCCAGATATCCTGCTCTGTAAAAATTTTTTTCTATTTCTAATCTGAATGTACCCTTTAAAGTTACACTCCAACTATGGGATGACATGTTAAAAGGCTGTGGAAAACGGTGTAGAATTCTTGATGCAATAGACCAGCCGAAATTTAACTTGTTTTAATAACATTTTTGTGCCTTTCTGATTTTCTGAGCAGGATAGGAAAATATTAGCCAAAGAAACCCACAATATAGTATTGAACAGTTCGGCATTTGAATAATAACCCTTTAAACTGTGGTTCATATATATATTTCCACTTTTTTGAGCTATTGAATGAGTTAACACTGGATGTCTTTTTAAAGATAAATCTAGTGTTGGTATGCAGTTTTTGTTCATTTGTCTATACAATGTTAGCATCCAGTAACATTCATGGTATCTAGTTATTTACTCATGTTGCTTTGATCTAAACAGCAGTATCTACGTGGTAAAAGGAACTCACTCATGTCAAGGGCTATACATCTGTAGTATATTTTGCACAAATACATTGTAAATGAGTGAATGTTGTATTACAACAATATTTGAAGATGAACAAGATGTGATACAAGATAAACTGTGATGATTTTTCTTTTCCTGACACCTAGCAGGCCCATTTGTTCCTTGTATAACTGTGGTACATATGCTGTGTGCAAATTGAGCACCTATTGCGCCATATATCGATGCGTGTCACTGTTATTTCAATGATTGGTGTGTATATATCTTGGTTGACTTCCAAATGAAATGTTTCAACTTCTATATAATGTCGCTAACAGCAACTTGTTCCATTGTGAAATGTTGGAATACCCCAAAAGATTTAGCAGCTGTTCATTATGGGGATAGTCCTGCAGTCTAAAGTAGTATTGAACATATTACTTAAATTTGATTATCAAGTACTTTCTTGGGGGTGTGGGGAGAATATTCAAAATCTTTATATTTTACTCTGTTTCTTATGCTATTTTCTTTATGATCAATCTGAGAAGACAAATTCTTAACAAAAATAGATCTCAAACGACTTTCTAACCATGAGTTGGTACAGTGTATATAACATCCCCAATAAAAAGATGAATATCACCTATTGAATAACTTCTCCATTTGTGATAGAATGCAATCTATAAGACAATGATGTCGGTGTTCCATGATTTGTTTGGCAGTTGTATTGTTCCAAAAGGGCAAGCCAGACACACTCAAGCCCCTGCACTCTTTGGCCTTTGTTCATTCAAAATTGTCCATTCAGTATTAGTGCATTCATGATGGTATGCTGAAGCATTGCATCCTAGCAACTAAGTGTAGTTGCTTAGCATCACATTTTTGAAATAGATTCATCCTTTTACTACATAGAGAAAATAATTGTTTTTACAGTTGGATGATTTCTCTCTGTTAAATGTTATATTATAGAAACAATACAATCCTTGATTAGATAATCTAGTGCACCCATTTTGTGTGTTTTTGCTTGTTGTTGTAAAAAATGAGTATCCAGATTATTCGTCATTCATTCAGTCTCCACGTATGAATGTGGTTTTCTGTTTTCCATGGAACTAAAAACACACCTTGTGGGCACCAACAGTTTTACAAGAGCCTGTTCTAACGGGGCACTTAGGAAATCATATTATGATCAAAGGAAAAGGAGATCGTGTTTGGCAAATGTATTGGCATGTTTTAAGAATCTAACTGGGAGGATAAATAAAGAGGAGCCAGTAGATGTAGCATACTTAGATTTCCAAAAGGGATTTGATAAGGTCTCCAATTAAAAGGTTAATATGCATGATAAGGCCTTAGAGTTGGAGTAATAGCCTTGTGGTGGATTGCTTAATGAACAGGAAATAGAGAGTAGGATAAATGCGGCATTTTCATGTTAGCAGACTATAATTAGTGAAACGCCACAAAGATCAGTGCTGGGGCTTCAGTTTTACAATTTATGTTAATGACTAAGACTGAAAGTTATGCATCTGAGTTTGATGATGATACAAAGTTAGGTGGGAATGTAAGCTGTAAGGAGGAGACAGAGAGGCTGTAAAGATGTATATAGGTTAAGTGAGTGAGCAACAAGGTGACAGATGGAATATAATATGGGGAAGTGTGAGGCTATTCATTTTGGGAGTAAGAATTGATGGGCAAAATATTTTTTGAAAGGCATGAGAGAGACTTTAGTGAATACAAGTTAACATGCAAGTAAAGCAAACAATAATCAACATGCTGTGGGTTGCCACTGACCAGAAACTGAACTGGGCTTGCCGATCCTGGCCACAAACTCGATTCCTCATCCTAGAGTCATGGCCTACAGTTGAGAACTGCTGTGTTGGGCTGTCATTTCCCTGAATAGTATACTGATTGTCTCTTGGTGAATAGTTCAGCAATCTGAACTTGTTCGTTAGAATATCATATAGCAGGGAGTCTTCGTATATTGCTTGTATGACTTGAATCCTTTTTATACTGTTAACTACATGTCATAAGTAAATTATCAAGTCAATTTATTTGCAAGCTCTAAAATTGCTAGCAGATTGCGATTTTAAGTTTGACACATTGAGAATGATATTTGTAGATTTGTGTCTTGACACACTTGGGTGATATAAAAGGACACGGTATCTTAATGTTCCAGCTTTAAATTTAATGTAAATTCATTTGTTTAAGTGAGAGGTTCAGTGACGTACTTGTTGACAGGGGTTTTCTCTCGAGGCTATGTATTGCTACTACTCAAGCTCATGAAACGCAGTGTACTGATTTTAAGACATGATTTTATTTAACCGAACGATTGAATGGGAGAATGATATAAAGTAGCACAGCACTCCAGATAGAGGTTGCGGCCCACCCGATATCACTCAGACATGTCAACAGACCCAGACTGTTAGCAGAATGGGGACACAGTATAACATTGAAAAGCAATCAGGTCAGAAGGAATACAGCGGTAGTTAAGTTTCAAGGGAGTAAGACAAGGCTGGAAGGTCTCTACTTTAATGCCAGGAGTATTAAAGGCAAAATGGATGAGTTAAGGGCGAGGATTGACACGTGTAATTATGATATAATAGCCATTACAGAAACGTGGTTGAATGAGAGGCAGGATTGGCAGCTCAACGTCCCGGGATATAGAATCTTCAGGCGAGACAGAAGAGGGGGTATAAAGAGGAGCAGGCATTGCATTATTAGTTAAGGAGACAGTTACTGCAGTAAGGAGAGATGATATCTTGGAGGGGACATCAAATGAAGCTTTGTGGATCGAGTTTAGGAATAAAAAAGGGACAGCTATGTTGCTAGGTGTTTATTATAAACTCCCCCAGATAGTCAGTGGGAAATTGAAGAGCAAAGATGCACAATTCGCAGAGGGGTGTAAAAATAATAAGAGGGTAATTATATTAGGTGATTTCAACTTTTCCAACATTAATTGGGATAGCCATCATGTCAAGGGCTTAGATGGAGTAGAGTTCTTAAAATGTATACAGGAAATCTTCTTGGGTCAATATGTGGAGGATCCAACAAGGGAAAGAGCTCTGCTGGACCTAATTCTGGGGAATTAAGCTGGACAGGTGGTTGATGTGTTGGTGGGGGAGCATTTTGGTGATAGCGACCACAACATGGTCCAGTTCAAATTTGTTATGGACAAAGAAATTGACAAGTTGCAGAAAAAGGTTTTGGATTGGGGGAGAGTAGATTTTAACAAAATTAGGCAGGATCTGGCCAAAGTAGACTGGAATGAGTTACTTGTGGGGAAATCTACGGAAGAGCAGTGGGGGGTAGATTTTCAAAGATGAAATGGAGAGGCTACAGGCCCAACATGTTCCCTCTGGGTAATAGGAAGGTGTAACAAACCCAGAGAACGATGGATGACCAGAGACATTCAGGATACAATGAGAAGGAAAAGAAAGGCTTTTAACAAGTATTAAGGGGAGTACGTCTGTGGAGGCATTACTGGAGTACAGAAAGTGCAGGATGGAGCTTAAGAAATCAATTAGGAGAGCAAAGAGGGGATATGAAAAAATGGCTGGTAAAAGTAGTGAAAATCCTAAGATATTCTATAGGTATATCAATGGGAAGAGGATAACCAGGGAAAGAGTAGGGCCCATTAGGGACCAAGGGGAAAATCTGTGGGTGGAGGCAGAGGACATTGGTAGGGTGTTAAACGAATATTTCACATGTCTTCACCCATGAGAATGAGGAGGTAGTTATGGAACTTGGGAAGAGAGACTGTGAGGCTCTAGAGAAAATTATCAGAGGGAGTGACAAGGTATTGGCAGGCTTAAAAGTGGACAAATCTCCAGGTCCGAATGAATTGTGTCCCAGGCTGCTGTGGAAGGCTAGAGAGGAGATTGCAGGGGCTCTGACCCAAATTTTTAATTCCTCCCTGGCCACCGGGGAGGTGCCAGAGGAATGGAGAACAGCTAATGTGGTCCCACTATTTAAGAAAAGTTGTAGAGACAAACCAGGGAACTACAGACCAGTGAGTCTCTCACCTGTGGTTGGGAAACTACTGGAGAAGATTCTGAAGGAGAGAATCTATCTCCATTTGGAGAGGCAAGGTTTAATCAGGGATAGTCAGCATGGTTTTGTCAGAGGGAGGTCATGCCTAACAAATTTGATTGAATTTTTTGGGCATGTAACCAAGTGTGTGGATGAGGGTAGTGCGGTTGATGTAGTTTACGTGGATTTCAGCAAAGCCTTTGACAAAGTCCCAAATGGGAGGCTTATTAAGAAGACTAATGCACATGGGATACAGGGTGATCTGACAAGGCGGATTCATAATTGGCTTAGCAGTGGGAAACAGAGGGTGGTGACAAATGGCTGGTTTAATGACTGGAGGCCAGTGATCAGTGGCATACCACAGGGATCCATGCTGGGCCCCCTATTGTTCATCATTTATATAAATGACATAGATGACTATGTGGAGGGTAGGATCAGTAAGATTGCTGATGACACAAAGATTGGCCGGGTGGCTAACAGTGAGGTTGAGTGTCTTGGGTTACAGGAAGATATAGATGAGATGGACAAATGTGCAGAGAAGTGGCAGATGGAATTTAACCCTGAAAAGTGTGAGGTGATGCACTGTGGAAGGAGTAATTTGACCAGGAAGTATGTTATGAGAGGTCTGACACTGGGAAGTTCCAAAGAACAAAGGGACCTTGGCATGTTAGTTCATAGGTCTCTGAAGGCGGAAAGGCAGGTTAATGGGGTGGTGAAAAAGGCACATGGTACACGCACCTTTATCAATCAGGGTATAGATTACAAAAGCAGAGAGGTCATGATGGAGTTGTATAGAACTTTGGTGAGGCCACAGCTGGAGTAGTGTGTGCAGTTCTGGTCGCCACATTCTAGGAAGGACGTGAACGCACTGGAGGGGGTGCAGAGGAGATTTACCAAGATGCTGCCTGGGATGGAACATTTAAGTGATGAAGAGAGGTTGGATAGGCTTGGGTTGATTTCTCTGGAACAGAGAAGACTGAGGGGCGACCTGATTGAGGTGTTCAGGATTGAGGGGCATGGACAGGGTGGATAGGGAGCAGCTGTTCCCCTCAGTTGAAGGGTCAGTTACAAAGGGACACAAGTTAAAAGTGAGGGGTGGGAGGTTTAGGGGGGATTTGAGGAAAAACTTGTTTACCCAGAGGGTGGTGACATTCTGGAATGCGCTGCCTGGGAGGGTGGTGGAGGCAGAATGCCTCGCATCCTTTAAAAAGTACCTGGATGAGTACTTGGCACGCCATAACATTCAAGGCTATGGGCCAAGTGCTGGCAAGTGGGATTAGATGGGCAGGTCAGGGCGTTTCATGCGTCGGTGCAGACTCGATGGGCCGAAGGGCTTCTTCTGCACTTGAGTATTCTGTGATTCTGACAAAGCCCTCGCAAGGGCAATTATACAGTTACAAAATAATTTCTCCCACCTTTCTGGTAGGCATATTCCAGTAAACATTAATACAAATCAGTCAATAATAATCCTGTCATTAACTCCAACCAATAACAATACACATCTTGACCTCATGGGATTTCATTTATTAGTAATTCTGGACGTTACCTTCCTTTTGTTGCCCAGCGACACAGGACACTGGACAGTGCGATGGGAGAATGATTCCCACTGAATTGAATCCATGTGACACTTGTCCAACCCTGAGAAATCCTTTGTCTGTCTTGCACCTGTGTTATCAGCTTGGAGCTGTACAGTTCTATTCATCAAATTGGCATTGGTAGCCATCTTGTTCCTGACCACTGCTGATAACATAACTGCATTCAGTGGAACCATTGTCCTCTGGAATGCAGGCACTGTCTAAACCTACCCCCATCTAGCCCTGCAGTACCTTGTCATTAACTGAAACTTCACAAAATCCTAAAATCAAACTACATTAATTTCATAAATTCAAAATACATGTTTTTTAAATGAAAAATACTTGTAAGTTAAATAGAGCTGTCTTCTATAGCAGCAGCCCTTGTCAGCATTCCCCTAGTCCAAGATCATTCACTCTTAAGTCAATATTGCGTTAGTGTTCTAAAACCTATAGTCATGTGTTTTATTAGCCTATTCTAGCCCCCTACATCAGTACTATATTATACAGCAGCATTTTAAGCAAGTGTAGGTGTGTGCCAAAGCTAAAGAAGGATTTTATGCTTCAAATTTACCTCAAGGTTTACGTTATTGGAATATCAGTTGAAACTAATGTCTTAACATGAGACACCTTGGTAAGCATTGCTAATGGCAGCTACAGTAGTGTGGTGGCTATGTGATTTATCACAATGACATTGATGTATGGGATCAGACCAAATGATGAGCATTTCAGATATGCAGTGCAGTGCATCTTGAGCCTTTATATATAGTTTGAAAGAACTAATTTAATTCAACTTTATCAGAAAAATGTTCTATGTTAAATGATGTGTTGTAGCCTCTGACAAAACTGACTTGCTCATTGCTCGTAAGTGTGAACTAGATGCTGAACTGAAAGTTTGTCTGGTAGTAAACAGGAAGGATTGCAAGCCATTTGTGGGTTTTTTAGTTGCTCTAAGTGGGTCAATGAATTGAGTCTTTAAATATCGACTTGTTTTTTAGAAATAATGTATATACTGTATGTGCAGCGTTTCTTTTTAAAGTTATCTGGGAGGGTTTCCTTATAGAACTTGGCTGTTTTTATGGCAAGAATTTCTCATCCAAGAGTTTTTAGAGGCCTGCGTTGGGACATTTTGCTAGTGTGGTTGCAAGTTAAATTTATTGCATAATCATACATATTTACGTACAGCAGGAAGTTGAAAATCAGCAAATTATTTTCTTCTCTTGCCCTTGCAGTTCAAGCATTCTACTGTTACATGCAACTATGTTAACAACAGCTATTTAAGTTTTTATTAACATAAGAAAGGTTACTTGAATTGTCATTGCAAATAAAAGAATGGTGAATATGTTGAATAATTACTTTGCAGTTTTACAGTATTTACAATGCGGAAGAGGTCAGAATGGTTCGACATCTCACAGAAAACTATATTGAATCAGGGAAAGGGACTTGTCAAAATTAATATAAGTAAAGCAACAGTAATTTTTTAAAAAAGGCATTGAATATTGATGGCTTGCTTTTGTGGAATAGTGACTTATTATTCCATCATTCAGCGCTTTGAAGGAATAAGGTGAGACCATTGCAGATGCCCTAACTATAATCTTCCAAAGTTGCCTCTCAAATACTTCAACTTGGAAAAATTGTGCATGCCACTCTGCTGTTTAAGAAAGGTGAGAGGGGGAAGCCAGAGATTGGTAAGCAATGTGGATGGAAGCATAATCTATTAATATTTCTCTTTGTAATGTTACGTGAATGGGTAAAACTGTAGCAAATAGATTTCAATTTAGTTAAACATGAGGTTATCTACTTTGGACCTAAAATGGATATTTTCTAAATAGTGAAGAGCTAGAAACAATGGAGATTGAAAGAGACTTGGGGTCCTGGCATGTTGATCATTAAAATTTCATGAGCAGATACAGAAAATAGTCAAAAAGGGTCATTGAATTCTGGCCTATATATCTAATGGACTAGAATACAATGGAGGTAGAAGTAACACATTCTATTTTTAATATTTTCAGCGCCCTCATTGATCGGAGGATGCAGTTAGTGTGACAAAATTACTCTTGACAGTTTCCATTATTAATGTTGACAGAGTCGTTTGCACATGTGTAAAATTTAATTTATTATTGATATAGAATGTAAATACAAATTATTCCCATTAAGGACCTTTTTTTTTAAAAAAAGTGGTAAATTAACTTAGATGGCTATGAGCAATCCCATGGAACTGTGTGGAAGTAATTCTGGTGGCCTGGTAAACTTTTTATCCCTTGACCAATACTATCAAAACAGAAATTGAATGAATGCTGAGTTGGTAACCTTGTGACATTTTTTTACCAATTGTTTGGGAGGTGGGGGATGGAGTAGAGATGTGACGAGCAGTGTTACAAGTTGAGTGTAATGGAACAAAGCAAGGTGATGGCGGTAATCCAGAGACCTAGGGCAATGCTCTGGAGGCCAGAGTTCGAAGCCCATCACGGGAAATCAAATTCCACATAGAACTTGAATTCTGTAAAAGGAGGCTAGGAGGCTATTTCAGTCAGTTCAAGGGTAATTAGAATGGGAAGTAAATGTTGGCAGTAAATTATATATCACTTTTCATGACCTTGTGTTATCCCAAAGTACTTCAAGCCAATGTACGTTTTTTGAAGTGCTGTAATACTGTACAGAAATATTTACACAAGATGAAATAGATTTAATTGAGTGGATACAGCTTCCCTCCGGTGGAAGAATCCTAAATAAGAGGGTAAAGGATATCTAGCCAGATGGAATCTTTTTCAAAAAATATATACAATTTAGGGGCATAACAGTGCAAGAATAAAAAAGTAATGCATTTGGACACTTAAGTATATTTTCTGCAGTTTGAGCATCATGTTGTGGCAGGACATTTAATTCATTGACAACCTGCAGCATAGATTTGTTAGGATGGTACCAGGATTGGAATCTAATTACAAAAAGGGTTTTGAGAAACTGGAGCTATTTCCATTTGACACAAGAAATCTTAAGCATTCCAGTGATATTTAAAATTCTGAAAAGTTTGATAAATAAAGACTAATTCTGACTCTGAGGGTGATAAATGGACCATCAATTTGAAACTGAAAATGAGTAAAGAGAGAGGTTAGAAGCGATTATTGAATCCATGTTCGAACATGGATTGCATTGTAGCAGGGAGTGGCACAGACGATTGCATCTATTATGGAAGGAAAAAGTAGGAAAACATTTGAAACGGGAAAATGCTAGGTTGTGTTGGATTATTTTGATTGCTCTATCAGATTTAATGGCAAGTCAACTGTTTGAATTGTCTTTTACTCTAATACCATTATTCTGCCATCTTCTCTATTCTTAAATGAATGTTCTGATAACATTTGACCCAGAAGTAGTACAGTAAGGAAAATTTGCAATTTGTAATTATTTTTAAGAATGTTTGAAAAGGACTTTATGATTCTTGGTCAGGCTCCAGGACATGGAGGGGATCCAGTTAGGGACCAATAATGTTTATAAAGTTGGTAAACGTTGAGATTCAAGGCATCTGCTTTTGGAATAAAGCCACAAGATTCCATGAATTTTGAACAAACGAAAACTTAACTATTGTTCAGAAAGGTCAAACAATTTTCAATGTCTATCATATCCTCTAACATTCAGGATAAGTCTGAGGCACTTATGAATTAATAGACGAACTGTGGTCAGACACATCTCGCAACAAAATAAATGACATGCAGCCGAGTCCGTGGATTTCTCAAAACCCTATTCAGACCTCGGTAAACACCCCCAAGTCAATCCAACCTATTAAAACTCTGTCTATGAGGAATTTCCAGCTGCAGCTTCAAAGATCTCTCTTTGGAATTCTCTCTGACTTGATGACTTTAACAATTGTCCACCGCACAGTGTTTCAATCTCACTTTGAGATTCCTTCTGCCTGGATTTCCAAGTATATTCAACACAAGCTCACAAGCACACTTTCAGAAGATGGCTGTGCCAGGCAGAACCCCACTGCTCCAAAGGGGTACCTTTGTCCCAATGGCCTTCTGCACTTGCTTGCAGCTCTTTTTTTAAAACCTAACTGGATCCTGTTTCTGTCCTTTTTTGTCTTTGTGACACTTATTGGTTGGCAGACTACCTCCAGAAGAGTTGTTCACTGGCCCTTGAACTATTCTGGTGATTTATTAAAACACTCCTAGACGATTTAGCCAGGAATCAAGGTAACGAGCATTGGAACATCCTGTACCTTAAATGTTACAATCTCCACAAATAATTTAGCACCCAGGGATAAACAGATCAATGGATTTCATGATGACTTTTAAGAGTGTTCATCAGTTATAAAAGTATCAGTTGTAATTTTCTTGGATAATAGCTGGCAATCCTTGACATGGAAGCAGTGCCAACAGGAAGTAAGTTAAGACCTGAAGTCATGTGGCTGGCAGACACGAAGGAGAGCTAGAGGCAGAAGGTGTTCGTGGGGTGTTTAGGTGCAAGCTGAGTTCTCTACAAAAAAAGTCAGTTTTATATTTGGCAGTGAAAAAGAAAAATAGAGTCCCAGAAGCTCTTGGAGAAGCGATGCATGATCAAGCTGAAAGGGATTGAATCTTAAAAGCAATGTGAACAACTCAGTTATGTGAAAGAGCTGAAAATTTGTATTGAAGGACCAGATTGTCAACCAGATATTGTTGGTTGGTTGGTGGAAAAGGGACTCTGATATGACCTGAATGAGAAAGGGTTCATAGTTGTGTGTCTTGTCGGTGTTAATTGTATTTGGGGACCTCGGATGGAATACAGCCGTCAGTGACCATGACTCAAAGACCAAATCAATTGAATGGGAAAAGGAGAGATTCACCTTACCAAAGGCTGAGATAGCTAGCATGTGGTGTCACATTTGTGTGGGGAATAATGTGGGTGCTAGTGGTTGTGTATGATTTATCTTTGTTGTATTGACTATTAATTTGAAATTTAACTTTTTATTTAAAGTATTATTTGCCTGTTAATTCTTGTCTAATTTACATTGATTCTGATTCATGTCAGTAAAAGCTACAAAAAGTGGAATGTTGTTGGTAATTTCTTTGTTTAGGTGTTATTCGGTAAATTTGGCTATTTGAGTTTATGCTTCTCCTATGGGGATCATAACAGTATCACATTCCCTTTAACTGTTACAATCATTGTTTCAATAGATACTTGTGATAAACCATTTCATGTTGTACTTCTCTGAAAAACATCTCTTCAAATAATTTCTTCATTCTAACTGGGGCGGCACGGTAGCACAGTGATTAGCATTGCTGCTTCACAGCTCCAGGGACCTGGGTTCGATTCCCGGCTTGGGTCACTGTCTGTGTGGAGTTTGCACATTCTCCTCGTGTCTGCGTGGGTTTCCTCTGGGTGCTCCGGTTTCCTCCCACAGTCCAAAGATGTGCAGGTTAGGTTGATTGGCCATGCTAAAATTGCCCCTTAGTGTCCTGGGCTGCGTAGATTAGAGGGATTAGCAGGTAAAATATGTAAGAATATGGGGGTAGGGCCTGGGTGGGATTGTGGTCGGTGCAGACTCGATGGGCCGAAAGGCCTCTTTCTGTACTGTATGATTTCTATGAACTGCAATCCAAAGTTTGCCCACCTGTTACTGGTGGAAACAGCCTGTGGAAATGGGCACTGATAATTTGATAACTTGTATCAGATTCACAACTGTAACCTTCTCTTGTTCCAGTCAGTAAAACTCCAGTCAATCCCAGTGTTCAAGTCTTCAGCGCTGTAACTGCTGATTCTTAGTAGCATTTCATTTGAGCCTTGCTTCAGTCCTTTGTCTATCAGCTATATAATGCCAACCAAGCCATGGCTGACACTTTTTGTAGCAGTCTTGCTAATGACTCAGAAGTTTATGGGTTCAAGTCCCACACCTGGACCCGAGTACAATAATCTAGTCTGACTCCCAGTGCAATACTGAGGAAGTAATGCACTGTCGCTGTCTTCTGGAAGGGATGTTAAACCAATGCCAAGCGTCTGCCAACTCCGGTTGATGTAATATATTTTGTGGCCCTATTTTAAAGAAGAGTAGGGGAGTTATCCCGGTATCCCGACATATGTATCCCTTAATCAACATCTCAAAAACATATTATCTGGCCATTATTACATTATTGTTTGTGGGAGTTTGCCGTGTGCAAATTGGCTGCCATGTTTCCTACGTTACAACAGTGACTACACTTCAAACGTACTTCAATGACAGTGCTTTCAAATGCCCAGTGGTTATGAAAGGTGCTATGTAAATACAAGCCTTTTCCCCTTTAATATTCTTTCTATAATGGAACACACACAATACTTTGCTATCTCCCAGTGGAAAATCACTGAAGAATACTGCTAAAAAGATTTTGCTATTGATCCAGTACGTTTTAATCTTATCTAGAATGGATGATTGTATTAAATTACTCAAAGCTACTTTCAGCTCATTGTCAACTTCTCAGCTGATTTTAGGTTAAAGTTGGAGGTGCCAACATGTCTTACCTGAATAAGTTTTTCAATTTTAATTCTTTTTTTCAAGTTACCATGAAGTTCAGGCATAATTATTTAAAATTTGGGATATATTATAGCCTGTTAAATAAGGCTCATTAAAGTTTCCCATAGTCAATTTGCAATGTCATCAATAATTCATTATCAAATTATTTGGGAAAGGCTGTAGAATGGTGGGGTCTCCTGCAGACACACTGTAGCTGGCATGGCACATGTAATTCATGTAGACTTAATTCATTTGATCTCTTCCCTGTCTTAAACTTTAAGAAGCTTTTAGCAGTTAGACTATATACTGTGGAACAGTTTCTTCCATTCAACGCAATGTTCTGAACTCTGGAAATGGGATGTGAACGTCCTTGGAACTGCCTTTGATGGCCTCTGAAACTTTGGACTTGGGAAGGAAAGGAGACTAGCGAATAGGAGTTGAAACGCGGCTCAGATGACGTAGATGGGAAAATGGAGGTCAGGAAAGAGAGTGTGAGTGAGGGAAGAGTACTGGAGAGTGGGATGGGGACCAGTATTTCTTGCACAGCCAGGAACAGCAAGAAGCACCCAATAGGAGCAGTCAGTAACAGGGTGAGTGAAAAATTTGGAGCTTGCTATGGAGAAGATTGTTTCCATTGGGAACAAGAGTACAAAGACTGAAAATTCTCATCTGCGTGCAGGGAGCTGGATACTATGATTTAACATTAGAGAGACAGGTACATGGAGGAGTGAGATGCAGAAGGCCAAGTACAGCTGAAAGCATCCCACCGTACTGCTAGAGTTGGAGGGAGTGCTCTAGCCCCTCCATGCTCAACAAACAAGGAAGTAAAAATCCTCCCTTACCATGTCTTCAGTGGTATTTAGGGTATGTAGAACCAGGAAACCTTATTAGATGTTGCAGTATGCATGCTACATTTAGATTTTCGAGAATGGCCATGAAAGGCACATCGCTTTAAGAGATTAAGCGGCAAACCAAACATTTTAGTTCCCAAACTGGTGCTAATGTGAATTAAGCAGAATAATTGTGGCAAAAGTGAAGTGCATCACTAAACATTTCCTTTTTGCAGGTTTAATTCAAAGACTAATCTCAATGGTAGATCCATGGTATGTATTTGAACATTGATTGTACCTACAATACAACATGCTCACATACAATTAAGTGAACTTTATGCAAGATTAGTTAGTACTTCATAAAATATAAATATGAATTTATCTACATCCTTTAAGATGTCTTATTTACATATTTAATTGATTTTAATAGCTAGAGATATAAATTATTGCTCGATGAATTTTGATGATTATGTAGGAGTAACCCTGGGAATGATATGTGAAGAATGTATTGGACTGTAACTTCCCCTGTTCTCCATAGCTGAGGTGAAAAGTCTGCTGGCCTCTGTCTAGGTTCAGACATAAAGAATGATTGTTTGCGTGAATTACCAAGAACCAGATCCAAAATTCAGTGTCTGTTGCCTTTTAAGAAGAAAGGAAAATAGCAATGAACAGAATACTCTTTCAGACTTAATATTAAAAAAGAACATTTTTAAAGGAGGAGTTTAAAACTTGTGAAGGATTTTCAGCCTTGTATTTAAAACCCTTCATGGCCTTACTCTTCCATATCCCTAACCTACTCAGCTTTTATGCATAGATGGAAGGGTGCCAACAACTCAGCCATGAAACTCTGCATCTAGGAATCTCCTTGCTGCAGCATGGCGTCCATGGTTTCCATTGTTTAGCCCAACTGCTTTGGAGTGACCTTGTTTAAACCCCTTTTGTTGTCCACCACTTTTTCCTCCTTTAAATGTTCTAAAAACATATAATAAGCCATGGTCTGGAGTTTGTGTTTGCTTGCAATTAAAATTGCTCTCAAAATTAAGCTTTTTTTCCTAAGAGACAAAGCCACGAGTAAACACATTTGAAAAGTTTTCAGATTTTTTTTTTCATATTGACTAGTACACACCAGTGGAACTAATAAATGGTTCAGTATGCCGTATGTATCTGAATAATAGTCAACCCCTGACCTTTGGCCAGAAGATCCTAACTTTTCTGCGTACCATCCTCTCATTGTCTCTCTCTTTAGCTGTTCCCCTGCTCAACCCTCACCACTCCTTGTTCTCTCTCCTAAACCCACACTGTGAACAAGGGCTCAGGAGAAGAGCAGCGAGAGAGGAAGAAATCGAGAGGAGCTGCAGTGTCTGGGAGGGAAAGTCGGTGTGAGAGAGTCGAGGAGGGGAGCAGCAAGAGTCTCTGGCAGTGGGAGGGGCAGCTGCAAAATGGTGCCAGTCAGGTCATGCACACTGTCAGCCTTGGCGTGAAACAATTTGGTCTCAAAAACCCACCTTTAAAATATTTTGTGTGTAGTCATGTAAAAGTCATTTACAGTTATTTTAAAATTGGGTACTTAGTATAAAAAAGCTTATTTGTGAGAAACCAATTTTCAACTATATTAATAAAATGAAATAGAATTAATGAATAACCTGATAGTGAAGTCACCCCTAGGTAGCAGTGATCATAATATGATTAAAGTTTGCATTGTTTGAGGGAGAGAAGAGTGGGTCTAAGACTAATATTTTAATCTCAATTAAGGACAATTATGAGGGTATGAAAGCAAAACTAGCGAAAGTGAACTGGCAAATTAGGTTTAGGGATAGCTCTTTGGAGATATAGGCTGGGATTCTCCCAAAACATTCTAAGTTCCCAACATATGGGAAAATGGAAGTTAATCCCACTGGGGTTTTTTTTGCGTGGTATTCAGAATGAATCTCCAACACTCTGTGCATCACAGAGTGCCCTAGCAAGTGAGCTGGGGGCGGGGCCGATTCCCGCCCGAGAAGCTAGCAGATTAGCGCTGAGAAGACCACGGCACATGCGCCAATCTGAGCGGAGATTGGCGTATGATATGTTGAGTACTACTGGTATTTTCTGTTCTGATTTCAGATTACCAGCATTTTGGGGGAACCTATTTTAACTATTAAAATTGTTGTAAAGAAAACAACAGAGGGTATCTGGGATTTTAAAGATTCCGTCACAAAGGTTGCTCTGACTGTAAATGACACACTTTTCACCATACTGGCTGACCTACATCCCTAATGGAAAACTGAAGTTTTGGCAAGTATTTCATGGTATCTGACCTCTGCTAACCCTAGCCACGTGTACAAGTATTTTAAAGGGTATTAAAAGGATTCCCTATTGCAACAAGCAACATTTCAATTGCAACTTAGCTAAACTTAATTGAAATATTTGATCAAGTCTATAGTAAAGTTCCATACCAAAAAGGAAAACATGCAATACTGAGTGGCACATAATCAGGAATCTCTATGCTGTCCACACACAAGCCATTTAAATTATGATATTGTGGCTGAAGGGTGCACATTTTCTACCATCACTATTGCAAATGGGATTTTCAAAGTGGCAAAACATTCTGGAGGAGAAGAAAAAACAATTCACAAAAAAGGGTATTATTAAAGGATACTTTGCTGTTAGGATAAGCCTATCTAGAGTAAAATTGGAATAACAAACATTTTGTTAAGTCATTTTTTATGCCAAAGTATTATACTTGATAGCAAGTTGCATACGGTACTTATCCTATATTATTAAAGAAGATTGGACAGAATATTTTAAAAAAACAAACGATGACAAGATTGATAAGGAAGGAAAGATTAGAATACAAGAGAAAGCTAGCTAGAAATATAAAGGCAATAAGAGTTTCCTTTGTCATGAAATCCATTGATCTGTGTGTCCCTGAATAGAGCAACAAGACTCCACGGTTTTGAACAAAAACAAACTACTATACAAGTTCAGAAAGATAAAACAATTTACAATATGCATCATATACTCTAACATTCAGGATACATATGAGGTACATGTCAATTAACAGACAAGCTGTGGTCAGACACACCACATGACAGAATAAATGACAGATGCTACCAAGACCGAGTCTTTGGATATTTCAACAAATTACCCAAACGTTTCGTCCCACTGCGAGTCAACCAATCACGCTGAAAGTTTGTTAAGTTGGCAGTCTGTGAAGATTATAACATTTAAGGCACAGGATGTTCCAATGCTTGTCACTTTGGTTTCTGCCCAGTAACAGGGCAAGGACCCCTCTGGGAGTGTTTTGATAGGCCACCAGGTTGGTTCAAGGGTCAGTGAACAGCTCTTCTTGAGGCAATCTGCCAGCCAACAAGGGCCACAGGAACAGCCGGAGGTGCCAGTTAAATTGTAAAGGGGGCAGTTGGGACAAAGATACCTCTTTGGCGCAGTGGTGTACTGCTTGGCATAGCCATTGATCTGAAAGTGTTGTAAGCAAGTGTTGCATGTACTCAGGAATCCAGGAAGAAGGAATTTCAGACAGTGTCGGCCATTGTTAAAGTCATCCAAGGGGGAGAGACTTCCATGGCAGAATCTTCAAAGGTGGAGATTGGAAACCCTTGTGAGAGAGACAAACTACCAGCTTTGGTTAGGCTGGTTGGCTCTTTATTGGCTGGCACAGACCGATGGCTCATGCTGTAAATCTTTGTTTCATCACTTTGGAAAAGCAGCACAGTTTTGCACCCAGATTGTTGATTGCACCCACAGTGGAGGCAACACTTTGATCAAGCTTTAATTTACCACTCCTAATTACAATTCATGTTACTTCTCAAATACTCAATGAAATCCTAAGCAGAAGTGCTACAAGATTGTTGGTTTGCAAATTGCATGTACAGATTAAAATCTGTGATGATGATTAGACAAAGATTTCCAGTCTCTGTTGTGGATTTTTCATTTACATTAAATTACAATGGCTAAATAAGCATTAGATTCAACAATGTGCACGAATATAGATTCTTTAAAGTAGCTTCAACACCAAGATGACTTATATATTCATGCATTTTGTTGAATCTAATGCTTATTTAGCCATTGTAATTTCATGTAAATGAAAAATCCACAAGAGGCTGGAAATCTTTGTCTAATCATCATCACAGATTTTAAATTGTACATTTTGTACATTGTACAACCTGCAATCGTGTAGCACTTCTGCTAAGGATTTCACTGAGTATTTGAGAAGTAGCATGAATTGTAATTTGTGTGCACCCAAAATGTAGTGTGAAAACTGCAGTCATTCTGGGTCAGTCCAATTAAAAGAACAGGTGAGCATGGACATTTGGAATTCCTCTAGGAGAGGAACTAACGCTGCCATTGGATATGTATGTTAATCGCGCAGGAGAAATGTTATTAAATCCACCTGATCATTGCTAAGAGCAAGAAACTAGGCCTGCATGGGAACTGTGCAAAATAAATATTTTTTCTTTGAAACAATTCTGCTGAGTACACTGGCTCTGTGTGTAGTATGTTTTAATTGCCTTTTTCTTGGCCCTGCTCTTTTTAAATATTTGGAGGATCAGCAATACAATCAGCTCAGTACCTTGCAAGTTTCGGTGCTTTTGTTTAGGGGTTTTGAGAGCCTTCTATTGTAAATTGGTAAAATCTGTAATTTTGGTTTTAAGATACTGAAAATAGTACCTGTTTGCATTCCAATGGGTTCCAGTAAGAGAGAGCTATTTATCAAAAGAAAAAAAGGTCAATCATTCTACACCAGCAGCTTACATTTTTATTGTACCACGCCTAATTTGTATATTTGCACGTAATATAAATGTTCCACTGTGCTTCACAAGGATCCTGAACTTCCTAACCCACAGACTGCAATCAGTAAGGATAGGCAACAACACCACCTCCATGATCATTCTCAACACTGGTGCCCCACAAGGCAGTGTCCTCAGCCCTTTACTATACTCCTTATACACCAATGACAGTGTGGCCAAATTCCCCTCCAATTCAATTTTCAAGTTTGCTGATGACACCACCGTAGTGGGTCGGATCTCAAACAGTGACAAGACGGAGAACAGGAAAGAGATAGAGAATCTGGTGAACTCATGCGACAACAATAATCTCTCCCTCAATGTCAACAAAATTAAGGAGATAGTCATCAACTTCAGGAAGCATAGTGGAGGACATGCCCCTGTCTACATCAATGGGGACGAAGTAGAAATGGCCAAGAGCGTCACATTTTTAGGTGTTCAGATCGCCAACAACCTGTCCTGGTCTCCCCATGCTGACACTATAGTTAAATAAGCAACCAACACCTCTACTTTCTCAGAAGACTGAGGAAATTTGGCATGTCCGCTACGACTCTCCAACTTTTATAGATGCACCATAGAAAGCAGGCTTTCTAGTTGTATCACAGCTTAGTATGGCTCCTGCTCTGTCCAAGACCGCAAGAAACTACAAAAGGCTGTGAACAAAGCCCAGTCCATCACTCAAACCAGCCTCCCACCCCTTGACACTGTCTACACTTCCTGCTGCCTTGGAAAAGCAGCCAGCATAATTTAGGACTCCACGCACCCCTGACATAGTCTCTTCCACCTTCCATCGGGAAAAAGATACAGAAGTCTGAGGTCATGTACCAACCGACTCAAGAACAGCTTCTTCCCTGCTGCCATCAGACTTTTGAATGGACCTACCTCGCATTAAGTTGATCTTTCTCTACACCCCAACTATGACTAACACTACATTCTGCACACTCTCCTTTCCTTCTCTATGAATGGTATGCTTTGTCTGTATAGTGTGCAAGAAACAATACTTTTCACTGTACACTAATGCACGTGACAATAAATCAAACAAGCATATTCTAACTTTATAATTTGGTGCCAAAGTTACTACTGAGTTACTTGGTTAGATTTTACTTGTGTACACACTGTTTGTTTAGTTGTTATGTGGTAAGATATACCTTTGCATTTCAGATATAATCTCTTATTGCAAAGCTTGTCTTAAGTACTGTGAAATGTATAACCACTGCACATAATTGATATCCTTAACACTGGAGTACTAGTGACTTCAGTCTCAAACTGATTTTGTGGTCTTTTAGAAACTCGCTTGTGAATTGATTTGAAATGTCACATTCTTTGCAAAGTGAAGATTTAATGATGACGTTTTCTGTTAAAGTTGTAATCTGTATTACTTTTACCACTAAAGGAGATTGAGGGTGCATAGTACTGCAGTTACTGGTCTGAGAATAGTAGCTGTGGTACTGGTCCACTTGGGCAGTATAATACCTGCTTTTGAGCTAGTTTTTCTTAGAAAATAATTCTACAACTGTGGTTATGGTCAAATTCAAACTGTCCTAAAGCCTGTTTTAAAATGTCAATGTTCTGACACCATAGGAAGGAACTTTTGAGTCATTTTTTAACAAACTGTTAAGGAGATCCAAAGAAAACCTCTTCACGGCGATGTTGAAGCTGCAGTATAAATGTACCCTAAACATTATTTTTTCACTGTAAATATACAAGAATACTTTCTGACAGAAGATCATGATTTAAGTTACTGATGGTTTTCATGGGCCAAACCTTGAAAGAACTGTCTTCAGAATATTAGTTGAGGTGGCTTGAAGTTGCAATACACTGATTGGTTTAATTGTGAGAGCTTCACTAACATGTAAACATAAAACTCCACGGTTTTCCCTAATCTATAAAAACATATCCTTTATCCTTGGATCTGAAATGTTGCTGTGGGTGCATTTGCAGTGCTAGTGTAATTGCCCTGGCATTTTTTGTTATGCTGGCATAGAAGCAATTTCTCTGGATTTTTTGCCTCATATTTACATTGGGAGCGCAGAGATCAGGGTTTTCTGGACAGGGCCAGGAATAAACAAGTATTTCTTAATGCAATACAGTACCTGAATGTACTATTGATGACAGACAAAGTTTGAAATTCGACATGTTCAGTTGCATAGTGCTGAGACGAAGTTAAGAGACTTTGTAAACAAAAAATGGTGGGTGCAATCAAAATGAACATTAGTGCTGAGATAAAATCAAAAACAGTAACAAAATGCCAAGACATCAAGTTTTTAAAGTTAAATCCTATTGCTGTACTTCTTTAAGCCTGTGATTTCCTCCAGCTTTTAAGGATGCACAACAGTGTTTTCCACCAAAGGGAAAATGCATCTGAATTCCCAGGGTGGGAAGGTAGTGCACCTAAGATAGGGTATACGCTATGATGCAGCACAAGCTTCCTGCCAGCCTGCTGCTGATCATTTAAGTGCATTGAAAATCCCAGGGCTGATACAAAGATCCTGATTTTCTACTCTGCCCGCCTTCTGGTCCATAGGAGTGGCATTACACTCCCTACATTCGGTACTCTGATGCAGGAAATGGAAAAAGTGAATTAGCTTGTTCTTAATTTGTCTTGAATGATTTGATTAGCTCTACTTTTTTTGAGGTAACAAACAACCATTTTGAAATTCTTTTTGCTTTCCACCATCTAGAAACACAGCCTGTTGTGTATCCAAACACACACAACTCCAGGATTGACTCCACATACATGCAACAAATTAATGGGCTTGAATGATCACTCTGTGCATGAGAACAGCATTGTTCTGGGACTGCTACATCTCAATGTGGAAAGCACTGACAGACCGCTAAACGTGATAACTTCTTGGCCAATGGTGGAAAAAACAGCAATGGATAAAGGGTACTCTAGTACAGAGAATGTTGGGGAGTGGTTAGTGCAAGACACAGACAACTCGGATTCAGACAGTGAATTGGAGCATTTGGGAATTGCCATGTTAGAGACCGGTCCTTTAAAGAAAACTCACCGACAGCTTTGTAGGTCACCTGGTTTGGAATCAAATCTACTGAAATGCAATGAAGTTCTACAGGATTTTAAAATAGATGCTGAAACAAAACCAAAGGAAGATTTAAGACCCACTGATGAAGACAAAGAGTATCAAACCAAAATGGAGTTTGCACTGAAATTAGGATATTCAGAAGAACAGGTACAACTTGTCCTGACTAAATTAGGAACAGATGCCCTTCCTAATGATATACTAGGTGAACTTGTTAAGCTGGGGAACAAACTTGATTCTGATGCTTCCTGTGGCACAAATAACCCTGGAACTATGACTCCACGTGATACAGCTTCAACAGATTCTCAAAGATCCGATTCTCCTGTAGAAGAATTGGTGGATGATGGTGATAATCTAAAGCCTGTGGTCATTGATGGTAGTAATGTGGCAATGAGGTAAGTGGGAAAATTGCATGTTTCCCTATCCCTCTCTACTTTTATAACTCAAGCTATAGGACATTGAACTGCCAACCAGAACTTTGCGTTTTCTGCCCACATTGGTTACTAAATATAGTTTATTGTGAGAGGTGACGGTGAGGCGGTAGAGGGAAGTAGAGCATCCAGTTACCAACAGAAGCCTGTTTCAAGCCATTCCACAAGTGACTCATATGAATAATGATGACTGAAGTCCCTTTAACCAAGAAATGCTTCTAATTGTTAAATTATACATCAACAGCCCTGTCTGTGTTTAAAATATCATTATAGATTTAACTGGTTTCATTTGTGAGGTGACCAGGATGTATGAATGGTACTTATTTTAGCTTTATAGATGTTTCCATTTATCTAAGCTCTTCCAACTCTTCCCAAAGTTACTTACCAAATGGACAGTGGGAGCTAGAGAAAGAAGATAATTCAACAATTTTAAATTAATTCTGATATATAAACATGGCATGAACTAGAAAAGATTTAGGTTGGCATTTTTTTTAAAGACCACAGAGTTAATCATTTTAGCAGAATTAATGTTTTAAAATTATTTTCTTGTCTTAGTAATGCGCTTCTTGACTTGAGATTTTATTATTGTAATAGATTTTTGGCTATATGACTGAATTTTCTAGATGTTGGTAAATATTTTTTCAGGACTGCAAGGATTTCTTTTTCTGATTTAACATTGTGAAGGTTGGAAAACATTTCAATAAAGGTTTAAATGTTTTATTTGACTTTGCTGTGAAAAATAGTGATTGACTGCAACAACGGAAACTGAAATTCATCAAACAAGCTTCTTTCTACAGTTGTTGCAAAATTGCATGTTCTTTGAAAAGTTTGATATACAGTTGTGATATTGTTTAAATGCAAAGAGCTGGCTTTTAATTGAAGCTACAGCAAATAATTTAGCATTTTGCATGCATGCATATCTATATAACTACACCTGACTAATCATTTCCAAAAAAGCCTGACACAACTTCACAAATCAGACATGTATGTACCCCGAAGTCTATTTTTTAAGCTTATGACATGATAAAATAACTAGTTATATGAGCTTAATAACAAATTCCAGATATGCTATGAAATTGTTTTGTTTTTTAGGGAATAAAGGCATATGTACATGATAACCCAAAGGGCTATGAATACCGAAATGACAAAATTAGAAACATAGAATCCCTACAGTGTAGAAGGAGGCCATTCAGCCCATCAAGTCTGCACCAACACTCTGAGAGCATCTTACTCAGGCACGCCCCCCTGCGCTATCCCTGTACCCATGTATTTGCTCCGCTAATGCCCCAACCACATCTTGGGACACTTGAGGGACAATTTAGCATGGCCAATTCACCTGACCTGCACATCTTTGGACTTATTGATGTATTTATTGGGGAAGCCTAGGGGTAATGTCATCTGGGAAATTTCAAATTTTACTTTTGAAATGAGCAGTTGTTAGCACTTTCTTTTATTCCTCAGCTTGTGATTTCGACCCCACTTTTCTGTGTCTGGCTCTCATAACCCTTGACTCCAGCGTCTGTCAAAAATTTGTCTAACTCTGCCTTGAATAAATTCAATGCCCCATCCTCCACTATTCTCTGGGAAAGAGAATTCCATATAGTAATGACCCTTTGAGAGAAAAATAATTCTTCTCATCGTAGCTTTAAAAGGGAGACCCTGAGGGGAGAATTTTCCCATCCTGCCCACCATGGGAATTGTAGGCGATGTGGGGGGGGGAGGCAGGGCAAACATGCAAAGGTCCATTGACCTCAGACAGGATTTTCCAGTTTTAGGGCGAGCGCAGCCGGGAAATCCTGCCCTTCATCTTAAACTGTGTTTCCTAGTTCTAGTCGTCTTATGAGTGGAAACGTCCTCACGGTATTTACCGTGTCAAGTCCCCTGAGGACTTGTATATTTCAATAAAATCACCTCTCATTCTTAAGCTCCAGTACCTGTTTGACCTCTTCATAGGATAAGCCCTTCATCCTTGGAATGAATTGAATGAGCCTTCTCTGTACTCCTTCTAATACAATTACCATCCTTTTTCTAAGAAGGAGACCAAAACTTTAGAAGTATTTCCTGGTATGGTTTCACTAATGTCCTGTATAGCTGAAGTAAAACTACCTTACTTTTATAATTCCATTCCATTTGCAATAAACACCAATTTTGCATTTACCTTCCTAATCACTTGCTGAACCTGGATAATGACTTTTGTGATTCATGTCCCAGATCACCCAGTTCTGCAGTGTCTCAATTTAAATTGCATATCGCTTTTCCATTTTTCCTGTCAAAATGGACAAGTTCACATTTTTCCATCTGCCATTTATTTTTGCCCACTCCCTTAACCTATCGATATCAGCTCTCTATCTCCTCTTGAAAACTTATTTCCATCCTATTTTGGTGTCATTGGCTAACTGGCCTGTAGTTTCCTGCTTTGCCTCCCTCCTTACTTGAATAAAGGTGTTACATTTGTTATTTTCCAATCCACTTAGACCATTCCAGAATCTAAGGAATTTTGGAAGATTATAACCAATGTAACTACTATCTCTGCAGCCACTTCTTTTAAGACCCTAGCATGCAGGCCATCTGGTCCTAGGAACCTGTCAGCCTTAGGACTAATAGTTTTCTCAGCACCTTTGTCCTAGTGATGGTGATTGTTTTAAGTTCCTCCCACCTGTTCACCTTTGACTTTCAAGTATCTTTAATTTTCCAAGTTTTCTGTAGCGATGACCCACACAAAATACCTACTCAAAGCCTCTGCCATTTCGTTGTTTCCATCAATTCCCGAGACTTGCTCTGTAGAGCACTAACACACTCACTCTTTTCCTATTTAAGTATTTATATAAACTTAGTGTTTTTGTATTACTAACTAGCTTTCTCTCATACTCAACTTTCTCCCTCATTTTTAGTCATTCTTGCAAGATTCTTAAAATCTAACCAATGTTCTGACTTACCACAAATCTTTGCGGATTTGTACAGTACTTCTTTCAGTTAACAAGCCTTAACTTTATTTAGCCACAGATGATGCATCCTTCTTGAGGATAAGTCTTTGTTGAGAGTTATTACATATTTGTTTACAGGTCTGCCACTGCACTTCTTCTGTTCTACCTTGCAAACTAGTTTCCCAGTTCACTTTAGCTAGATCTACTTTCATACCCCTTTAATTACCTTTTATTCACATTTAAAGCACTAGCCTTAGACCTACACTTCACCCCTTCAAACTGAACATGAAATGCTATCATGTTATGATCACTGACACCTAGAGGCTCCTTTGCAATGAAGTTATTGATGAATCCTATCTCATAACTTATTGCCAGGTCTAGAATAATCTGATCCCTGGTTGATTCTTTGGTTGGTTACTTTGCCAATTTACATCTTCCAATCTACATGTAGATTAAAGTCACCCATGATTATTGCAGTTCTTTCTTGAACACCCCTTTTACTTCTCCCTGCATATTCTATCCTACAGTGTAACTACTGTTAAGGGGGGCTTATAAACTACTCCCACAAGTGCCATGATGGGTACAGGGATGTGGAGTGTTTCCCACTGCAGCAGCTGGGGGGAAAACATGCCAAATCATCTGGCCCCAACCTTGTTAATTATGCACACAGGCATTTCACGTCATATTCAGTGACAGGGCAGGCCTTGGACACACATTCCACCGTCGTGTCCAAGTGCCATATTGAAAAGGCGCCCAAAATCACTAACTCACTTGAAGAAAGAAGGTAGACCTCCTGAAAATGAAGATAGATATCCGAGAGCACTCTGAGACCAGAATGTGGTCCTCCTGAGAACAGAGCTGGATCTCATGGAACATCCTGAGACTGGAAGATGGGGACCTTGTCCAGAACACCAAATCTGGAAGGTCCACGTACAGATGCACTCCCGACCCACTGCTGTGGTGTTCCAGGGTTATGGGCAGCCTCCATCCTGAAATCTGGAGGCTGGCCGAGGCGTTGTTTGGATGAGTCCCAACATCTGCATGCCATGTTGTTCTGAATGTGTTTACACCGGTGTATTTCCCACCAGCATCATGGAGAGCCTGGTGTGAGGGTTTGGATCTTCAACTGCTTCTCATTAAGGGGATACAAATGAGGTTCACGCCAGCCTTTGGTGGGCACCAGTGGAAGATTGGTTGTAAACTCACATTGGAGTGGAACCGATTTCTGGGCCTCCAGCCATATTCTCCCACCATGCCTGCCATCGAACCTGTTGCCAGGGGCTTGGGAAAAATTCTGCCCTACATGTTTTTCTTTTGATCTAAGGTCATCTCTCACTACAGTACTAATGACATTCTTAATTAACAGAGCTAATCCACTACCTTTTCCTAGCTTCCTATCTTTTCAAAATGTCAGATACCCTTCAATATTCACCCTTGGTCACTGTGCAGCCATTTCTCTGTGATGGCTATCAGGTCATACATATTTATTTCTATCTGCTAACAGTCCATCCTTTTTGTTACAAATGATGTGCACAATTTGATACAGAGTCTTAACTTTGTCTTTTTACCATATGCAATATGTGGCCGTATCTACAATCTCTGGCCTTATCTATTGGTGCTGTCTTACTTTTGTACTCTGTTCCTTCCTGTTGCACTGTTCTTGTCTTTACCCAAATCACTACCCCGTTCTAGTACCTCTCATATGAATCCACTCCCCTGCCCCATTATTTAGTTTAAAGCCCTCTCTACTACCCTAGTTATATGACTCGCAAGAACACTGGTCCCAGCAGAGTTCAGGTGAAGTCCATTCCAACAGTACTGCTCCTATTTTCCCCAGTACTGGTACAAATGCCCCCTTGATTCAAAACCTATTTTTCCCACACCAGCCTTTGAGCCGTGCATTAGCTAATCATATTTACCCTTTACAATTTGCTTGTGTCTCAGGTCATACTCCAGAGATTATTGCCTTTCAGGTTTTCCTTTTTATTTGGCCCCTGGCTGCTCATAATCCCTAAGCAGAACCTCTCCCAATCCTACCAGTTTGGACAAGGACAGCTGGATTCTGCTCCAGCCCTGAGCAGATGTTCCAAACCCTGGCACTGGGCAGGGAAACTCTCTCCACTCACGTTGTTTTGTTTCTTAAAGACTTGATTAGTTGTAAGTATACGCATTCCAACCATTATTCATGTAAATTGAGTTTGTGTCTTTATATGCTCTGTTTGTGAACAGAATTCCCACTCACCTGAAGAAGGGGCTTGGAGCTCCAAAAGCTTGTGTGGCTTTTGCTACCAAATAAACCTGTTGGACTTTAACCTGGTGTTGTTAAACTTCTTACTGGGCAGAGAACACAGCTATCTGGACACACACTCAACTGTAGAGAACTATGTAATGCCCCTGACTCTACTGTACTACTACTGCATTCCTATTAACTCTTGCCACTTGAATGACTTCCTGTACCATTGTGCCATGGTCAGTTTGCTCATCCAGCCTGCAGCCCTGCTTTTATCCCCAGAAGCTGCAAGAACTTCAAACCTCTCTGCTGATCACACCTCCCCAGAGGTCTGTGTGCTTTTCAATTCTGGTGGCAAAGTCGTCAAAGAGGTTCACCTTGCTGTCTGTTGGGATCGGGTGAAGATTGTTTGGTGCTAATGTAAAATTCCTCTTTGGGCTCTTTTTGTAGCTTCCAGTGTTGGGGTGAATGCGCTGAGCATTGTAGCACAATTATTCTGGGCTAGAGTGAGCCGAAGGGTCATGAGACATTCTTTTATCCCGCAAGGGGCTCCACTGTATGGGCCTAGGACATTCTAACGCAATTTAACATTCAAAGATAAAATTTGACGCATGCATCAAAGCGGTAAGTTTAAGGAGCATCTCAATGGAGGAGAAAGGTGACGATGTTTATTGAGGGAATTTAAATGCTTAGGCCAAAACAACTGAAGACACAGCTCTGATGCTGAAGTGATGAAAATCAAGATGTGCAAGAGGCAAAATTGGAATGCAGAAATGTGAAGGGATGCAGAACTGGAGAGGCATGAAGGATGGGGGTGGAAATTTGAAAACTAGGATGAGAATTTTTAAAATTGAGTTAGGTCAATGAGCACAGGGGCGTTGGTGAATGGGATGTGCAATGAGTTGTGGGTAAGGCAGTTGAGGTAAGGATTATACATCTGCTCCAGACCAAAGTCCACTCGTGAAGAGAATTCATTGTGTGCTGGAAGTGGTTGCTTTACTTCCTGTATGATTTGCATTTTCTTTGTAAAATTAAGGATAGACTGATTCTTTCAGTCACACTTGAGAAGTGAGAGTGATTATCTAGAAGGAAGACAGAAGGCAAACAGATGCCCTTTTCTACAGTTGTGGTCATTTATGAACTGTTGTTTTCCAGTTGCAAGTTTAAAGTGCATACCTGGATGGAGAAAATGCTGGAAAGGAATAGTTGAAACCAGAGATATAAAGAGCCTTGCAAAGGGAGTTTGAGGAATTGAATGGATTTAAAAGCAGTAATTATATGTGGCGATTTCAGAAATATTTCCAATGGCTTGTGCTAGTTAGGCCACTTGGGGAGAAGCAGATCAAATGCCTAAAGCATAGTATAAAAGAAAGTGTGAAGGGGAAGATTTTAAATTATTATGGCTACAGGATGGAATCAGGGATAGCTCAACAATTTTATATCATAACCTCTGTCCCTATTTTGATTTTTGTGTTTTTTTGCTGCTTTGGTTTTTATTTTGTTTCTTTCTTAATGCCTTTACTTTGCATTCAAATGGTTGCTAACCAGCTGTTCACACCTCATCCAGACACATCTTTTGTTTCTTTTCTTTACCCATTACCACTCCCTTTGGCTTTTGAACCATGCAACCCTTTGCCATTTAATTTCTCCTGCCTTCCACCCTATCAAGACCTTCTCTTTTGTTCCCCTCTACCCAACGCGTCTCGTTCTCCTTCACTTGTTCAACATCAATTACATTTTCTAACTTTCCTCAGTTCTGATAAAAGGCCACAGACTTGAAACATTAACTTTGTTTTTCTCTGTCAGATGTTGTCTGACCTGTTGAGATTTTTCAGCATTTTTTGCTTTTATTTCAGGAACGAGAAAACCCTACATACAGTTTGGCTTTCTGAACCAATGAAACAATGCGATCACCACAGAGGGATTGAATAGAGTAGGAATAAGAGATTGAGTATTTGGAAAAATGAGATGAAACGTCTGGGGTGGGGGATGCCTACAATTATAGGGCAAATAGGAAAGCTTATGAATAGGAAAAGGGTTATAATAGAAATAAAAAGAAATTGGGATTGCAGTGTTTAATAAGATTGTGAAAGTATTATAAATAGGGAGTTATGGTACAAATTTAGAGACACATGAGGTAACTCTGGAAATTAAACATAAAAAATGGTAGCAGGAGTAGGCCACTCAGTTCTTCAAGCATGCTCTGGCATTCAATATGATCGTGGCTAATCCTATATCTCAATGCTATATTCCCACGTTCTCTCCATACCCCTTGATGCCATTAAAATCTTTTTTTAAAATTTCTCTTTCATGAATACATTCAATGACTTGGCCTCTACAGCCTTCTGTGGCAGAGAATTCCACAAGTTTATCACCCTTTTGAGTGAAGAAACTTTTCTTTATCTCAGTCCTAAATGGTCTACCCCATAAACTGAGACTGTGTCCCCTAGTTCTAGATTCCCTAACCAGGGAAAACATCTTCCCTGCATCTGGTCAGTCCAGCCCTGTTAGAATTTTATACATTTCAATCAGGTCTCCTCTCTTTCCAAACTCTAGGCCCATCGAACCAATTTCTCCTCCGAGGACAGTCCCGCCGATCCCAGTATCTGCCTAGTGAGCCTCCTCTGCACTCCCTCTATGGCAAATATCCTTTTATTAGGTAGGGAGAACAAAACTGCATGTAATACTCCAGGTGTGGTCTTATCAAGGCCCTGTATAACTTGCAATGAAGACAAATACACCCTTTGCCCTCCTAATTTCTTGCTACATCTGCCTCTCCACTTTCATTAGCTGGTACATGGAGACCCAGATCCCTTTGTCCACACTTCCCAATATATCACCTTTAAATAATACTCTCCCTTTCTGCTTTTCACACTGAAGTGTATAATTTTCCATATAAAGGCAAAATACTGCGGATGCTGGAATCTGAAACAAAATTGGAAAATCTCACCAGGTCTGACAGCATCTCTGGAGAGAGAATAGAGCCAATGTCTCAAGTCAGGATGACCCCAAAGGTTCATATGTTGTGGGACACTGACGGTGCTTTTCTGGCCAGGATTTTGACCCAGTGACAGTGAAGGAATGGCAATATAGTTCCAAGTTAGGATGCTGTGTGACTTGGAAGGGAACTTGTAGGTGATGGTGTTCCCATGCATCGGCTGCCCTTGTCCTTCTAGGTGGTAGAGGTCACAGGCTTGGAAAGTGCTGACAGACTGATTCAGTATCTGAGGAGTGGCAAATAGTGCTGTACACTTGTGCAATCATCCCTACTTCTGACCTTATGATGGAGGAAAGGTCATTGATGAAACAGTTGAACATGGTTGGGACTAGAACAATACCCTGAGGAACTCCTGAAATGATGTCCTAAGACTGCAATGATTGACTTCTAACAACCCCAACCCATCTTCCTTTGTGCTCAAAATGACTCCAACCAGTGGAGAGTTTTCCCCCCAATTCCCACTGAGTTCACTTTTGCCGCACTCAGTAAAATGCTTCCTTGATGTCAAAGGCAGTCACTCTCCCCTTTTTTTCTTGTGTTTGGTTCTTTTGTCCATGTTTCAACCAAGGCTGTAATGAGGTCAGGAGTTGAATGGCAGAACCCAAACTGAGCATTGGTAGGCAGGTTTTTGCTGTGCAAGTGCTGCTTGATAACACTGTCAACAACACTTTCCATCACTTTTCTCATGATTTGAAAATGGACCAATGGGGCAGTAATTGGCAGGGTTAGCTTTGTCCTGCTTTTTGTAAACAGGACAGACCTATAGCAACTTTCTACATTGCCAGGTAAATGCCAGTGTTGTACTGGAGTAGCTTGGCTAAGGGTGCAGCATGTCCTAGAGCCCAAGTCTTCAGTACTATTAGTTATAATTTAATTGGTTGGCAGAAATGACAGATGAAACAGCTGACTACCCCTGTGATGGGTATTTGAATATCGGATGAATGCAGGTTAAATATATTGCTATTAGGGGGAAAATAATAGAATTCCATGACTAAAGTTGAGTTTAAAAAGAAGCAAATGATAGCGAAGTATTCAGTATATAGATACAAGTCTGCATCAGTGTTTATCGCTGAGAGCAAATAGTTCTTATCACATTTGCCCATCTCTTAACATGTTCCTTCATCCATCAAATCTAATGTTGAATGTTGATAAGTCTGTCTAAACCATAAACACTAGAAGTGAATTCCACAGCCTGAGTTTTGCATAAAGATGTTTCCTTTGTTCTAAATCTTCATTTCTTATTGAATTGTCCTCTTCTATCAACCCAGTTCCATCCTTTCATAATTTTAGTGCTTCTATCATATTGGCCCATAATCTACATTATTCTTTTTGAAGTTTTCATATTTTTATTTAATTGCAGACAACATCTGAGTGAATCTGTGCTATACCATCATAGAATCCCTACAATGCAGAAGGAGGCCATTCAGCCCATCAAGTCTGCACTGACTACACTCCCAGTCAGCCTCTATCCTCACAACCCTGTGTATTTCCCCTGCTGGACCCCCTGACACTAAGGGACAATTTACCATGGCTAATCAACCTGACCCACCATCACATGCTTCAATCTTTCACAGAGTCCTAACTGAAGCCTAATAAGTTATTATTACCACTTGACTTTTATAATCTACATCACTTATGATAAAACCTAGATTTCACCCATCTCTTTTTACAACCTCATCAAGCTGTGATACTGCCTTTTAATGTTCAAAGGAATACTTAAACAAATTGGGTATTTTCTCACTGGAACTCAAAGATTGAGCGGCAAAATTATGAAAAGTCTTCAGGATAACTAGTGAATGATTGTTTGGCTTTTTGTTCGATCAGTAACTCGGGATATGGACTGAACTATCATTCGGAAAATGATGGGAAATATTAGAAATGGTTTTGGAACATGCTTTGCAATGCTTATTGAGACAGATACTAAGATAATTGGGAGATGAGAATAAAAGGGTCGAGAAATGGGATTAGGCTAGTTGATTTGAAGAACAAGCACCGACACAAGTGTAATGAATCAAATAGCAACCTTCTATGCTGTATTTTTTTTTCACTTTTGTCCTTGGGTCTTAGTATCTTAAATTTGAATTCCATAATGAAACCTGTTCGTTTACCTGTCTTTATTTCTCTTCTGCACTAAAATTTGAGGATACATTGGTGCTTTTTGACTAATATTTTAACAATTCATTTTTTCTGGTATTGCCCCAATTGTTGCTTTTTAGTGTTTACTAGAAAAAGATGAATATATGGGTTTAAAATGCATTATTTTTTTGCAGTCATGGCAATAAGGAAGTATTCTCCTGTCGAGGGATAAAGTTAGCAGTGGACTGGTTTTTGGAAAGAAGCCATAAAGATATTACTGTGTTTGTGCCTGCCTGGAGGAAGGAACAATCAAGACCTGATGCCCTCATCACGGGTAACCTGTAGCAATTACTCAGTTGGTTTGAATTGGTAAATAAATTAAGTATTGCCAGTGATGTTGCTGTTGATGGACTGGCATAGACCCCAGTTTCATTTTTTAGACTTGAAGTTTAAATAATTCTCTTGTATAAATTTAATTTTTGGGACTTTAGTATTGTAATGTGGTGAGACAAAATCTTGAAAATAAATTTAGATTAATAGAACAAAGAACAGTACAGCACAGGAAACAGGCCCTTCGGCCCTCCAAGCCTGTGCCGCTCCTTGGTCCAACTAGACCAATCGTTTGTATCCCTCCATTCCCAGGCTGCTCATGTGACTATCCAGGTAAGTCTTAAACGATGTCAGCGTGCCTGCCTCCAGCACCCTACTTGGCAGCGCATTCCAGGCCCCCACCACCCTCTGTGTAAAAAACATCCCTCTAATATCTGAGTTATACTTCGCCCCTCTCACCTTGAGCCCGTGACCCCTCGTGAACGTCACTTCTGATCTGGGAAAAAGCTTCCCACCGTTCACCCTATCTATCCCCTTCATAATCTTGTACACCGCTATTAGATCTCCCCTCATTTTCCGTCTTTCCAGGGAGAACAACCCCAGTTTACCCAATCTCTCCTCATAGCTAAGACCCTCCATACCAGGCAACATCCTGGTAAACTCTCTCTAACGCCTCCACGTCCTTCTGGTAGTGTGGCGACCAGAACTGGATGCAGTACTCCAAATGTGGCCTAACCAGCGTTCTATACAGCTGCATCATCAGACTCCAGCTTTTATACTCTATACCCCGTCCTATAAAGGCAAGCATACCATATGCCTTCTTCACCACCTTCTCCACCTGTGTTGCCACCTTCAAGGATTTGTGGACTTGCACACCTAGGTCCCTCTGTGTTTCTATACTCCTGATGACTCTGCCATTTATTGTATAACTCCTCCCTACATTATTTCTTCCAAAATGCATCACTTCGCATTTATCCGGATTAAACTCCATCTGCCACCTCTCCTGCTCTGTTATAAACACATTAGTGATCTTGCTATAAAATATAATGCACTTGATCTATTAAACGAATTGTGAATATTACACAGGATAAATAATACTGTTGATACAATCTACAAAGCAGATTTCCAGAAGATAGCAAAGTAGTTTAAGCTTCTAAAAACTCTACCCATAAAGTAACTCTTCTATTCTGATATAAATTGGGTTGGTTGGGCTGCAAATTGTTTTTCATACATCTTCTGAATCAGCATTACTGCAGCACCAGGTTTATATACACTTTTATGTTGACTAGTGATGTTTAAGGCATATAAATTAACACTTCAGTATGTCTGAGGAAAGCATTGAGGCTCTGAGGGATGATGAGAGTGGATCTTGAACCTGGGCTTTGGATTTTTAAATTTAACTTGAGTGCCAAGGTTAGCATATTCCCAGATAATGGGGACGAGTCTCTAGTCCCGCACGCTCATGCGCAGATCCCGTTGAGGCCGGAGAATTGCAGGAGAGAGGCCATAGCACCTTCAGCACATAAATAGCTGAGGCTCAAACATTTATCCGTACAATATTGCATTAATTAAAAGCTGCCAATCCCAAAGTGACATTGTTTTCTGGCACTTAACAAACCTTCAATCTATGCTAATATAGTATGCCAATCCCATGAGTCCTAATTTTGTATAACAATTCTTGTGTGCTTCAATCAATGCTTTTTGAAAATCCAAATACACTGTATCCAACTGTTTTTCCCCTTATCCACCCTACAAGTTATAGCCACAAAGATCTCTAAGAGATTTGCACTCACCTTTTTGTCCATGGGAGGTCGTGTCTCACAAACTTGATTGATTCTTTGAGGAAGTGACAAAAAAATTGACCAGGGCAGGGCAGTGGATGTTGTATACATGGACTTTAGAAAAGCCTTCAATAAGGTTCCTCATGGCAAGTTGATGCAGAAGGTGAAGTCATATGGGATCCGAGGTGAGCTAGTAAGGTGGATACAAAACTGGCTTTGGCATAGAAAGCAGAAAGTAGCAGTGGAAGGATACTTTTCTAACTGGAGGTCTGTGACAAGCTGTGTTCCACAAGGATCAGTGCTGGGACCTTTGTTTGTAATATATATAAATGATTTGGAGGAAAATGTAAGTGTTCTGATTAGTAAATTTGCAGATGATACAAAAATTGGGGGAGTAGCAGATAGTGAGGAGGATTGTCAGAGCATATAGCAGGATATAAATAAAAAATGTATATATTAGTCACAAATAGGCTTACATTAACACTGCAATGAAGTTACTGTGAAAATCCCCTAGTTGCCACACGCCAGCACCTGTTCAGTTACACTGAGGGAGAATTTAGCATGGCCAATGCGCCTAACTAGCATGTCTTTCGGACTGAGGGGAAATCGGAGCACCTGGAGGAAATCCAGACAGACACGGGGAGAACGTGCAGACTCCACACAGACAGTGACCCAAGCCGGGAATCGAACCCGGCTCCCTGGCGCTGTGAGGTAGCAGTGCTAACCATTGTGCCACCATGCCGCCCCAAAATCAGCTGGAGACCTGGGCCAAAAGATGGCAGATGGAATTTAACCCGGACAAATGTGAGGTGATGCGATTTGGAAGGCCTACTGCAGAAGGAAAGTATACAGTAAATGGTAGAGCCCTTAGAAATATCAGCATACAGAGGGATTTATGCGTGCAGATCCATAGTTCCCTGAAGGTGGCAACTCCAGTGGACAAGGTGGTCAAGAAGGCATATGGCATGCTGGCCTTCGTCACGCGGGCGTTGAGTATAGGAATTGGAAAATCGTGTTGCCACTGTATAAGACTTTGATTAGGCCGCATTTGGAGTATTGTGTACAATTCTGGTCACCACACTACCGGAAGGATGTTGATGCATTGGAAATATGCACCTAGGCTGACATTGAAGTGAATTTAATAACTCAGAGGAATATTGGTTTAAGTCTTCTACAATAAACCTGGGAAACTAAATAATAGAGTGGATAGTCAAGAGTCTTTTTCCTAGGGTCGAAGGGACAATTACTTGGGGGCATAGGTTGAAAATGAGAGGGGAAAAGTTTAAAAAGAGATGTAAGGGGCAGGTTTTTCACAGAGGGTGGTGAATGCCTGGAACGTGCTGCCGGAGGAGGTGGTGGGAGCAGATTCTATAACACCATTCAAGAGGCATCTGGATAGATACATGAATAAGCAGGGAACAGAAGGATATGGACCATGTAGAGGCAAGAAAATATTAGATTAGAGAGGCATCTGTGTCGGCACAGACTTGGTGGGCTGAAGGACCTGTTCCTGTGCTGTACTGGGTTCTTTGTTCTTATCCACATTGCCCCTTACATCTCTTTTAAAATTTTTCCCCCCTCACTTTCAACCTATGCCCCATCCATGTCGACGGCACCTAATTTTTCCGGTGTCTGGTTGCCATGAAATAGATTCTAACATTTTCCCCGCTACTGAATCTAAGCCAAATCGGCCTATGATTCTGTTTTCTCTCTCCCTTCTTTCTTGAATAGCACGATTACCACCAGCTTTGCAAGAGCAATTAGAGATGGGCAACAAAATTACTGGTTTAGTCAGTGATGCCCATGTCCTGTGAAAGAAATTTTAAAAATTAAGTTTACTACCTTTCAAATGCTAGGGAATTTTGGAAGATCAAAACCACTGCATCCATTATTTCTGTAGCCTCTCTCTCTATAATATTATCTAGTAACTTCCTTTTTTAAAAAATCATGGTTGGAACACTTGTCCCATTGCATATTCATCAGGGGGAAGTCCTTTTGACCTAACTTCCCATCTCTTTTCCTTCCTCCCCCACAAATAACTTGCACCTAGGCTGACATTGAAGTGAATTTAATAACTCAGAAGAATATTGGTTTAAGTCTTCTACAATAAACCTGGGAAACTAAATAATGATGTGGAGATGCCGGTGTTGGACTGGGGTAAACACAGTAAGAAGTCTCACAACACCAGGTTAAAGTCCAACAGATTTATTTGGTAGCAAAAGCCACTAGCTTTCGGAGCGCTGCTCCTTCGTCAGGTAAGTGGAAGTTCTGTTCACAAACAGGGCATATAAAGACACAAACTCAATTTACAAAATAATGGTTGGAATGCGAGTCTTTACAGGTAATCAAGTCTTAAAGGTACAGACAATGTGAGTGGAGAGAGCTTTAAGCACAGGTTAAAGAGATGTGTATTGTCTCCAGCCAGGACAGTTAGTGAGATTTTGCAAGCCCAGGCAAGTCGTGGGGGTTACAGATAGTGTGACATGAACCCAAGATCCTGGTTGAGGCAGTCCTCATGTGGAGGCGGCCTTCACGACACACGACAACGCAGAGTCGCTGAGCAGAGACTGATGGCCAAGTTCCGCACACATGAGGACGGCCTCAACCGGGATCTTGGGTTCATGTCACACTATCTGTAACCTCCAGGACTTGCCTGGGTTTGCAAAATCTCACTAACTGTCCCGTCTGGAGACAATACACATCTCTTTAACCTGTGCTTAACGCTCTTCACTCACATTGATGTACCTTTAAGACTTGATTACCTGTAAAGACTCTCATTCCAACCATTATTTTGCAAATTGAGTTGATGTCTTTATATGCCCTCTTTGTGAACAGAACTTCCACTTACCTGATGAAGGAGCAGCGCTCCGAAAGCTAGTGGCTTTTGCTACCAAATAAACCTGTTGGACTTTAACCTGGTGTTGTGAGACTTTAAACTAAATGATGCCAAAAGTTCATGACTATCAAAATCATAAATTATGCTCTGAAGCTAGAAATTGTATTTCCGAAATCTAAATCGCAATATAGCAATTTATTAAATGCAAAACAATTTTTTATTTTCGCAGATCAAGAAATCCTGCGCAAGTTGGAAAAGGATAAAATCCTCGTGTTCACACCATCCCGGCGTGTGCAAGGGAGAAGAGTGGTTTGCTATGACGATCGTTTCATAGTGAAATTGGCTTACGAATCAGATGGCATTATTGTGTCAAATGATAACTATAGGGATTTGCAGAATGAAAAGCCAGAATGGAAAAAATTCATAGATGAAAGATTACTTATGTATTCTTTTGTTAATGACAAGTAAGTAATCAGATTTTGCCACATTGTGTTTTGCCGTTAAATTCAATCTAGAAGCTATTTTGTTGGTGGTCATCCAAATCATTACTGAGTGCCTGGTAATAATGCATATCAATTAATTGTGTTGTGTATATAGTATTCATGTACTTTCTGTTTAATTTCAGATTCATGCCACCTGATGATCCTCTGGGTCGCCATGGGCCTAGCTTGGATAACTTTCTGAGGAAGCGGCCTGTCATGCCAGAACATAAGAAGCAGCCATGTCCATATGGTAAATTGATTTTCAAATACAATAACTATTTATGCTACTTTCAAAATTCAGCTGCACCAAGGCATTTGTGTAGCATTCTCCAAAGTAGAAACTAATTGTGCACTTTGATGTGAAGAGCCTTGGCTGTAAGGAAAACGACAAGTCTTTTATACATTAGGGTGTATAAATACTGTCACTAATCACAGGATATTTATCAGTTCGATCTTGTTTTTCAAATGAGCATGAAGACAACAGATGTATAGAATATGTACGTGCTGTCATAACATTTCAGTTAGCCAACATGGCAAAAAAAAAATTGCAGCTACCTTGGGGGTTTGGATTTCTGTATATTCTACAAATGGGGTGGAATGTAATTCAAGAGACAGGGATCTTGCCTGCCAGATGGAGTTCAGGCAAGTGCCCCATATCACCTCCAATGGGGAAGGCCTGCTGCTGGGCAGTTAACTGCCTGATGAGCAGTTAACCTTGTGGGCCTTCCCCAGGATTTAGGACCCCAGGGTTGTTTTTTCATGGGATGTGAGTGTCATTGGTAAGACCAGCATTTGTTGCCCATCCTGAATTGCTTCTGAACTGAGTGGTTTGCTTTACCATCTCAGAGGACAGTTCAGAGTCAACCACATGGCTATGGGTTCCGAGTCACATGTAGGTCAGACCAGGTAATGTTGGCAGATTTCCTTCCTTAATGGATATTAGTGAACCAGACGAGTTTTTTTTAATGACAATCGGTGATTGTTTCATGGCTTTCATTACTGAAACTAGCTTTCCATTCCAGATTTGTTATTAACCGAATTCCAATTCCACCAGCTGCTGTGGTGGGATTTGAACCCCGAACCTCCGAGGATTAGCCTGGGCTTCTGGGTTACTATTCCAGTGATGTTAACACTATGCCACCATCTCCCCTAAGTCCTGCAGAGAACTTCCAGCCAATCACAGGCCAGCAGCTCTCCATTGCTGCCAGTCCCATCAGGAGCATTGGCAGCTGCTGGCAATGCACAAGGCCACAAATGAGTGAGCTAAGGATGAGTGTTGTGGTAGGGGGGTCTATGACTTGGGGGATGTTGGATAAAAGGCTATGGTGGCTGACTCTTAACAGCAACCCCCCCCCCCCCCCCCCCCCCAATCCCATTGCTGGGTCCTGCAATCCGAAGAGTGCCTTTGAAGTAGACTATTCTCATGGTAGGTTTGCTTTTCAGGTTTCCCATGCAGCACCTTCTCCCACTTATGAATACCAGTGGCAGCGGGATGAGGCCCTTAAGTGGGCATTAATTGCTCTGGAGGGTCACTGTACAGTGATCAGGATTGAACATCCAAGCCAGCATCTCCAATGATAATTCTTCCGTGAGGGATGCTGATACCAGTTACATCAGCCACACCACTTCCAGTTAACTTAACACAAACATCAGGATGATATTTTCCGGCTTTTCTCACTGGTGAGATCTTCTGGTCCCGCCAATAGCAAACCTCTACCATGGGTTTCCTGGGAAACCCCTTAGACAGCGGCAGGATCAGAGGATCCTGCCACCAACCAATAGCAGGCTGCCTCTGCTGCTGTGAAACATGTCATGTGCTGCACAAAAATTGATCACTGTTAATTTATATTGATCAGGAGAAATGACTTAATGTACACTGAGCAACAAGTTTTCCCAGTACTGAACTGTAGAATACTTTATACCTGCAGTAATAATGCATGTTTCTGTGCATATGTCCTTCTACATCCATGACTTGGATTGCATTGCTAATTAGATCTGCCCTGATGAATGCTATCAAAAAATGGATAAAACCAAAATAGGCAATAAATTGAAGCCCTGTAGAGGAGCAATTGACCAGGTATTAATCTAATTATCAGTCAAATAATATGCAAACTGATGTTTCATTGTCATCATGTCACATGATTCAGTTTTTGTTTTTTTACATTTTGATTTGATATTGTCACATGTATTAACATATAGTGAAAAGTATTGTTTCTTGCGCGCTATACAGACAAAGCATACCATTCATAGAGAAAGAAACAAGAGAGTGCAGAATGTAGTGTTACAATCATAGCTAGGGTGTAGATGAGGATCAGCTTAATGCAAGGTAAGTCCATTCAAAAATCTGACAGCAGCAGGGAAGAAGCTGTTCTTGAGTCGGTTGGTACGTGGCCTCAGACTTCTGTATCTTTTTCCCAACGAAAGAAGGTGGAAGAGAGAATGTCCGGGGTGCATGGGGTCCTTAGTTATGCTGGCTGCTTTGCTGAGGCAGCGGCAAGTGTAGACAGCGTCAATGGATGGGAGGCTGGTTTGCGTGATGGATTGGGCTTCATTCAAGACCTTTTGTAGTTCCTTATGGGCAGAGCAGGAGCCATACCAAGCTATGATACAATCAGAAAGAATGCTTTTTATGGTGTATCTGTAAAAGTTGATGAGAGTCGTAGCTGACATGCCAAATTTCCTTAGTCTTCTGAGGAGGTAGAGGCGTTGGTGGGCTTTCTTAACTGTAGTGTCGGCATGGGGGACTAGAACAGGTTGTTGGCGCTCTGGACACCTAAAAATTTGAAGCTCTCGACCCTTTCTACTTCGTCCCCATTGATGTAGACAGGGGCGTGTTCTCCTTTATGCTTCCTGAAGTCGATGACAATCTCCTTTGTTTTGTTGACATTGAGGGAGAGATTATTGTTGCCGCACCAGTTCAGCAGATTTTCTATCTCATTCCTGTACTCTGTCTCATTGTTTGAGATGCGACCTACTACAGTGGTGTCGTCAGCAAACTTGAAAATCGAATTGGAGGAGAATTTGGCCACACAGTCATAGATGTATAAGGAGTATAGTAGGGGCTGAGAACACAGCTTTGTGGGGCACCAGTGTTGAGGATGATCGTGGAGGAGGTGTTGTTGCCTATCCTTACTGATTGTGGTCTATGAGTTAGGAAGTTCGGGATCCAATCACAGAGGGAGGTACCGAGGCCCAGGCCACGGAGTTTGGAGATGAGTTTCATGGGAATAATAGTGTTGAAGGCTGAGCTATAGTCAATAAATAGAGTCTGACATAGGTGTCCTTGTTACCTAGGTGTTCCAAGGTTGAGTGCAGGGCCAGGGAGATAGCTTCTGCGGTAGGCAAACTGGAGTGGATCCAGGTAGTCCGGGAGGCGGGAATTGATTCGTTCAATGACTAGCCTTTCGAAGCACATCTGGATTTGAATAGCCATATGGCACATTTGTTCACCAATATTCATTTAAAATCACTTTTGTATTTTCAACAGGAAAAAAGTGCACTTATGGGCATAAATGTAAGTACTACCATCCAGAACGAGGTACTCAGCCGCAACGTTCTGTGGCTGATGAACTCCGTGCTAGTGCAAAAAATTCAATAATGAAAACCGCTAATGAAGGAGGCTTGGTGAAAAGCAACAGTGTTCCAACTAATATCAAAATTGAGGGTATGTTTGATGTCAAATGTACTGCTCCTAAAAGACCATCAGATCCAAGTATACAATCACCTCTTTATAACGAGGTTGAAGAGAAACTCAGCAACAAAACCAGATTGGAAGCTAGGTCTGTACCGTCGCTTATTGGTGCATCAAATTCTTCAGCTGCAAAAGTCCAAGGTAGTGCAGTATCAGGTTCTGGGATGCACCTTTTGACACGAGAACAAGGAGTGCCAGTACAGTACTCGCCAATTCTGGTGAATAATAGCCGTGGAACACACAAATCCTATAACCAGCATCCAAAATGTGACTCTCCTGTTGATGGAGGATATTATTCCATGATGAATCCGTATCATAACCTTGGTGTATCTGGCACACACAGCCCTGACCAGTTTTCAGTTGATAAAGAATACGGACTAAACCATGTAGGTTCTGATTGTAGCAGTGAAAGTAGTATCAGCTGTGGTAGCAGTGATTCATATATTGGTTATAATGAACGAGCCTACCTAAGTTCTCCAGTTACAGTGCTTGAGGAAAACCTTAAATGTCACCAATATCACAGTCGACATCAGCCCTTTCTTCATGGTTATCATGATACTTTAACAAGAGTACAAAGTTATGGTCAAGAAGATCAAACTTCACTGCATAAAACTTCAGTCTCTCATATGGCATCACATTTACAGCACCCAGTAATTGGAGCTCGCTCTAGTTGTCCTGGTGAATATCGCCCTGTACCTCACAATGCTCAGCATCCACAGAACATGCACATGGGAAGAGCTTTAGGAACAACAAGGATAGAAAGCTTTTCAGATTCACGTTTGTATGAAAACCCACCGGTGAGGCAAAGAAAACCTTACATAAGTCAGGAAGCATTTGCCAATTGGAACAGACTCGGCTATGGTATGGATAGTTATGGTTATGCACAAGGATTTTCATTACCAAATAATCCAACTCAGCCTTGTTATGATCAGTTTACATTCCAAAGCCTACCTGAAAAAAGGGAGCAGACCTGGAGGATGCCATGGAGTGGGCTCCCTCCTGAGCCTCCAAATCCACAAAGATTACAGGATGCCCGTGACAAGATCTTCGTAAATCTGTGCAACATATTTCCTGCTGACCTTGTGCAGATGGTGATGAAAAGGAATCCTCATATGATTGATGCCCAGCAACTTGCTGCAGCTATTCTAGCAGAAAAATCAAAACTGGGTTATTGAATTGAAAAGCATCATTTTGGTGTTCTTATTTCTTAGCCCAAATGCTGAGGTAGCTTGCATTTGAGTTTCTTCAAACAAGGAGATAACATAAGAGTATACAGTGTAAAGAATTACCCTCTACAAAGGTATATTTTTGTGTATTTCTATCAACTTTTAGAATTGTGTTATTTAAGGCTGCAGTTTGCTATAGGAAACATGAAATGTATATGCTAACGCACCTTTTTAAAATTTTAATACTGGCAAGATATGATCTATTGTCTCCATAATATATTGCAGCTTTAACCTGAAGATATAAGTAGGAAGTTTGATGTTTTTCTCAAAACAATACATTTAGTGACTTATGTCACTTTTTCTTTAGCATTTTGAGAACATATTGGTGGTAAAGGTGTGCAAATACAGATTTCAGCCTTCCCACTAATTGAATAGTATGATTCAAAGTGCAGCTGCCCTTTAACTAATGGCCATTACTAGCTGAGCAGAAGTAACAGTTATTATTTGAGGATATATATTGGTACTGTGCTAAGTTTTGAGGTTGCAATAAAAAAAACCTTTAATTTAGTTTAAGCATTTCAAAATATATTGTATACTGATTTTTAATAATGCACTCAGGCTATGATATTATGAACAGGCCTGATTTATCTTGCCACATTTTTTTTAAAAGGTAGAAACAAACATTGTTTAGTTTCAATGAGTTTTTTCTGGTATTTTTAATGGACTTTGCCAGCTTCAGTGTCATATTTGTCCTACAAGGAATCTTCTTAGCTACTCATTCTGTTTAGCTGTTGAGTGCATTGCAACTTTAAGCAAAGTCCTAAATGGCCAGAAATGACCATTCGTTGTTGATACAAATTGTATCTTTAAAATAAAATCTACAGTACAGTTTTAAATTTATATTTAGTAATACTGTAAATACACAAACTTGTGTAAATGTGATTAGGGACCATTTGGGCAACATTTTACCAGATCCTTGAAATTAAGCTTCAGTTTGCAGAATTTTTGTATTATTGCTTTTCATTGGTTGGAAAACATTCAAGTTTGGACACAATGCCTCCTGGGTAGCAAAAATGCTTCACTTCTGTAACGAGAAGCAGAAGCAGAATCAGTAAAGAAATGGGATCAGTGCCTTTTTAAAATATATATATTTATATATAATATATATATCTTGGGTATAACAATTGTAAAAGTAATTCATTTTTTCTTTCCACTGGTTTTGGGTAACTCTGTAGTTACAGCTTCAAGTTTTAGCACTGACTAACTGATCCATCAGCTGAACTTGTAATGTGCCTTTTCTCTTCATGGCTTGGCTGCAAGATGGGATGTCGTCCTGTGGAGGATTGCTTGGTATAGCTGCTATCATGTTACTCTTTACAAAACATGGATTACCTGTTAGCTAAAGATATGCTTGTGAACGATGGAGAATAACATAAATTGAACAATGATTTCAACTGAAGGTGATAGGATGAGCTTGATTTTAGGAAAATGAATGGTAAGCCAAAGTACTGGAAAGGAAATAAAATTGAAAACCTAACAAAACTCTACCATGATAGTGGTCCTTCTTTCAAGAGATTCACATACAGTTGAAAATGAAATGTAAGAAAGAGTAGCAGGCCATTCATTCCTTTGGGCCTACTCCACCATTCATTAAAATCATAGCTGATCATTTATCTCAGTTCCATCTGGCTGCACCATACCCATATCCATATTTCTTGATTTCCTGAACCAAAAATTAGCCGATCTGTCTGCGGTGGTACAGTGGTTATCACTGCTGCCTCACAGTGATTCCCGGCTTGGGTCACTCTGTGTGGAGATTGCACATTCTCCCTGTGTCTGCGTGGTTTCCTCCAGGTACTCCGGTTTCCTCCCACAGTCCAAAGATGTGCAGGTTAGGTGCATTGGCCATGTTAAATTCTTCCTCGGTGACCCGAACAGGCGCTGGAGTGTGGCGACCAGGGGATTTTCACAGTAACTTCATTACAGTGTGAAGGTAAGCCTACTTGTGACTAATAAATAAACTTTATTTTATACTCCAATGTCCACAGCTCTCATAGAATCATAGAACCCTACAGTGCAGAAAGAGGCCATTCGGCCCATCGAGTCTGCACTGACCACAATCCCATCCAGGCCCTACCCCCATATCCCTACATATTTTACCTGGGACACTCTCTGGGACAGAGGATTCTAAAAGTCCAGCTGAATGAAGAAATGTTGTATCCTCTGAGTCCTAAATGGCCAACCCTTCATTTTGAGTCTATGGCCCCTAGTTCTAGACTTTTCAGCCAGGTGAGAATATTCTCCCAGCATCTACCCTGTTCAGTCAAGTCTTATGAATTTTAAACATTTCAATGAGATCACCTCATTCTCTAAGGAATGTCGGCCTAGACTATTCGATCTCTCCTTTTAGGACAATTCCCTCATTCTGTTAGTGAACCTTTGTTGTGTTCCCTCCAAGACAAAACCAAAACTGTGCAGTATTCCAGGTATGATCTCACCAAAGCCCTGTACAATTGCATAAGTCTTCTTCACTATTACACTTCAATTTCTTTGTAATAAGGGCTGATTAACATACCATTTGCTTTCCCAGTTTCTTACAGTACTCGCTTGTTAACTTATAATTTGAGTTCAAAAATGATTAGTATTCAGAGGGACGTTCAGGGCCCTCTGAATACCAATATTTTCCCAATAATAAAGCAAGATAATGCAAATGTTGGAATGTATGAAAAAAACAGAATATCTGAAATGTCAACCCTGTTTCTCTTTCCAGAGATGCTACCTGGCCTGCTGAGTACTTCTGGTGCTTCTCTGCTTTTATACCAACATTTTGCAGTCTCTTATCATTTTCCTTTCAACATGGAAAACTTCAGACATCCCATGTATTTCACCTGCCAAACTTGAATGTTCTTGCCCACTCAACTTTTGCAATGTCTGTCTTACTCACAGCTTACGTTCTCACCTAACTTTGAATCATCAGCACGCCTTAAAAAGCTAGCTGGATATGTTGCACTATATCCAACCGCTATCTCCTTCTTGAAGCCATACAATTAGAAACTCCAGATTTTAGTCCATACTTTAGACTTGTCAATGCTGAACAGTACTAAACTCTGTCCATTTTTCCTTTCATCCCTCCGAAGGTCGAATGTATGGATTCCACGTGGCATGCCAGCTTGCAGCCTGAGAAAAAGCCAATGAAACTTGCATATTTGAATGGATATTTCCATGTTTTGTATGTATATCATAACTAAATCAAGCAGGGAAAAAGTAACAAATTTCAAGGAACATGGTAAAATGGTTCCTAAAACCATGTCCAAACACACCTAATAGAATAACCTTTTCACTACTTGTGTGACACTATGTGTCACACTAAGTAGACTTTGGGTATGAATGCTTTTTTAACAGGGCATTGTGCTTATAGCCATAAACTGATACTCTGAACCATGTTCAGCACATATCCATAACAAATTGTTGTATACAATAATAGTAATTGTTAGTGTTTCCTTCCTCATTTATAGTACAGTGTTGATTTTTGAATTGCACACATTCTACAGTACCATTATAAAGCTCTCTTTATATTGGTACTATAAAACCTAATAAGTCTGTTGAAAATTTACTGATCGTTTTCATACGTTCGGGTCAAGATTGGAATTTTGAAATGATATTCATGAATAATTAACTCTTTCCCCCCCCCCCACACTTCGGTGCCATATCTACTGGTGCCAAATGATTAATTTATCGAATTGTTTTAGATGCAACTGTACTTTAATTGTATCATTTTATATTCTCCAATTTAAACATTATTAATCAATATTTTGAAACTTAATGATTTTTTCAACAGTAAAAGATGAAAATATATTTTCAAACATCTGTGATATCTGCTTTTTAGAATTAAGCACTTGGGGGTTATGAAGACCTTCAAGAAATGCAGTTGACATTAATGCACATGGCTTTTGGTACAAACAGCTAAAATACATTATTTTCATGCACAGCCAGTATTGTACTTCATCTTTAACTCTACAATAATTGATCTGCTCATGGTAAATTATAGTATTGATCTGATTTGTGTGCATATCTTGCCTCACAAAACTACTTTTATGATTACCTCAAGATATTTTAATGTAAAGCACAATATTTTAATGCAAGGCAACATTGAGGTTTGTTATTTCATGAAATTTTTAATCTTTAGTCAGCATTTCTCTTGCATTTCAAAATATTACCCATAATTGCTTGACATTGGGTTTTGAAGATGATAAAAATTTCCTGCTCTAATTAAAATTTTTGTTCTTATTGCTTATAAACAGAAACATGAAATTCGTATCAAACCTGAAAGCATGCTTTGTGATGATTGTTAAAATTCATGTGACAATTTATTGTACCTAAATCTACCAAAACTAACGTAATATTTACTTTGTTACTTTATGATGACTCACTGTGTCAACACTTTTTAAGGGGGAGGGAGGTGTTCATATTAAAATTCCTAATACAAATTGACATTTTCCTTGGCACTTGCACTGGTGGTATCTTACAAACATATTTATAACTTCTAATAATAATGTGTATACATGTTAAATAGCATGATAGATTTTTGCACAATATTGGTAAAATGGGGTTGGATTAAAACAGTCATGTAAATCTTTATCTGCCGCAACTCAAAATTTTGCGGTAAATTGATAGTGTAACTTTAAAAGGGTTCTTTTGAAGATCTATGGTGGTTTATGCAATAATGAAATTGGTCTAAATTTGTAAACCCTCATTTTATCTTAATTGTTTAAGTAATACTAAATGATTGCAATTTTCAATGTAATGTTTGAAAGTGTGATGTACTCTATTGCTCACACACTTATTAATCTTGCTTCTCCAGCATCTGCTTTAAATATTTATCATACCCAAATTGTGTAGGATTGGGTTAAAAGCATGTCAGTTGTAATTTTATGGGCACTTTCAAAATTTTGGCTTGAGCTATCTTTTGTCTGTCCTAAGTTATTGTGATATCCTGATCAAGTTTTGTGTATGTTGTACTGTATCAGTTTTAAATGTCTGCATATACAGTATTTTTTGTTTTAATGGCTGAACTTCTGAGCATGACATAAAGAAGAACTTTGAAGAAACAGTTTACTTCTACATTAGAAAGCTATAAGCAAGTTTCTGGGAAATAAAACACCCATTTTATTAATACTTTGATTTCTGCGACTTTTGAAATCTTACAAATGTTTGCTCCCAAGGGGATCTTATCGTTACCTTACCCTTTTTTCCATACTATATGTTACAATCACTCACTGCTCTGAGTAGAACTCCTGTTTGAATTGCCATATCATTTCTCCATCTTCTGCCACATTTCTCCTTCAGTTTGGGAATATACTAAGAGTAATTTTATGACTCTGCTGCTGGTAAAGAGTCTTATCAAAATTTCAGCTGTGGACTGGGCATAATACTGCTTGATTGGATGTGCATTGTCCATAATTATTGAAAAATTGATTAATGTTTCCAGTATCTGTAGCTGGTGGATGGGGCTCCCTATCAGTAGCTCAAAAGGTTGAATAATCTCTGCTGTACATAACTGACGTTATTATTTCTCCCATTGTACAAAACAATAATGGGGGAATATACTGACCAGATAAGAGTATTAGATTCTTTGGCTTTATTTGCTGCTGATTCACCATTCCTTTTGTCTTCTCTCAACTTCATTCACTAAAATTTGAGGCTTTTTTTGAAGCACAGGCTGGCATCAAATTACACATCACTGAAAGTCTTCAGCAACAAGTACTTTGTTAATGCTAGTGCCTAGATTCAAGGTTGAATGCACTAGATCAGTACCAGTGATACCTGTGTGATATATGCCTTATTCTGATGCAAAATGAGAGCTAAAGACTTAGCAAAGTATTTGGTGGAAGCTCTTTAATGCACAATAGGTCAGAAGCTATGAGAAAGCAACTATTGCATACGAGAAGAGTCCATGAAAGATGCAGCAACTTTATCCCTCCAATATAAAAGATATACAATAATATAAAGTACTGAGATATACCAGAATCTAACTTGCCAATACAAGAATGGACATGAGCAATTTCTCCTCATCTTTACAGCCTTTACTAAATCGCTTGAATTATTGGGAGTCCAAATTGGGCTGCTGGAACTAGATTACACAAGGTTCTTGTAGCGACACAGTACATCCATTTTATTAAAATAGTTTATTCAGATGAAAAGTTGCATGCAGGCCAGAAGTGGTAAATGAGTATAGACTTTGCTCTCAACCTAATTTCTCTTCACCGATCACATCCTGTTTTTTTCACTGTGAAGTCCCTTTACATGGTTACATGTTAAACGGATCATTGGTAATGCCCCTCGTGTTTTGTTCCCCATGCAGTAAGTTCAAGATGCTTGCAATGGTCAGTTTAACAGTTCCCCAAACAGGATATTGAAATTTCTTTTTCCACTGTTCAATTTTTTTTTCATTATCAAAAAAGCATCCTCCAGTATGGATGCTATGACAGTGAAATTCAGTAGGTCCAAATTTGAATACTTGAAAAGGAGCTAAAAGTATAGGCCTGCACAGTGTTGGCTCGAGATTTCACACATATATTGCAAAAGTTGGAATTGACCTCTGGGGAAAATGTAAATCTGCACCATCACCAAAGTTAAAACTCTGACCTTGAGTAGGCATGTTTCATCTGTACTTGTTCTGGTCTACTGGTGACAGTATAGTCACTACAAGACCTTGCACTTGCATACAGTCAAATGGAAAAATGTCACTTGAACACAAGGTTTGGTTTTCACAGGGAATTCCCTCCCTCTATGTTAATACAATTGATCATAATGAAGTTGAGTAACTTCATCAGGCACCTTTGGGAAAAAATGAGCTTGAGAAGAAACCACAAACTGGAAGTAGAGTAGGTTTCCATGTTAATACAATTGCAGATTGTAATCAGCACTCAGGTAAGATTGTGAGCAGTTAGTTGTAAGTGTGCCACAATTTGACTCAAAGTTTATGCTCTGTTCACGAGGCTTACAAAACCTTTAAAATCAATGACTTAATGGATAGTGTACAGCACATACCATTAGTAGTTTTAAAACTTTTCATAGGAAAATATAATTTATATGCATGAGAGAACAAAGGTATATGGTCAAGTATGTGGCCCCATACACCTTGGGTGAACTTTCCTAATTGTAGAAATGTATAGTGAAGCACCTGTTTGCCTGTAGTGGTCTATGAAACTTTCAAAATACTATAATAAATTGAAAACCATTTGGATTAGTTCACAAGTCTTAATAAAATCCTGTTTGTCAGATCAGGAGCAACTTGTAGTTTGCAACCTAGTCTGCATTTAATTAGTTTCTATATTGATGCATAGCAGTAAATGGTTCCTAAATGAGGATGACATTTCAGTTCTCATTTCTGCACTCACTAGTATGGAATGAGTTCTACAATCTACGTCTGGATTTGTTTTTCAATGCAATGGGGGCAGCTTTTAATGGGGCACAGTAACTTTCACATTTCCTCTTCACTGGATAATGTAAGATGATCTCCCCTTACCCTCCATTCTTTAGTCTGATCAGGTACCCTTAAACCACAGAATAAATACATACACCAGCCTGTATCCTCTCCATTTTTCACTCATCTAGTATTCAAACGAGCAGAGAGGTTTCCTACCTACTTTTAGCTTTCTGATTCAAAGCAGTGTTCAGTACAACTAAGATTAAGAACTCTGGCAGGGAAAGAGCTGAAACAGCATAGACTTTAAGTAGTTTGCTTATCTCCTTGATTGAAATTTGCAACTTGGAAATGTTCATTCTTGCAGGTCTGTAAATCCTGACTTTGAACATCCCAATAATGTAAACTGTTCAGATATGTATGAATTTTTATAGATTACAATATCCAATACCAGAAAAGACCTTCAGTCAGTAAGCATCTTTTAGTTTGTATATAAATACTTCAGTATTTATATATTGGTACTAATTTTAAAATCACTATGCTTAGTTAAAAGGAGTTGCCCATCAAATTGCAAATGTGGTCATTATGGTTTTTTGCCCAATGAGACAAAGGGTTTAGAGTAAAATGTGAGTTTCTGTCCGGTATCATTTCAACATTACTGCTAGCCTGAATTTCTTGAAGTGACATTTCTTTTTAGTTTTGATTCCTAAAACCTTTAAAATCTGCTTGTTGTAATGGTATTTTCTTCTGAAAATACAAATCAGCTTCCTACACCAGCTGAGAATGAAGAAAGGAATTGATTTCTATGTACTCAATGGGGAAAAGCTGACTGGCTGAATAATTTATGGTGCAGGGTCGAATTCAATACCCTGATCCCACTCTCTCTCCTCCTCCCCCCCATATCCCTTTAGCCCTGAGAGCTATATTTAATTACTTCTTGAAATCACAATTTCCAGAGAAAAATTAATGGTTGTGAAATTTATAAATTGCACAATGTTTTAAAAAAATTTTTTGCACATTTTGATTTTAATCTCCTCCAATTGCACCTGTACCTTCAGGCCCCAAGATCTGGAAGTTCCTGCCTAAACCTCCACCTCCCTCCTTAAAAACCTACCTCTGACCAAGTTTTTGAAGCCTGTCCTAGCATCTCATGGCTTGGTGTCAAGTACATAATTTTGTAAAATGTCCCAAGATAATGAATGAAAGTTATAATTTGTGGAGGTTTCTAGACATAGCTTTGGAAATAATCCCCAGTCAACTTTCCCACATCATCTAGAGCACCTTAGAGGAAATTCACCCATGTGTTCTCTATTACTGATCTTGTACATTCAATAAATACTATTTTGCCCCAAATAACTTGACAATGTTTTTTCATTTGAAGTCTAGATACTTCAAACATGTAAAGTTAATTGGCCAAGAACAATATCATTTGGTGTTGATCAAACATGAAATTGAGTTGTGGAATTTGTCTTGAATGTCAATTTGAGGTATACTGCAACATTAAGAGCTGCCCTCCAAAATAGAAGCTGTTACTAGAGTGAGCCAAAAGACTTTAATTTCTTGAAGGTGGATGAGGGGCAGAGAACAGAAAGGAGAAATTGAACATCAGCAAGTCTTTAATAAAATAGGTATTAGTGAAAATTGAATGATGAAGCAGGTAAGTGTGTAACCTTGAGGCTTTTTATTAACTTCAAAATCATACAATCAAATGCCCTTGAGCTTAATAAGGCTGCAATCACAATAGTTTAAACAGCTTACAGTTTGATCTGAATTTAATATGGTGTGAATGATCAAGCTAGTTAATTGCTATATTTGTTTCTATTTTGGACAAAAACTTTCATACAGAACTGTTTTGGGTCTCTGGATCGTGAATTTTATATACAAGACAGTAGACCAACTTGTGCACCATTAGCTTTGAATTCAGATTAACCATAAGCACATTGTAGAGTTGAAAGTATACTATAGGTGCGCAACTGTTTGATGTCCTATGTATTTAAACTGTAACAACTATCAAATACCTTTGTAACATAGAGCAAAGTAACTTGTATGCAAAAACTTGGGCGAATTTTGAAATTTATATTGGTATTTAGTTTTGGAATCCAATAAACTTAAGTTTAATTAAATCTCTTGTCACACAATTAGTTGCAGTTGTGTATTATCCATTTACTATGTAAAGCATCAGCTTGACTCATTCTGCAAATTTACAATTTCAAAATCCACATGTTTCAACATGCACTCAAGACTACCATTACACATCAGTATTGAGCAAGTGCAGTATTATTGGAAGTGGATTTTTCCATGGGGAAGTTAAGATTGCCTGCTATAGTGATTTTCTGATGTCATGCTAGTAATCCTTCCTCATCCAGTGCCACAAAAAAAGTCATTAATACTTGTTGCTGGTTGTGAAATGTTGCTCCCACTGTTTTATCCTTGCAAGTGTCACTGCACTCAGTCACAATAATGTACTGAAACATGTTGATGTAATAGGATGTTACATAAGCACAAACTACAGACCCATTGATTTTTTTTTAAACAACATGGAGAGCTAACCTATGTAATCTTGACTCTACCAATTATTGTGCAAAACAAATGGAAGATTAAATCTGACTCACCCCTTTAGCTTTGAGGAAGTGACAACCGAAGTGGTCTATAATATGAAATGCATAGACTTCCAGAACAACAGCTGCTAACTCAACCTTTATGAAATTAAGTTCAAAGCTGTGGCAATTCAGGATGCATTTTGGGAATGGATATGGAATTGACTCAAAGGTTTTTTTTAAAAAAAACAGGATGGCTACTTAATATTGGGTTGGCAGAAGTATTTAATGAGCCTGAGGCATCAATCCCACCCAATTTTCTTCTAAATAAACACATTGAAATTTGGAAGTTTGTATAATTGATTTGAAGGCATTCTATCCATGATCTCGTTATTATTAACTCAGGTTTTCATTTTTCAAAGACCAAGGCACCAGGCTTAGTTTTTGTTGTTGGCAGCTATAGTGTCTTGAGATTGAAGAGCAAGGCTGGGTACATTAGAAATCATAGAAACCCTACAGTACAGAAAGAGGCAATTCGGCCCATCGAGTCTGTACCGACCACAATCCCACCCAGGCCCTACCCCCATATCCCTACATATTTACCCACTAATCCCTCTAACTACGCAGCAGTGCTGACCACTGTGCTACCGTGCCGTAACATTGTTGATGGATTTCAGCTAACACCACTGGAACAATATCACAAGATAACAAATAGGAAGATAAATTGTAAAATTCTGTTGGAGATCTGCAACTTAGGGTAGCTATTGGGCAATATTGTTTGATTTGAACTTTTCCCAATTTAATTTGGACTTTATAGCTGCTCAGTGAAGAACAGTTTAACTTAGGAGACACTCTTAGCATTTTGGTTGACAGGTCAAGAAGGTTGTTGGCAAGGTGGGGCTGAGCATCTACAGCATACTTGTGAAACCTGAAATGTTTTTGGATGATGGGAAGGGTAATGGTGCCGAATGGGAAAATTAGCTGTGCAACCTATTGCAATGGCTTATCTATTTAGGCAAGAATGGAAACAGCTAAAAGGAGTAAGGGCCAAACTGTGGATGCTGGAAATAACAATGTCAAATGCTCCACAGGGCAGGTTGCATATTAATGGGGCATGGTAACTTGCATGTTTCCTCTTCACTGGATAATGTATTATCCCATCTCCTTAAAACCATCCATAATTTGATACAGATTTGTACCGATTAGTCCAGTGCCCAGTCTCTTAGCAGAATATGTAAAATCAGAGCACTTGGAAAATAGTGGCAGAATCAGACAGTCAGCATGGATTTATGAAAAGTATATTCCTTCCTTTTATCCTTCCATTTCTCACTCAGGTTACACCTGGGCAGGACCAGGACTAATTTCTAAGGAGGGTATTTTAGAGTGGTTGGGAAGGGTTTGAACTAAACTGACAGGGGTATGGGAACTTATGCAAGGAGTCAAAGGAGGGAGGGAAGTCAAGGACCAGAGCAAAAGATGAGAATAAAAGCAGAGAAATCGAGGGCCAGGATTAAACAGTGCCAGTGAAAAATAGTGGAAACAGGACAAGTAATAAAAAGACGAGCCTCAAGGCTGTCTTAATGCTTGGAGCATTCACAATAAAGTGGATGACTTAATCATGCAAATAGATGTAAATAGGTATCATGGAATTGGGATAAAGGAGACATGGTTGCAGTGTAACCAGGGATGGGAAATGAACATCCAGGATTATTTAGGAAAGACAGACCAAAGGGAAAAGGCAGTAGAGTTGAATTGCTGGTTGAAGAGGAAATTAATGAAATAGTGAGGAAAGACATTGGCTTCAACAGTGTGGAATCTATGAGTAAAACAGAAACGAAAAAAAGTTAGTGTGGTTGTATAGAGACCATAAACTAGTGATGTTGGGAATTGCATTAAACAGGAAATTTGAGATGCATGTGATCAAGTAATTTGTAATTATGGGTGATTTTAATCTGCATACATATTGGGCAAATCAAATTAGTTACAATACTGTAGAGGATGAATTCCTGGAGTGTGTAAGGGATTGTTTTTTGGGCCAATATATTGAGGAACCACCTAGAGAATAGGGTATGCTCGATGGAGTGTTATGTAATGAGATAGGAATAATTGGCAATGTGCAAGAACCCTTATGGATGAGCAACCATATTTATCAATGTGGCGTGTGATGTATTTGATTCAGACTAGAGATTCTGAATAATGTGTGAGGCACGAGTTGACTAAGATTACAAAATGCTGCTTAAAGGGATGACGGTGGATGGGTAATGGCAAACATTCAAAGAGTGCATGGGTGAATACAACAATTTATTCCCGTCTAGCGCAAAAATAAAACTGGCCAAACCATAGCTTACAAGCGAAATTAGATCCAAGGAAGAGGCATACAAATTGGCCAGAAAAAACAACAGGCCCTAGGATGGGAGCAGATTAGAATTCAGCAAAGGAGGATGATTAGAGCACAAGAGTAAGCTTGTGGGGAGCATACCTATAGAAACTTTTAGTTGTGTGAAAAGAAAAAGATTGGTGAAGACAAATGTAGATCCCTCTGTCAGAAGTGGGAATTTATAATGGGGAACAAAGAAATGGCTAACCAACTAAATACATACTTTGGTTCTGTTTTAACAAAGGAAGATACATACTAGAAATGTTGGGGAATACAGTTTGAGGGGAACAAAAGGAGACCAGTATTAGAAGAGAAATACTATTGGGGAAATTAAGGGGATTGAAGGCCAATAAATCCCCAGGACCTGATAATCTACATCCCGGAGTACTAAAGGAAGTAGCCCTAGAAATAGTGGATGCATTGGTCGTCATCTTCCAAGATTCTATAGACTCTGGAACAGTTCCTTCAGATTGGAGGGTAGTTAATGTATCCCCATGATTTAAAAAGGGAGGGAGAGAGAAAGCAGAATTATAAATGGCAGTAGTGAAGAAAATTCTAGAGTTCAAGAATTTTATAGCAGAGCACTGGGAAAATTGTGGCAGAATCAGACAGAGTCAGCATGGATTTATGAAAGGGAAATCATGCTTGACAAATTTACTGGAATTCTTTGAGGATGTAACTAGTAGAGTTGATGAAAGGGAGCCAATGGATGTGGTTTATTTGGACAAAATCCCACATGGATTAATTTAAGTGGATGGTATCAAGATGGATAGAAAACTAGTTGGCAGACAGGAAATGAAGAGCAAGGATAAATGGGTCTTTTTCAGAATAGCAGGCAGTAACGAATGGGGCACCCCAAGGATCAGTGCTAGGACCCCAGCTATTCACAACATAATTTAAAATGAGAGAACTAAAATGAGAGAGGGTCGTGGGGGCCTGGAATGTGTTGCCGGGCAAGGTGGTGGAGGCGGACACACTGGGAACGTTTAAGACTTATCTAGACAGCTATATGAACGGAGTGGGAATGGAGGGATACAAAAGAGTGGTCTAGTTTGGACCAGGGAGCGGCGCGGGCTAATTGTTCTTTGTTTCTCGTTTCAAGGCTTCATTCTATGATCATCTTGCTGGTGCCAGTACAGAGCGAGACTGCGGATAGTTGGGAACCTGTCTCGGGGGCAGGGAATTCAGATGGTGTTCGTAAAGCAGAAGTGGAAATGAATAGGGTTGGGAAGCATTTTCTGATCAGGGCCAGTGTGATCTCCTGGACTCGTTTCGATCGCCTCAGGGGGTCGGAGAGGAATTTCCCAGATTTTCTTTTTCCCCATATTGGCCCTGGGGTTTTCACTCTGGGTTTTCGCCTCTCCCTGGAGATCACATGGTCTGGAATGGGGGGGTGGGGGTGAGTTAATAGGTTGTGATGAACAAAGCATCGTAGCTGTGAGGGACAGCTTGGTGGATAGGATATTAGGATGTAGATAGGCTGGAAAATTGGGTGGGGATCCTGGATTCAGGATTCAATCCTGGACCGGGGAGCGGCGTGGGCTTGGAGGGCCGAAGGGCCTGTTCCTGTGCTGTATTGTTCTTTGTTCTTTTGTTCTAAATGCAATATTCCCAAATTTGCAGCTGGGTGGGAGGGGGAGTTGAGGAGGATGAGGAGATGCTTCAGTGTGATTTGGACAGGCTGAACAAATGCATGGCATATGCAGTGTAATGTAGATAAATGTGAGGTTATCCACTTTGGTAGCAAGAACAGGAAAGCAAATTATCTGAATTGAAAGAGAGAATGCACAATGAGACCTGGATGTCCTTGTATACAAAAATCATAAAATCCCTACAATGCAGGAGGCTGCCATTTGGTCCATCAAACCTGCACCAACTCTGACAGTATTTTACCCAGGTCCTCACCTCACACACCCACACATTTACCATGGCTAATTATTCTAACTTGCACATCTCAGAACATTGAGGAAATTTAGCATAGCCAATCCACTTAACCTGCACATCTTTGAACTAAGAGGAAACCCATGTAGACACAGAGAATGCTAGTCACCCAAGGCTGGAATCAAACCCAGGACTCTGGCAGCAGTGCTAACCATTGTGCCATGACACCAGTCACTGAAGGTAAGCATGCAGGTGCAGCAAGTGTTGAGGGCCAGAAATGGTATGTTAGCCTTCATAGCGAGAGGATTGCAGTACAGGAGCAGGGATGTCTTGCTCCAATTAAACAGCACCTTGGTGAGGTCTCATCTGGAGTTTGTTGAACTTCCTTCCTCAGACAAGGAGACAAAGGTTTACCAGACTGATTCCTGGGATGGCTGGACTGAAAGAGTTAAGATTATATTCACTGAAGTTCAGAAAAATGACGGGAGAAAATCACATTGAAACCTATAAAATTCTAAGACAACTAGACAGGGTAGATGCAGGAAGCATGTTCCCAATGGTGGGGTGTCCAAAATCAGAGGGTCCTTGTTTAAGGATGAGGGGTAAACTTTAAGAAAAGACAAGAAATCTTTTCACAATATTGCAAGCCTGTAGAATTTAAGGAGTTAAGGCCAAAATATTGTATGGTTCTCAGAGTTAAATATAGCTCTTGGAGCTAAAGGGAACAAAGGATATGGCAGCAATCAGGCTATTGAGTTGGATGATCAGCCGTGAGTATAAATGAATGGTGGAACAGGCATAAAGGGTCAGATGACCTACTCCTGTAGGAGTAGATGACCTCCTCCTGTGCCTATTTTCTATGTTACTCAGCTGGACAACTGATGGAAGAGAGATGTTGGATGATGATTTGTGGTCAACCATGTTAAAGGCCGTATCTCTTCTCATTCTCTCCGCCCCCCAATGTACCAGTCAGTAAAAAGTGTTTTTTTAAAAAAAGTCATGTTGATAAAGGCTCTGGGAGATTAGCGATCTGTAGATGCGCTCAGTGCATCAAAACCAGTGTTCATTCAGTACTTCAGCAGTAACAGTGCTGTCAGGAAAGAGGTATACAAACTACAAGTAGGCCGTTTTGCCATTCACTGAGATCACCTCAAGCCCCTCCCTCTTAACCCCCTTTCTCATGAAAAATCTAAAGCAAAAACCGCTTCCACCCTTGTTTGAGCAAGAGAGTTGCAAAGACCCTCAAAATAAATTCTCATCTCTGCCCCAAATGGGTGAACACAGTAAGAAGTTTAACAACACCAGGTTAAAGTCCAACAGGTTTATTTGGTAGCAAAAGCCACACAAGCTTTCGAGGCTCTGAGCCCCTTCTTCAGGTGAGTGGGAATTCTGTTCACAAACAGAACTTATAAGACACAGACTCAATTTACATGAATAATGGTTGGAATGCGAATACTTACAACTAATCCAGTCTTTAAGAAACAAAACAATGGGAGTGGAGAGAGCATCAAGACAGGCTAAAAAGATGTGTATTGTCTCCAGACAAGACAGCCAGTGAAACTCTGCAGGTCCACGCAACTGTGGGAGTTACAAATAGTGTGACATAAATTCTGATTCTAGGATCGCATGATAAAGACTCAGGAGGAAAAAAGCAGAAATATTTATGTGAAATAGTGTGACATAAACCCAATATCCCGGTTGAGGCCGTCCTTGTGTGTGCGGAACCTGGCTATCAGTTTCTGCTCCGCGACTCTGCGCTGTCGTGTGTCGCGAAGGCCGCCTTGGAGAACGCTTACCCGAATATCAGAGGCCGAATGCCCGTGACCGCTGAAGTGCTCCCCAACAGGAAGAGAACAGTCTTGCCTGGTGATTGTCGAGCGGTGTTCATTCATCCGTTGTCGCAGCGTCTGCATAGTTGCATAGGTGGGATCCAAACAGAAAAGTGGGTCCAAGACTAGTATCTTAAACTTAAAATGGGTGACCCTTATTTGAGGAAACATCCTCTTAACATCTATCCTGTCAAGACCCTCACGACATTAGGTTGCAAAGTTGCCTCTTACTCATCTTCAGCAGAATCAAGTTTTGCCTATCCAACCTTTCCTCATGTCAATCCCCCCAATCCAGGTGAAAACATCTCTGAACCAGTTCCAATTATTTACAACCCTCCCCAAATGAGACCAATACTGTACATAGTACTCCAGATGTGGTCTCACTAATACCCTGCATAACTGAAGCACAACCTTCCTACTTTGTTTTAATTTTTGAGGGATAGAATACCATTCTATTAGCTTTCCTGATTACTTGCTGTATCTGCCCAGTGACTGTTCATTCCAGGTCTCTAAATGAAAGAATCTATTGAGCATGGGTTCTATTCTGGCACCTTATTTTCCAGTAGTTTTAGCTGGGATCCAAACAGAAAAGTGGGTCCAAGACTAGTATCTTAAACTTAAACAAAAGGGAAATAAGGTCTCAAAGCGAAAAGCATGAAAGTGCCCAGAGTTAAACTTCATCTTAGAGACATTTTGACCCAATTCCCTGCTCCTAGACTGCATTCTTTTTGGGAAATCTGCTTTTTGCAGTTCCCTGGTCCTTTCCAGCTGCTCCAGAGTTCGGTTTAAAAAAAAACTAAACTCAAAAGTTCACTGCAACCTAGGGTGGCCCCTGGTTGCTCAGCAACAGCCCAGATTTTAACACTGTCCACTTTCACACTGTAAACCCTTCAATTACAATGCAAGCATGGTTTAAAATGAAAGCACACCCCACAGACATGCAGGCACCTTTGTTTGACATGAGCTAACTGAAGATTTAACCATTCCTCTCCAATTAAGTTACCAATAATGCCCCCCACCTCCCAATCTTCCTGTCCCATCTGGATGTCATTTACCCTTCAATTCTCAATCTGTCATTCTACAGCCTTGTCTCTGTAATGGCTTTCAGGTAGTACTGATTTCTATTTGTGCTCAGTTCCTGTTTGGAATGCTATGCACAGATACAGAGCCTTTAGTTTGGTCCTCCTTTATTTTTGTAACCTCCAGCCTTAACTGCTGATTTACTCATTTGTACTCCCTATAATCTGTCCCTTCCTGTCACAGACTATTTCCCACTTTAATACCTTTCTCTCCCCTTTAATTTCCTAAATTTGATCCCTTGTTCCCACTTTAGTTTAATACTCTCTCTACTTCCCTCATTATATGGCTCACTAGAACATTGGTCCCAGCATAGTTCAGGGGTAGACCGTTCCAACGATATAGTCCCCACTTTCCCCAGTGCTGGTACCAATGACCCACAAAGCAAAACCCACTTCTCTCAGTCTTTGAGCAATGTAGTCATCTCTTTATTTTAATGTACCATATGACAATTGCATGTGGCTCAGGTAATAATCCAACACCAACGATAACTTTGGAGATTCTTTTAATTTAATGCCTAGCTCCTCAAACTGCAGAATCTCTTGCCTAGTTTTACCTATGTTTTTGGTGCCTACATGGACCACAACAGCAGCATCATCCTCCTCCCACTGCAAGTTCCTTTCAAGGCCCAAGAAAACATCCATACCCTGGTACTGGGCAAGCAACACAACCATTTGGACTCGTTATGGAAAAGGAAAGACTGGATAGGCAATGGCAGGCATTTAAAGAACAAACAGGTGAACTCCAAAAGTTGTTTATTCCTGTTCGGCACAAGAGTGATAAGGGAATTGTGGCCAAACCATGGCTTAGAAGGGAAATTAGATAGTATCAGATTCAAGCAATAGGCCTGAGGATTGGGAGCAGTTTAAAATTCAGCAAAGGAGGACCAAGGGATTGATTAAGAAGGGAAAAATAGAGTATGAAAGTAAGCTAGCGGGGGAAAAATGACTAAAAGTTTCTATAAGAGGAAAAGATGGACAAAAACAAATGTGGAACCCCTAGTCAGAAACAGGAGAATTAATAACGGAATAAAGAAATGGTTGAGGAATTAAATCTATACTTTATTCATGTCTTCCTTTGTGAAGATTGAAGCAATGTGCCAGAAGTGCTGAGAGAAACAATGTTTTAGTGAGGAGTGAAGGAAATCAGCATTAGTAGAGAAGTGGTTTTGGGGAAATTGATGGGATTGAAGGTGGATAAATCTCCAGGTCCTGATAATCTTCATTCCAGAGTATTTAAAGAAGTGGTCCCAGAAATAGTAGATCCATTATTAGTGGTTATTTTCCAAAATTCTTTGGATTCTGGAGTAGTTCCTGCAGATTGGAGGGTAGCTAATGTAAGCCCGCTATTCAAAGAGCGAGAGAAAAAACAGGGAACTATAGACCAGTGAGCCTAACGTCAGTACTGGGGAAGTTGCTAGAGTCTATTATCAAGGATATCTCAGCATTTGGAAGGCAGTGGTATAATCAGCATGGATTTACAGAAGGGAAATCATGCTTGATGAATCTGGAAGTTTGAGGATGTAACTAGTAGAGTTGATCGAGGAGAACCAGTGAATGTGGTTTATTTAGACTTTCAGAAGGCTTTTGATAAGGTCTCATAACAGATTACTATGTAAAGTCAAAGCACATGGGATTGCAGGTTAAGTTTTGAGATGGATAGAAAGCCGATAGGAAGCAAAGAGTGGACATAAATCTGATTGGCAGTCAGTGAGTAATGGGGTTCTGCAGGGATCTGCGCTGGGACTCCAACTGTTCACATTATATGTTAATGATTTGGAAGAGGGAACTGAACATACCTCACTTTGATCGCGATACAAAATTGGGTGGGAGGGTGAGCTGTGAGGGGGATGAGGAAATGCTTAGCGTGATTTAGACAGACCAAGTGTGTGAACATCTGCATGACTGATGCAGTATAATGTGGATAAAAGTGAGGTTATCCACTTTTGTAGCAATAATAGGAAGACAGATTATTACTTGAATGGATATAAATTGAGAAGTGGATACTCAATGAGACCTTGGAGTCCTCATGCATCAGTCACTAAAAGTAGGCAGTAAAGGTGGCAAATGGTATACAGGCAGTCCCCAGGTTACGAACGCCCGACTTACAAACACCCGTACTTGCGTACCGACCTCCATAAAGCCTATTTTAAAAAGAAAGTTACATACAATGGTTCGTACTAACGAACAGGCAGACTACATTGCACGACGCACAAAACACTGCGCATTTTCAGCAGTTTGTCAGCCGGAGGGAGAACAATGCCACGCCGTCATCGCCATTTTAAGTCAGATGGTGTAACACTATTACTGTATTGTATTTAAGATGTTTTAGGTAAAATATATACTATATACTAAGACAAACATTTGACTAATTGACACGATGTGAACCGTACGTAACTGTTCCAACTTGCATACAAATTTGACTTAGACAGACTTAAAAATGAAACTCGTTCGTAACACAGGGAGTGCCTGTATTGGCCTTCATAAGAGGATTTCAGTATAGGGATAGGGATGTTTTGCAGCAATTGTATAGGGCATTGGTAAGGTCACATCTGACAGTGTGCAGTTTTGGTGTCCTTATCGGAGGAAGAATGTCCTTGCTTAGAGGGAATCTAAAAAAGCTTTACCAGGCTGATTCCTGGGGTGGTAGGTCTGTCATACGAGGCAAGACTAAGTCAGTTAGGATTATAGCTGGGACAGTGGCTAGCACTGCTGCCTCATAGCACCAGGAACCCGGGCTAAATTCTGGCCCCAGGTGACTGTGTGGAGTTTGCATATTCTCCCAGTCTCCTCTGGTTTCCTCCCACATGCTAAAGATGTGCAGGTTAGGTGGATTGGCTATACTAAATTGTCCCTTAGTGTCCTAAAATATGTTAGGGGGATTAGCAGGGTAAATACCTGGGGTTATAGGGAACAGGTCTGGGTGGGATTGCCCCTTAGTGTCAGGGGGATTATGTGGGGTTACAAGGATAGGGCCTGGGTGAGATTGTTGTCAGTGCAGACTTGATGGGCTAAATGGCCTCCTTCTGCACTGTAGGGATTCTATATTTACTGGACTTTAGAGTGGGAGGAGATCTCAAAACATAAAATTCTAGCAGAGAGAGACAGACAGGGTAGATTCAGAAAATGTCCCCAAAATGGTGAGGGAGTTCAAAACTAAGAGTCATAGTTTGACTATGAGTAAACCTTTTAGAACTGAGGCGAGGAAAAATTTCTTCACCCAGAGGGTGGTGAATGTGTGGAATTCATTTTAAATCATTGATGCTGACCAGCCAGCATTTGTTGCCCATTCCTAATTGCCGTCAAGTAGCTTGTTTGGCCATTTCAGTGACATTTAAGAGTCAACTACATTGCAGTTGATTTGTAGTCATGTGTAGGCTAGACCAGGTAAAGACAGCAAACTTTCTTCCCTAGAAGGACTATAGGGAAGATGGGTTTTTACAGCAATCATAATGATTTCATGATTGGACCTGATGATACTATGCCTTTAAGAAATTTCTCATGTTTCTTGTGAGGGGTAGGTTTGAAATTCAGCTGTTTTACAGTGCCGATTTGTCTGCACAAGGTGATTTTAAGATGTAAATGCCATTGAAAAGGCAAATGCAGAAAGGTACTATAAATTATAGGAACACAAACTAGTGAAAGCTAATTCATAACCAATATCAGAAAAATTATTCCAGAGTGATCAACATGTGGAAAGTCGTCCATATGAGGGGCAAAAATCCGGAGTAATAAATTAGATGTCACATTGGGGGAATTTCAGGATCATTAAATAGCTCAACCAATATGGACCACATAGCATTCCTCATCCATAAATCAGATTTGTAACAAACCTGAAATCACATAACCCAATAACTTGGTTTTTTCCTGTTCATGAAATCAATCTTACTTGTGGTACAACTTCCATGGTATATCAACATAGACATGCTGTACACTTGTGACATGCTGTAAAGTGCAAATTTCTGGGAACACATTCATTCACCTAATACACTACAAAACAAAAGAGGATCCCAACTGTACTCAGTCTACAAAATTTAGTTAAGCACATTGTAGCTCCTGAGGCACAATATTCTGGGCTCAATGATTCTAAGGTAACAGTCAAGAAACAGCTTGCATGTATGCAGATTGTTTATTACTGAACCGTAACAAGATAAAATACACTTCATTACTTCCTATTCTCCAGCAGGGGTCAGAATTGCTAAACTTTATTGAATTGACAAGATCAACTGCTCCCAGTAGAAGGTAACAAATCCAAAGCAGGATATATATTTTTAGAAGTCTTTGAAGAAAGATGATAAAACATCCTCACTAAGTCTATTCTACAACATTTCTATTTAAGAATGTCAAATCAACTGGGTCTCCATACAACTTCCCCACTGAGAAAAAGGTTCATAGTTTGATGCACTGTTGCAAAAGCTCAAAGCATTTTCCCTGCAGCTGAAACCAAGCACTATAATGCATCATATACTAGTGGCGGTTGCTGTTTTACTAGGAAGTATATTGCACAGAAGCCCATAAATGCAGATCCACATTTACTTGCATTATAATTTATCCCAGACTAACCTGAATAATTACTTAATTATATTTATCTTCCAACCACTTGACTGGAAACATGGAACAAGGTACATTCCCAGTTTCTTTTCTGAAGGAAACCAGCATTTTTTAAACACGCCCGAGAGCAGATTACCAATGACCATCCAGTCATCTGGAAAGCAGGTCAATTGCCAACCATCTGATGGAAGAACAATAAAGAGTTCAATATGTTTTGTAACATTTAAAAATTGTTACTCTGCTACATCTAGGAGAGATTTGAACATCCAACTCTTTCTGCCCAACTTAGTGACTGAAGGAATTATTTTTTTTTTGAAAATTCCACAATTTGAGTTGGCAGTAGACCACTTCTGCAATGCTCGACATCTCAATAGGTTGACTGACAACAATCAAGTCAATCTCCTCATTTGCACTCGAGCCTCGTTAAAAAGACATCTTTACTCACCTGATGAAGGAGCTGTGCTCTGAAAGCTTGTAATTTCAAATAAACCAGTTGGACTTTAACCTGGTGTTGAGACTTATTAAAAAGAGGAACCACAATTTATTTATTGAATGAGTGTACACCGGACAGGTTTTTACATTTTCTTTAATTGTTAACCAATGAATGTTGTTCAAAATAGTTATGCTCAATTGTACAACATAGTGCCAGGGAAAAGCATTTTTAAAGTTACTTTTTGGAAGAAATAAACCAATGCATTTTATATTAATGTGTTCTATACTGCTAGTGGTTGCATGTTTAGCCATACAGCTTAATAGTTGCACAATTGTATAAATGGAACATTGTAATCTAGCTCATATAGCTATTAAACTGCAAACACAATAACTGGTTGTATTATCCAACAATGATATCAATACACTGATGCATCAATATTTAGTGTACACATTTCAGGAAAAAATCCATTGGAAGCGTAGTATTTCAACTTGCTATGGCAAACTGCTTGAACATTATAAAAATACTAATGCTCATGCTTCAGTGAATGTTCCTGATGCACCAAAACAGTATGCTATTACGCTGTGGAAATACTTCACAAAAAGCAGTTTGATGCATGTGCACAACATTCACAACCAGTTTAAGAATTGCCAGCTGTCCCTCAGCATACAAATGAAACAGAAACCTCACCTGCAATTACAAAAAACTAGATGTTTATTCATGACGCAAATCAAAACTTAACCTGCAATAATAGCCACAAAGAGCACAATAGAATTGCCCATTATCTTTAGCCTACTAGGCTTGTTAAATGCTCAACTATAAATGGCAATTTCAATAAACCATCATTACAGATAATAAATGCTGATTTATGAGTGCATAATACCAATGGGAATTTAGCTGAACCAAGTACAGAGGAAGCAAGGACACAAAAATCTAAGTTACATCTTCAATGACTTGATCACATGTTTTAGCTCAAGAAATGTGGCAAGCTTTGCAGACAGCCAAATGTCAGGACAACATGCACTGTTCTTCCTACTGTAATTTGCCACTTTAAATGCTTGGATTTAATAATGCAAGTTACCTCAGTACCTCATCGTCTTTTTCTCAAGAAGCATCATTCATCGGAAATGTGCGCACATACATTCACTCATTCTCCCGCAAGAGGAAGAAAAACAACAAAACACCAACTGGGTACCAGCAACAGAAATATTAAGTGTAATACAAAAACTTGTGTCATCATTTTACATATACAACATTGAGTGGTCTGATTAACACACAAGTATTGCAATATTACTAACAAAGGGAAGAAAGGTGCCAAAGAAGCAAAGATGCAAGATTCAAAAATCACATGATACCTTGCAGAAAATTCAGACTCTGAAAGGGTGTTTGACTGGCCATTCATCATGTGTATAATATTGAGGTAGTATACTGTCCCCTCCTTGGGACTGATGTTTTCATATGCTCCCCTGTCAGAAAGGCCTGATATTAAAAGTTGTTCACTATTTTAATATTGCATTTCAATTTGGTCTATGCAGAAACAGAAAACCCAATGCCAACGCATTGCTTGCTATGTCTTGAGCAAATAGCATATCCCACTTTTTAGCTGGACTGCTATCTGTTAAGCAAGTCTTTGTGAACAGGTAGGCAAAGAAAACCATCTATGATGATAGGGCATGAAACACCAACCTCGAGACAAAGATGTTCAATCTGACACGACACTATTCAATTAATGTTACATCTCAATTACCAAAATTTAGATATGAATGTTGCAGACTCCCCTCAATTTAAGGCAGTTTGCTTAAGCCCTCACAAAAGTATTAATTGTTCTATATTAATTTTGTACAACTCTAATGGCAAGCTGCAGAGATCAAGCCAAAACTTCATACATGCATTTCATTGAAATTAAACATACCTGTTCCAAAAGAAAAAAATCAGTCTATTTCCTGAATAGTTCCAGCTAAGTTCTGTTAATTGTTGTACTGTAAAATGCTTAAAGGGCATTTACCAACTGCCTTAGAATAGAAATTTACACCCAACTCTTACACAGGTATAACTGATACAATACTTTGGCAAGGTGAAACACTACTCTTATTAGCAGTATAGTGCTGCTTGTTCCTCTGCTGTTGGTTCAGCCGTTTAAAAATATAAAGTAACTGCACTTTCACATGGCTTCAAACTCATCAATTCGCTGTTTTGTGTTGCCTTGTCGTATCTGTCGAAGGGTTTTGTATTTGTCACGGCCTGCCTTAACGTTCTCAGCATGGATGACATCGTTTATGGTTTTCTTTGTCTCATCGCGGGCATAGGCCAATTCAGAACTTAGTGCCTGTTAAAGAAACATGAATTAAGTGGTCTTTCAATGAGAAAATCCAAATTTACATCTAAAGTTTTCAATTTAACTAGAAAACCATGATCAAGAAATAGTTTTGAAAGCATTCTTGAAGCTCCAAGGGTGTACAGGAAAAAACAGCCAAAGAGTCAATTGTCTAGATCACACACTGAACAAAATATCTGTTGAAACTCAACTGCATTGCATAACTGTAGTGATCTTTACTTTGCAGATGAACATCATGCTTGTGGAAGGGTATGGTCACAATTAAAGAATGTCTCAACTTACTTGCGTGTCTCCACAAATTATATAATCTTCAACTAAAGCACATGCACAATACAGAGAAACCAAAATAATTTGGGGTTCAGCTTTGATTTAGAGTTATTTACATTAGACAAAGTTTTATGAAGTGACAACCCTCAATTGCTAGATATGTCACCAAACTTGTAGGTTCACTCAAGTTACAGGATGTGCGGGCTCCCCCCGGAATTAAAGGAAAAAATCCTGTTGGGTTAAGCAGAGAAGTGCAGGGGAGTAGGACTAATTGGGAACTTGTTCAAAGAAACACCGCATGCATGGGCTGAATGGCCTCCTTATGCTGTGTGGTTCTATGCTTTGTACATAGACAGGGGAGTGTATTATTTCAATTTTTCTGGAGTTGAAAAAGCACATCAGAAATTCAGATAGCGGTGCCCGTATTCAAGGTCTGAAAATAAACCTCATTTAGACGACGATAGCACTTTAAGCCTGTTAATTTGCAATTTAAAAGGCAATGAATAATGAAGTGCGAAGATGAAAATGGCCAGTTTAAAGTAGAAACCAATGGTGAACATAAATCAACAATAAACATTTATTCAGCACTTCTAATACTGCAATGAAGTCTGACCAGAGCAGCGAGAAATCAGGCAAGGTGGCCAAAATCAATTAAGTCAATTTTGAGATGAGTTCAGATGGTTGAGATAGGCACTGTGTAAATCAAGTCTAGAACAAGGACATAATTGAGAATTTCAGCACCAGATTGCAAGGATACACTCAAGTCATGGTGCAGGACATTTGGTCTCTGGAACGATGTTTGCTTCAAAAAAACTTTGTAGCCGAGAATTTGAGAAAGAATTTAGGAATGCAATCTTGAAGGTGAATAACCAAGTTGCTCCCACTTCATAAACAATTGGTACTCTTTCCACCTGCAAGTCAAGTACTCAAAACAACAGGCTGCAATGAGCTTCAATGAAGGACTCACTACTCTTCCAACAAAACAATACTGGCAAAGTTTCACCACAGGCACAGCAGAGTTCCAAGAAATTGCAATTTTTGAGGTTCATTTCTGAAACATCCCCATCAAAAAGCAACTGCTGCAACAAGAGAACAAAATTCCTTAAACAGCTGCTGGCAAAGTAGAACAGAAGTAGAACTTCGGGCAAGCGTTCTCCAAGGCGGCCTTCACAACACGACAGCGCAGAATTGCTGAGCAGAAACTGATAGCCAAGTTCCACACACGTGAGGACAGCCTAAACCGGGATCTTGGGTTTATGTCACACTATTAGTAACCCCCACAGCTTGCCTCCTGGACTTGCAGAATCTCACTGGCTGTCCTGTCTGGAGACAATGCACATCTCTTTAACCTGTGCTTAATGCTCCCTCCACTCACATGGTCTGTATCTTTAAGACCTGGTTGGCTGTAGAGATTCGCATTCTAATCAGTATTCTGTAACTTGATTTTGTGTCTCTGTATGCCCTGTTTGAGAGCAGATATCCACTCCATCTGACGAAGGGACAGCGCTCCAAAAGTTAATGGCATTTGCTACCAAATAAACCTGTTGGACTTTAACCTGGTGTTGTTAAAACTCAAAGTAGAACAGACCCATTATTTTACTGAAGCTCATTTCAGCTGGGGTTATGGTAAACTTTGCTCCAAAATACTGGAAATCAAATAACAGAAAATGCTGCAAATACTATGATGGTCAGACAGCAACTGTGGAAGGAGAAACCAAAATAACGTTTTAGGTCAATGATCAGAACTGGAAAACAGTTAGACATGTAACAAGCTCGAAGCGAGAACAGAGAAAGAGGTGGTGGTTGGGAGGGGGGGCGCACGCGCGCGAGGGAAGAGATGAACAAAAAGGAAAGATCTGTGATGGGGTGAAAGACAGGTCAGTTTAATGGACAAAATCGGGATGAAGGTGCAAGGCAAAATTTGATTGATTGAAAAAGAACTGGAAATTCACAGGATGTTTAAAGTTCCAGTGTGTGTAGGATTGGCCTCTGGTATTTAACATAGAATCCATACAGTACAGGAGGCCATTTGGCCCATCGAGTCATAGAATCATAGAAACCCTACAGTGCAGAAGGAGGCCATTCGGCCCATCGAGTCTGCACCGACCACAATCCCACCCAGGCCCTACCCCCACATATTTTACCCGCTAATTCCTCTAACCTACGCATCCCAGGACTCTAAGGGGCAATTTTTTTTTTTAACCTGGCCAATCAACCTAACCCGCACACCTTTGGACTGTGGGAGGAAACCGGAGCACCTGGAGGAAACCCACGCAGACACGAGGAGAATGTGCAAACTCCACACAGACAGTGACCCGAGCCGGGAATCGAACCCGGGACCCTGGAGCTGTGAAGCAGCAGTGCTAACCACTGTGCTACCGTGCCGCCCCAACCTGTAACAACCACAATCCCACCAGGCCCTATTCCTGCAACCCCACACATTTACCCTGCTAATCCCCCTGATACTAGGGTCAATTTAGCATGGCCAATCAACCTAACCCCCACATCTTTGGACAGGGCTAACAAGGTCCACAAAAAAACTTCAATGCTGCTTTAGTGTTGGACATCATTGAGATTTCTGAAAGGAACTGCCCTTCCTTTTCTTGCATCTGTCTTAATAGAACTGGAGAAGTTCATATGAGGCTATAAGAATACAAAGAAAACAAGATTGCAAGGTGCAAATGGAGCTCAGGTTACATCTTCAACAGTTAATAAATCCCTCCATGACAATCAAGCTAATTTTACTCTGACAACTTTAACTAAATGAGTCAAGTCTAAGAGAATCCAAAATGTGAAAAAACTCATGGCAGTTAATAATGCAGTTTGGGCACAGCAGCCACACCACTACTTGTACTGTGTGCACCTGCTGCCCTCGAGCCAGATCAGCTAATATAAATACTTGCCACTCCAGATAGCACAGTACGTGATCTAATGGGAGAGTCACCACAGCTGCAAGGTGAAAGGGCAGCTGCTTCTAAACTGTAAAAAAGGTGTCGGAAGGTGGGGGAGTAGATGGGTACCTTTTCAAAGCTGGACCCCCAAGTCAAACTGTTGCTCTGCAAAGCACCCGGACCAACCAATTTAATGGCAGCAGGCAAATACCGAGAACACAAAACATCTTCAAACTAAGGTATTGGCTACAAATTCCCTTCGTGACACTGAAGGAACCACAAATTTCCCTTGCAAAGCTGGCCTCATACAAACACTGAACACCTAGAACATTGTTCAAAGCCGAAAGGAAAACTGTATCTGCTGTCCTCCCTCTAGGCTGATGTGACATGAATTTAATTTCAACTTCATAAAAGTCTAATAGCAGATATGAAAATGAAAGCATCTTAACTGGGAATGCAGATATATACAAGCAAAAAAGTGTGCATTAATAAGTGCTTTGTTTTTAAACACTGATGCAAATCTCATTTGAGGCTGGTCTAATTTTTATTAAAAGCAGAAATTGTACAGAAGATTGACAGCAAATTGAATATATAAACCCAATATGGGAATGCAGAGAACAATGATTAATTCAGTTAAAGCTCAGCACACTATGATCCTGACTTGATATTTCTTTAACCCCATGCCATCGCAAGCTTGTGAACTTTAAGATATCTTTGTAACTTGCTTTTTCCAATCCAAGGATTGCAAGTTTGGAGTGCTTATAATATATGCACAAAGGTACCCAACAACTAAATCGGTTCACCTGTAGCTGTTTCTTTACACGCTCATTCTTCTGTGTTTCAGTAATGCGTTCTTCCTCACTGCGATGGTTTGCTATTCCTTCTGATAAGAGTTCAGCACTGGCTTCAGCATGGTTCTCATCCTGCTCGTCGTCATGTTCATTTTCAGCTTGTGGAATAACTGGCGGAGGAGGAGGAGGAGGAGCGGTCATCACAATTTTCAATTCTTCCTTTGTTTTTTCCAAATCCTCCTGAGCTGTGACAGCCTATAGTGGAAAAACACACTTTTCACCATTTGTACAAGAGGTTCTTCACTCACTTCCTCAAATATTATCTACATTAGCAATAATAATAATCAGATGCCCTTATTTCAGAAGCAACACCACTTCTGTTGGACAATCTCTGCCACCTTAAAATTGTGATAGTTATCACAGCTGAATTACTTACTTTCTGCTGCCATTCAGTGGCCTCCTCTTCCTTCTTTCTCTTGGCATCCTCCAGAAGTGCAATTTTGGCCGTAAACTCAGCAAGTTCAGCTGCCTAAAAGAACAACATCTTTAATCAATTAAAATTTGAGAATTGTACATAATCACCACTATAAGTTTTTTTCAGAGCTCAAAGATACCTTCTAAGTATCCAGGGGGAAAAAAGTGATTATCAACCACCTTTCCATCACTAACCAATATATTTGTAAATAACCAAGAGGAGCCAGCACCAACATGTTAAAAGGCAAGCAATACTTCACAAACTTGAGTTTTCTTTTGGAAGAACTGACCAAATAGATTGAAGATCAGGATGACATTTTTGCATCAGAAAAAAGTGTAGAGGAAACAGCCACAAGGATTGCAAAGTTATACACTGGCTTCCTACAGAAGATTTAGACTTGCTGCTTACCAAGTCCAAATATGCGCCAACATGCAAGTGGGTGAGAAAAGACTCAAGATGACAATACCTTACAGGTGCACTTCATATTAAAGTGAAAACAAGGAACAGCAATGGAAAGCCATTAAACTGAGTGGATGAATAGATATATCTAGAAGTGGTAGATGTAGAATTTTAATAGTTCTGACACAAGACAACTCAGGTCATTAGAAAGAGATTGCAAATCAAACTCTAGTAACTCCTAGTAGAATACAGAGCTTCTATTAACTACTTTTCATCATTCTTCACCAGTAGACAATGTTCAGTTTCCATTAGTTCATTGAATAGTTAATGCTAAAATGCAGAACATCAATGCATCTACAATCCAGAAAAGAATCTGATTGGGCTGCTGGACTGAACAGCATTACTTCAGGAATGTGATGCGAGTGCCTCTGGATTTTAGTTCAAAGACTAAAGAGTTTGTTCCCAAGAACTGGAAGCTAACGTAGTACCAATATGGTTTTAAAAAGGAGCAAAATAGTAGGAAATTATATACCACAAAGACTAGAAATCAGACACTCTGCATGATCAAGAGAGTAGGCATTACTAGGGAGACTACCAACATTTTCTGAAAGGAAAGTGTCATAGCAACCTGGTTAAATGTGAGATAACCAAGTTGGTGGATTAAAGTGGTTCTATTTACATTTTTCAATTTTCAGAGAATTTTGGAAAATATCTTTCTTTACAAGATAGACTCCGGTGATAGAAAGGCAACTGCTAGATTAAATAGGGGCCAGACAAGGTCATTGCTTGGTCTAATGTTACTAGGTTCAAAAGATAGGTAGACATTGGGCCTGTACATCAGTTATGTTGATTGTCCAGAACCTTTGTTAGTCACATATCCCAATACAGTGCGGCCCCATTATAATGCGATGGTTGGGGTCCAAAAAAAGCAGGGTCGTGAAAAAAAGCAGGGTCGCGCTAAATTGCCAGTTATTAGCGGAAAAAAGGGTCCAATGATTCATCGCGTTATATCCAAATTCGCACTAAATCGGGTTGCGTTAAATCAGGGTTCCACTGTATCTCATTTGATGTCAATTTTTGTCCAATTATGCTTCTGTGAAACGCCCTGGGGACCTTTTAGCACATTTAGAGGCACTATATAAATAAAGCCAGAGATGAATTGCAGTTCTTTTTTTCTTCAGCTTAGCCAAAGATGTTTTTTTGCTTCAAGGGACTACTTGAACTTTTAACTTCAAATTCATAACTGTCTGCATGCCAGAGTGTTTGGCTAGTGCTTGGGCACTCCAAACAAAGGCAAATGGGGGAGGGGGAGAGAAGAGAGAGAGAGAGAGAGAGAGAGAAAGAGAAAAATCAACATATTGAATCCAATGATCAGCCATGATCAAAATGAATGGTGGAGCATGCTCGAAGGGCCGAATGGCCTACACCTGCTTCTAGTTTACTAGTACAAGTATAAATACACCAGCTGCGATTTGATTTTATAAATCAAGGAACAGACTAATTTGTATAAAGCAGTAATTAGGCCATAATTAAGAGTATGGAGGTCAGTTTTGGGCATCCATTTGTAGAAACAACATCAAGCCAAAAAAGTGTAGATTCTTGAGGGTGATGCCACCAACAGAAACTAGTTATAAAGGAATTTCTAGTGATACTAGGGCTATCATGAATATTCAAGTCAGTAAAGTGATGTAGGGAGAGTGAAACACTATCTTCCCACTGAATTAAGTCATTTAAGATTGAAGGAGGGGCATTGGTTAGGTACATTCTTTACAAGAATTTGGGACAGTTTCACAGTAGTGTTTGAGGTAGAGGCTTTTTTTTTATAAGGGAAAAACTGGATCAATATGCAAGGCAGAGAAAGATACAACATCAAGAGAAGAGACCAAGAAATAAATATTTTGGGTTTACTTGAATGGACCAATTAAAGCTTTGTAGTCCACCTTTGCTGTTAAATGTTTAATGGTCTCCAACATGAGGAACAGCTCTGGAGGAGGCAGCTAAAGAGCCACAAAAACTAGCACCAGATGATCATTCGGAGGAGAAAATAGTGAAAGATTTGCAGATTTGAAAAGGCAGCTGAAAAACTAAATAGTAAACCTGAAACTAGTTTTAAAAATCTGGAACCATTTAAGAAACAGCTGGGAGCTAGTTAGGGTTCACCAACTTTCTAAATAGATACAAAATGCACTGTGTGGTCTTGAGCTATCTTACGCTTTGTTTTCTGCACATCTAGTTCGGCTGTGAAGAGAAATCTTGGTAAGACAAGAAATTTGCAGGCAGTTTAGAGAGATTTTCAAAGGCAAAAAGTGGATACCAGCTTCCCCCATATTTGCAAAGAACTGCCTCAACAATGGATACGTAGCTTTAAGACTTTTAATGGTTTTAAAAGCATCACCCCTCAATCTAATGACTTTCTATTCTGTCCAGACTCAAAAACAAGGGCTGGAATTCTCAGACCGTTCATGCTCCACCACTGCCGGCAAGAATTTGGCACTCAGTCGAATCTCAGTTCGCTTCCGCAGGGCCAGAGAATCCTTGCTGTGGGCAAGGTCAAAGAAACCAGCCCAAGCTCTCCATTTTCTAAAGCAGTTCACAAGTCTGCCATTATCTTAGAAATTCTCTAAGACTTCTTGAAACAAAGCATCTTAAAGACTGTAGCTGTATTTTGAATAAAGGCTGTAGATACCAAAATTGGGTTACAGCGGTTTCTGGAGCTGGACTTCATACAGGTGCCAGCAATGAAAGAAATGGAGGAAAGTTTGTGCTTTAATTTTTGAGGGTGATGTAGAGAGTAAAGCAAAGAGGGAACCACAAAAGGAACTAGGTCATGTCTCCTTGACTTAGATATTTTACTTCAAAAAGGTAGCAAAAATATATCCAAAGTATTTGATGACTTGTACTCTCTCTTCAGCTCCATCGCCTTAGAGAAGTTATTTCTTGCCTTATATCACTGAGCACTTGTGTAATGCTCATGGGCAGGTAGGATACACCGGATTTATGTGGTGCACCTTGAATAATGCTTTTAACTGCTGAGGATGTGCCTTGGGGCTTGTGGAACGAGAAGGGAAATAAATTGGGCACTCCCAATGTAAACAGCTTGATGTTTGGAGTGCCCAAGCATATTAGTAATCATCAGACCACAAACACTAGCCAAACATCACTCTGCACGTCATGCCTCAAAAGACCTTATAGAGGTCTATAAAATAATGAGGGGCATAGACAAGGTAGATAGTCAATATCTTTTCCCAAAGGTAGGGGAATCTAAAACTAGAGGGCATGAGGTTTAAGGTGAGGAGAGATACAAAAGTGTCCAGAGGGGCAATTTTTTCACGGAGGGTGGTGAGTGTCTGGAACAAGCTGCCAGAGGTAGTAGTAGAGACAGGTACAATTTTATCTTTTAAAAAGCATTTAGGTAGTTACATGGGTACAATGGGTATAGAGGGGATATGGGCCAAATGCAGGCAATTGGGATTAGTTTAGGAGTTTTTTTTTAAAAAAGGGCGGCATGGACAAGTTGGGCCGAAGGGCCTATTTCCATGCTGTAAACCTCAAAGATTAAGGTCGAAGCTCAGATTTTAATGCAAAAAAAATTACATCCTCAAACTCCTGGGGCCAGTAGTTTGTTATTCACTTTTTTTCCCAAATGTCTAAATGCACAAAAGCCAAATTCTAGTTAAGGTGGTTACAAAAGGAGGAAGAATTGGAGGAAAGTAGTAAAGAATACAATGCTTTTAATTCATCCTCAAATCCAATCATAGTATAGATAGAACATAGAATCCCTACAATGCAGAAGGGGGCCATTCGACCCATTGAGTCTCCACCAACCACAATCCCTAAATCCAGGCGCTATTCCCATAACACCACATATTTACTCCACTAATCCCCCTGACACTAGGGTTAATTTAGCGTGGCCAATCAACCTAACCCACACATCTTTGGACTGTGGAAGGAAACCGGAGCACACAGAGGAAACCCACGCAAACACGGGGAGAATGTGCAAACTCCACACAGTGACCCGAGGCTGGAATTGAACCTGGGTCCCTGGCATTGAGGCAGCAGTGCTAGCCACTGTGCCACCATGCTGCCCCAAATCACTTAATTTCATATAGCATACTCCTCTCAAACAAACTGAAAGTGGAAAGACTGCCATTAACTGGGATTTGGATTTTACAGTTAATCTTCCCTCTTCTACACAGATGCCATTTCTAGATTTCCAGAATCTGCAGAGAGCCCTCAGAACTTGCTGACAAAAATTAAGCAACTTTCTAGTTGGTTGGTTTATGATTGACAGACAATCAAGATTCCTACCAGATGTTCTTGATTCTTCATTTGATCTTCAGCCTGTTTGGCCAAGGCAGTTTTTGCTTCTTCTGCATTGCGACGCTCTTTCTCTAGTCTCTCGGCCTCTTCTTTTGCCCTTTTCCTTTCCTGGTCAAGTTCTAAAGCTCTATGCGTTTGATCTTCTAACTCTGTTGGAAAATTTATATTAAATAGAATGTGCCCAAAGCTCACGCAGGAAAAAGGGATTTGCAGCTTATTTACATTATCTGTGCAACAGGCAGAACCAAAGTTACACCACAGATAGTTGGTTGCCAACTTTGACCAGCAGGATACATGCATGACCACACAATATAACAGACAGAACAATATTGTCATTACCAACTTAAAACAGGTAATTAGTTAGATGTGACTGAATTATTTTTCTTTTATTATCCTCATTTTGGCTCAGACACAGGTCATCTCAATTACCTTGCCCAGCAACTGCCTGGACAGAAAAAGTGACAAGTGATTCAAACATGGGAACCAACACACAAATACAAACACTTACAGCAAGAGCCAAATTTGGATAACATGGCAGAGTTAGTTAAGGAATCTTTCTAGTCTTCATGCAAAACAACTTGCCTCTATTAAACCATGTTTACTATACATCTAGAATCAAGTACAATATTAAATACATTTCAATATAAAGGTTAACAGTTACACTCAAATCTGGAGCACTATTTGTAAATAGGTATTGAATTGGTTTTTGTTCGAAAGAAATTGCATTCCAATTTTGGCCATCAAAATACATTCCAACTGTACCCAGGACATTCCAACTATACCCAGGACATTCCGCCGAACACCAAAAATACACATCTTATTCAAGCAGCAGGCAGGATGCTATAGTGTTATCTCGAAAGAAAATTGGCTGCGCAAGGTTGCATGTTCAACTATATTCTTCAAACAGTGAAGGAATTAATTTCATACATTTTACTCTGGCAATGCAGTTTGCTTTTTTGCTGCATCTAATTCGCTTTACTAGTTAAAATTACAACATTTGTAGGAATTCACTTCTACCTAATCCTTTCAAAGGAATGGATAAAGTATCCATTAATTTGTTTGAGACAGTTCTATATTTTCAAGCCTGTGCCTGAACAATCAACTTTCTTCCTTCACCCCAAATCTGATGGGGAAGAATGATAAATGGATTTACTAAAACTGACTCAGAATAACTACACAAGGTAAATGAGGGGTAGAAAGGGACAGAATTGTAATCTTTGAAATCACAAATCAAGAATAGAGGCCGTGGGCTAACCTGGTCATATTCCTGGTTTAGAGAACATGAAATAAATTGGCATAAATCAAGATCAGCTTTGCAAAGACGCGGTCTAGAAAATAAACCCAAAATGTTGAACCAGATAGAAAGTTTGTCTCTGTATACATTACACAAGTGATCAAAGTAAACCATCACCTTTCTGAGCCTTTGCTGTCTGTTCTTCAATTTGTCTAAGTCTTTCCATAAGCTCCTCCTTCTCTTGTTCTATCCTTTCTTTTTCCTTTTCTGCCATTTCTCTCTTCTTCTTTTCATTTTCCAGTTGTGCCCTTTTAAAAACAAAAATAGATTAACAAATACTGATCAAGGAACAAAGTTATACAAGTATCATAAAGAGTACTAGGTCAAGGAAATCGGAGGGATACATGTCATCTTGGAAGAGGTGAGACTAAAGGTCAGTTTTTAAAAACAAGCAACAAAAAAGTGCATACACTGAAGATGATGCAGGGAAAAGCAATTCAAAAATCTGATCCTAACATTGAGATGAACAATTAAATTAAGGAAGCTCCAGCAAGGTGCTGGTTAAGGAAGCACTTATAGGAAACCTTAAGGAAAAAAAGCTTAACCGAAAATATGTTGTCCTGAAGGTACATTTAAAAGTAAAGTTTTAGTCACAAGTAAGGCTTACACTAACACTGCAATGAGGTTACTGTGAAATTCCCTTAGTTGCTACACTCTGGCACCTGTTCGGGTCAATGCACCTAAACCAGCACATCCTTCAGGCTGTGGGAGGAAACCCATGCAGACACGGGGAGAATGTGGAAACTCCAGTGACCCAAGCCAGGAATCGAACCCAGGGCCCTGGCACTGAGACAGCAGTGCTAACCACTGTGCCATCCACATTTATGTAGATTCTTTTTATTTCAAAGTTTGTCAAGAGAGGACATAAAATATTCTGATAAGAAAAGTGAAGAGAAACTTGCAAATGGCAGAAACCAAAACAAAAACTAAAATTGCTAACCCAGGGAGAAAGAAAATGCAGGTTCTGACATTTCAGACATGTACCCTTCATCAGAACAGAATAATAGATGCATAGGAACTAAGCATCTTGTGAAGGACAATCCGTATTTATTCTCTAGGATAATATTCCAGTATTACCATTAATAGGCATTCACAAAAGAGATTATCTGGCAAGAAAATTACTTCAATCTTTCAGCATTTATTACACCTCACAAATCCTCAAGACATTAGTTTGAACTGCAATGCAGTGACTTACATAAGCAAAGTTGGCAGCCAGGTTCCCAAAGCAGCAGTGACAGCAGTATTGAAGACTCATTTAATCACTTCATTGGAAGGAAAGCAATTGAGCTATAATTGGCCAAATTAAATTTACCCAGTTTGTGTGTATAGAAGTTATTTGGCAATATTCCACATTGTTAAGTAGATGCCAATGTCATTGCTGCATTGAACAGCTTAGCTAGAACAGCAGCAAGTTCTGGCACAGAGGACTTCAATACTGCAGAATATTCTAAGAGGCCACAGCTTCTGTCATTTCCAGCACAGAGGCCTTTATTACACGGGAGTGAACCAAACTGGTTGCAAAGCAGTCACCACTGGTGGGAATCGATAAGGTAATTTTGGCTGAAAGCGCCCACAAAGAGGTTGGAATGCTCACAGAACTGCATTAGCTGCATTTTTGTCCACCAACATTTCCAAATTGAGGTGGTAGGGTTACAGAGCTTTGCTTGGATCAGTTTGTTGTGGTACAGCTGAACTTAGTTTGCTTCTTTTGATGCAGGCATGCCTGTTTAGTAACTTCACAGGACGATGCCTCATTCAAAAGGAACGCCCAAATGGCTCCTGGTGTACCCTCCCACACCTGCCTTTTTGTAGCAGCATTAAATCTACTCACTAAATGGTGAGTATGTGCTGGATCAGGAGGTTAGATTGGTGGTATACAACTCTGCTGCCAACAGTCCATAATGCCACAAAGGAGTATTTTACTATGTGATAAAGACTGCCCTCATTGTAGCGGTTGCTCCTCTCATCATGGAAAAACTACTATAGATAGGTTGGTCAAAAGGGCTAGTTTCTATCTTTACCTACAGAGTTTTGATCATATTCTCAACCAGGCAAACACGATGTCGTCACCAGATGCTTTCTACAACCTGTAGCTAGAATAGTCACCATTTTACAGTGACTTCCATGTCAGCACAACAACATGGGGCACAATGCTCCTCTTTGGAAAATTTAAACAGTTTATTTTAAAGTGAAAACAAAAAATCTGTCAATGCTTCTCTTGAGGCAGCATCGGTAGAGGAAAATGTAGCAAGACAAAATTTCAGAACTGAAGACCCTTCATGCTGGAAAATATTTGGTTAGCACATTTTATTAATATGACAAAGCAAGGGGAATTGCCATGAGATAGAAATGTGTAAAGGAGTTGAAATAAGGAAGCAGTGGTTACACCAAATATAGATTTGGAAAATCTGAAGGAGTCCAGTTTTAAAGGTCACAAGAAATAGTGGGTTTGAGTCTTGGATCTTAATGTAGTCCAGAGACAAGAAAAAAAGGGCACAGAACTTTGAAAATAAGGAAATGGTGGTCTTGTGGAGGAAGTATGCCAAACATCTGAAGGAAATCAGTATCGAGTCTGAGACAAGAACTCACCAAAATTAACAGAAGCAAAACAATGGTAATGAAGAAAACAATGGCAGTAAAAAGTGACAAATTCCCAGGACAGAGTAGTCTAAAGCAGCTGAGAGCATTGTAGATGCCCCAACCATAACCGTCGTAAAGTTTTGATCTAGGAACGATTGGAAAATTGCACATCACTCCCAAGGCAAGAGGGGACCTCTTTTGTGGACACCTAAGGATTTACAGACTATTCAGTCGAATATCTGTTGTTGGGGAATGAGTCTGCAGCCAAGGATAAAGTAACTGAACACCTTAAAATTTTTAGCTATCAGAGAATCAACATGATGTAACGGGCAAGTCAAAACTGCTGAATTGGTTGCATTTCTTTAAGTGGGGAAGTAGGGGAAGTAATGGCCTAGTGGTATTATTGTTAGATTATCAATCCAGAAACTCAGCTAATGTTATAGTCAGAGGTTTACAGCATGGAAACAGGCCCTTCGGCCCAACTTGTCCATGCCGCCTTTTTTTAAACCCCCAAGCTAATCCCAATTGCCCACATCCCTCTATACCCATCGTACCCATGTAACTATCTAAATGCTTTTTAAAAGACAAAATTGTACCCACCTCTATGACTACCTCTGGCAGCTTGTTCCAGACCTCACCACCCTCTGAAAAAATTGCCCCTCTGGACACTTTTGTATCTCTCCCCTCTCACCTTAAACCTGTGCCCTCTAGTTTTAGACTCCCCTACCTTTGGTAAAACATATTGACTATCTAGCTGATCTGTGCCCCTCATTTTATAGACTTCCAAGATCACCCCTCAGCCTTCTACACTCCTGAGAAAAAAGTACTAGTCTATTCAGTCTCTCCTTACAACTCAATCCATCAAGTCTCAGTAGCATCCTAGTAAATCTTTTCTGCACTCTAATTTAATATCCTTTCTATAATAGGGTGACCAGAATTGCACACAGCATTCCAAGTGCGGCCTTACTGTGTACAACTTCAACAAGACATCCCAACTCCTGTATTCAATGTTCTGACCAATGAAACCAAGCATGCCGAATGCCTTCTTCACCACTCTGTCCACCTGTCACTCCACTTTCACTTTCAAGGAGCTATGAACATGTACCCCTAGATCTCTTTGTTCTGTAACTTTCCCCAAAGCCCTATTAACTGAATAAGTCCTGCCCTGATTCAATCTACCAAAATGCATCGCCTCGCATTTGTCCAAATTAAACTCCATCTGTCATTCGTCAGCCCACTGGCCCAATTGACCAAGATCCAAGATGTTCTGGGGACCCGGGTTCAAATCCCACCATGGCAGACGGTGGAATTCGAATTCAATTAAAATATTTTTAAAATCTGGAATTAAGAATCTACTGATGACCATGAAACCATTGTCGATTGTTGGAAAACCCCATCTGGTTCATTAATGTCCTTTAGGGAAGGAAATCTGCCATCCTTACCTGGTCTGGCCTACATGTGACTCCAGAGCCACAGCAATGTGGTTGACTCTCAACTGCCCTCAGGCAACTAGGGATGGGCAACAAATGCTGGCCAGCCAGCAACACCCATGTCCCACAAATGAACTAACAAAATAACAGGTAAATGCCTACGGCTGTTAATTCCCTGCATTTGATAAAGTCACTCATAAGATATGGTTGGTTTAATTTGAAGCTCATGGATCTGAAGGCAAATTGTTAACCTAGTCAGTAAGTAGTCTTTTCAGTGGCAGGAGAAAGAACAGGGTGATGGGCAGGTACTCTGACTGATGGTGTCTCACAAGGATCTCTTGAGGTTTCAAGAGAAAAGCTCAGAAGGTGAACAGAACAAAATGGAAGAGAAAATATGCACATAGTTGGAGTGGAGGGAAAAGGGTGGGACTTTAAAGCTGGCAAATTAAATTTAATGTGGAGATGAGACAATTCATTTTTGAATGTACAACAGGAATTGGGAAAGAATGTTGAATGGCTTGAAGAAACCACTGAGTTTAAATCAGGCGGTTTGTAGTTTTGTAATGCAGGAAACAGTCAATTTGAGTGCAGCAAGGTTCTAAGAGAGAAGAACAAGAGGTGAGGAAACATCAAGCTCCGAATAGTATTGATTTCAAGATATTACACCTAATTTTCAAATCACTGCAGTCTATGTAGGAAATCTTCTCCATCCACATGTTCTAGGTCTAGAGTACCATAAGACCATAAGACATAGGAGCGGAAGTAAGGCCATTCGGCCCATCGAGTCCACTCCACCATTCAATCATGGTTGATTTCAACTCCATTTACCCGCTCTCTCCCCATAGCCCTTAATTCCTCGAGAAATCAAGAATTTATCAATTTCTGTCTTGAAGACGCTCAACGTCTCGGCCTCCACAGCCCTCTGTGGCAATGAATTCCACAGACCCACCACTCTCTGGCTGAAGAAATTTCTCCTCATCTCTGTTCTAAAGTGACTCCCTTTTATTCTAAGGCTGTGCCCCCGCGTCCTAGTCTCCCCTGTTAATGGAAACAACTTCCCTACGTCCATCCTATCTAAGCCGTTCATTATCTTGTAAGTTTCTATCAGATCTCCCCTCAACCTCCTAAACTCCAATGAATATAATCCCACGATCCTCAGACGTTCATCGTATGTCAGGCCTACCATTCCTGGGATCATCCGTGTGAATCTCTGCTGGACCCGCTCCAGTGCCAGTATGTCCTTCCTGAGGTGTGGGGCCCAAAATTGCTCACAGTACTCCAAATGGGGCCTAACCAGTGCTTTATAAAGCCTCAGAAGTACATCCCTGCTTTTGTATTCCAAGCCTCTTGAGATAAATGACAACATTACATTTGCTTTCTTAATTACGGACTCAACCTGCAAGTTTACCTTTAGAGAATCCTGGACTAGGACTCCCAAGTCCCTTTGCACTTTAGCATTATGAATTTTGTCACCGTTTAGAAAATAGTCCATGCCTCTATTCTTTTTTCCAAAGTGTACGACCTCGCACTTGCCCACGTTGAATTTCATCAGCCACTTCTTGGACCACTCTCCTAAACTGTCTAAATCTTTCTGCAGCCTCCCCACCTCCTCAATACTACCTGCCCCTCCACCTATCTTTGTATCATCGGCAAACTTGGCCAGAATGCCCCCAGTCCCGTCATCTAGATCGTTAATATATAAAGAGAACAGCTGTGGCCCCAACACTGAACCCTGCGGGACACCACTTGTCACCGGTTGCCATTCTGAGAAAGAACCTTTTATCCCAACTCTCTGCCTTCTGTCTGACAGCCAATCGTCAATCCATGTTAGTACCTTGCCTCGAATACCATGGGCCCTTATTTTACTCAACAGTCTCCCGTGAGGCACCTTGTCAAAGGCCTTTTGGAAGTCAAGATAGATAACATCCATTGGCTCTCCTTGGTCTAACCTATTTGTTATCTCTTCAAAGAACTCTAACAGGTTTGTCAGGCACGACCTCCCCTTACTAAATCCATGCTGACTTGTCCTGATCCGACCCTGCACTTCCAAGAATTTAGAAATCTCATCCTTAACGATGGATTCTAGAATTTTGCCAACAACTGAGGTTAGGCTAATTGGCCTATAATTTTCCATCTTTTTTCTTGTTCCCTTCTTGAACAGTGGGGTTACAACAGCGATTTTCCAATCCTCTGGGACTTTCCCTGACTCCAGTGACTTTTGAAAGATCATAACTAACGCCTCCACTATTTCTTCAGCTATCTCCTTTAGAACTCTAGGATGTAGCCCATCTGGGCCCGGAGATTTATCAATTTTCAGACCTTTTAGTTTCTCTAGCACTTTCTCCTTTGTGATGGCAACCATATTCAACTCTGCCCCCTGACTTTCCTGAATTGTTGGGATATTACTCATGTCTTCTACTGTGAAGACTGACGCAAAGTACTTATTAAGTTCCTCAGCTATTTCCTTGTCTCCCATCACTAGATTACCAGCGTCATTTTGGAGCGGCCCAATGTCTACTTTTGCCTCCCGTTTGTTTTTAATGTATTTAAAGAAACTTTTACTATCATTCCTAATGTTACTGGCTAGCCTACCTTCATATTTGATCCTCTCCTTCCTTATTTCTCTCTTTGTTATCCTCTGTTTGTTTTTATAGCCTTCCCAATCTTCTGACTTCCCACTACTCTTTGCCACATTATAGGCTCTCTCTTTTGCCTTGATGCATTCCCTGACTTCCTTTGTCAGCCATGGCTGCCTAATCCCCCCTCTGATAACCTTTCTTTTGTTTGGGATGAACCTCTGCACTGTGTCCTCAATTACTCCCAGAAACTCCTGCCATTGCTGTTCTACTGTCTTTCCCACTAGGCTCTGCTTCCAGTCGATTTTTGTCAGTTCCTCCCTCATGCGCCTGTAATTACCTTTATTTAACTGTAGAACCTTCACATCTGATTCTGCCTTCCTTCTTTCAAATTGCAGACTGAATTCTACCATACTATGATCACTGCTTCCTAAGTGTTCCCTTACTTTAAGATCTTTTATCACGTCTGGCTCATTACATAACACTAAGTCCAGAATAGCCTGTTCCCTCGTGGGCTCCATCACAAGCGGTTCCAAAAAGCCATCCTGTAAACATTCAATGAATTCCCTTTCTTTGGGTCCACTGGCAACATTATTTACCCAGTCCACCTGCATATTGAAATCCCCCATGATCACTGTGACCTTGCCTTTCTGACATGCCCTTTCTATTTCGTGGTGCATTTTGTGCCCCTGGTCCTGACCACTGTCAGGAGGCCTGTACATAACTCCCATTATGGTTTTTTTGCCTTTGTGGTTCCTCAACTCTACCCACACAGACTCCACATCGTCTGACCCTATGTCGTTTAGTGCTATTGATTTAATTTCATTTTTAATTAACAAGGCAACCCCGCCCCCTCTACCCACCTCTCTGTCTTTTCGATAGGTTGTGAATCCCTGGATGTTTAACTGCCAGTCCTGAACCCCCTGCAACCACGTCTCTGTGATGCCTACCACATCATACCTGCCAGTCACAATCTGGGCCACAAGCTCATCTACCTTGTTCCGGACACTGCGGGCATTTAAATATAGCACCTTTAATTCCCTATTGACCGTCCCTTTTTGTTTTCGTAGTGTGGTGGACCTCGGTTTACGGAGCTTTTCCAGACACTGTCATATTTTGTGAGATAGGGACTATCGTAACCTCTCCTGAGTGCTGTCTTTTCGTGATTTTTTGTAATCCTAAGCAGCTACGCTTCCCACTGATTCCTTCACCTCTTGGTTCCCTGACTTTCCCTTCCCCCCCAATCTCTAGTTTAAAGTCCTATTGTCCACCCCATTTACTCTCTTCGCCAGAACACTGATCCCAGCTTGGTCCAGGTGGAGACCATCCCAACGGTATAGGTCCCCCTGTTATTCCAATTTGCATCATCACTTTCTCTTGACATTCTCTCAGAAGACGAAGGAAATTTGACATGTCAGCCACAACCCTCACCAACTTTTACAGATGCACCATAGAAAGCATTCTTTCTGATTGTATCACAGCTTGGTATGGCTCCTGCTCTGACCAAGACAGCAAGGAACTACAAAAGTTTGTGAATGTAGCTGAATCCATTATGCAAACCAGCCTCCCATCCATCGACTCTGTCTACACTTAGTGTTGCCTCAAAAGCAGCCAGCATAATCAAGGACCCCCACGCACCCCAGACAATTCTCTCTTCCACCTTCTTCCATCAGGAAAAAGATGGAAAAGTCTGAGGTCACGTACCAACTGACTCAAGAACAGCTTCTTCCTTGCTGCCATCAGACTTTTGAATGGACCTACCTGGCACCAAGTTGATCTTTCTGTACACCCTAGCTATGACTGTAATACTACATTCTGCACTCTCTCCTTTCCTTCTCTATGAACAGTATGCTTTGTCTGGATAGCGCGCAAGAAACAATACCTCACTGTAGACCAATACGTGACAATTTGTTTATTTGGCATACTTCAGCCACTATCCTTAGCTCCTGCAATCTCTTCCTATTAAAAGCCAAAGAAGCAAGGCTTTGTAAAAATGCTTTTGATTTCTACAGACAATAGCATTGTGGCAATGTTGCTGGACTAGTAACCCAAGAGATCTGGACTGATGCTTTGGAGTCAAGTTCAAATCATGGCAACTGGGGAGGGGGATTTGAATTAAATTAATACATATGGGATCAAATGATAATTTAAATCGACACCACTGGATTGTTTGTAAAAGCCCATCAGGTTCACTAATGTCCTTTAGGGTAGGAAATCCACCACCCTTATCCAATCTGGCCGACATGCGACTCTGGACACAGCTATGTGGTTGACTCAACTGCCCTCTTAAATAGTCTAGCAGCCAACTCAGCTCAAGAGCAATTAAGGACAGGCAATAAATGCTGGTTCTGCCAACACATTCCCAAGAATATAATGAAATTCTGCCAGATCCTGCCTGCCCCTTATAAGCACAAATAGTCTTTTACCATGAGAAATGCCATGTAAACAAAATTTATTTCTAAAGTTCTCCTCAGCAAACTGATTTTGCTTTCAATGCTTGTTAGAATTCAATTACGTATTTAGAATTCATGCAAGGGATGTGAATACTACTTAGTCAGAGAGAAGAATCCTTCCCACTTCTCCAGAAGGGTCAGATTAAAGTCAAGGTTCACACCAATGTCCTTGTGCATATAGCAGATGTGGACTTGTACAGAGTGATGGAAAAGTTGACCACGTTCATTTACCTTTCTAATTGTTTCTGATGCTTTTCCTCTCTGGCCTGTGCCTTCATTTGCTGTACTTCAATAGTGTCAGGTTTTCTCCTTCGCATATAGAGTTCATGATTTCCCATACAAAGTGCTAGAATTCGTTTGTTGATTCGCAGACGTGGAGCATAAAATACAAAATCCTATATAAAAAAAGAATTAGGACTTGACAAAATATTCAAATGACAAAACCATAATCACTTGTGCTTACATTTTATCATTAGCTATATGAATCCCTACAGTGCAGGAGGCCATTCAGGCCAAGTCTACACCCACAACCACCCCACCCAGGCCCTATTCCTGTAGCCCCATGTATTTACCCCAAGTGAGGGTCAATTTAACATGGCCAATCCATCTAACCCACACATCTTTGGACTGTGGGAGGAAATCCACACAGGCATGGGGAGAATGTGAAACTCCACAGTCACTCTAGGCCATATTTGAACCAGGGTCCTTGGTGCTGTGATGCACCAGTGCTAACCACTGTGCCATCTTGCTGCCCCTACTCTGTTTTTACTCTGAAAAGGATGAGAGAAAGTAGCTAAAATAATTTAGCAATGATCAAATATTACAAAATTCCACGGCAAATGAGACAAAAGCCTCAAATAACAATTTTGCCAACTGATTAATATTCCCATCTTAATTCCCTAGTCCAATCTCTTCCCACATAATCCACCATTTTTAGATTTCCAGTTTCCTGGCCTCAAGTCTTCTTTACATCATGGACATCCAATCTCTCCACACCTTCATCTCTGACCAGTCTGGCCCAAGAACTGTCCACTTTTCCCCAGAAAGGCGACCCCATCCATCACCACCCTTCTACCACAAGCCAACTAACTCCCACGAACATGCTTCATTCCACCCCATTTCACATACTCTATTCCTCACCCTGACATGACCTTGCATATCAGTGCTTCTGATAAGTCTTCTTCCTCAATCGAAGACTTCCCTCTACTGTGGTTGGCTGACAGCAGCATTCTTCTGCCTATCTCATTTCCTGCACTTCTGCGCTCACCACTCCCCCATCTTCCCAGAACCACAATAGGATTCCCCTTGTCCCAACCTTCAAGCCCAGTAGCCTTCAAATTCAACACCTCAGCCATTCTGCACTTTCAGGATTCCAATGAATACATCTTTCCCTCACCCCCAGCATTCTGGAGATGCAACACCTGCTGTTTTACCTTTTCCCTTCCCACCATCTAGGACCTCAAACAACCTTTCAGGTGAAACATTTACTTTGTTGTTTTTACCAATCTAGTATGCTGCTCACAACCCAACCTCCTCTACACCGAATGCTTTGCCGATTTCCCAGTCTACAAGTGTTAAACTGCTTCCAATCATTTGTCATTTAAATTCTCCTTGGGTGCAGTTGGTAGCACTCTGGCCTGAGAGAGACAAGGGGCGGGATTTTCAGCCACCCTTGACCAAAGACCGGAAAATCCCACCCGAGGTCAACGGACATTTCCACTGTCTGCCCCTTACACACTCCGATATCATGGCAGGTGGGGCAGTAGAATTCCGGCCAAGGTTCCAGGTTCAAGTCCCACTCAGACTAGAGTACACAAAAAACAAACGCAAGACCCACACTCCAGTGAAATGCTTTGCCGATTTCCCAGTCTACAAGTGTTAAACTGCTTCCAATCATTTGTCATTTAAATTCTCCTTGGGTGCAGTTGGTAGCATTGTTGGCGGTTTCTTCTTTTAGAATCCCTACAGTACAGGTGGTGGTCATTTGGCCCATCGAGTCTGCACAGACCACAATCCCACCCAAGCTCTATTTCTGTAATCCCACATATTTACCCTGCTAATCCCCCTGATACTAGGGTCAATTTAGCATGGTCAACCTAACCTGTACATCTTTGGGTGAAATGATAAAACCAAGGCCACAGCTTCCCCCTCAGACAGATTTTCAAAGAGCCAAGGAATTATCCCTAGTATTCTGGTCAACATTTATTCTTTAAATCACCACAGTATCTGGTCATCACCATTTGGAGAACATTATTCAATTTAATACTCCCATAAAAATTGTTCTCTGGTTGATTAAGACCTGGATCCAACCCAAACTATAATTTATACCTCCCACTGAGGAACTAAAACACTTCATCCCCAAGGAGTAGGTTAGGAGGAAGTGGTTGCACTGAACATTCCTCATCATTTAATCATTCAAAAATCAATGATATCCAAAAATCATTTGTAACTCAGTAAATTTTAGTTCAATGTTTAAAAAATATTAAACACTTACTGGAGCTTTCTTATCAATAGGCTTTATGACAAACTTTTTATCATTAAAGGAGATGTTTCTTATTTCACTCCAAGGAAAACCAATTTTGGGCGTTAATCTGTTGATTAAAGAATACAATTACATTAATACAAATACAATTCTAATTTATTTTCAAAAACAGGACAGTGCTTTTCTTTAAGTATACAAAAGTGTTTGAGCACAATTCCCTTAATAGTTGGATCTTTTACTTGCACTTGAAGTCAAGATAAATTTTTTTTAAATATAAATAACTGTTCAGAGCATCAAAATACATTTCCTCCACAATAGAGGCCTTCAGTAAATATCAATGCCCAAAGCCCAAAATGTTTTTCTACTTTATGCCAGAGAAACTGCTGCAGTTACCTGAAGACAAATAGATATTGCAGGTTCAAAACTGGGATCTTATTTTCTACGTTGCAACTCAAGACACCTATATCAGATTCCTATTTATTGACTACAGCTCAGCCTTCAACACCATTATTCCTATGAAACTCATCTCCAAACTCCGTGGCCTGGGCCTCAGCTCCCTCTGCGACTGGATCCTGAACTCCCTAATTCACAGACCACAATCACCAAGGATAGGCAACACCACCTCCACGATCATCCTCAACACCAGTGCCCCATAAAGCTATGTTCTCAGCCTCCCAATATACTCCTTATACACCTATGACTGTGGTGCCAAATTCCCCTCCAACTTGATTTTCAAGTTTGCTGACGACACCACCACAGTGGGTTGGATCTCAAACAATGACTAGACAGAGTACAGGAATGAGATAGAGAATCTGGTGAACTGGTGTGGTAACAATAATCTCTCCCGCTATGTCAACAAAACAAAGGAGATTGTCATCGACTTCAGGAAGCGTAAAGAACAACATGCCCCTGTCTACATCAATGGGGGCGATGTAGAAAGGGTCGAGAGCTTCAAGTTTTTAAGTGTCCAGATAACCAACAACCTTTCCTGGTCCCCCCATGCCAACACTATAGTTAAGAAAACCCACCAATACCTCTACTTTCTTAGAAGACTGAGGAAATTTGGCATGTCAGCTACGCCTCTCACCAACTTTTACAGATGCACTGTAGAAAGCATTCTTTCTGGTTGTATCACAGCTTGGTAAGGCTCCTGCTCTGCCAAGACCGCAAGGAACTACAAAAGGTCATGAATGTAACCCAATCCATCATGCAAACCAGCCTCCCAACCAGCATTATGAAGGACCCATGCAACCTGGACATTCTCTCTTCCACCTTCTTCCATCGAGAATAAAGGTACAAGTCTGTGGTCACGTACCAACTGACTCAAGAACAGCTTCTTGCCTGCTACCATCAGACTTTTGAATAGACCTGCCCTGCATCAAGTTGATCTTTTCCTACACCCTAGCAATGAATGTAACACTACATTCTGCACACTCTTGTTTCCTTCTCTTCAAAGAGTATGCTTTGTCTGTATAGCACGCAAGGAACAATACTTTTCACTGTATGCTAATACATATGACAATAATAAATCAAGTCAAGATTGTAACAATTGTATTGCCTACAGGGCTACAACTAGTCTTGGGTTCATCAACTGGGCATTGCTGCTCAGCTGCAAGTTGGAGCTAAGCCAAAGGGAAAAACAACAAAACTTCAACTAATTCAACTCCCCAAGCACTGGAGGGAATGTATCCAACTGAATGAGCTGCACCTCGACACATTTTTGCACTGCTGGTGTCCAGGACCAACAGTTCACCTCTGATTAACTTCGACAGGAAACAGAGTCAAATCAAATCAGGTACACAGAGGGCAAGGAAGAACAAATAGCATGTATGCCAGATTTGGTCATAATCAATAGTATCAGGAAGGGAGTGAAGACAATTTCATATGCGTTGACAGCCTTCAATCAATCATTTGCATTTATATAGTGCCTCATAGCAAAGCACTTAAAGTTTCAAAGCACTAAAATCAGACAAAAATAGATGGCGAGTTAGTAGAGTAGGATCTTAAAAAAAGGAGACAGGTGGATAGCTGGAGTCATTGCAGAGTGAGAAGCCCAGGTGGCTAAAAATGCAGCTGCCAATGGAAGAGCAAAAGGATAGACTCACAAGAAGCCAGAATCAAAATCAAGTTTCGGGTGGGCATGGCCAGGTAGAGATCAAGAAAAGGTTTAGACAGGGAAGTGAACTTTAAATGAGAGGCGTGTCAATGTAGGTCAAAGTCAGGATCCATAGGACTTACTGTAGATGCTAGAAAGTTTAAATAACTCAAAGTTGACACTGGGAATGATGCAGCACTAAAGCAGGACAAGTCTGGGAATGTTCAGCAGCAAATGGGCTGGACACTCAAGCCGATGGGTGAAGTTATACTTAAAGTGGATAGGAAAAGGACAAATCTGTGGCATGAGTTCAAGAGTTTGTGAAGAAAATGACTTTGATCTTCAAGGAAATTGCCTGTCAAAATGTCAATCACTGGAATTAAAACAGGTGACAGAGAGAAATCAGAATCCCTACAGTGCAGAAGGACACCTTTCAGCCCATCAAGTCTGCACCAACTCTGAAAAAGCATCTTACGCAGGTCCACCACTCCCACCCTATCCCTGTAACTCCATATATTTACCGTGGCCAATCATAGAATCCCTACAGTGCAGGAGGCGGCCATTTGGCCCATCAAGCCTGCACCGACAACAATCTCACCCAAGCTCTGCCCCTGTAACCCCATGTACTTACCCTGCTAATCCCCGTCACCAAGTGTCAATTTAGCATGGCCAATCCACCTAACCTACACATCTTTGGACCAAGGGTGGAAACTGGAACACCCAGAGGAAACCCAGACATGGGGAGAATGTCACAGACAGTCACCCAAGGGCAGAATTGATCCTGGGTCCCTGACATTGAGGCAAGAGTGCTAAAGCTAGGTGTCAATGTACATGTGGAAGTTGATCTCTTGTTGTAAAATGTTACGAAAGAACAGCATGTAGATGAAAAAGAGATGGGAACCAAAGGTTGATCCTTGGGGAACTCAAGGTGGTAGTCCAAGGGCAGGAAAAGCAACAATTGCTGGAAAAGATCTCACTACATTTGTAGAACAAGCAAAGGCCAGTTTCAGGAGGCTGAACCATAGGGGAGACACCCTGAAGGAGTCAGCATGATAAAGCTGCAGAGGTCAAGGAGGGAGGAATGCACTATGGCCACAAGTCAAGGTTAAAATCAGAAGGCAACAAGTGATGGCAGTTATTCTGAAAGCAAAGGGATAGAACTGGAAGACCGAAAACCACTTCCAATGTCAGTCATCACAGAATGCAGAAGAAGGTGGTGGGTCTCAGAGCAGCTCAAGATTGGAGGAGAAGCAAGAGTATGATACAGGACCTGGTAATCTAGCTAAAACATTCATGTCAATTACCAATGCCACGGAGAGAGCAAACACACCAGGCTTATACAAGGGAATGACCAAAATGGAAGATAATGAAATGGTTACTGGGGACTAGGGCAAAAGTGGAAGGGGGCTAATGCAGGAAGTAGGTGAACAGAACAGTTACAGAAGCATCTTTGTGAATGGAAGGCAAAAAAGGCTAGACCTGGGAGTTTAAGCATAATTGAAAGTGAATCAGGTAGACTTCTTTCCAAATGGAGCACATGGATAAAAGTGAGATGTGTTTTTAGGGACAAGATGAGGAAAGATACAAGGAAGAGTACAGAAATGACCTGGTGTCGAACAAAAGGGACCAAGTAAAATTGCAAAGACAATGGGTGGCAGTGATATGGTTAGGAGACCTCATGAAATGAGGCATTGGGAGGACACTAATCAGGAATAGGGGGGGTGATGAGGATGGAGAAAATTTACAAAGCTTAGTAGAGGGAGGAAAGAAAAATCAACGTTGGGAGGGGGAGATAATGAATTAGGATAAAGTTGAACAAGAGCAATGGAACAAGTTACCCCCAGAGCAATAGGAGACAGACCAACATGTGATTAGGTGACAAAGGTCCCATTGCTACTACTGGTTCGGGCAGGTCAGATTTGCAAAGTATAGCTGAGAAACCGCAGGGTTCAAGGGAGCAAGGATCAAAATGTCACCATCCATAAACCAAGTCAAAGCCACATGAGTACAATCATCCACAAAGATATTCTGTTGTGAAATTCAAAAAAAGGGGCAGGGATTGAGGACCTACTGGCAAAGTCCAAGAAGCTGATTGATGGAGAATGAGAAGGGTGGTGGTAAATCTTGTGTTGGCAAATCTTGCGTTGGCAAATCTTGCATGTTTGTTTGCAAGAGTCAACAAGAGGGGAGAATGGAGGAGGAGAGATTACTATTCATAAACAGTCTGCAACAAGTGCTTAATAAACCCTAACAAGAATGCTGAGAGAAGTATCAGTCAGTGCCCGAGTGTAAATGATGCTTTGCGCCCGTTTGGAGATGGGGGGCAAGAATTTAAAGATGCCCAAGAGGATGTTGGGCGAGAAGGACCCCAAGAGGAAAAAGAATGCTATATTTTCTGAGTATATGCCTAGGTTGAGCTGTTCAATTGCTGGGCATCACTGGCAAGTCCAATCCCTCCAAAACAAATTTATATAATTTTCTACATTAAAGGGATAATCAGACAAAAAAAGACACCCCAGCCAAAAGAAATATTTGGATGTATGAATACAAAAGCAAAATACTGCAGATTACTGGAAATATGAACTTTAAAATGCGAGAAATTCAGATCAGGCAGCAGTGGAGAGAAAGGAGTTAGGATTTGCCCAATGTCCTTTCAGAGATTTTGGAAGGATAACTAAAATCTTTGTAGACCACTCGATAAGAATACATTAGGAACATAGCTAATCTTTTTACTACTCCCTAATCTCTGGAAACCTGGATCTTCTATTTTACCACACCCCAAGAACCAAATCTGGAACTCTCCATAATTAAATAGCTCAATACACCATCACAAAATGCCCAAGTTATTAGCAATAATCACTTACATTTTAAACAACCTTTCATTCTACGATCACTAGAACAAATGTTCTTTAGTCACATTAGACTCTAGCTTTAAATAAAAAATCATGAATTGAGAAATATTTTAAATATAGTTCTTACTTATCATCATGTTCATAGATGTTGAGTCCAAGAGCATCAACGCCCAACCATAACTCTGTTCCTTTTTTGTTCTTGATTTCGAAGTAATTGACACCATACATTTCAAGATCTTGAGCAATTTTGAGGTACTCCATCATTGAATCCTCCCTATTGACAAAAAAAATAAATTATAAAGGCCAGATCCGTCATTGTTCACGACAGCCCCATTCATAAATGTAACATGCAGTACACATTACATACACATGCAGAAACAAAATACTGCAGAGGCTGGAAATCTGAACCAAAAGCAAAAAAGTGCTGCAAATACTAAGATCAGGTAACATCTGTCATTAGAACTGATGAAATGTCATGGACTTCAAATATTCACACTCTTGACTGCAGAATGTTTGCAGCATTTGCTGTTTCTATGTTACCTTTCATATGCTGGATACAAGAAGTGATACATATTGGATAGCAGGAAAAGCTTAATGGAGAAATAAAAATCACTTGATGCCCCGAGTGCACTCTTCAAAATGCTGAACACATGCTTAGATATTAAAGTTGCTGCACTGAACGACAAATTTATATATGCTATTAACATGGCAGATAGTGTTTTTGCACATTAGCTGGTCACAGCAAAACCACAAGTCGACAAAGTTTACATAGGACTTCAGTAAAGATACATTCACATAAGTAACATTCCTATTGTATCGTTGTCTCGAGAGGACAATCATGGTCAGTTCCCAGTCTCAGACAAGGATAAACTGCATTTTTAGAAGAAATATTCTCCTATTTGTAGGTGTACAGGACTTCAAACTTGCTCCACCTTTGGATAACTTCATGACTTGTTTGTGGCCTCAATTCCATTTTCCTGTCTGCCCCCCTACAACCCACGACTCTTTTGTCCATCAAATATCTAACTTAATGACCCAGCCTTCATTGCTTTCTGCAGAAGAGAATTCCACATACAAACAAACCTCAGAAGAAATCTCTGCTCATCTCCATCTTAAATTGTGCCCCCTTGTTCTAGTCTCTCCCACAAGAGGAAACATCTTTCACCCTATCAAGTCCCATCAGGATCTTATACATTTCAATAAGATCACCTCTCACCCTTCCAAACTCCATTACACACCCAGCCTGTTTAATCTTTCTTTCTAAGATATGCCCTTCATTGCAGGTACGAGTCTTCCTAATCACTTGCTGTACCTCAATATTAATTTTGAGATTCATGCATCAGGATTGAGGCCTGCAGTCTCTCCAATGATAGTATTCAGCTTTCCCATTCTTAATGGAAAAGTTCACATTTTCCCATATTATACTCCATTCACCCCAATTTTTACTGCTCTACAATCCCTTTGCAGACACTCTACCTCCTCTTGGTGTCATTTGGTCCCTTCATCCAACTCAATGTAGACTGCAAATAGTTGAGGCCCACCACTGTTCTTAGCAACACTACTGGTTCAGCTTGCCAACCTGAAAATTATCCATTTATCCCTACTCACCATTCTGGTGTAATGTTATCAATAAGTGATTGATTAGTGAACAAACATCATGTGCTCAATCTTAAGTAACCTTTTGAGGTGGTAGCTTATCAAATCCCTTTTGGAAATACAGTTCACCAAATTCACAGGTTTCCTTTAATTGATCTTGGTTGTTACTTCAAAACTCAAACACTATCTTTCACAAAACCACATTGATTCTGCCTGATTTTAAGTTGCCTGCTATAACCTTAATAATGGATTCTAGTAATTGCCTTAGGACCGATGTTAGGCGGACTGGCCTATTGTTTCCTGCGTTCAGTCTGCCTCTTTTCTTTAATAAAAAAGGTGTTACATTCACTATTTTCCAAACTGCAGACTTTTCTAACATCCAAAGAATGAGAAAATTATAACCAATGCTATCTCAGCAGTCATTTATTTTAAGATCTTGGATGCAGGCCATCAGGTCCCAAGGCCTTTTCAGCCTTATGTCTAATCGCTTTCCCAGTACCTTTCTCCGAGATGGGTGATTGTTAAGCTCCTCTGTCTCTTTCACCTCTAAATTTTCAAGTATCTTTGGTCAGTTTGCCAAGTCTTCTACAGTGAAGACAGAGTTCAACATCTCCACCATTTCCTTGTTTCCATTAGCAATTCCCCAAATCAGTACCAATACTAGGTTTAGTAACTCTTTGCCCATCACCACGAGTGTGTATCTTTAAGTTTTTTTAAAAATCGTGCAGCTTACAGCTTCAACCATGTCATTGGGGGGGGGGGGGGGTTGGAGCCAAGCTGTGGCAGTCAGGTGATAGGGTTTCCCCCCCTTTGGATTTCAATTTATTTTGCGGGGGGTGTGTGTTGGAAGCTGTTTAGCAGCAAGCTAAGAAGCAGTCACTGTTTGGTTCTGAAACTTAATTAGCTGAAAGAGAGACTTATTGCCATCCTGCCTTAAAGAAGCTGTGTTTTGGGAAACAGATTCAACTACAACCTCCTCAGTTTCTTCACAAGGGATTTTCAGCATTCAACCCAGGAAGCTGCATTCCTGTAACAAGTAGGCATTAACCTATGCTGTGTTAGATGTTGGCTTTGGTTGGTACACATTATAGATATTCCTCAAGAGTTATACATCATGGTTGTTGCGTTTCTTGTTTGTAATTGTTAAACGTTCTTGCTAATTGTCTTACTATACATGTCAATAATATTCTTAATTAAACTTTACTTTTGATAAAAGCTCCTTGTGAGTCAGTTGAATCACACCTGAAGTGCAACTTCATGCACATCCTAGCCAAATTCAACGTAAAATGTTACAGGTCAGGAGAGCTTCACTGAACACCTTGAAGTATCCAACCTGACTTGTAACACTTGGTTCTTTTAGTCACTATTTCTTGGTTGGTACTGAAATTTCACTTTTGGTCTCCATAACCAGACTAGAGTTCATCAGTTCCTTAATGGAGGTCCCCTCACTTTACATTAGATAGCTTCTTCAGTTTATCCTCTTTATACTTCAGCATTATAGTTATTTGTGAACCCTTGCACATATATCCTTTAGTATTGCATTCAGCTCTCTAAAAAGGAGAGCAGCCTGTGGTCATCTGCAACTTTAATTTCAGTCAATGACAGCAAGTAGTATACCAATTGTCAAGTATCAAATATCAATAACTCAAATCACTCACATTGACCTTGGCTTCCACCTGAAATTTTGCAAAATATTATAAAATGAATCCCTCATCTCACAGCAAAAGGCAGATAATTCAGATGTTTTAACTTGAAAGTAACTTAAGCCACCCTTAAATGGGCAATTAGGGAATGATAGTGTTGCAAACTCAATTTTTTTTCCTGCAACATTTTGCCCTTTAGGATCTGAACCACAGCAAACCTAATAACACTATGGATTTGAGATTGCTCTCATCTTCAAGTTCACATTTATTCTTTAGAATTAAAATGTGCTCTTTGTTTCACCGATACAAATAGGTGTAAACAAAAATTAAAGTTACTGTGAAAATCCCCTAGTCACCACAGTCCAGCACCTGTTCGGGTCAATGTACCTAATCAGCACGTCTTTCAGAATGTGAGGAAACTGGAGCACCCTGCAGACACTGAGAACGTGCAAACTCTACACCCAAGTCGGGAATCGAACTTGGGTCCCTGGCACTGTGAAGCAGCAGTGCTAACCACTGTGCTACCATGTCGAAAAATTTACATCCACTATGTGCCAAAGGAACTTCCATCAACTTTCCTCTCCTTCCACAAATTATTTAACAAATCGATGAGTCAGAACGCAAGAGATGACCACATACAAATTCAAACATTTACATCCAAACTCAAAATGACTCAAACCTTGGTTTCCTGGGCTCTTTGCTTTTTCTCCCCCCATTTGGGAAGAGGAATTACTGATTTAGCAACCAACTCCTCTCTCATTCCTTGCAGCTCATCTGCCAGTATATTTATTCACAGGTACAATAAAATCTTGCTTTTACTGCTGCTGGCCTTTACCTGAACTCATATTTCTCAAGTTTGAAGGATAAATACAAGGGAAAAGTTATGTAATCAATGGAATTAGACAAATTTTAATTTAATTCCTTCACCAATCTAGGATTGTACAACCATGGCAATGCTTCTTGCAATACAAATGCAGTTACATCATAGGCTCTCTTCTCAACACAATGTACGTAACCTTTTCATGTTTTTGGGGACGGTGTACGTAACCTTTTCATGTTTTTGGGGACGGGGGACGGGGGGGGGGGGGGGGGGGGGGGGGGGTGCATTTTGTTTACCAGGCCATCTTTTCCCAATATTGCCATGATCATTTACTTGTTTGAAGTGTTCCCACTACTTTAATATGCTGATGATCAATGGCATGTTAGAACATTCCAAATGCATATCGGAGGGGAAAGGAACAACAATCCTTATGGTTCTTCAGAATATGACTCAATGGATTGTCTATATTCCATAACATGTAAATATACACAAAGGCTAAGCTCTATCACCTGAAAAAAAAACATGAAAACTCCATCCAATGAGAAACTGAACAGGACACAATGATGAGTGTTAACCAAAAGTATATGAATTGTCACAATGTTACCTCAGCATTCCTCTGTGTTCTTCATGCCAAGTCTGTATCCTATCTTCCCACTGCTCTTTCGTCAACTTATGCTGTTCTAAGACACTAAGAACATATAGCGCCAAATTAAAAAGAGGATAAGAATGTTTGAAGTTAGTTTAACATTGCTCAACGCCAGTATACTTAAGCCAACATCCAGGATATTCAAGCAATGAAGCATTTTGAACTGTTAATAACTGGCATAAGCATATAGTGATCTCTGCCATTAGACTCTTTACAACATATGTATAACCCCTGGAACATAAAGTAAAAATCATGTTAAATATTTAACTCAAATAAACCAATTGTAAAATTTTACAGATCACTGACAAATGGTTGAACTTCAATCTGGAACAGCAAATATATTTCAGAACACAAGCTTTATAACCAACCAACCTAGAGTTACGCTGCAATTACCAGATCGAGGGGTTCAGTACTCAGTTGAAAGTTGAAAAAGAGGCCGGGTCTAACAACAGGAATTCAGAATACATCAGCCAATTAAATTCTCTAGGTTAAGAAAATTCAAGTATGATATAGCTGATCATTTGGAATTAGTTTTCAGATTGAGAATTGGAGCATGTAGAAGAAAAACTGAAAGGTCAGACTTCAATCTGTTTCAATCACCTGACAGCCAACTAGAACACAACTGTAGACCACAAAGTACCAATAAAAAGGAGGATTTACAGTGGCAAGTGTTCTACAATGCAAACATGTAATTGTGGGTGGTGGCAGAGGGAGGAGTTTATAAAAAGGAAAATTCAAAGTTCAAAAATATACTTTGAGCAAAGAGGAGAATGAAATAGGGTGGTGGAAGGGACCGTCTTCCATTGTTTAATTGGTTTTGCAACACACTCCACTATAACTAATATTACAAATTTAAATCCAGAAACGCAACAAAATGGATTAATATGCATGAACTGACAGCTTAGATCAGTGATACCAGAGTCAGAAGGTTCCAGGTCCCAATTCTAGGTCTTAAGCACATAAATCCAGGTCTGCACTTCAACGCTGTACAAAGAAAGGACTGCACTATTGGAGGGGAGATGTTCAGGTGGATGCAAGTGATCAAAGAGGAGCCAGAATATCCTGGCCAACATTCATCCACCACCAGCAAAGCCAATGAATGATTGACTTCATTTGCTGGCATAAATCCTATGCAGCACTGTTTACACTTCAAAAATAAATTATTAGTTGTGAAGTGCTTAGGGACATTTGAGCATGAATGTGTCAATTAAATGCAAGTTATTAAATGTTTTGCTGCTTTAAAAAGACCTCATTCAAATCAGTAAATTGCGAATATATTAAAAACACACCATAACAGCCAAAACAGCAAGTGGCAACATGTTCAAATTGACATTTTATTTCCCCAAATATTCTTCAAACTAAACATACCTACTGCAGTAAGCCCTTCACATGCTACAGCACGAATTCTGACATCACCCACAGCTGGGGTTCTCTGGTCCCTCTGCAGTGAATGGAGTTTTGGCTGAGCACCAAATTTTTCATTCTCACTAGCAGCAGTGGCAGGACGAACGAGATCAGAGAATCCCAGCCTACATCTTTACTAAAAGCTGTAATGGTGGTCTAGTGGTTGACACGCCTCCTCTACTGCTCCAGATGTTAGATAGCATCAGGCCAATGCATGACTTGAGATATGGCCTTAACTATGCAGCAATCTAAGTCTCAATCTCCAAGGACACAAATGATGCAAAGCTCACGCTATTACCTGGCAAATTTTCAAACAGCTGGCACAGTCACCACAATAGCCTATTATTAGGAGGAGCATTGGGGTAGTAAATGTAGCCTTTACCAGATCAATTAATAACACTTCCAAGATGCCAAGACATTGAGGGAAAGGGAGAAATGGAAAAGGAAAAAAGTATATTATAATGTATCATGCCTTAAATTTTATTTTTCTGTATACAAGGGCTGCTGTGGCCTTGAGCACACAGATAAAGTAAAAGATGCAAACCTTTGTTTTTGACATTGTTGCCCCCTGTCAAAAGACAAAAGGGAAGCTTTTTGAAGGAGAAATTGCTAGAAAAGATTTTAATTACATTGAGGAATGATCAAATGAAAGCCACTTACATAAATGTTCATGCAACCAAATTGTTTTTAAATATTGGTGCAGTGACACAGTGGTAAAGAGATACAAGTCATTATTTCTGCTATTTCTTGAGTGCAATGTTGCCCCTGGACACCACAATAATTCATGTCCACTTTTGAATAATGTCACGATAAAGTCCCAAAACACTTGTAATGCGTTCCACACGAGTATTAGACTCACGTAGAAATTTCAGGGCAAGCCAGGATATGAAAGGAAAACTAGATGAAGGGCAAGAAAAACATATCAAGTGATAGCTGTGATAGAGTTAGAGCACTCTAGCCCTGGAATTGGAAGGCTATGGGCTATCACAGGAGCTGCACAGTTTAACAACCAATACTGAAACAAGACAGTCTATGGGTTTCCATGTAAATCTAATGTTTCACTCAAACTCTACTCCAGAGACTTGTGTACTTAATCCAGACCAACAGATCAATGCACCTTTGGATGTGCCATCTTTCAGATGAGACATTAACCAAGGCCCACCTCAGATGAGTCTAAAGATCACACGCCACTATTGAGAGCAACAGTGCAGCTCTCCATACCCTGGTCAATGTTTAATAATTATTGCGGTTTTTAGGGAAAACAATTGCTTGCAGCATTTCTCTACAGCAGTGACTGTGCTTCAAATGAACTTCATTTGGCTGTAGAGTGCTATTTGTGACATATAATGCCAAGTCGTTCTCGTCATAACTCCTAATAAATAAAGTCAAGAGTGGAAAGGGGGGGGGGGGAAGAATCCAAATTCAAAGTGGTCGAGTTTGCAGATGTTGCTGAACCAGGAGGAGCAAAGAAATCAGAAGCTGCAGTTCAGAACATACAGAATGATTTAAACTAACACACAAATCATAGAGCAGTGGCAAGTAAGGTTTAATAGAACTATGAAAGGCTACACAAGGAGGAAAAAAAATTACAAAATGTTTAAGATAGGTAAGAATGTAGCAGAGACCCCCCCCAAAGAGTCTTGGGAGATGGAGTCAGAGGATTCAATTGAATTAATTGTGCTATTTTATGGATATTTGAAGATTCCCAAATGCCACAGCGGATCACCATTTAAAATAAAGTCCTAGCATGACAAGACACTCAATCACTAGTTAACAGATTAACTAGGTGTTAGTCAATGACTCCATTCTCTTCATGTGAATACCTAGATGTTAAAGGTAAACTATTTGTACTATATCCTTTTCTTTCAAACTAACAATTCCTATATAATTCATCTTAAAAATAAATATTAGGGTCACAAAACACCTCCCTACAAAGCCAGACTTCTTCCAGAATCCACCTTAATCTGAAAAATTTCTAGACAGAGCTGATTGTGACACAGACCTGACAGTTATCAGTGGGAACTAGACACAAAGTGGCAGGAGAGAAGACAATTTACTTCAGCACACTCAATCCCAAACACAGCCAGTTTAGCTTCACCCAATATGGGTGGACAAGGTTAACCTAATTCATCAACTCTTGATAGCCACTGGCCCCATGACACATGTTGGCCCACAGCAACAAATACTCTAAATCAAACAAGTCACTTCACTAAGGAGACTGATCAGAAGTTAGGAAAAGGTTCACTTTACAAGTAGTACAGCAATTGAAGATAAAAAGCTGGCAGAAAACCTTAGTTCCACTTACCGCTGGGGAAGAAGTCGATCACTGGCTAGATAACCTGACTTATGAACGTCTTTGTTGAAATCTCCATATTTCGCTTGCACAGCATACGAAGCAAGTAGGACAGCAGTTTCTGGTGGACAATAGATTTCATCATTAAGAATGCCCTCCTTCACTTGCAAGAAGAATAAACGCTGCGTTATCTCCTGGATCAGCTCCTCAGACACATCTTCTGGGAAGAACTTTGCCCTGAATTTAAATTGTAGCGGATTCTCTTTTCGCACATCCTGCTGAGTAACCTGAAACATGCAAATTGGAAAAGAATAAGCAGGAAAAGAATAAGCTGTTTCTACAGGACAAAGAGGGTGGGGGGGGGGGGGGGAGGAGCCTGGCACAACAGGATTTTGTGGAACACTTCACAGTTAAAAACTGTATTTGTACATTTATTCCATTCAATTATTTGAGGTTTATATTTAGCCACACTGATTCAGCAATGAAAATGTAATTACTATAATGTGAAATGAGAGGTCTGAAGTGTTGAAAGAACAGTACCCATTTATAATGTAAAGTGCTTCATCACAGCATGCAAAATATCATGGTCAGAAGGAAAAATAAAAATGAACATTAAGCAGGTGGAGTATATTTGGGTCCAAGTATGTAAATAATTTGAGGGAGACAAGACTTTTGGCAGGATTTTCCAGCTCATCAGCAGAATCTTCCAGTCCCACTAAATTCAATCCCCCATGGCAGGGGAAGCATGCAAATAAATTCAGGCTTTGGGGATAGAGGGGGTTATGGAGAGTTGGAGCTAGTGACAATGCACTCAGGCCATTGCAAAAAATATTCATGACAAGAAAGCAATTGGGAAGAGTTTTATTCTTGATCGCCATCTGACAACTCCAATTGGACTTGGTAAATCAAATGCAAGAGCTAGACAGCAATCTTGATTATTGGCCTGCTGTTCACCAATGACCACTTGAGCAAGATCACAATGATGACAGATTGGGGAAGGGAGAACCCAACTAAAAACTTACATTTCTTCAACTCAAAGTAACCATATGGCTATGCCAAGTAGAATGCACCCAAGTTGCAGTTATATTTATGTACTTTTACAAATATCTCCATCAATTAGTAGAAAATACAGATGCACTTAAAATTGAATTTTTTTTTGTTTAAAAGCAAGATGTCTGAAGCTTTTGTAAAGTTAGTGAGCTCAATAAGGATTTTCTCGTATCTGGTACTTGGCTTCAAATCCAGCCAAAGAGGTTCATAAATCAAGAAGACTGCCTGCTGGCTCCAAGAGTCCGTGTGAAATGAGCTCAGACAGTGTCAATCCAGTTCACAAGGAATCTGCAGCATAAACTGTCCATCATTTAGCAATCTTTGCTAAAAGAGGCCACAGGATGGCTAGTACGTGAATTGGAAAAAGTATTATGCTGGTATAGGAAGCAAAAGGTGTAGTATCAAGTAAACTTTACTTTGACTGTTACATCCAAGATATTATATCTAAGCTGCAATTTAGAATGCCTAAAATGGAGGGCAGTTCTATTGTCACACATCTACCACTCACCATGAGAAGTGTGTATGCAATGTTGTAACTGAAACGTAGGTATTACTTACGGAAGATTTATTGTTTGTTTTATTTTCTCCTCCTGTTCCACCACACCCACCTCAAATATTTTACGCTGCATCTTTGTCAGCAATGGTATTTCATATCAACCCTGACAAAGGCAACCAGAATCCCAGAACCAAATAGTGTCAATAATATCCTGTACACTAGCCTTTAAGTTTACTCTTACATAGCCATTTCCTGTTCACATCCAAAGGTTAGCAGCAAAGTCATAATGTGGAGAAACCGTACATTTTACTTTCTCCGAAATTGGTCTGTTCATTTGTAGTACAATGTTCTTTAGCGACTACTGAAGGATTGGTAAAAAGAAAATACTTTCCACAATGATCTCATGTACTTTGATATATAGTTCAAACCTTAAATCCAAACTTGGACAAGAGTTTAATCTTCAAGTTTTAGTGGCCCTTTCACTCTTTTCAAAATAGAATCCACCCCCACCAATCAACTTGATTTGAAAGGTTTGAACACAAACATTTGTAACAATGATTCAACAAATTCCTGCTGAACCCAAATGCATTATACATTTTCCAGAATCTTTGAAAGAAGCAGTGAATTGTAGAAAAGCCAGAATAATGATCAACCTGCACTAATTCAATGAAACATTTCTGTACCAATATGTTCTAAGTATCGATTGAGGTTGTGATTTATGTTTGAATACGGATTTATGTTTTTTAAAAATTATGCCAGGCATTTTTTTAAAGCCAAATGAACTGAGAAATAAATGTGTGCACTGCAGAATGTTTCTTGGGACAAATTCTTCCAGTTTTAAATTAAAAGATTCAGAAATAAAAAGTACCTTTTTGTTTAACTTCAGCCATGTGGTATATCCTTTGCTGTCTATATACTGCAGGCCAAAGAACCACACTTCTCGTAGGCCTACAGTTTTTACAACCTGAAACAGAAACATCCATCAATATCACATTGATGTATCACAAGTCAGATGAAAGAAAGCTATCTGAAGTTCTATTATGAGCATAAACAGCAGAATAGTTGAGTAGTGGAAGAAATTATTTTGGTATAAAACAAAGATCACTCATGCTAATGGAAATATCAAACTTTGCAAAACAAGTTTTAAAGATGACTAGCAACTGGAATAGGATATATATTCTGCAAACCAGTTGCACCATGCAAATTAGATCATGGCTGATCTGTGTCTCAACATATATACCCTTAACTAATGATCATTAACCGTTTAAAATAGCATACTTTTTTCTTGGGGGAGGGTTGCTAACCCTCGCAAGATTTTTTCATATTCATTTTACACCCATGATTCCCTTTAGTTGCATTTGTGTATGTTTCATTTAGTTTGAGGGGAAAATGTCAACCAGCAACATTGTGGCTATTGATAACGTGAATACAAACTCATTTAAACATTTAAAATGTGTGCCTTTTCAAAGTGGTCCCTATCCCCAACAAAAGCACCTTAGCAAAGTATTAGCCATCCGTAACTAAATGTGTTCTTAAATTCTCATGTAGGACAAGATGTGAAGTGTCATCTGAAAGGGGCAAAGAACAAGTTCCTCATTATGAGCTGACTGGAATGCTCAGATCCTCTTGCTACAACTATTACACATTTATGAAATTCATTTACTACTTGAAGTTGGATTTAAATGCAAATTTTAAGTACCTTGTTGCAAAATCAGTTCCCAATCAGCTTGACGTACATAGTGGCAAAACAATAGCGCAGTATTAATACCAACGCTTGGACAACATCACCATCATTAATTTTAATACAAATGGCAGACGTGAAAAAGAGTGTGAATTGGCTGTTAGCACTGCCATGTTCACAACGTATTAGAATAATTTCAAGGCATTAATCAAATCCAAGTGAATGCCTCAAATTGAAATAATACAATCTCTCAACCAAAAATACATTTCACTATTAATGTATCGGACCAAGTAAAAAAAATTCAACTACATTAACGAAAGATTTTGTACATCTTACGTTAAGCTGCCTCAAGTCAAAGAATGCATGCTAGGAAAAAAAAATTAACGGAGTATTCTCAAGTCAACAGCTCCGTTTGCTTATGGAGCATGAAAATTAGGAATTTTAAACATCACAAGTCAAGACTTTTAAAAATCAACCCATGGAATAGAAAAGCCATTTTCTATAGTATGCATATGCCTAGGGGCAGGCTGAAAACGTGCAACTGAGATAAAATTAGGAAACTTTTCAAATAAAAACAAATGGCAAGGCCAGTATTTTTTTGTCCACTTGTAGATGTCCTGATAAAGGTGATGGTGGGATGCTTTCTTGTATTGCTGCAGGATAGCAGTCCGATTCAATAAGCAGTTTGTTAGGCCACAGAAGGCAGAAGTCAGTCACACTCTTATGGGACTGGGGTCCTATATAGGCCAGAGTGGGTAAAGATACAAAACCCAAGCTAGTTTAGCTTTTAAACATTAATTTGATAGCTTTATATCCCCTTCTGCGGATGCCAGATATAGAGACAGATTAGGAGCAAGTAGTATTTGGCAAAACATAGTTTAAGTGAGTTGATGTCATGCATATGGATTTTGAAAGACATTCCATTATGTCTTAGGCCACCATTTAATAAGAAATTCAGATAGCTGACTCCAGAAGAAAGTGATGTAATACGGATATACAGGAAGCAAAGTCAGGGTAAAAGGTTACAGTCAGGTTGGGAAAATGGTATACCGGAGGGCTCAGGTCAGCCAGTCCATTGTCCACTTTTGGTAGACCTAACTTGAGCTCACAACATATCTGAGCAATCTAACATCAAAAAACAGGTTTGACAGTGTGAAGAAATATGTAGGCAGATTAATAGATGTAATGTAGATAAGCAAGAGGAAAGGGGGGGGGGGCGATGGGGTGTGAAAGGAGAAAGAGGAGACATACAAATGCAGCAGTTTTCATTGAGCCAGTCTTTCAATATTTGGCTGTTCCATCCTGCTCCACCTCTGGACTTGTGGCTGGTCATGGCTCCCACTCCATCGAAAAAAAAATCTCCCAAATTTTATGTATCTTACAATTCTAAATATTCTAGGCTGTCTCCTTAACACACTGTTGCTCAGCAGTAATATATAGGAAGGAGAACCTGCCGTATACACATCGACAAAACCCACCTCTCCTGCAACTCACTTATAACCACCGCTGTTACAAAACGTGGAAAAAATTTCCGACAGCCACCACTGCAACACTATCCTCCTCTTCCTGAATCCTTAATATTGGACTTCATAAATGTCTTGAGCTCCACTCTAAATTTCCCAAATCCAACCCTGTCTCAGTCTAGTTTTCCCATCATTCTATGCTGTCTCTACATATTGAATTAAACATCTTGTTGCGGGGGTTTTTTCAGAGACTAGGTAATGATAAAACTTCAGCTAATAGAGACTCATGAAGCCAGTGTCCCGGTTAAAGATGTATCATTATTTGACCAATAATTGATGGGAGAGGTTAGCATCAGGCGGTCTTGAAGAGAAGGTCTTGAGCATTCCAATACCGCTCTGAAGTTACAGTGCATCAAACAGATCAATTAAAGATTGCTCAAGTTTTACTTTTCCCACCCATCTGGTAGTTATGAACCAATTATTAATACAAATCATTGTTAATAGTTGTCATATCCCTTAGCCAATTGCATTCTACCCTCTGAAACCATGGAATTTCATGGGTCCATAGAGTCTGCTTCTTGCCCCAGTCACTTAGCAACTCAGGTCAAAGTTACTGCTCCCACCAATTCTCATTCACGTCAATGGCCGAACCAGACAGCTGACATTCTCATGTCTAAGAACTGTCTTACAAGGACAATGTGAACAACCCTATTCATAAAGTGACTTTGAGAACCACTGTTAGTAACTTTTGCTGATTGAAACCATGCATATTCTGCGGTTTCATTGTTGCAAAAAAAAAGTGGTCTGTCTGTTAAGTCTTCATTCCATCATCCCTCACAAAACAGCTTGCCTTTGGCTGAAGTGTACAATTACTTAAAAAAGTTAAAATACATGTTTAAATCAGAAATACCATGTTTAAGCAGACAGTACCCCTGTTAAACCGAGTCTGATCAGAAGTCATTTCACTTATGGCTGGTAGTTTTATTAGTGACCCAAATCCCCGATTTGAAATTTCTCTAACCTACTATGAATTTCTGCAACACATCCTTACCAATATTTTCAAATCTCTGGTCTCAGATGCGACACCTGTAACCTCCTCCGCCTTTACCAGAAAACCCATGATCTCCTCATCCCTTGTGCATCACCCTTCGCTGCACACTCAATTCAGGTGAGAAGCCTTCAGAGGTCTTCCTCACTAATTCCTACCACCCTTGCTAACTTTCTCCATTCAGCTCCAGATACAACAAAATGACTGGCCGTGTTTTTGGCCACCTCCCTCATTTTTTCCATTATACAAATGTAAATTGTTGCTGTCAATTTCAAACTGAAGAGCTTTACGAGTTCAATTAAACTTTCAGCCACATAAAAATAGATTTATGCTTCATACGGAAATAAAATTTTGACCCGATGATGAAGGGAAAAAAAGCTTACCTGATCAAAGAGCTGCTTGCCAGTTGTATTTGGCTGAATGGCAAACTCTAGCTCTGCATCCATGGTTGTTACACGTACATTGATCTGTCGACAGGCAGAAAATTAAACCTATTAACTTATTTACCTACAGCGAGCTATTAAAATCAATTCTGTAATTATAAAGCAAGAAGAAAATACAAACAAATTTTGAAGTCATCAGCATTTTAACTCTCTCCCACTTTGAATAACCAGAAACAGCCATTTCTACGCAACTCCTTTAAAGTGCTATCATTATTACACTCCACAAAAATATTTTTGAAGTCTAACCAAAGCATCAGGGGATTATATTCATCCATGAAAATAATTAGAAGCGCATGATGTGCCAAATATAGATTAGGTTAGACAAAAACAAGTTTGCACATTTTCTGGCTATAAAAATGAAAATCAGCATGTTGCCAGCTTGAATCCATGTTAAGTGCATCTCTTTAGATATTAATCTTCAGTTTATTTTTTATTGCAATATTTAAGAACCTTATTTCTCCAAGTATATTTTCTCAGTTGCATAACATTTATTTACCCCTGCAGGTTTTCACGAATAGAATATTAGCTCAGCATGTTGCATCCCATAGTGAATGTTGAAAATCAAGGTAGTTCAGGGCATTATACAGGAATATCATTTTCAAATAATTGGGTACCACTCTACTGGCTGGCTATCTCAAAAAACAAACAAAAACTAGCTGGGGCAACGCACTGATTTTCTAATCCATTCAAGTGTAATGCATTTTAGAAAAGACTAAAGGAGATAGGAAATGTACAGTAAATGGCAGGACCCTTAAAGAGGATTGATAGGCAGAGGGATCTGGGTGTACAGGTACACACGTCACAAAGGGGCAATGCAAGCAGAGAAGGTAGTCAAGGTGGCATACTTGCCTTCATCGGCCAGGACATTGAATTTAAAAATTGGCAAGTCATGTTGCAGCTTTATAGGACATTAGTTAGGCCGCACTTGGAATATAGTGTTCAATTCTGGTTGCCCCACTACCAGAAGGATGGAGGCTTTGGAGAGGGTACAGAAAAGATTTACCAAGATTTGCCTGGTATGGAGGACATTAGCCATGAGGAGAGGTTGGAGAAACTTGGTTTGTTCTCACTGGAGTGACGGAAGTTGAGGGGCGACCGGATAAAAGTCTACAAGATTATGAGGGGCATGGACAGAGTAGATAGTCAGAAGCCACCTTTCTCCCCCCCCCCACCACCAAGGTGGAAGAGTTACTAGGGGGCATAGGTTTTAAGGTGTGAGGGGCAAAGTTTAAAGGGAGACGTACAAGCAAGTTTTTTTTTTAAAAAGCAGAGGGTGGTGGGTGCCTGGAATTCACTGCTGGGGAAGGTGGTGGAAGCAGATATGATAGAGAGTTTTAAGGGGTGTCTTGACAAATACATGACTAGGATGGGAAGAGAGGGATATAGTCCCCAAAAGAGTAGGGGTTTTTAGTTCAGTCAGGCAGTATGGTTGGTGCAGGCTTGGAGGGCCGAAGGGCCTGTTCCTGCGCTGCAATTCGTTCTTTGTATACTCATTGAAAAAAAAATACAACCAGTAAACAGGGATCATGTCCTGGGTATGGTCACCAGCACAACACCCCACCCACCTGTCTCACTTTCAATTTAAACAATATATACAACTCGTCCAACTTGAATGGCTGTATTATTTAAACTAGAAATATTCCAAATCCAATTCCCAGTCTGCACAAAAAGGTGACTGGTCTGAGCAGAGGGATGAAAGTGTTCCACACTGAATCTTACCACCTGTAGATGGAAGGGGAGTAGTAGCTACATTTCACATTCCCAATTACAATGTAGTGACTCCTGTTGAAAAGGCACATGAATGCCAAGCAACACAAGGTAAGAGGAGTGTCTAGGATATGCCATGTGGGCAAGTAGACAGGTTAATGTTTCTGGGAAAGATGGTAGTCAGCAAGTAATCCATTATGCCTCAAGAGGAAGTGGGAGAAAATCGCAACTATGGCTAGCAGATCATGCTAAATTAAGTGTCTGTTTTACAAACACGAGTATTCTACCATATACTACACAGTTATTACTTTGTTGTTCTGCTCACCAAAATTTGTCGGGTCAGAATTTAGTTCCCATTAAGAGAAATGAAGATTGGAAAATATTTATCTTTCAAGCTCCTAAAAACAAATCTACCATTTTGCTTTTCTATCTTGCCCAAGATAGTCGCAGATGCAAAACAAAGGGCTAAAAGTTTTTTCTTCCAATGTTAGCTACCATTAAGTCAATTATTACAATCCAACTTTATTGCCTATTTTGAATCAATGTCAGCTTCATGTTCTTCAGCAATGGTGACCTGCCTTCACTAAGGCACAATCTTCAACCTTTCACTGGAAATCAGGAGACCAGCATGAAAGTAAATATTTTCAGCTCCAATTGCATCCCTGTTTAACTCACCTAGGTAAATTTCAGAATGAAAATCAAATTCAACTCCCAAGACCATATTTAGTGATATTTCAGAACTTTCTCTTTCCCCCCCCCCCCCCACACACACCTTTTTCTGAATAGCTTTTAACCATGATCTTTTTTCAATTCACATTTGGAAAGGTACAAAAGACACAAAAGTCTGAGGTCAAGTACCAACTGACTCAACAGCTTCTTCCCTGCTGCCAGACTTTTGAATGGATCTACCTTGCATTAAGTTGATCTTTCTCTGAATCCTAGCTATGTCTGTAACACTACATTCTGCACTCTCCTTTCCTTCTCTATGAAGAGTATGCTGTGTCTGTATAGCACACAAAAAACAATACTTTTCACTGTATACCAATACATGCAACAATAATAAATAAAAAAGGTTTCATAAACAATGTGATATAAAAGGCAAACTACACCATCAATCCAGTTGTTGAAATATTTAGAACCATTTGGGCCGATTCATCTTGCGTTACTAGTTAGGCAATTCATGGTTCCTAGTTAACGACTGCTAAGTGATTAAATATTTACCAAGCTGCAAACCTTAAAATTACCAGTAAATTGAAGCTGACTTGTACCAAATTAAGGAGGTTGGAATTACACTCAAGAAAAAGCCAATGGTTTAAATTTCTCCACCCTCCAAACCACACAAGTATAAAATGCTAGTTGCTGAAATTTATTCTTTATATGGCTTCATTGGACCACCAGCTTTCTACCTCCTCCAGTAGTTCCATCAACAGAAGGTAATCACCAACATGTAACTAAAGACTTTAGCCCCCCACAAAATAAAAAGGTAACTTAACAGAATTAACCTGCACAATAATCCAATTTTCAAAAATGGAATTCTGCCCGATCAACCTACTCAACAACCCAACTGGATAGGGTGCACCTCCAACCTGCAAAACAGACCTTGTACAAAAGGCTTGAAACTGTAGGTTTAAGGTAAGCTATAAGAATAGATTTTTAAAAAAATTTTGTTGGATAGGAAACAAATATTTATATATTATGTGAAAGCTTGGGAGGAGGACAAGCTGGGGGGAAAAAAATAGGTGGAATTACTAGGTTGGAGTTTCAGGGTGCAGTGTCAAGTGCTGGTGTCCAAGTTACATAAACTCAAAAGTAGTCACATCTGCAGACTATACCATAGATGGAACAATTAAATTGCAAATCACTGGTGCATTAGGCATACAATAATTGGCCAAGTTAAATTTTAAACAGTAAACATAAAAGTTCTACACAGGAAAGAAAAAATTGCCAGATACTCCATGCTGAAATAACTAACAATAAACTCAGGGGCCTTATGTCCAGCCAATGCACTGCAGCAATCCACAAGCTAACAGGATGTTAAAACTACAGAACCAAAAATGTAGAACACAAGTCAAGGAGGAAGAAATCAAATGGTCTGCGCATCAAGAAACAAGACATTCTAACATGAGACACAGTGAAGATGACAAACGAGTTGATCCCCATTATCAGGTGTCCCAGTCTAGAGAAAAAAAATTTGGAACACTAGGTTCAACACAATTGAACTGTACCCAGCATATGAGCCTTCTGGACAGTTAAGGGCGTCAACAGAATCCTTAGTGCAATACACTCTTCAAATTTAAAATTCACTGTTCTTTTGAGAATTCATTCAGCATCAAAGCGAAGTGAAATATTCTAAAATAAATCAAGAAAAAAAGTGCTTAGTGATTGGGTTTAGAGAAGACAATTCAACTGTTGCAGAGATTATTTGCCTTCCAATGGAGTGTGGAATTCTGGATAGAGACTTCTGGAATAAAACGACTATTCAAAAGACAACTCATAACTGGGGGTACATTAAATGTTGTTCTTGAAATGGAGAAATTTCAACCTTTTTGATCTCAATTTGATTTTTCACATGCATTGGTATACAGCAAAAAGTATTTTCTCTTGCATGCTATACAGGCAAAGCATACTGTTCATAAAAGGAAGAGTGCAGAATGTAGTGTTACAGTCATAGCTAGGGTGTAGAGAAATATCAACTTAAATGAGATGGCGGTCCATTCAAACGTCTAATGGCAGTAGGGAAGAAGCTGTGTATGTATGTCTGGGTTTTATTGCGTCCGTTCTGTTAATTCTGCTGGCTGCTTTTCCAAGGCAGCAGGAAGTGTAGACAGTGTCAATGGGTGGGAGGCGGGTTTGAGTGATGGACCAAGCTTCACTCACGACCCTTTGTAGTTTCTTGCAGTCTTGGACAGCACAGGAGCCACACCAAGCTGTATCGTTTAGTAAAATACAGTATTGCAAAACTGAACCATTCCTATTGGACTGTTGAAAGTGGAAGTGCATCTTATATAATGTCAGACCCTACATGAACTGAGATGTCAACTATTATGTCCATCTGTTCAGTCCATATTCTCCCAACATTGACTTAAGCTGCAACTCCCAACTGTTGTGCAGCAGCTGAAGTTCCTATTTGTTTTAGACAATAACTCGAGGGTTTTTTTAAAAAAAGGGATGTTTACACAAAGTTTATTAAAAGTCCATACAGCCAAGGAAGTATGACCTCTTGGGTCAGTTAGCAGGTTTTAGTCAGAAAAAAATGGAAATATTATAACCAAAGAGCTCTTAACTGTTGTCCAGTAAACAGACTGTTGCTGTTAGTTCAGGTGAGGGTCAAAAGTCAGTGGACCAAACTGCACAGACATTCTACAGTGCTCCAAGTGGAGATCATTTCAGAAGTAGAGAATCTCTGCAGTAAAGACAAAAGGAGCTTGGGAGGTGCAAAGCTGGGAAGCTGCAGCACAGCACATTAAAGTGTAATGTAGTATGGCAAGTTGAGAGGTAGTATCCATTAAAAATCTGGACATAGAAATTTACAAATGAAAATGATCGACAACATGTGACAATATATATGTTTAAGAGCAGATCGTTATAATTGCAAGGTTTGTTACAACCTTTGGTGTAGTTTACATCCACTCTAGTGATAAAAGTAGATCCCAGTTCAATGGCTGTGAGTAAAGAAGATCTGTTACTTGATCCCAAAGAAATTCTACAGGGCAGCTGGAATAATAGGATGTAATCACAAGTTCACAGGAACTCCCAACATCTGCTGTGGATTCCTGTGCAAAACCCCACCAAGAACATGCAACAGAACGTCTGTGCTAGAGCTTTATATAATCAGTAAAACAAAACTGACTGAAAAATGGCTTGCTTTTATCCAATCACCACCTCCTTTATTGTGGACATCTAGTTCCTCTACACCTTCATCGCCATTACAGTCCCCATCCACCACCACCCTCCCAATGAAAGGTGCAAGTATCCATAGCAACATGGGTCCTTGCCAAGTCCAACTTTGTGGGATGTGGGAAACATTTATTGTTCTAATCCTACTCAGACCCCCCTCCCTAGTCTTTTTTTGGTACTTTGTTGAATGTAATGGTGTCATTTCCTGCTCACACCAGGAATTGACTGTTCCCTTTAACTTCTCACACCATTTCTGGAGATAGTGTAACTGTAGGATTCTGTGGGTTAGCCTGGGTACACTTCCTTACACCATGCTTCCTACAAGGACTCCACTCCTTTTATTGCATCTGTTCTGGTGATCCAACCTACTACACCATGGGAAGGCTTTCCTTCTGATGAGTCATCCTTCTTCCTCAACCGAAGATTCCGACCCCATGCCCTCCAGTGTCCAATTGATTTCATGCATTGCCACTCTCACCCCTTCACTCCCAGAATCATGATAGGATTCCCCATGTCCTCATCTTCCAGCCCATCAGTGTATTCAACAGATCTCCATTTCCACCAACTCCAGCTTCCCTTTCCCATCCAACATTCCAAAGGGACCATTCCCTCTGCAACACCCTGGTCCACTCAAGTTATCCTCAACACCCTCTCCCTTCCCTGTGCAAGTGCACAAGGTATCCTTGCATCTCCTCCCTTCTCCCCATCCAAGGCCCCAAACACTTCTACCAAGCAAAACAGCAAGCTATTTGTACTTTCAATTTATTCTATTGAATTCACAGTTCATGATATGGTGGCCTCTACACTGGGAAGGCCAAAGGGCAGATGATCACTTTGTAGAACAGCTCAATTCAGTCCACAAGCACGGTACCAAGCTTCCAGTTGTTGCCATCTCACTCCCATACTGACTTTTCTGATCACTGCCTGCTAATATTCCAGTGAAGCTCAACACAAGGTCATGGAACAAATAGCACTATATCTTCAACCTGGCACGCAGCCTCTTGGAACTCAACGTTGAGTTCAAATTTAGACCATAACTTCTGCCTTCATCTTTGTTTTGCTGGATTGGACTCATCTGTTTTTTTTCTTTATCCCTTCATTTTATTGGAATACCAGGAATGAGGAATTTTAAAAATGAAGATAGATTAGAGAAATTGGGCTCATTCTCCTTGGAGCAGAGAAGATGAAGAGGTGACCTTATTGAGGTGTTCAAAATTCTGAACAATTTTGATAGGGCAAGGAAGGATACTCTGTTTACACTAGTTGGTATGTCAGTGACGCGGAGTCACAACTTCAAGATGGTCTGCAAGAGCGCTAGGAGTGAGAGGAGGAGAAACACTTTACCCAGTTGTTGGGATTTGGAATGTGCTGCCTGGGAAAGTGGTGGAGGCTGATTTCATAGGTTTCAAAAGAGAACTGGATACACCTTTGAAAGTGATGAATTTAGAGTGCTATGGAGATAGGACTGGAGAAGGGGACTAGCTGGGTAGCTCTTTCAGGAGCCAGTGCAAACACGATGGGCGGAAGGCAGCTGCTGTGTAACCAAGCTCATTTTTTTGCCATATCCATTACCACTGCTCGACTGTTACAATGAAATTTTTATCAAATCTCTCCTGCCCACCAACCTGCCACAGACTTTTTTTGTTCTCTATCCCTCCTTTCCACTTGCTTAAAAACTCTTACATTTCTATTTTTCATCAGTTGAATGAAAGGTCACCGACACCCAAAACATTAACCGATTCTCTCCATTGATGCTGTCCTGCTCGAGTACTTCCAGCATGGTGTTGGTGTTGTTTTATTTCAGGATTTCCAGAATCCACTTATCTGCATGGTATAGGACTTGGCTTGCATGAAAGAAATCACAATGCTATCCAAGGAACTGCAAACTGACCAAAATCCAAATTCACTTTGGCCACTGTTCTTCCAGTGAACAGAACTGTATCACAGCTGCTAGCTAATTAAATAGCCAGAAAAATATTTTACTGTGAAGGAATAATTTTGCAAATTCAATTAGAAAGTATTTTCCAAAATAATCCACTATTTGTTTTTTACTTAGCTGGATAAAGGTTCCAAAAACAACCTACTGTGGGTTCTCAAAATGGAAACAAGCAGGTTAGACAGCATCTGTGGAGCACAAAACAAGTAAACATTTTAGATAGATAGCCTTTCATAACTCCAGTTAGAAAGGCAGAGGACTCAATTTTACCTCGAGGGAAATTCTGTGCAAAAGTATTAGATGTGAGTTGAAAGTTAGCAATGTCCAAATATATTCATATAGAAGGGAGAAAATACAGCCAAGGCTGTATTTCCAGAAGCACCTCAATTTGTGCTAATAAAGGACTGCAACTGTAAAAGGGTAATCATTACTCTGGTTTCAATTTCTATTACACACTATAATATCCCACAAAGATATTTAGGCAGAAGCTGGCTTGTTAATTAAGTGAAAAATTATTTTTAAGCTTCAAAAAGGGAAAGAACAGGTTCACTAGACAGGTACTATATAGATGGTGCAGCGTGTTAGTGCACTTGTGGACTATGGCATTAGTTAAGGCCAAGATTTCTATAACTAAAATATTTCGAAGTCATTTGGTAATAGAACTGGAGTATTGATGAAAAATAGAATTTTTGTCAAAGCTTTTCATTTTGCACTCATTAGGACAATTCACAAGAATACCAATGTCAGGGGGAACACCAAATTTATACCATGAGTGCCGATTGGTTGGTATGTGGACTCTGATTGGTAGAGGCATCAACACAAATAATGCATTGTTTATAATTTAAACCAGGCGGGTCAACTGATTGGTCAAGACACTGCCCCGAGGAATGAACCAGTGAATGACTGTCACTTGTTTAGCTGAAGCAGGTGCAGCATATGTATATGTTCTGTCTGCAAAGAACAGGGATCTGTGTATTAATATGTAGCTTTCAGTACATGCATGTGCCAAACTGCAAGACTGACTGAATTTTAAATTGGTTATCAACAAAATTCTGAGCACACGGAGAACTATTTAGCAAATGTTGGACACGTTTGAGTTTTGCAAGAATGGGCTGGTTAAGTACAGTCTGTACCTTGCCCATTGAACAGTGGAAGGGCCACGCTGTTTAGTCATTTAGTATAGAGCTTACATACCCAGCATCACACTGGCACTGAAATTCATACCACATTATTCATGTATGATAAGCAGAACATCCTTATGGCTTAACAGCAGGATCCTGTTATTGGCGCATACCACTCCTGTTGCTACTGCATAGTTGCAGTGAGACAGAACCAGCTTCACCTATTGCTCAAATTGTTTAAGTCCCAGGGTAGACTCCACATTGAGCAAATGGCGCAGGCCCCATACAATGGCACCGGCCACATAAAAGAGGTTTCCAATAAAACAATCTTATAGCATGTGGAACTTTAGGAATGTATGCACTGACCAGTGAAGGTAAGCTTGCAGTAGATCCTGGTAGAGAAACCCCTGGCAGGTTTCTCAACTAGTACATCAAGGATGGGGAATTCATTTACAGCTCCATTTCAAAAGGTGAATTTGAATGTAGGACGGAGCCCATTAAGCCATGGAAGGAAATTACATACAGCTGTAAACTTAAATACAGCAAACGTATAATCCACACTAGAAATATACAAAGGGCAGGCAGTTAGGTGTAGTTCCATTGAAGACAGCTTTCTCATGGAACCCACAGATGTTTGAGGGGGGATTCTATGGCATCATCTATTTGGGCATACATAATGTTGTTAAAGCTGCCAAGTTCAAATCAATGAACAATGATTCACACAAAAGGTGGGTCTAGATTGCCATGTCAGTGCTGCAGCACAAATATCTATGGCTTCCTTAAGTGGATAAGATGAGGTCACATGACACCAGGTTATAGTCCAATAGTGTGATTTCAAATAAAGCTGTTGGACTATAACCTGGTGTTGTATGACCTCATCTTGTCCACCACCAGCATCTCCACATTATGGCCATCTTCCTCAAGTGGAAGATTTGCTCATTTGACATTGCAAAGAGACAGCTCTGATTTTCTGTAACAATCAGAATGTTGGATTTGGCTCATCTATTAAGGATAGATTGATTGTTAACAAGTCCATGCTCAGTTTAAAATGGATAGCAAACAGTTGAACTGGAAGAAGCTGAACAGCAGAAAGAAAAATGAGCAGCAAATTGGAGGAAACATTCTGCATTAAATATCTGGAAGAGATAACATTATGGGGTTTTATGAAAAACTCAGGTTTATGCCAAGCACAGCCATATCATTTCATTAGGAATTCAATAGGTGGACATATGGATTTATTCAGAATTTAGATTTTGCCTACCCATTTTAGGAATTTTCACTGAAGAGTTGAGGAAGCCAGCAAGGTACTGGTTCCCAGATATTCTAAATTTCCCTTTTGCCTGTTTAGTGTTCAACATTATAATGTGAACAAGTTTAAACAAAATCCTGAATCTATGCCTCACTTGAGAATGCAAAACCTGTGCTATTGGCATTTCGGTTACTCTTTGAAATGAACAGATTTTAGTTGCAGATACCTGCATCAAATAAAATGGAACAAAAAAGTGGGGTGTTTATTTGTTAGTATCTGATTAAAACAAATATCGAATGGTCTGGATAGCATTTGTTTTGTTTACCCAACCTTGTACACTATTCCTTCTAGACAGAGCATGCACTAAATGAAAAGCTATTATACAATCAGGTTTCTTAATTTCAGTTATATTTACACATTAAACCCTTCATATGAAATCCAACCCAGAAGAGGGCTGGGATGTAGGTTCGGCACAGTAATTAGAAACAGTCAATGTTTGCCAAAATAACCAACTGTACAACTGGAGACAGATTAAGTTTCTAGTGTTGACATTTTGTTCCAAAATGATCTATAATTAGACTTGTGCTTTAATTATAGGTTACTGCCTTGTAAGGTAGTTTAGATCCAAGGGCTGTTCACTCTTAGGGTTCAACACAAAATTCCTCAATTTCAGTATTGTTAAAAATGATCAATGTTTTAATAACTGACATGTTTTATTGAACTCATCAGGAACACAAACCAAGTTTGTTAAAATAAGAACACATCACCTTTTCATTCATAGTATGTCATTGCATCGCTCAAAAAGGACTGCAACATGCCATGACATGAAAGCAAATTTACATTTTAAAAATTGCAATGGATAAAGGCTGTACACTGACTGAATTATTGGTTGTAATTTGCAAAAATAATTTCCAGCCTTCGAACAACCACAGTAACTTCAGTATCTCTAAAGATGCGTTAATGTGTCTTGTGACTACAAAAATCAAATTCCAAGGAAATAGATTTGAGGCAAAGCCCTGGCCAATGGAGAAACTACTGATGAGGACAAAGGACCCCAAAACCTCTGGTCAACTTATGGTGGGAACAATAATCATCCCAAGAATCCAGACCAGGAAATGTACAACCTGTGTTCAAATCAAGAGGAAAAATGGGAGCCGTCACATGATCACCCCTCCCAAGTTGCTAGAACTTGTAATATTGCCTTGTGAATCTAAGAGGTTGTTTGTCTTTTTCAATTAATAAAACAGTAGAATCAGAACTCAAGGTTTAAAGTGCCTAGCCCTCATCTAATCCATGTTCCCTACAAGATTGTCTGAACATCTGTAAGAGGATCTACAAGACTAATTCATTTCTACATGCTTCTCCCATCATGGAAGCCAATGTTACTAGAAAAGTGGATACACCCCAACCAGCTTCAGCCTACTAATCTCTGAAGAAATACACCATTAGCCTTTTGATTATGGACTCTATTGAAATAATAATTCTTATTTGTCTGTGGTCTTTGCCTGTACTCCTTTCCCTCATCCCTCTTTCATTGTTTGAATGCAGGGAGTGTGACGTGAGAAAGATGGGAGAGACATTGCAAACCCTCTTCCAACATTGAGTAAAATACACTAACCATCTGAATTTGTCCTAAGTTTGCTGTGGGGTTTGAAAGGAACAGATCACTCCAAAACTGGAGGGTCAGGGAAAATACAGAAAGGGGGAGAAATCAGGGAAGTTTTAAAGTGAACTCGTGTCTGTAACGTATACCAGTCATTTTGTGAAGCCGTCAAATCAATCAATCTCTGGTGGTGCTGAAACATTAAGGTAGCAACGTTCATTTTTAAATAATGCTTTGGGACCTTTAAATGCACTAGAACAAGCAACCTAATAACACAGCCCTCCTTTCAAATTGGCAATGCTAGTCTAAATGAAATGCCCAAATCCTAATTCAGCTATGAATGCTATCAAAATTATACAGGAATATAGGTAGTGCAGTCGACCTACCAACCCCTCAAAGTTGTTGCCCAGAGATGAGCCTCTGGCCACATGACCATACCCATCACTCAAACTGCTCATTTCTACCACCTGGCTCCTACACCCATCTCAACTCATCTACTGTTGGCACACTCAGTAAGAAGTCTCAACACCAGGTTAAAGTCCAACAGGTTTATTTGGTAGCAAAAGCCACTAAGCTTTCAGAGTGCTGCTTCATCAGGTACACTCATCCATGCCTTGGATACTTCGAGACTTCCCACTATTCCAAAACACTCCTGGCTGGCCTCCTACATTATAACTTTGAAGACATGCTCAACTCTGCCGCCCACATTCCTACTCACAGCAATAGCCTTCTGGGGAAATGTGCACTATGATCAGTGTCAAGCTTCTTCTATAACCGATGAGATTCCTCTATTAAGAAATTATTAACCTGGTGTAAGAATATTCACAGGCCATGGCTTTGGTTAATATTTTAAAGGCAATGTTTAGTTCTGGGAAGATTGTTGTAATGATAAAGGTAACTAAATTTAGAGGTTGCCAAAATATCCAAAAGAAAATGACAGTTAAGATTACCCATGTTGTTATCCACGAGTCAGGATAGAAGATATGGGGCCATAGAACAGATGGGCTTACTTAGCTGGAGACTTAATGTCAACATTTGAAAAGAAGTGCAAGCCAGAGAAGATTGTTTTGGGAGTTGGAGCCAGATTATGTTAAAAGCATTGTGAACGCGAAAGGTTATGGCATCATGGAGATGGACGAGCTTCAGAAGGCTCTTTGGTTTCACTTTTAATTGTGGGCTTGCCAGGGGAGGAGAGCTGGTTGCAGTTTGGACCTTGCGCAGCTCAGATTATGATGAACAAACTCCAGGCAGTTAGGAAAAGTCCTGGGGAGCAGAGAAGGTCACTGGTTCTATGCTGGAGGCAGTTAGGACTCAGAAGCCAGGGAGCCATTTATAACTTGATGCAGTTAAAGAGACTGATGTTTGGAGAAACCAGGTCAGTGCTAGCTTAGTGAAATTAGATGTTTGTAAAAGGAGTTGGAATGGGAAAGAGTGCAACTTTGTGAATCCCATGGGATGCAGTCTCAGAAGAGATTGAACCATAGGGAGGCAAGCAGCTTTTGAGGCCAGTGTAGCTTTTGAGGGATGACATCTTTAAAAAGTTGATCAGTTGAAATCCTTCAGGAAGGAGACAGTATTTAGTGCATGTGGTTACTGATGTCTGGGTGGGTCTGGTTTTGATCACATATGCCGTTTTATGTAGTGTTGTATTCAACCAGTTTGCCTGTTATTCATATTAACATGAAGAATTACAGATGGTTTCACTTTACTGACTTTATACACGATTGGGATCATGTGGTAACTGGGATTTCAAACATTGCCCATGTAAATAGAAAATTACTTACCAGAAAAAAAAATACTGGTCCCTCATGGTATCATAACATCAGTTAATTCCATTAATTTTCTAAAAGCAAACATTTCCACCAGATTGCCGTTAACTTGGAGCTCCAGGGAATAAAATCTAAATTTACCCAATTAAACACAAAATCAGTGCTTTCATCTTACCATCATCATAGGTGAGTCATCACTGGACTTACTCCAAGATTATGCTTCCCAAACAACATTCTGGCACTCTAGTACTATTTGGTTCAACCCCACCTTCTACTTGTTACATTCATCATTAGGAGTTATTCACTTGGTCTGGACTACTTAATCCTTCTGTTCATCTACTTATTGCAAGGACAGTTAATCAAACTGTACTAAAGATGACTAGTTGTACTACAATTTTTTTAAAAAAAATAGTAATGCTGACCTTTAGCCTTTGCTTGTTAAACTGCAATGTATAACCCAATTTAAAGTTTCACTAACCTATTAGGCCCAAGCTGACTCTACAATGGTCAAACGCGATTAAAACACATTTAAAAAACATTCAAACTAACATCCCTGACTGGTAGTGTAATTTAATCACCAACCAGGGATATGGAGGCAATTAATTGCTAACGAGATGAGGAAATTTATATTTAAAGATAAAGGCCATGCTTATAACCATTAATGGAATAAAAGAATCCATACATAAGTTGGCAGACAGAATAGCTTTAATGGAAATAAAAGAACCTGGCTTTTCCAAATTAATGCACTGAAAGTGACAAGGATAGAAAATGGCTGATCAGAACAGTACAATAATGCTGGCATCTGTTCGTGCTTAATGTTCTGCAGTGAAAGCATATTGTGTAGTATTTGTTTTTACTACCACTTATATAAAAAATTAGGATCACAGATAAAACTGAAGGCTTTTCCTTTAGCCTTCATGCAGAAAGATTTGAGACCATAAAGACACATTTCAGGCTTTGGAATGACAGCTGTGAATATATGAGAAGGCAATTATTTGAGTTGCATTTGGTCAGTGGCAAAGCCCTGAACACTTGAAACCCACCCTACTGTTCTCTGTACTCTTATTTACGTTAAACTACTGACCACTTCTCTTCCATGCTATCATGGTCATATTGTAGTGCTCCCTCCAACATTGGTTCACAATCCCCAAATCATGTTTTTTGATCAATCTGCAGCCTTTGACTATTGATCGTTCTCCAATTAAATACTGGGAAGACTCAAATCATTGTATTTGGCTTGGGAATAGATTTTATGGCAGGCCCACCAACTCAATCTTGGAACATGGAAAAATTATTGTGTAAAGTTATGGATGACTATGGCATTCCTCATACACCAGGTTAGTGTCACAAACTATGCAAATAGAACAAGTCAGAACCTCGAGGAAGATTAACAACATGAGAAGGCAATTATTCAAGTTTCAACTGGTCAGGAACATGCATATTGATGAGGTTACACTGCATGGAATAAACCAGAGGAGGCAAGAGGTTCATAGCTCCATTCCCAGCCTGTGCAGTTAGCATTATCCAAAGGGCATTTGTGTTGCAGCTAGCCTTAGCATCCCAGAGTTAGGAAAAGACAAAGGAAAAAGTAGAAAGCATCTCCTGTTGGGTATTCATCTGTGCTGATGTCAGCCAATGAGAAAACAACACCTGGCTGTGAATTTCACCTGGAACTCATTACCTACTAGCACTTAAATAATGGACAAGGCTGACATCTGTCAGAAGACTGCACAGAGGGGAAAAGATTAGAAAAGGCTGAAGTACTGCAGAGACCGGAATCCAACACTTTCAATTGAAAGGAAATGTACAGGGGGGGGGGAAAACTAACAAGGAAGAACAGCAAGCAAAGTGGAGTTGTACTTCACGCATTTGACAGTATAAGTTGAGGCAGACCTTCTCTACTGTATTCATTTTTGTCAGTAAGAAGTCTCACAACACCAGGCTAAAGTCCAACAGGTTTATTTGGTAGCAAATACCATAAGCTTTCAGAGCGTTGCTCCTTCATCAGATGGAGTGGAAGGCACATTTCCACTCCATCTGACGAAGGAGCAGTGCTCCGAAAGCTTATGGTATTTGCTACCAAATAAACCTGTTGGACTTTAGCCTGGTGTTGAGAGACTTCTTACTGTGCTCACCCCAGTCCAACGCCGGCATCTCCACTTCATTTTTGTCACCACAGCACAAGAAAATTGTCCAAGGCCAGAAGCAATGTAGAAAGGGCTAATAAGGCCAAAGCCTAATGCCAAAAGCTCAAATTACACATAAAAGATTAGACATCAACTGTGAAAGGTGGTAATTCAGATTTGATCTTTAAAAGGTACAATAAAACATTGTACCCCCAAAACAGTGGATCTGACAGCAAAGCTGCAAGAAAGTCAGGACAATGTGAATTTCCTTCAGACTATATTAGTGATGTTGTACATATTAGATATGGTATTGGAAGCCTCCAATATTATTGAGCCCAAATATGCAGCTGCAAGCACAGCTGTGTCACAGAAATTTGCAGATATCAATATGGGTGATAGTTAATTCTGCAGATGATCAAAAGGAGGCAGTAAATGGATACTGATTAATGAGGGAATGGGATTAATTCTGCAAGTATATTCTGTTCTGTGGAACACGAGAGGGATTCAGAGATAGTTTACAGGACGTTAAAATGTAAGATTTACAAAGGGCAGGAGAAATCTCTTTACTGCTTGGGTTAGTAAGGGAGGAACAACAAAACAACGTTGATTTGATGGGGTGCATGGACAAAAAAAAAAGGGCATTCGGCCCATGATCTTCGGGTACGCATTCTCCAAGGCGGCCTTCACGACAACGCAGAGTCGCTGAGCAGAGACTGATCGCCAAGTTCCACGCACGAGGACGGCCTCAACCAGGATCTTGGGTTCATGTCACACTATCTGTAACCCCCACGACTTGCCTGGGCTGTTCTGGCTGAAGACAATACACATGTCTTTAACCTGTGCTTAACCCTCTCTCCGCTCACATTGTCTGAACCTTTAAGACTTGATTACCTGTAAAGACTTGCATTCCAACCATTATCTTGTAAATTGAGTTTGAACATAGAACATAGAACAGTACAGCACAGAACAGGCCCTTCGGCCCACGATGTTGTGCCGAGCTTTATCTGAAACCAAGATCAAGCTATCCCACTCCCTATCATCCTGGTGTGCTCCATGTGCCTATCCAATAACCGCTTAAATGTTCCTAAAGTGTCTGACTCCACTATCACTGCAGGCAGTCCATTCCACACCCCAACCACTCTCTGCGTAAAGAACCTACCTCTGATATCCTTCCTGTATCTCCCACCACGAACCCTATAGTTATGCCCCCTTGTAATAGCTCCATCCACCCGAGGAAATAGTCTTTGAACGTTCACTCTATCTATCCCCTTCATCATTTTATACACCTCTATTAAGTCTCCCCTCAGCCTCCTCCGCTCCAGAGAGAACAGCCCTAGCTCCCTCAACCTTTCCTCATATGACCTACCCTCCAAACCAGGCAGCATCCTGGTAAATCTCCTCTGCACTCTTTCCAGCGCTTCCACATCCTTCTTATAGTGAGGTGACCAGAACTGCACACAATATTCCAAATGTGGTCTTTATATGCCCTGTTTGTGAACAGAACTCCCACTTACCTGATGAAGGAGCAGCGTTCTGAAAGCCAGTGGCTTTTGCTACCAAATAAACCCGTTGGACTTTAACCTGGTGTTGAGACTTCTTACAAAAAAAGGGACATTGGAATACGGCAGGTAAATGTAATCAAGACTATTTGCTTAAATGGAAGGCAAATGCCAAACTAAACATGGTTTCCATGCTGAAATTTGATTTTTCTCAGAATACTCAAATCAACATGTAGCAAATTTGAAATGTAGGTAGTTTGCAGGACAGAGGGAAATAAGTCCAAACTAGTAAAAAAGCAAATCCACTAACAATGTGCTCAATATAGATAGACTTTCATGTAGAGTACTGGGACAAAGATCAAGATGCATTTCAATATTGTGACAGCAGATAGTAGGTATAAACAGAAAGATGACCTAGATGGACTGTATGGTCTTATGTTTCTGTCCCTCGAATGATATCTGATTAATACTGAAAAAGCATATATGGGGTGTCAGGAATCCTGACTTTCCAGTGAAGCACTGCCCATTACTCCGACTATACACACTACCACTAGTATGAATTAAGATGGAAAGGGGTTTTGACTTGTCACTTGAATGTGCACAAGCTTTGTGGAGACATTGTGATCGGCATCTGCAAAAATCAATAGAGGTACTGCTGAAGTGAGTCTAAAGCTGCTGCTACTAAAAACAAAACTATAATAAATGCACAATTGTTCTGCTGGATTCACACTGCTGCTAGCAAGACAAGTGCAAAGAATAGGTACAAAAAAACCAATAAGGGAAACACGTATGGCTACAAATGATCTTTGAATTAGGCTGTTAATAGATTCTATTAAAATGTTAAGCACATATTTAATCCCACAAATTTAGTTTACCAAGGTTCTGTAAAACATTCTGTTTCACTATGTATTAATAAGTTTGACATATGTAGTGCCATTGCCAGAAAGTGGGTTAAAAGAATACACATTTGCTCTGTCAATGTTGATGATTTTTTTAAATATAAAGCTGCCTATTCTTAGGATAAACAATTCCATGTTTTCCCCAGTTATAAAATATGCACTGTTGAAACTGAAAGACATTTTCTACCAGAAACCTCCTTTTGTCATTAGCACAGGATCTCCTTGACAAGGAGCAAGTTAAATAAGCTAACTGCATCTTTTGTATATCAGTTGCGCATTTGGCAGTGCACCGATTACGATCCTATGCACAAATGCACCAAAAACATCAGTCCCAAAGCTTTCCCAGTGGTTTTAGCAAGCTCAAAGCAATTATAAAATCTGCTAATGGGGCTTCCAAGGCAAGCCTCAATTGACTAACAAGATACAAATTACTTAATACAAAGCACACCATTAGAAACAGATTTGAAAGAGTTTAGACTATACTGCAAGTAAACCCAATTGGCAATGATTCCAAGTTTTGCAACAACGTTTAGGCGATGCAATGACTGTTTCATTAAAGGCAGAGTGTCCATATAATGTTTAAGTGGGACTCCCTCCAAATATTTTTTCTCCACAGCTTATCCTAGGCTTTTGAAGCAAATCATACTCCGATCTGAGTACTATTTTTTTTAAAAAAACAAAACACTGGCCCAATACCACTCATTTTAAAAATGCATGAGATTTAGAAGTGCCTTTTTGTGAAATATGGTATAAAGGCATCTCTCAATCCCTCCACTGCACCAGATCCTTCATGCTACTTGTCCAAAATCCAGCAATGGACAAGCAGAAAATTCCTCTAATGAAATATTGGAAAGTATTTGGCTCCTGCCACAAATTCTTATGTCCCAATTTCCAACAAAACTCAAAACAAAATGTCAAATGAAAAAAGTGGTTCAGATTATCTTACTATTCATGCCAATTATCCAACAAATCTGATTGGAAAGTACTACTGAACAGACATCATGCAAGCAAAGAATAAACAAACTGCTGTGTAGTCAAGAGTGGGGTCCAAATGCAACATTGCAAGGCAAGAACACAGTACAGCTGCCACATCTGCAATGCAGATTAAGGCTGGCTGTCTCACCCAGGAGAACACAATGGTGATATCCAAAATGAAAATTTTCTTAAAAGCATTATAAAATGCATGTGCGATGTAATACAGATTCATGTGAGGAAGAGCTGCAGCTGTGCTTATTAATTCTTCAACCAAAAAAAGTTCAGAAACACATAGTAGCCCCTTAGACAAGGTATCAGTTGGATCCAAGTGCCCAGACATGTCCAAGCACAAGTCAACACTTTGTTTCTATATTAAAACTCAGTCTATTATTTTGAAACAAGAAAGCCTTGAGGCTGTAAACTACAGTAACCAAGTGTAGTATGCCGAATACAAATTGTAAATACAACTCACATTCACTGCATTGTACTTTTCATATTGTACAAATATGAAAAGCAAAAAACAAAATCACAAATCCATTGTGAACAGCTCAGCATCTGTGGAGAGGACTATACGAATTATATGTCCATTTTTTCCAGAGCTCTATGCATGAATCTTAAAATCAATTATTTACTTTTCCCACAAGTTGGTTTCAGTGAAGCAACATGCCAAAATATGTAATCCTGATTATCCAGATTTCCATTTAAATTACCCAGAATCTTCACAAAAGTCAATTTAATAGAAAGGAAACAAAAAAATTAATGATTCATTATTTTGCATGGATCACAGTTGCTAAAATTGAACTAAAGTTTAGTTTAGATACTTGGAGTTGGGGATTATCTGGTAGGGATTGACCCATTATAGCAATTTAAAAATGCTCACATGAAAAACTACAACCAAGCCAAAACTATGCAGTCAGTTTTTTGCCATACAATTTTTATTACATGCCTATACAGTAATTGATCACTTGAAATGACTTCCACTATTACAGATCTGTAACCAGCAGAACGTAACAGAAGCATTACATAACTCTCCAAGCTTCTTAGGATACAATCTATAATTAGACAAAGCAGGAAAATTCCACTTACCAATGATTCAACCTCACCGAAATCTTTATGTTGCAACTGGCAATACTGAAATCTTTTATGTTAAAACTGGCAATGTAGTAATATCACTAACAGGAGTTGATTAGAATTCAAACTTTCAGTTCAATAGAATAAAAGTCATCTTTGGACTGGGAGGAAACAGGAGCACCCAGAGGAAACCCATGGGGAGAATGTGCAGACTCCAGTGTCACCCGAGGCCGGAATTGAACCCGAATCCCTGGTGCTGCGAGGCAGCAGTGCTAACCACTGTGCCACCCCTTTCTCCATAAAAGCCAAAAGCTAGCAATTTGGGGAAAAGAGGGTCATAAAGTTCTATTAAAGATCATAGAAAGAAATCATAGAAACCCTACAGTACAGAGAGGCCATTCGGCCCATCGAGTCTGCACCGACCACAATCCCACCCAGGCCCTACCCCCATATCTCTACATATTTTACCCGCTAATCCCTCTAATCTACGCATCCCAGGACACTAAGGGGCAATTTTAGCATGGCCAATCAACCTAACCCACACATCTTTGGACTGATACAAATCAGTCCTATGGGTTGCAGTTATGTTGAAGGCAAAATAATTTGTTTGCATTGTCATAGAATGTGTTTCAGGGTTGAGATTTGGTTAGAAGTTATATTTTAATCAGTGTGTGTTTTCTGACGAGCAGAGAGATCTGCTGGAAACAGAGGGGTAGTTGTAAATTTGCTTTGGTGAAGATTGCATCTTACCATTTTGAGGATACCAACAGGTGCTGATTGCTTGAGCTTGAAATGCAAGCCAGCCTGGGAAAATACTAACCCCATCATTCACCATTTGGAAGGTGGGTGGAGCTCAGTTTGGATGTGAGGGAAAAGCAGCTAAACTATTTGCTCTAACTTGCTGCTGGCGAAGAAATCTACAGTGGCCCTCATGGACAGAGCTTTGCAGCAGAAAGTGGCAGCAGCATTAACATGGGAAGCTGTGGGAAAGCATTTGGGTATCTACCAGCAACACAGACAAGCTGAGGCGAGTACAATTAAGAGATCCATAATTAAAGGGTAGGGAATGACACATTCAAAAAGCTAAGGAAGGATCCCCTTAGCATTTGCCACCTCAAGAAATAGCCGAAATACTAAAAAGCAAATTCCAGAGGGCTGTGGCATGCTTTTTGGAGTTGATCCCAGAAAATGTGAATGAACCTTAAAGATCTCATAAGATAAGGGATTGGGGAGTGGCCAATAAAAAGAGCAAAGTGTTTATATGCTATAAACAGTGTTAAGTTAGTGGTGCTTGCTTTAATTTCTCTTGATGCAAAGTCTTGTGACACTGTTTGTTGGTTAATTGGCAAATGTTCCATGTCTTTAAACATGAACAGTCCCTATCTGTAACATGGGTCATCGTGGTACTGAAAAGTGCCACATAAATTAAAGTTCTCTCTTTCAGGTACTTGTTTTTTGACTGAACAAACTCATATTGCATTGCTGTACTTAAGCACCAAACACCCCAATTACAATACACTTCTTAGATAGTCATAAGGGAAATCCTAGCTACTACACTTGCAGTTAGTTGCATCACAGATAAACATGAATCACTGGGAATTACTTTGGGGGTTTTCCCAAATGGCTGCACTGTCACTGCAAGATTAGTGGAATTTCATCCGAGATCCTACAAAGAAATGTTAAAGCAGCAGCTCCAAGGGAACTTTTGAGAAGGCACCTATTAACACCAATATTTTCAACTTTGAATATAATCATTCAAAGTATGCACTGGGTAACCAAATAGGGTTCCTATAGCTGCCCTTGGTTACATGCAGGCAAGAAAAATATAAATTGATTATTCATGATTCTAAAGGTGAACCATTGACTTAAAATATTTACATGGTCATGAAAAATCGGAATCACGTGATGCAAAAGCTATATTGAATAACCAAAGCGGCAGTGGTTAGCACTGCTGCCTCACAGCACCGCTGCCTCACAGCACCAGGGACACAGGTTCAATTCTGGCCTCGGTCACTGTGTGAAGTTTGCACGGGTTTCCTCCCAAAGTCCAAAGATGTGCAGGTTAGGTTGATTGGCCATGCTAAATTGACCCTAGTGTGGGGTTATGGGAATAGGGCTTGGGTGGGATTGTGGTCAGTACAGACTTGATGGGACAAACAGCCTCTTTCTGTAATGTAGGGATTCTATGATAAAAGGTATGATCACATTTACCTTCAGACACTACATACAAATAGTCTAGTCATCCTATTATAGAAAGGATATTATTAAATTTAAAAAAAAAGTGCAGAAAAGATTTACTAGGATAGTACCAGGACTTGACGGTTTGAGTTATGAGAGACTGGATAGACTGGGACTTTTTTCCCCCCTGCAATGTAGGAGACTTAGGGGTGTTCTTAGAGGTCTGTAAAATAATGAAGGGCATAGATAAGGTAGATAGTCAACACCTTTTCCCAAAGGTAGGGGAGTTTAAAACTAGAGGGCATAGGTTTAAGGTGAGGGTAGAGATACAAAAGGGTCCAGAGGGGCAATTGTTTCACACCGATGGCGAGTGTCTGCAACAAGCTGCCAGAGGCAGTAGTAGGGGCAAATACAATTTTGTCTTTTAAAAAGCATTTAGACAATTACATGGATAAGATGGGTAGAGGGATTTGGACCAAATGCAGGCAATTGGATCTAGCCAAGTATTAAAACTGGACAGCATGGGTAAGTTGGACCGAAAGGCCCGTTTCCATGCTGCAAACCTCTGACTATTTCTCTTTTCCTCCCACCAGCTACCCCAGCTCAGTCAAACAAATCTTCAAAACTGCATTTTTATCCTCTCTCGAGATATGGTTTTGCCAACTCCTGAACAACTGTAGCTTATTACATTCCGCTTACAATAAGCATCCTATTTGTCTTACTATCACTTGCTGCACCTGCATACTAACTTTTCCTGATCTGTGTATCAGGACAGCCAGATCCCCCTGTACCTCCAGAGTTCTGCAGCCTGTTTTCATTTAAATAATATTCTATTTTTCTACTCTTCCTACCAAAGTGGCAAGTTCACATTTTCCCACATTATACTCCATCTGCTACTCACTTAACCAATGTTTCTTTGCAAGCTCTTGGTGTCATCAGCAAATTTAGTAATGATACATTTTATCCCTTCACCCAAATTGTAAATAGTTGAGACCTGGGCATTGAACCCCAATGGCACTCCAATCAATATGTTACCCCTACACCATGTGATCTTATTCTGCAAGTAACCTTTGAAATGGCACCCGTCAAATGTCTTCTGGAAATCCAAGCACAGCACATCCATAGGTTCCCCTTTATACACGTTGCTCGTTACTTCCACAAAAGGAATTCCAACAAATTAGCCTAATATGACTTCCGCTTAACATAATTGGGCAAAGTCAACATGTTATTGTAGAGATTCAGATTCCAGCATTTCCCACATGACAGATGTTAAGCCAACTGGCCTGTCGATCCTTGCTTTGTTTTCCTCCTTTCTTGAATAGAAGAGTTACACTTGCTTTTTGCCAATCTGATGAGACCTTGCTAGAATCTAGGGAATTCTAGAAAATTAAAATCAATGCACTTACTAACTTACTTCGCAGCTGCCACTTCGTTTAAGACACGTGAAGTCCAACAGGACCCAGGAACTTGTCAGCTTTTAATTTTTAATCATTTTCCTGGTGCTCTTTCCCTGCTTAATTGTTTAGTTCCTACCTTCTGTTTACCTCAATTCATTATTTTTGGGATGTTACAGCAAAAACAAATGCAAAATCTCTGTTCATCTGCCATTTCATTATTAATTCATCATTCTCTCTATAGAACCACTCCTTTCTAGATATTTATAGAAAATGTTTTATATTCTAGCTAGCTTTCTCTCATACTCCAATTTCTCCCTCCTCATTAACCTTTATTCTGTCCAAACTTCTGACCTGACATCTTTGCAGAATACTATCCAACTTCTTTAGCTAGCAACAAATGGGATATCCTTCCAGAGTCGCCTTCTCACGCAAGTATTCCAAAAGATTACCTTACATGCCTGTTGTTGCATCTCATGACTTATTGGTCAACCTAATGTGCCAATTCAATTTAGCCAACTGTCTTCATGTTCTCATAACTGCCCTTAAGTTTAACACTAGTCTGGAGACCCACTCCTCTCTCCCACAAATTGAATCAAAATGATCACAGCTACCCAGTGGCACCCATTGAGATCATTAATTAATCCCATCTCTGCACACTGCCAGAATTCTGGTTGGTGCTAGAATGCACTGCTCTAAACATTATCCCTTAAACACCAGGCTCAACATCCAGATTGCCTTCGTCGATCTGATTCATCCAATCTATGTAGATTAAAATTACCCATAATCCTAAGCCATTATTTCTTCCGATATACCCCATCCTACAGTGCAGTTATTAAGAGACCTACAAACCAATCCAAGTGACTTCAATTTCTCCACTCCACTCAAACCAATTATATATCTTGATCTCCAGAATTAAGGTAATCTATGTTGATGCCATCCTTAACAGGGCTATCCCACTCCACCTTTTCCTGCCCTCGTAAATGTCATGCACAGGCCCCAGTCTGTCATCCTGCAACCATGTTTATGCAATGGATATATTAATTTCTACATGCTGTCAATTCATCTGTTTTGTTATGAATGTTTCGTGCATTCAGGTAGAGCCTTTATTTTTGTAACCTCTAGCTTTCACTCAGTGCACTCTTCATTCTGTACACTGTCCCTTCCTGCCACACTATCATCTTTTCTCTTATTCCTACCTTGTGCTCTTGCCTGGTCTTCTCTATTCATCACATCTTCCCAAACTCAACCCCACTATTTTAAAGCCCCCTCCACCACCCTGGTTGTATGACTTGTCAAAACACTTGTGCCAGCACAGTTTAGGGAAAGAACATTCCAACAGTACAGCTCTGCTAGTGTCCCATGAATCAAAACTCATTTCTCCCACACTAATCTTTGAGCCACACATTTAACTAACCTGATTTCCCCTGTGCCAATTTGCTCATGACTCAGGTAATAATGCAGAGAATTGTGGTTCAGCTTTTTGATTTCGACCGAGCTCATCATACCCTGTCAGCAGAATCTTTCCTAGTTTTACCATCTCATTGGCACCAATGTGGACCATGATCACTGGATTCTTCCACTGCAACTCACCAAGGCTCCTTTGACAGCACTTTCCAGACAATGACCTCTACCACCTAGAAGGGCAAGGGCAGCAGATGCAGAAACACCACCTGCAAGTTTCCCTCCAGGCCACACATCATTCTGAATTGAAACTGTATCTTCATTATTTCACGGTCACTGGGTCAAAATCCTTGAACCCCCTCCACAATAGCACTATAGCTGCACCAACTCCACATGGACTCAGTGGCTTAAGACAGTGGCATACCAGCACTTTCTCAATGGTATTAGAATGAGAAATAAATACTGGCCTATCCAATGAACCCACATCCTGTGAATGAATTTTTAAAAGTTCTTCTCCAGCCCAAGATGTCTCAAATTCGATCATAGGGCAGGCAACACACCATCTGGACACTCACTCAACTTGAGAACTGTGCCCTACTGTCCCCAACTAGTACTATATTCCTATTAACTCTTTCCAGCATCATGGTGCCATATTCAATTTGATCAGCCACCACGTTCATCCAAATAGAGTGCAAGAACCTCAAGCCTGTTGGACAATTGCAAAGGCTCAGAAGCCAATTCTACCAACCGGGTTCCCATACCTACCTCACTTGCAGTCACACCGAGTCCCTGACCAAATCAGAAGATTCCATCCTAAGATGCAAGATTGCCTCCTGATACAAAGTGTCCAGGTAACTTTTCTCTCCCCTCCCTGTGCATTGCAGGGTCTGCAGCTCAGCCTCCAGATCTGAGCTGAAGCTCCTCGAGCCACAGACACCTAGCTATTGGCACATTCCACAAGTGGCCACTCTTAAGCCTGGATGCATTACTTTAATTATTTCAAAGAGGAAGATGTCACAATCAATCTCCTGAATCATGACCAACAGGCTTTTCTTGTTGCAGAAATCATTAACAGGAGCAGAGATTCTGTCCCAATAAGGCAAACTGTACTGATTCTATCACCAACCCATCAGCTAAATGTTAATCCTGGAACTGTCCTGATCCACAAGGCTCAGTACTGCACAGTACCAATGGACAGTTTTACAATTTAAAGCTTTTCCAGTTACCCAATTTCAATTGGCCACATTGGAGTTGCCAAAAAGGTTAGATTGTCTACTCCAATACCTCTTCTGGTGTTCTTCACTCATGACTAGGTATCATTGTAGCACGATTTCCCCTCTGTTGCAGCAAGATACCACAACATTCACTTACTGCAGCTCATGCCAAATCAACTCTAGCAGGTGACATCTGTCTGACTCAGTAGGATTCTGCACCACTGCAAAAATAACTACTGTCATATCATGCTTTTCATCAATTCATGGCAGGATTTGACATTGGTGTTGCGATTTAAAACAAAACTAATTAATTTTTAAAGAAACACAGGCTGCAGGTTTGCAGTTTTGCATTAAAGCTGGATGAAACAATTTTTTTTTAAAAAATCTTCCAGCTCACCATCTAAACTTTTTTTTAAAAAAGGATTCCTTTAAACACACAGCATGAGGGAACAGACAAGGACAGTCAGCTAGATACAGTGGTGGCGGAAATCTGGCCGAGTAACAGGAAACTCAGCCACCATCAATACCAGAAAACACCTGCATACACAGTGGTAGAATGGTTAGCATTGCTGCCTCACAGCACCAGGGACCCTGGTTTGATTCCAGCTTTGGATGACTGTGGGGTATGCACGGTTTCCTCGTGTCCGTGTGGGGTCCCTCTGGGTGCTCTATTTCCTCCCACAGTCCAAAAATGTGCGGGTTAGATTGATGGCTATGCTAAATTGCCCCTTAGTGCCCAAAGATGTGTAAATTAGGAGGATTAGCAGGATAAATGTGTGGTGTGGTGTTACAGATATAGGGCAGGGGGGTGGGACTGGGCAAGATGCTCTGTCGGAGTTGGTGCAGACTCAATGGGCCAAATAACCTCCTTCTGCACTGGAGGAATTCTATGATAAAATTATGATTTTTCATTCTCAGGAAAGATTTTGTAGTATTGATTCAACTTACAAGATATATTGCACCTTATATCATGCACGTTCACTTGCATCTACCCTCAAGAGTTTCAGTCCACTGTTGTTTAGATTTTGTGTCACAAGTAAACTGACATGAACATTGCAATCAGGTTACTGTGAAAATCCCTTAGTCACCACACTCCAGTACCTATTCTGACAGAGTACACCGAGGGAGAATTTAACATTGCCAATGCACCTAACCTACACGTCTTTCAGACAGTGGAAAGATTGGGCAAGATTTATATCATATCCAAGAGACAATGAATTTGGATCATGGCCAGGGAAGACAAGATGTGGAAGGTTATGTCATGTCCTAGTTACATAATTAGATAGTAGCATGGACACACAACACTCACTTAAGAGCACCCCTACCAGTAGTACTCAAGGAACTTATTGGATTGGGCTTTAAAACAAGGTGACACTTGAGCACAATCTTGAGTGCTGCAATTCTGATTACACATTTAACCAAGGTCCCATTTGCCAGTTCAGGTTGATGCAAAATAATCAATAGCACTATTTTGTCCTGACCAACATCATAAATAGATGTCAGTGGAATCTTGCCAACATAAACTGGCCATTAAATTTGCCATCAGAATAACAAAGTTTGGAAAGGCAATGTATTGGCTGTGAAAAGTTTAGCATAAATATGCACGTGGCAATATTCATATGCACACCTAAGGGCTTGTAAAATATCTCAAACAAGTATAGTTCCTTCAGGAGAACAAAACTAGAAACAATTTATTTTTCAAATGTATTATGTTTCCAAAGTCCAAATATCAGATTTCTTCACAATTGTTGCAAAACATTTTTTAAATACAAAAAATTGTAATAAAGTCAGAGTACTCAAGTGTTAATGTGTTTAAGGGATAAAGTACTGCAAGAAGATCCAGACTAAGAACAGTTTCTCAAGTTCCTAAAGTAACACAAATGGGAACAATTAAAGCCACAAAGTATCAATCTATAAAAATTACATTGCAGACTGCAAGCCATTACTATTCAACTATTCATCTCAATAAATGTAGTATTGCTTGTTCCCAATTATATCATTGTTTTGTGATTTATGAAAAGTTCAAGTTGGAATATAAAACCTAGAACAATGATTCTCTCCAGAAGAGAGTGAAAACAATTGCACTGGTGAGTTAGAAATATTTTAAAAGTACTAAAAATGTACTACAAAAAAAACTGGCTTGTTTTTTGCTTTAAGTTCTATACAATAAGATTGTCATTTTAGATCAACTGGATCACCCTGCTCTGCCAAGACAAAGGGGAATTACATGGTTCAGCGGATTAGATAATGGACTTGCACCTTGTTGGCGAGTTTCTAAACCACAGATTTGTGGGTTTAAAGTTTGCATCTGCTTCTGGCTACAAGAGTTCTATGTGAAACGAGTTTGGTTACTGCCAATCCAGTTCTTAGCATGATGGCTTGCATGAGTAATTGAAAAAAGGCTGTGAGGCAGACATCTATATTTCTGTCTCATTTTGTTAGGATACCTTGGAGACATTGGATGCCTGCCCCAGCATTTGGATGAGTATAATAAAAATCTAAAATTTGAATTGTGGTGACTTCTATACATCATCCACAACAGCACTAATTTAAATACAAAGACAGTAGCTTAGAACCATCAGGACTACTTAACTGAGAAATTACTCAATACTCAGAATCCCTAGTGCAGAAGGAGGCTGTTTGGCTCTTCAAGCCTCCAAATGAGCACTCTACCTAGGCTCACTCTCCTACCCCATAGTCCCCACTCCTTGATCATCATGACCTGCACATCTTTGGACTATGGGAGGAAACTGGAGCACATGGACAAAACCCACACAGACCTAGGGATAACATACAAACACCATGCAAAACTTCACACAGACATTCACCCAAGGCGAGATCGAACCAGGATCTCTGGCACTGAGGCAACAGTGTTAACTACTGTGCCACCCAATGTCTTGTTTGACACATGGTTTAGAGGAAGGTAGCTAGAATATATAATTTGCACCAAGTTAATAAAAGGTATATAAAAACAAATCGTGACAAGGTCAATTTTGAAAGTTTACAAATTGCACTGTGCCCTATAAAAGAGTCCAAATAATGCTGAATATTTAAAATGACTTCCCATTTAAAAATATAGATGAGCTAATGGTGGAGGATTCTATCATTTGTGTCTTGCTTAAAATACCATTGTCTTGAGCATAACCCAAGTGGCAAGTATTTCCTCACTTATACGGAATACAAATTCACTAGTGCTTCAAGTTGGCAGAGTACAAAATCTAGCTCATCTCTGCAGTTGCAATTTAATTTACCATCTATTCCCTCCAGGAACACAAAATTTTCCAACAGCAGTAAATACAAAAGACTTGTCCTCTTTTCCCTTGGTATACACTTGTTTTGCCCTCCTTACTTTTGCAAATCAAGTCACTGTAGAAGGCACATTAAGGGACTATTTTAAAACCAGCAAGACCATTCAAGACATGCACCAGTTTCCATGACAACTCACTGCCAAAGAGTTAGTCACGTTAATTTTCTAAATTAAACAAACACTGGTACCAGAAAATAGAAGTTACGAAAATGTTTTGCCATGCTAAATTATACATGAATGCATGGTGGCATGTCTCAAACTCCTTCAATGAATCAACATTTATTAACACAATAATCCATAACTCAGAATTAAAACTCAGACCAATACATATTTGAATGTTGATCTAAATTTACAGTTAGAAGCACTTATTTTGGATCAGAGAACTATAGCAATCTACAGAACTATGTATTCAGCACAAGGATAACCTTATGGGTAGGAATAGTGGTATAATTAAAAGTCATTGAATTAGTAAATAATTTATGGTCAACACAAGAAAATGTGTGTTCCTCCAAACTTGGTCTCATCACATCCAACTGAACAAGAAATGGAGAGAAGCAATAAGCTACCCTGTACAATGGAATTAAAGAATGACAAATGTCAGCTTGATAATTCAAGGGAGACCAAATCGAAAAATGTGAAAAAGAAAGGAGGCAATAAGACTAAATTTGCAGGTAACCACGAAGGGAATCCAAGATCTGCCACTGACATTTATAAATTCAGAGGAATAGTGCTGTTGATAATGGATAAGAAAAAAAAGGAGACATACTGGTGAAGGCAGAGGCACAACTGAGGTACTAAATGAGTACTTCGTATCAGTGTTTACTAAGTACACGACTTTGCCAAAGCAACGGTAAACAAGGAGGTTGCCGGGATACTAAAAAAGGAGATAAAAATAGATCAAGAGGAGGCACTAAAAAGGCCTATCCACTGTTTAAAAAGTGGATAAAACACCCAGCCAATGTGGGATGTATCCTCAGCTGCCAAGAGGAGAGTCAAGATTGGGGAGGTGCTGGCCAATGTTCCAAGCTTGTTCAAGAGCACAGGGGGAAATCGCAACTGTTATACTTGTTCAAAAAGCAGGGGGGGGGGGGGGGGGGGGATATGCTTGACAGTTAGCTGAACATCAGGTGGTAAGGAAACAATAATCCAAGGGAAAATGAAACTACCTGGACAAGTATGGAACAAAAAGAAAAGCCAGCACAGATTGAAGGGCAAATCCTGCTTGAACTTTCGATGAGGTAACAGTGGATAAGAGCAGTGTAGTTAATATATATATGGGCCAGAATTTTCCAGCCACTGAAGCCCTGTTGCAAGCGAGGATGGAAAATTTCACATTCAGCCAAATCTTTGTTCACTGCAGCAGGACCAGAGAATCCCTGAACAGCCAGAAAATGCCACACAGACTTTCAAAGAGACTTGAAGGCAGACCATTTTGACTCAAGTATACTACCAAGAAACAGTTAACAATAAAAGCATGTGATTATGGGCTTCAGGCAGAGTACACAATTGCAATTTAGGGTTTATTACTTCATGTCCATTCAAAAATGAAGTATATCATCAAGTTGCTATGTAGCTTTATTGCTTGGATTGAATTATCACATTCTTTAAGTGTGTAGAAAGTAAACACCATTAGGATTAGATAGGGATTATGATTAGATAGGCAGCAGAGTCTAAGGGGTGGGGTATATGGCACATTCCCTACTCAGTTTATATTAAATTCATCGGGTGAAAAGGTAACAAGCACAGGTAAGCAGCAGTCATGGCCCATTCCTGATTGTCGTATCATTATAGCTTAAAGACACTCAGGTCAGACAACATTTGAGAGAAAAACAAAATTGAATGTAAAAAAGGTGAACAATGTGCAACCCAACTTTTACCACAAATTTTTTCACGGTTACGTTTGGTCTGCTGTTCATATTTTGTCTACGGGGTGGAAAAGCCTACTTAACTGATGAATGCCAGTATCAACAACTTCAGGTATACAAAAAGCAACATATTGCAGATGTGCACAAGTTAATGTATTGATGTAAATGCTGCGTGTCGTTCTGCCAAGCTCATTTATCTCTTGGAAAAAAAGGCTTACAATGCGCTCGGGGGTGAGGGAAAGGAAAGAATCTAAATCAGATAAAATGCAGACTTCAGTGCAAAATTTCACAGTACCTCTACCACGTAAACCATTATAAACCACCACAATGTATGACAAATGGATTTAACCACAACCTTCTGTCAAAAGGCACAGAGGCGTTGCACCACTTCCATTTAGTGAAAGACGACATCCTTTACTTACCGGCTTCGGCATTTTGTCTATGGTGGTGTGCTAACAGGGTTAACAGCACACTAACACAATAGGGTCCAACCGCTCTGTTTTCCTGTGAAGAATGAAGTAGAGTAGGGCAAGAGAGCTATAAATGAAGTATCAAGTCCACATGTTGCTAATTACATTACACCTTTTTTAAAATACAACGGGTTAACATTTGTATCAGCTCCCGATGCGCTCAATATTTCCCCCTTCCTCCTCCCCTTGTAAAGCTATGCAGCAGCCCACCTCTGCAAGTCAGGCGCTGCACACCCTGGGCTCCTGACTGAGTGATTGACAGCCTCAACATACATTGAGATGCCAGCAGGATATGATTGATGGCTGGGCCAGCCTATGAGGGTGCGGTGAGTGAGCTGCCAGCCTCCAGCTGTTGGGGTATCTGGGCTGTGATTGACAGTAACACCTGGAGCTGCCCAACCCGCAGTGCCGGTTGGCCCAAACATCATTGGTGCCGCTTAACGGTTCCACTGGGCCAATCCGTGCGGCCGGGAGGCGGGATTTGCAGCTTCTCGGCGATTCAATGCGTTAACGAGTTCGATTACCGGAGCAATGAGCACAAGTTATGCTTTGGACTGTTTGGCGCCTTGTTGGGGCATCGATGGGGAAAAGGATGAATGAAGTGAAAAAAAAATTGTTAAAATAAATATCTGAATACAAAGAACGATTAATAGACGTGTTGAAAAATAAAGAGGTTTTTTTTCCTTTTACACCTTGTTTTGAGTAGCGGCAGCAACGCAAACTGCAAAGAGGACAATGATTGAATTGTTGGCGCAGTGTGTGTTTAGCACACATACAGAATCAAACCACATGGTCCACTGTCTTGTTACACCTTTAATATTGTTAATCTTCAAAACAAAATTCCAAAAGATTAACTTTCCACTTTGTGAGAGACAGGTTTGTCACGAGGAAAACGCCTCACTGATAACAGTCCGTTCACCCCCTCACACACGGTCTGTATATACAGCTGTGGCGGGAGTTGTTTTTTAAAAAAGGGAGAATTGTGTTGATGTTTGAAGGTATATCTGCAGAAAGATGGCGAGACAGCCCAGACATGATCCATACGTTCAAACCAAATCCCAACATTTCAACCTTTTGTTTCGATAAACTTATCAGGCCACTCAACTGTTGCAGCTCAAAGTCTTACTGGAGCGGTTTGTTACTGTCTCAATACTGGGGGGAAAAAGACGCGATATTACTTATTCAATATTTGACGGTTCGCAGCTAAATAGCGTTCGTCGCTAATAAGGTTATTATTCACCGCACTGCCTCTGTTGTGTGCAGGTGATTATTTTTATTTTCCCATTCATTTTGCAGAAGCTTTATTTTAGCAGAGGAACGTAGCGGGAATGGAGCTGGCCTTCAATGTTCCTCTAGGCCTAGCTGATAACGAGAGAGACACACATAGGGAGTGAGGGAGCATTAGCAAATGAAGAGAAATCCTCACACACAGCACAGGCTTTACAGTCACTGCAAGACAAACACAACAAAAAATAGAAAGAGAATTTTACCTGGCCGTAAAAAACGGACCTCTTTAAAGGTCACGTGAGTAAGCTCCCAAACAAATTGTCCTTCTCGGATTTCTCTGCTGTTTGACGGTGAAGCGGAGCAATTTTCAACACTGAGAACGCAACATGGCCGCCACTGAGAGCAAAGGCGTGGTCCCCACTGACACATCTCAGTGCCGCCGTCCTCTACATGGCGCTGCCCGTGCCCCCCGCACTCTCCCTCCCTCCCTGAGCCGGTGCCCCAGCCGCGCCACTGAGCTTGCCCCGGGGGCAGTGAGAGCCGTGCCAATGCCCCCCCCCCCCCCCCCCCGCGCTATCACTGCTGCCCACCACACGCTGCCAGCCGCTCTCCCGGAGCAGCTTCTGAGCTTTTCCTCACTGCAGTCTCTCTGCGGAGCTGGGATAAACAATTCCAACTTCAGGGAAAATATACAAATTGACATATTTTTCAAAAAAAAATTACTCTGTGGGAATAATCACTCCTTAATACGATCTGGATGTTAAAAGTGTACCTGGTCTCCCATCATTTTTTGAGAAAGCAAATTGCCCACTGGCGGGAATTACAGTTTAAATTACTCATTTTGACGGAGAATTTACATCGTTTTTCTAAAATATGTAACTTGGGAGATGTGAATTATAAAAACTGGATTATAACACTACATTCTGCACCCTTTCCTTCTCTATGAACCGCATGCTTTGTCTGTATAGTGCGCAAGTTTCACTGTATACTAATACATGAGACAATAAATCAAATCAAATACAAGGCATTCCCGAGTTAAGATCCTCAAGTTAAATATATTCTGGAACTTTCCTTCCAAATATTACGTAGACTCTAGGTTTATATGTCCTGATTATATAATTGATAGAGCTTTCTTTTAATTACCTTCTCAAACAATGTAATTCAGTGTAACTAAATTCCTCATGAGGTTACATTTTAATTTTTTTTAATTAATCAGAAAATTGATTCCCTGAACCCGCCCAGACTTATTTCAAGTTAGCTGTACCATGCAACATTTCAGAAACATCACAATGCGTGCCAACGTGCACCACAGCCTTGCTGTCAAAATAATGGCAAGGCTAAGAGAATTCCATTTTTTATGCGCAAATGCTACAACAATTTCTGGCTAGGGCATGGCTAAATCCAAAAGTTGCTGTATTTAATGTATCCCTCCATTATTTTATTCCTTCAAAGGACTTGGGCATCATTGGCTAGGTCAGCATCCCTGATTTTCCTTGAGAAGGTGGTAGTGAGCTATCTTTTTGACCCACTGCAATCCGTGGGGTGTAGGTACAGCTGTATGAAAAATGTTTCAGGGTTTTGACCCAGCGACAGTGAAGGAACAGTGATATAGTTCCAGTTAGGGTGGTGTGTGGCCTGGAGGGGAACTTGCAGGTGGTGGTGTTCCCATGCACTTGCCACCCTTGTCCTTCTAGGTTTTAGAGTTGTGGTTTGGCAGGTGCTGTTGAAGGATCCTTGGTGAGTTGCTGCAGTGCCTCTTGTAGATGGTACGCACTGCTGCCACTGTGCATTGATGGTGGAGAGAATGTATATTAAAGGTGGGGTGCCAATCAAGTAGGCTGCTTTGTCCTGGATATTATCAAACTCATCAAGGCAAGTGGAGGGTATTCCATCACACTCCTGCTATTGGATGGTAAGCACGATTTGGGGAGTTAGGAGATGGAGTTACTCACCACAAAATCCTGATCCTCTGGCCTACTCATAGCCACAGTATTTATATATGGATGAACCTGTTCAGTTTCTGGTCAATAGTAATCCGCCCCCCCCCCGCCCCCTTCAGGATGTTGATGGTGGGGGATTCCGCAATTGTAATGCCATTGAATGAGAAGGTTGGATTCTCTCTGGTTGGCAATGGTGATTGCCTAGCACTTATTTGGTGCAGACATTACTTACCACTTATCAACCCAAGCCTGACTGTTTCCAGCTCTTGCTGCAGATGGACATGGACCTCAGGACCTGAGGTGGTGTGTGAATGGTACTGTACAACCTTTTATGAACATCCCCACTTCTAACATTATGATGGAAGAAAGGTCATTGATGAAACAACTGAAAATGGTTGGGCATAGGACATTACCCTGAGGAACCAGTAATGTCCTGGGACAGAGATGATTGACCTCCAACAACCATAACCATCTTCCTTTCTCCCTTTCCAACTTCAATTTTACTACACTGCCTTGATACCACACTCGGTTAAATGCTGCCATGATGTCAAGGGCAGTCACTCTTTCCTCACCTCTTGAGTTCAGCTCTTTTGTCCAGGTTTGGATCAAGATTGGGTGGCCCTGGTAGAACTCAAACTGAGCATCAGCAAGCATTACTTTCCTGAAATGGCATCTTTCAGACTTCCTCAACATTGAAATGCATTGTACAATATTTGCATAGGAGGCATGAAGTAAGTTTTCCACAGAAAGTTAAATCTTGTCCATTTCAGTCTCTAAGTACCTTTTCAACTACAGTATAAGTATTCATTAGTCCCAGCCAACCTCTCTAACACTGAAAATTACAAGTTGGAAGCTTTTCCCTTCAACTGTTGTTGGAGATTTCACAAAATGTAAGATTTCATTATTTTTATTTACTTTTCATGTGTCTTTTTTCTCTTTCTCTTAATCCAATATTTCTTTCCCTTTCCATTTGTTTTTTAGGCATGATTTAATATTGAAGTCAACCACTACAACGTACCCCTCTCCCTCTTGTACTGTTAATTTCACAGTCCTTTAATCTGATTGGTGAGGAGTCAAGTGGGTGTTTATCCTGTTCAGTTGTGTCTCAAAAGCCTGATTTTCAACATTGTGACTTTATGAGCTTGTACTCATACTCACACACCCAATGGCATGGTGGTTAGCACTGCTATCTCACAGTGCTAGGGACCCAGGTTCAATTCTGACCTTGGGTGACTGTCTGTGTGGAGTTTGCACATTCTCCCTGTGTTTGTGTGGGTTTCCTCCAGGTCTTCTGGTTTCCCCCCCACAGTCCAAAGATGTGTAGGTTAGGTGGATTGGCCAGTAAATTGCCCTTAGTGTCAGGGGGATTAGCAGAGTAAATATGTGGGATTACAGGTTTAGGGCCTGGGTGGGATTGTTATTGATGCAGGCCTGATGGGTTGAATGGCCTCCTTCTGCCCTGCAAGATACTTTTAACTATTTGCTGCACAAAAATTTAAAACCTTGAATATGCAAGACCATGTCTAACTAATGAAGCAATTAGATGCTCTGCTACCACAAATCATAGAAATGGTAATCCTGATAGGGTAGCATTAGAAATACACAACTAATTCATTCTCACCTCTTCCAACAGCAGAGACTGATGATGGAATTCTGCTCAGTGAGTGCCTGAAGTATTCTGATATATTTTCAAGTGTCTATTCTTTATGCTTGAGCACAGACAGGCTACTTGACGATGAGTAGCATAGCTACCCATCTCCCCAGCACACTTTATATTCCAGCAGGAGTCAGTAGATAGCAATGGGGAGCAGGAATGGCAATTCTATTTTTCCCCTTTGTAGCCCTAGGGATAGAAATTGATAGCAACATACCCCTCCTCTGCCCGAGGTAGAACCAGCAAAATGAGCTGAAATAACAAGTTTCCTGGTGCACATGGGTGATTAACATACTACATTTTTCACTTATCTATCCTGATGTCAAGAGAGCTTGGTTCATTATTTTGGCAGACAATAGAGGATGGAGAACACTGCATCTTGAACAATGGTAAAATGCAAGTATACTGTTATAATCCTAGAACAGACCCCAAAGTTGTTGGTAAGATCTAGTTAGGGAGCAATAATATTTTGTAGACACAGTTTGAGATTCAAGACACTTCCTCAGTGAACAAAACCGCAAGATTCCATGGGTTTTGAATAAATAAATCTTACTACACAAGGTCATAAAGATAAAACAATTTACAATATCTATCTTATACTCTAACATTCAGTGTCAATTTGAGGTACAGATTAATCAACAGACAAACTGTGGTCAAACGCATCATGCTGCACAATAAATGACAGATGGGATCCAAACCCACCTAGATGGCGGTAACACCACGAATCAACTAATCTAACTGAAACTCCGCCTCTCACTATCTTCATCTCGTCTTGAAATTCTCTCCAAAAGTCACTCCAACATAACTGCCCACCTCACAGAGTTTCAATTGCATTTCCTGTGATTCCATTGCCCTGGATTCCCGAGTGTACACCCAAGCACCAAATCACAAGCACAACTTCAGATCTTTAGCCATGCCAAGCAGAACACTACAGATGCAAAGAAGTACCTTTAGCCCAACAGCCTTCAGCTGGAAGTCACTGACCTTCAGCTGCCTTCTTGGATCTTTAGGGCTGTTCTTCAGCCCTCTTCAATTACCAGAGCTTCTTTTGAACCCTCTTCACTTAAAGTCTGCTCCCCATGGCCTTTTCCTATTTGGAGCCTTTTTTGTTCTACTTTCCTTTGAACTATCCCAGAATCTGTTCCTATTCCTGTCCCCTCTCTGCAACTCTTCTTTTGGGACCTCTTCCTGTTCCCTCACTCTTTTGGGACCTCTCCCTGGGATATCTGCATACGATGGTGCCTTGCTCCCAACCTCCTGACTTTCATGCCATTTTCCTTTCTTGCACAGACACACAGGGTCTTCACATGTGCAAAAGCAATGTGACCCATCAGCAATTAAGGTTCCCAACCTCCCCATTCTTTCCAATAAGATAGGTTTGGGTCTCATGACAATAAGAAGTTTTTTTTCTGCCTAATAACAACCTTAATCATTCATTGTCGTAAAATTACATCAGATATCTGGGCTAGAATTTTACAAATGGAATGTTAGTAATTTTGAATTTTTGTGATTCATTAGATTTTCACAATCTTCATTTTTGATATGTACAATGTATACTAATTACATATAATTATTAACATTAAGTGCTCAGCTCTTCATCTAGTACAACACATTCCCCTGTTGGTTCCAAAACACGCTGTTCTAGTAAACCCTTTACGACTTGAACTGTTCGGCTTCTCCTTGTCCATATGAAAACTAAAATCTCCCACGCTAAACACATTGTTTCCACTGAGCTCCATGCATATATATATCCCCCACTATACGCTACAATTTGGATACCTTTAGACAACTTGAACCAGAGTTTCCAACCTTTTTCTGTTCTTTAGTTCTACTCGTTCTTGGGCAGCACGGTGGTACAGTGGTTAGCATTGCTGCCTCACAACGCCAGGGACACTGGGTTCAATTCCAGCCTCAGGTGACTATCTATTCTCCCCATGTTTCCATATGTTACCTACGGATGCTCTGGTTTCCTCCCACACTCCAAAGATGTGTGATTTAGGTTGATTGGCCATGCTAAATTGCCCCTTAGTGTCAGGGGGGCTAGCAGAGTAAATACCTGGAGTTACAGGGATATGGCCTGGGTGGGATTGTTGTTGGTGCAGACTCAATGGACCGAATGGCCTCCTTCTGCAATGTAGGGATTCTATGATTCTATACTGTTCCCATTGCCTGCTCACTGGTGCTGAAATCCTTTCTTTCTACAGTAATAATTGTGCCATTTATCAACATTGTTTATAATATGTGTATTCATATACATAATTCTCATTTGTTTAACTGTCCTCATCGTGCTAGTCTAATAAATGAAATAACTGTAAAACTATACTTTTCGTAACAACAGATTAGAATGATTGTTTTTTGCTTATTTTGATTTGTAAGCCTCAACCTTTCCCAAAACCAACAATCTCTTAATATTTTTGACCAAAATGGTACATTTTGCAATTTGGATGTGTACTTTACACATAATTTCCAAAGATCCATCAATATCACTGTGTAACTTGTATTAATAAGATTTATTTCTTCAGTTTCTAGCACATTCTGTCCAATAGCGTGTCTCTAAATTCGAAGAATTGTAGGGCACATTTCAAAAGCTTAACTGATGTAAATTTATATATATTTTTAAAGCGAGTGTGTGTGCATATGTCTAGGTGCTTATGTTTTTTGTAGGAGAGGAAGAAAAACTGCACCTGTTGTTTGTTCTTGTTTTATTAAAACATTTTAAGTTGATAGAGAATGAATGTGGAGGAGAAAGAGGGAGTGAGAGAAGTATGATACAGGAGGTCAGAGCGAAGGGTTATAACAATACATAGAAGAGATGGTGGTGTGAGTATCCTTGTTATTTATACTGATATCAAATTTCCAGTAACATAACCAGCTTAATTTTGAGGTTAATGAAATTATCTTCACTTGTATTTTCTTGGCAATTAGAAAAGACCAGACCTAATGGTTTATACCTCTAAGGTGATTCTAATTTCACACATATATGAGGCAGAATATGATGGGGTTTTTTAAGAAATATTGAATTTTGAAGGTATACGCAGACCTTTGAAGAAAACAGGTTGGGTAGAAGCCATGCTAGGGGAGAAGAGAAGGAAATTCAGAAGGATTGAGAAAGCACATTGGTTATGAGAGGAGGAAAGGTTAAAAAAGAGCAAGATTGAGGGGGATGGCTGTGGAAGGGGGCCTTGAGAGAAAAATAATTGAGAGAGGACGAGGGATGGGTGGGGAGAGATGGAAATGAATACACGTATAAATGGAAAGAAAGGCAGACAGTTGTTTTCCTCATTCTAATGTTCTTTTTAAGTTACATTTTGAAAGCAAACAAAGTCACCTTGAGGGAAATGGATATGGCCGAAGTTGAGGAAAACATAGAAACTAGAACCAAAAGAGAAAATGCTGGAAAATCTCAGCAGGTCTGGCAACATCTGTAAGGAGAGAAAAGAGCTCACATTTCGAGTTCAGATAACCCTTTGTCAAAGCTTTGACAGAGGGTCATCTGGACTTGAAACGTCAGCTCTTTTCTCCCCTTACAGATGCTGCCAGACCTGCTGAGATTTTCCAGCATTTTCTCTTTTGGTTTCAGATTCTAGCATCCGCAGTAATTTGCTTTTTTACATAGAAACTAGAAGCAGGAGTAGGCCATTTGGCTCTTCAAGCCTGCTTTGCCGTTCATGTTGATCATGGCTGATCATTGAATTCAATATCCTGATCCCCCCATCTCCCCAAATCCCTTGATCCCTTTAGCCCCGAGAGCTGTATTTAATTTCTTCTTGAAATCACACAACGTTTTGGCCTTAACTACTTTCTGTGGTAGTTGGAAAGAAGTTGGGAATGAGAGAGCTTCTGTCCTGTTGATACCCATCTGTGGGAGTGGCTGAGAGTGAGGAGAACCAGATGGAGGATTATGAGTGTGCTGTGGCAAAATCCAAAACTAGAGACTGTAAATATAAGGTTATTACTAAACTCTAAAATGGAATTTGGAGAAGCACTTTACACAGAGTGTGGTGAGAGGGTGGCACAGTGGCTAGCATTGCTGCCTCACAGTGCCAGGGACCCGGGTTCAATTCTGGCCTCAGGTGACTGTCTGTGTGGAGTTTACATGTTCTCCCTGTGTCTGCGTGGGTTTCCTCTGCATGCTCCAGTTTCCTCTCACAGTCCAAAGATGTGCGGATTAGGTGGATTGGCTGTAGTAAATTGCCCCTTAGGGGGATTAGCAGAGGAAATATGTGGTGTTACGAGGATAGGGTTGGATAGGAATGTGGTTGTTCAGGCTCGATGGGCCGAATGGCCTCCTCCTCCACTGTCAGGATTCTATGATTCTATAAACATGACTCTCATTGCCATATGAGATGGCTGAGACAGTTAAGTGAAATCCGAATAGGTACATGAGGGCGAAATGAATAGAAGGCTATGTTAATAGGTTGAGATGAAATAGACAGGAGGAGGCTTATGTACTGCATAAATATTGGCATAGGCCAGTTGAACTAAATGGCCTGTTTTTGCTGTTGAAGGAACCCCCCTTCCCCTACCACCACCGCCACCACAAGTGGTCCTTACAGCTGTGCACAAAAATATATTATTAAATAAACACTCTCCTGTGAAATCTGGAGAAGCAGGAGTGCCTTCCCCACCCTTGTCGGCTATTTCAATCCCCCCTACCAGGACGTACCTGTGGGCTGCTGTTGATGCCGCAGTGGCCAGACGTTGATAACAGGGAGGCTGATCAGAATTCACTGGTGACTCTTTCATGTCAGATTTATAAGGTGCAGGAATGTTTATCTCATCTCACTATTGACCATCACATATCTGCTACTTCACACATTTGGCAACTGAAATCCAAGACTAATCTATTGGGCAGTACTAAAGATAATCTGAGCGAAATGCTTGCAGTCCTATATCAATGGAACATATCTTAACCACGCAGATGCAGAGTGTAATAAATATATAAAGAGAAAACATGAGTGAGAGTGTGCTATAAAGCTAAATACAATCTGAGTCCCGCTGAGGTATAAATTATGGCAGTAAAGATGTACAGGCTCTGAGTGCCAGGATTGTATTATTACCACACACAACTATCTTCCTGATAAAAGTTAGGAATTCCTTATGTGAATCTTATATCCACTGTTGCTATCTATTAGATTAAACTTATTTGAGGCATCTATGTACACTAATTTTATCAGTTGTCCGTTTGCATAATCTGCAAGAAGAAGTTCAATTTATAGTCATTTAGCTAAAAAGCTTCTGATATCAATGCATTGAATAACACTTGTCAACATTGCAACTGTCACTGCAGTTGAAAATTAAATAATTGTGTAAAAAAACTTCAAGAGATGGAGGGGGGATCTTCTGCTTGGGCACTAAACAGGCATGGCAACATTTATTGGGTAATATATAATTTAATGGGCAGCACAGTGGTTAGCACTGTTGCCTCATAGCTCCAGAGATGCAGGTTCAATTCTGGCCTTGGGTCACTGCCTGTGTGGAGTCTGCACATTCTCCCCATGTCTGCGTGGGGTTCTTCCGGGTGCCTCCAGTGTCCTCCCACACTCCAAAGATGTGCAGGTTAGGTGGATTGGCCATAGTGAAGATGTGGGGTTACAAATATAAGGCGAGGGTGAGGGCCTGGGTAAGATGCTCCGTCAGAGAGTCCGTGCAGAGTCGATGGGCTGAATGGCCTCTTCTGCACTGTAGGGATTCCATGACTATAGAAGGATTCTATTGGGGCGAATGGGATCACAGGTTATGGCGAAAAAGCAGGATTAGGCTATTGAGTTGGATGATCAGCCATGATCATGATGAATGGAGCAGGTTCGAAGAGCCAAATGGCCTCCTCCTGCTCCTATCTTCTATGTTTCTATGACTCCATAATAACTTCTCAGAAACACTCTTAAATGTTTGGGCTGCAACCTGTTCTCCCTGACTCAGTCATCAGGGTTACTTCCACAGGCTTTCCCAAGCCATAAAAGCACTTTAATTCCCTGTATCCTCACATCTCTGCTGACAACATGGCTACTAAACCTGAAAAGAAATTGGGGAGCAGCAGATGTGTGGCATCAGCCGTGGGACTATTCCAATGTGGTACTCATGCATTCTGCTCATTTCCATGGATTCCAGAAAAATTGGCCCTTCTGCTTAGTGCAGTCTTGGCTAAAAATTCAATCCATTGCTAAAATACACTTTTAATAGTACCTAAAAAAACTGCATTGCATTTATATAGCCCCTTTCAGATCAGGACATCCCAATTATTTGCTTTTGGAGTATAGTCACTTCTTTTGGAGGTAAACATGACAATCAATGTGCTTACATCAAGACCTCACAAATTGCAATAAGATAAATGACTGGTTAATCTGCTTTTGGAGTTGTTGTTTGAGAGATATAGGGGGTAATTTACCAAAAATATTCTAAGTGCTGAATGAGCGTGAAAACAGGAGAGAATTGCGCCCATTTGTTCGGTGAGAGAAAAATTCAAATCTTATGCCACTTAGAGAAAAATATGAGGCAAAGCGTGATTCGCACCAGTAGGGAGAGTGTACAGTGTCTATTCATGCCTGGAAGTCCAAAGATATGCAGGTTAGGTTGATTGGTCATGCTAATTCAAACCTATTGTCAGGGAGATTAGCTGGGTAAATGTGTAGGGTTGTGGGAATAGGGCTTGGGTGGGATTGTGGTCAGTACAGACTCGATGGGACAAATGGCCTCCTTCTATACTGTAGGGATGCTATGATTCTATGATTCTAAGGCGGCTGCTGACAGCTAAAGGATACTAATACGCATGTGCAAGTTCTCCTCGTGCACCATGTAAAGTGTACACAGTTAGTGCACTGGGAATCTGACACTCCCCCCACCCCCCTGATTGCAGCCCCCGTCCACCCCCCTGCCCCCAGTTAAAATCGATACATATTAACGCAATGCAATTTTGAAAGACACATTTCAGACAATAATATCTTGGTTTTCAACAAAGTCAACAGTGTATCAATGTTAAACCACAAATCATTAAACAATGGTAAAAAGTGAAACTTGGTTAATATTTACCAGAGTATTTCCTTTTATTATCAAGTTTTATAAACATACCATATAATTAGAAGATAACATATCTAAAATATACTGTAGATAGCAAACACAGATAATGCCACAAAATAGTGACATGGCTTCTGATGCTAGTGGAGATATTGCATTAGTGAATAGGTCACTTTGATCACAGCAGGTACCTAGACTTATTGCTGAGATTTTCCTCCTGTTGGTATGATCATTATGCATGGAGCCATTTTTCCCCATTTCACTGCTGATTCATCTGTGACCTTATGACCCAGATTTCGAAATCAAAAACAAAGTGTTGTTGCTTATTGCTGACCTCAAAGAAATCTGCCCATAAAGACCTAGCAAGCTGTGTAGTGTCAATTTTACATTTCCCAATATTAACTTGATTTTGGCACCAGCTACAAGTGATCTCTGCCATCCAGAAGCAGGTGTTTTGCCTGTTCCGGAAACATTGCCGTGGCTGTGTCCTTTGACAGTGCTTGCAGAAATCCGTCAACTGACAACTACACGTCTTTGGAATGTTCTTTCTTACTCTTGAAGTTGGCATTGCCTTTCCTTGTCTATCTGTTGGTAACATTAGGATTTCTATATCGAATGGGGCCCTCTAATACCTGATTAACACAAGTGCTCTCCATTGAGGACTAGTTGCCTGAGGTGCCTCCCCCTCATAGGAAGACATTGCTGCCTGATGCACCTTGTAACTCCTCAGCCCATTTTTCTGTGTTCTCAAGTGACAAGGCTATCTCAATGGCTTTTTAAAAGTCCAAATTGGGTTCCAGCAACAGCTTCTTTTGGATGGTTAGGTCATTTTTGCTACATACCAATCTGTCCCACAACATTTCATTAAGAGGCAGTCCAAATTTGCAGTGTTCAGCTAATTTGCACAACCTAGACAAGAATTCAGTGACAGGTTCCCCAGGGGTTCTCCCAGCCATGTTAAAGTGGATCATTGGAGAATTACCGAGAGCTTTGGGTCGTAGTTGTTTTTTACCTGGTCTACCAGTTCATTAAAAGTTTTTGAGTCAGGGACAACTGGATAGGTCAGACATCTTATCACACTGTAAGTTGGGGGCCCACATGCTGTTAACAATATTATCTTTTGCTTTTTGTCTCTTTCAATTTTGTTAGCACGGGAGGAGTAACGCATGCGCTCAGAGCAAGACCTGAGGCATTGCAGTACTGGGTAAAACATCTTTGCCAATTTTGTCATTTCTCAGCCTGTCTGGGGCCCTTTATATTTTGAAATGATTCCAATAGGGGCAAAGTGGTAGCTATTTCTCACCCTGGTTCCAGGTTGTCTTTTCCCGCACTGCTTGTCCTGCTTGAGCTGCCGTCATTATTTGGTTGTCTCTGATGTGGTTGTTGAGTTGGCCTTAATGTTCTCCTTCCACTGCTCTGCACTGCTGCTGAGTTTCACCTGAGGCTTTTTCCATTGTTTTGTACTGTTCTCCTGTGGGTGCATTCATTGCTGTCACCATCTTGTTATTGTGGGTTTATCTCAGGATTTGTTGGCTTCTTAGTCTAGAAGAAATCTTGCTGGACGTGATGGTCTTTTGTTCAAAACCATGTTTTTATCTCCATGTTTTTACACAGCTGGAGTTACTCTCTGACATACTTCACACTCATTTGCTCTCAGTAAGTGACATTACTGTGACATATCTCCTCACACACATGCTCAGTAACTATCATTAGTTAACCCCTTACTCTACATTAAAAAGTATGGAAGGATGACACTGGATAGATAGAAGAAGAATATTTCCAGTTATTAAGCATATCTTTAAAAATTAATTTACATGGCATGGTGTCAGGAAAACAAAGGCAGTTTTAAGGGATTTATATTTTTATTGGTAAATATTACATATAAGGCATTGTTTTAAGTGGGTTTATTGTAGTGTCTCTGAGTAAGGAAGGATAAACCTATTGTTAGATTCCTGCTGGACAAAGGTGTTTTTATGGGCCCGATTTTACCATCACGTTGCGCCCGTTTTCGGGCGCGAAAACTTGGTAAAGTCGGGCGTGAGGCAAGTAGCGTGATCCGCATCCGCCTCTGCGCCAGTTCCCCCTTTACCAAGGCCTGAAAATGGCTGCGATCAGGACCACATCCGAAAGGGGCGCGACAGCCATTTAAATGCATTTGCATGCATTTAAATTGACTTAATGGGTTGTACACCCAACTTTACCAGCACTTCCCCTTTACCACATCTGGAATCGACGCGAAACAGACATGCTCCATATAAGTCCGATTCGGGCGCTCCGTCAGTTTGGGTTAGTGAGGAGGTAAGTGCCGAGCATCTGACGGCTCTCTGCTTGAGATCGGTGGGGGGTGGAAGGTGGGTCTGACGGCTCTCTGCTTGAGATCAGCGGGGTGGAAGGGGGGTCCGCTGTCACTTTGCCTGTGATCAGTTGTGGGGGAAGGGGGGTCGGCTGCCACTCTGCCTGAGATCAGTGAGGGGAAAGGGGGGTCCGCTGCCACCCTGCCTGTGATCAGTGGGGGGGAAGGGGGGTCTGCTACCACTCCGCCTGAGATCAGTGGGGGGGAAGGAGGGAGAGGCCCGCGATCGATCTGTGTGGCGGGGGTATGGGGAGATAAGGGAGTCAGTAATGTTATGGGGGTGGGGCAATGTTTGTAGGGGCCAGGGGGAGGCATTATCCAGCCTGGGAGGGATGTGGCAGGGGAGCAACATTCCATCTGTTTTTTCTGCGCATGTGCAGTTGGAAGCGCCGATCGGAGCTGCAGGGTTTCGGGCGCGTTAAGCCCTGCCCACAAGCTTGTGCAGTGCGATTCAGAATCACTGATATTTATTGCAGGCTGTGTGCATATGGGGGCACCTGAGATCGGGTCTAGAAGTCGGACCTGAAACACTCCCAGTTTCCAGTCCGCCCAGCACTTAGAATCAAAATGGTAAAATAGGGCCCAATGTGTGGGGGTTTTGGTTTCAATTCAAACTGTGCTTCTACTGTGCTTAGAGAAGTTACAGCGTGAAGAGTAAAGAAAAGCTAGCAGAAGCATGAAGTCATTGCTAAGCAACTGGGGGAGTAACCTTTTAAGTCGGAGGCTTTTGAATTTAGTTTTGAGCTAAATTCACTTGGACATAGCATGCCGGGAAGTACACATCTTTCAATGCTGCTAGAAGACAAGCTGGACAGGACAAGGGAGCTACAAAAAGAAAACTTTCCAAAGAACCAGATAAAGTCCACAGAACCAGGGAATTGGGACAGAAAGAATATTTTAGGAAGACTATAATTAAAGGAACAGAGACCAAAGAGTTGAACAAGGTACTTTTCAGGAGAATTCAAGGGAAGAGCAGATTTAGAGCAGGATTTTCCAACTGTGCTCACCCCGAAACCGGAAAATCCTGCCTGAGGTCAATGGACCTTTCCGTGGTCAGCCTCTCACCTGCAAGGTTCCCGTGGTGGGCGGAAGGGGAAAATTCACTCCAGAGTGTTCTGAATTGAAGAGACAGCTGCAGTAACCAGACTTAAAGTGGAAAAGTAGACTTTCAGAGGTAAATCAGAAGTTTGGTGCCCTCATAATACAGTCTGGGAACAATAGTTTGTGCAACAATCTAGACAAAGAAATCCTGAAGGGGAGATTTAAAACCTGGATGCTAGATTCCTTGTTAAAAGTGGAGCAGAAGCTTTGTTTGAAAGAACAGTTTGGAAAACCTGGGGTGGATTTTGTTTTAACAAACGGCTGAGAGAAAGCATTATTTAAAAGAGGATTTGAAAGTGTGTCTTTTTGAAAGCGGAATTTAAAATCACTCATGTGGAAGCTGGAGTTCAGTGAGACAAGGTGGCCCACGGCATAAGAATCATCTGGGGAGATTCTGAGGAGAAATCCATGGACATTCACTTGGGTTCAGAGTGGAGTGTATGCTTTGACACAGCCTGTCTGTGTGTTTAAAGTGGTTGTGTGTTGCTGAGACCATTGTAGCCTAAGATATAATTTCCTACACTTATTAACTTTAAAACTTTGTGCATATTTGTGAAGCTAGGGAGAAGAGTAAAGGAATATTGAATCATAATCAAAGTTTTCATGTTTAATAAACCTTTTAAAAATAATTAGCGGCCCTGTGACTTTTCCTCCACTACTTCTAAAAGTTATGGGCTGGAATTCTCCCATCCCACCCTCCACTTGAATCCTAGTGGGGGGGGGGGGGGGGGGGCGCGGGGGGACCATGTAAATGTCCATTGAAGTCGGACGGGATTCTTCGGTTTTCAGGCAAGCACGGCCGGAGAACCCTGCCCATGGTCTTTTGAGTCAGAGTTCCATTCAGGGATCTTCCCGTCCAGTTATAACATCAACTGGGATTGTAAAAAAGGGTATTGCTGATTAGAACGTCATTTAATACCCATCCTTAATTACCTTTGAAGTGAGTAGCTTGCTAGGCCATGTCAGAGGGCAGTTAAGAGCCAACCACATTTCTGTGGATCTAGAATCACATGTATCATAGAATCACAGAATCCCTACAGTGCAGAAGGAGGCTATTTGGTCCATCGAACCTGCACCGACAACTATTCCACCCAGGCCTTATCCCCTTAACCCCACATATTTACCCTGCTAGTCCCCCTGGCACCAAGGGGCAATTTAGCATGGTCAATCCACCTAACCCGCACATCTTTTGGATGTAGGCCAGGCCAAGTAAAAATGGCAGATTTCCTTCCCTAAAGAACATTAGTAAACTAGGTGGGTTCTTACAACAATTGACAATGGTTTCATGGTCATCAGTAGACCTTGAATTCCAGATTTTTATTGAATTCAAGTCCCACCATCTGCCATAGTGGGATTCAAACCCGGGGCCCCAGAGCATTACCCTGGGTCGCTGGATTACTAGGCGGATGATAATACCACTACACTACTGAATACAAAATCACAGTCAATGTTTATGTCTGCCTGTAAATGTCTGCCTTTGTTTTACATGTGTAAGACAAGTGCGGCTCACTTATCTAGTTCACGGGCCGCCCACATTCACTAAGGAACTGGGATAACTACTTATCATCAGTGATATAACCTCTGAGTTAAACTATTATGGAAGATTTGCAAATGCTGTGATACGGTCAACAACTTATGACTCAATTGCTATGTGGGAGTACAAAAGTTGGTATGACGAGTGTAGGCTGAAAAGGATCAAGTAAGTAAGTATGTGCTATTTTACAGTTGTACTAAATGATGAACATGGATTGGATTTCAACATTGATTTGTAATTCAAATGTAATTTGGGCTTGTGTTCCAAGATTTAAAACACTGTGTTAGATTCTCAAACAAAGCTTTTCATTATCAGCTCTGCATGTAATTCCCAAAATTAATTTATTAAAGTTCAATGGATAAAGGCTTCTTTCATAATACAGCATAAATGACTTGGTTACTCACTTCAAACAATGGGGGCAATTTTCCTGTCCCGCCCGCCATGGGAATCGGAGCAGGCGAGGGGCAGACCATGGAAAGGTCCATTGATATAGAGTGAGATTTTCCGGTTTCGGGATGAGCGAGGCTGGAAAATCTCACCCTATGAGTCAAATAATAGTTTGATAGTTGCTTTTTGATCAGCAGAAATAATGATAAACTAACTGTTACCCAGAAGCAGTGCCTATAGAATCTTGAGCAAAACTATGATTGCAGCAACAAAGATGGCACTGTCTTCAATCCGGCCTCTACTGCTGGACCAAGATGGGGAGTGGCGGGGGCTGGGGGGCTTCTCTCAGGGGTTGTGGTGTGACTCATGCGGGGCTCAGTGTGGGTCTTTAAAATAATTACTCTGAAGTTAGAAGTGCTTTTTTTCCCTTCTAACTCTTTCGGAGTTATTACAATCATTGAACAATTCTGGGCCGTAACTTCCTGACTCCCTAGTGTCGGATTTGGGGGATATCCCAAAGATGCTCTTGGAAATCCTCTTGAGGTTCCCAGGTAAGGATTTTCCCAGCAATTGTCTAGAAGGGCTAACTTCCTTGGACAATTGTGCTGGGCTGGGAACTCTCCGACGAAGCAATTTAAAATTGCTAGCTTCAGATGGTTCTGTCAGTTTTACCCTCATAATTACTGGGAAAGAGTTAGAAGGGAAAAAAAGCACTTCTAACTTCAGAGTAATTATTTAAAAAACCTGCACTGAGCCTCACATGGGTCACACCACAACCCCTGAGAGAAGCCCCCACCCCCTGCCATTCTCCACCTTGGCCCACACAAGGGTGGCACAATGGCACAATAGTTAGCACTGCTGTCTCACAGAGCCAGGGATCCGGGTTCGATTCCCGGCTTGGGTCGCTGTCTGTGTGGAGTTTGCACATTCTCCCTGTGTCTACATGAGTTTCCTCCGGGTGCTCCGGTTTCCTTCCACAGTCCAAAGATGTGTGGATTAGGTGGATTAGCCATGCTAAATTGCCCCGTAGTATCAGGGGGACTAGGTAGGGTAAATGCATGGGGTTACGGAGTTAGGGCTTGCGTAGGATTGTTTTCTGTGCAGACTTGATGGGCCAAAAGGCCTCCTTCTGCGCTGTAGGATTCTATGATTCTAACACCGGACACCCCCCTGCCCCATGGCCGACCCAACCCTCACCAACCTCCCCTGCCAATTAGCTTACTTTTGAAACTTACCTTCTTCCATTCACTGATCCTTTCAAACTCACTTGCTTTACAGCAGCTCGTGTGGTAAAAAGGGTTTTTTTTTCTTTGTTCATGACATGTGGGTGTGGCTGACTGGGTCAGCATTTATTGCCCATTCCTGAGGGATTTAAGAGTCAACCACGTTGCTGGGGCTCTGGAGTCCATGTCAGCCAGTCCTGGTAAGGATGGCAGATTTCCTTCCCTAACGGACATTAGTGAACCAGATGCGTTTTTACAGCAATCCACAATGGTTTCATGGTCATCAATAGACTTTCAATTCCAGAATTTTTTTAAATTGAACTCAAATCTCACCATCTATCGTGCTGGGATTTGAACCCGAGTCCCCAAATTATTACCCTGGGCTTTTGGATTACCAGTCCACTGACAATACCACTACACCACTGCCTCCTTTGCTGCACTCTTTTTACACCTTGCTGCTGGAGCCTCTGAGCTGGTTCGCTGTTTCAGTGTCACCCGGCCTGAGTCAGGAAGGTCGGGCGAGGCAGAGGTCTTGGATTTCAAGCAACAGTAAATCATTACGGATTGGTACACCCTGCTGATTGCCACTCCGAGGAAGTTATTGGTCTCTGTTTAGAGTCAATATCCCTATTTCTGACCCTAATCATACAGTAAAGAGACACTTACCTTCCGCCAATTTGTTAAGACAATCTTCCGATCGAGGAACCTATTGAACTCAATCAGCGCAGGAAACGTCAGAGGGAGCAGTGGAGAAAGTCAGCGCAGAAGACTCCCTTTTACAGCACTGGTTATTGTATTCTGGGAAGTAAAGAGCTTAAATGTCCCAATTATTTAGAAAAGCTACGGAGAGAAAGTAAGTTGGGAAAGCACAGGGTGGGTAAGGGGGTAGAATGAATTTGAGAGTAGGGTGCTGGGTGGGTAGGTGGAGTGGCAGAAGGCTAGGATGGCAGAGTGGCAGGTGGGTATGGTGACAGATGGGTGAGTGGTAGGTGGGTTAGGTTGGGTTGGGGTTGGATTTAAAGGTTGGTGGTTAGTCAGGTCAGGTCGGGGGAGTCGGATAGTGGGTTTGGGTTAAGTAGAACTGGATCCAGCTGGGTGGTTGGGGGGAGCC